>NC_142684.1:197738333-198387500 GCF_056320005.1 Nelumbo lutea | reverse complement strand
CTTGTATTTTGTATTATTTTGTATGCATTTGCTCTGTATATATTTATATTTGCACTCCTTCCAAACTGAGTCTTAAATTCATAAAGATGACAATTAAAATTCGATGAATGGATTTAAAGAACTTCCAAGCCAGGCCCTCTTCTCCACTCGATTTAGTTATGGAGCTGCCTGAATGGGGTGGCTTGGCTCGCTGAAATGGGTTGAAAGCCAGTGAGGCGAGGGCGTGATTGATGGGGAGAAGGTAATAAGAAAGAAAAGAGAAGGTGATGGGTGAAGCACATGGGATTTGAGACTTTAACCGGTTCAGTCTCAAGGTAAAAGACAATGAACAGTGTCTTCTTTTGAAGGGTGGTTTTGATATTTTTAAACATTATAAGTTGTACATGTGACGATCAATTAACAGCGGGGACTAACTTGATACTTTTTGAAAGTTTGAGTGCTGCAGTGAGATATTTGAAAGTTCAGGTACTAATTTGACACTACCCCAAAGTTCAAAATTCAGGGTAAATGGAATTTTTGTATGGACTCTGTCGTAACAATTCTTTTTTTTTTTTTTGCTTTTTTGTCTTTGTAAAAGAAAACTGCATAACAATTCAATCAACCAAACCGAACATGAAATTTCTGTATACCCTTTTATAAATTATTTTATATACTTATATATTTCAGTAATTTTGCATGTAAATTTAATGAAATAATCATTAAAAAAGGTTTTTATTGATTAAAATTGGATTATTTCAGTAATTTTGTATGTAAAATGGTTTATAAAAGGATAGAATGGACATTTAGAAAAAATTGGTGCATCAATCTAAAGTTTTCCATCCGGGACAATGACGAAAGGGAAGTTTTTGTTGAATTTTTAAAAAATTTAAGAATAGTATTTATTAAAATAAAAGTATAGGGAAGGATTTTATGATTATCAGAAAGTTCAGGAGAAGTTTTTGTATTTTACCCTACAAAAAATACTTCCACGTCACCCTCAGCCTGTGTTGGTGGCATCACATTTTTTTCGGTAGAATTGTGGGACCACATTGGATTTGGACCCGTTTTTCTTCGTCCTATTAAATTGAGTCTCTATTATTTTAACTTCTCTTCTACACCCATGATCCGTTATGACTTCAACTCTAAGGTTGTCTTTATTACCTTCATCCTGTATTAGACGTTACAACTTACAACACTCCATGCCTCCATCGAAAACAATAAATCGTTGGCGCCCAGATAAAGCTAGTTGATGAAGTCATCAGATCACGCTGATTCAGCTGTAGACAAATGTCACAAATCCCTTAACCGTACTCTAATGGGTTCGTCTTATATTCCCTTGTTGCATGTCGCAACTAGAAACTTGAAATTGGCAGCTGATTCGACCTCCAGCTAGGAGGTCTGCTTGTCGCATGTCGGTTATTTCCTGTTCTGGCCGAATTTGGATTTCCTCCTTAAAAAATGTCACTGTTCTCATAATCCTTGTAACTACTATGAACATTTTTTATCAATAAAAAATATAAATACGGGGATATTCTTAATGCACATTACAAGAGTTATGATTTATGAGGATGGTGGATGGACAAATTTTGGGAGGACGAAATCCAAATTAGTCCTGACCCTCAACTAAAGAATTGAAACAGTTCTGACCATTGGTTTTTAAGTCGGTGATTCAATCATGTATTTCAAATTGACGGCCTATTCTAACTTAAAAATAAAAGAGATTAAAAATTATTGAAAGAGTTAAATAAATCAACAATTCAGCCACTTAGATCAAAGGTTTGTTAATCAATTCAACGGTTTTTTACTTAAAAACCGAATTTAAGATAAAAATAAAACCGATTACTTGAACAATTTTTAAACAAACGATCCAATCGTCCAAATCAACAGCAGTTTAAAATCACTGCTTCAAAGGTGTTTGATATTGGAATCGCTCCTCTTTAAGGCGTTTATCCTTCATTTTTCAAAAAACATCAAGTACCTTAGATTCATTAAGAATCATTTTTAGAGAAAATGTTATTTTGATGTATTTTAAAGCACTTTTTTGCCTATGTTACCTTAATGGTGCCGATGTGATATCAAATGTCAATATAAAATATGCAAATAAGTTAGAATGACTTTATCAAGTTTCAAGGCAGGTTATAGAAATATTCTCATGGGATCTCGTGCAAACAAAATCTGACATTAAGCATCTATCTATACATCGGGAATATCTCCTAATTCAATGTGAAATTAGATGCATATGTGTACAAAATTTTTGTTTGTAGGAGGCCCAGGCTGTTAAGCTAAAAAGGGCGGAGGGACCGCAAAAATCGCCACTGGTTGCATATCCACGGGGTCAGGAATGACGATTGAAGACTACTCACTACTCAGGACCAGAATTTGTTGGAAAAAGACAAAAGTAGCCTTCCAAATTATTGATTCATTATAAGATTCACCTACGGGCTACGGTAACTCCACTCCACAGCTCCACTACTAACTCAGCCCCTGCTCCTGATGCAATGCTGCTGGTTTTCTCAAATTTTTGTCTTGCGCGGAAATCACGATGCATGTCTTTAAGTTGCCAAGTGTCGTGCAAATAAAAGGCCACGCTATCTTCCACCTGTCTCCCATCCCAACCAAAAAAAGCCAAACAATGACTTGACATAATTCGAGAGAAAAGCCAAGGATACGGTCACACCCGTTACAACTTCTAATTTGAGAGAAAGGCCAGTAGGCCACGCTATGAATCCTATCTGATAGACTGATACCATATCCCGAAGGAAACTATCCAGAACTTTGAATGTGGAGCCCACGACGGATGGTGGACCCACTCACTAAACATGGTACAATGTTGGAGATAGCATCAAGAAAAGTTTGTCATTGGCAATGGCAACGGCTCTGACACATTTTAAAGTGGAAACTGGAAAGCGATCACATTTCCGGCGGGAGCGGGACCTATCTACATCTAACCCTATCCTCCACAATATTAGAGAATGAAGAGAGCAATAGCTTTTTTGCATCTGCATCAAGTCCCATACAGACAGCTGGCAAGCATATCTTCCAATTCCGTTATTCTTCTTACCCCACACCTACAGCAGTGAGTCAGTGAGTCAGTAGCATATTAGTTGCAACTTGCAGGTTTTTGGTTGTTCAATAAAATGATACAGAGAGACCCAGAGAGAGAAAGAGAGATGGAAGGGGAGAAGGGCGCTGTGTGTGTGACAGGAGGAACTGGACATGTAGCGTCATGGCTGATCATGAAGCTGCTTCAACTTGGTTACTCGGTTCGTGCCACCGTCCGATCCAACTCAGGTAAGTACTCAAACTCCTTCACATTCTGCAATTTGCAGATCAGATCAGAGCCCAATATGTGGCCCTGTTGTCTGTAGACGAACCTTCCACTGATTTGGTGGGCCATTGCCAGGATGATGCTCCCCTGGGTTGAGAGACCAATTACTGTAGCTCCCTTTGAATCAGCTGGCTTTTGCCTGTTGATTCTGCGAATCAGTCTTTTTGACCGGGGAATAGCCCAAGTCAACTCATCGGTTCATTCACTGTTTTCTTGCACTTGCAGTTGCAGAACTCCCCAACTTTTTAATCTTCTTCTTCTTTCATTTTCTAATTTTTAGAATTTGTCCCAAAAAGGGTTTATTTAGCCATGAGT
The DNA here is from genome assembly GCF_056320005.1 of Nelumbo lutea. Lineage (NCBI taxonomy): Eukaryota > Viridiplantae > Streptophyta > Magnoliopsida > Proteales > Nelumbonaceae > Nelumbo > Nelumbo lutea. Next base: position 198,383,878 of record NC_142684.1, on the reverse strand, counting down.
TGATGATGTCTAGAGGTACATTTGAGCCCCAAAGCGGCCTCCAAATCATAATGTTCTGATCAGGTTAAATAATAACTTCTATGTTTTTCTTCTTGTCTTACTTGGAAAATCGATCAGATGTCAAGAAGAAAATCGGCTTTCTTAGAACCCTCCCAAGTGCATCAGAAAAGCTAGAAATCTTTAACGCAGATCTCGACAAACCAAGCAGCTTTGATGCTGCCATTGGGGGGTGCATTGGAGTCTTTCATTTAGCTCACCCCATGGACTACGAGGGTGAAGAAGCAGAGGAAGCAGTGGTCAAAAGATCAATGGAAGGAACTCTCGGCATATTGAAGGCATGCTTGAACTCTAAGACGGTGAAGCGAGTTATCTACACATCCTCTGCAGCAGCTGTTGCGTTAAACAACAAGGGTCTTGACGTAATGGATGAAAATGCATGGAGTGACATTGAATGCTGCAGAGCTTTCAGTATTAACAGTTCTTATGCTGTCTCAAAGACAGTAACAGAAAGGGCAGCTCTTGAATTTGCAGAAGAGCATGGTTTGGACCTCGTAACGTTGTGCCCTTCACTAGTTGTCGGTCCATTCATCTGCCCAAATTTTCCCATTTCGGTGCGCATGGGCTTATCTTTGATCTTTGGTACTCTCTCTCTCTCTCTCTCTCTCTCTCTCTCTCTCTCTCTCTCTCTCTCTCTCTCTCCCTTTCAACTAATATATAATCAAAGCTTTCATCCAGGCGATGGGGATCAATATAAAGGTCTTAGTCAGACTCAGACATGTATGGTGCATATAGAGGATGTGGCTGCTGCACATATATTCCTCCTAGAGTGTCCTAAAGTTGAGGGAAGATTCATTTGTTCTTCTATTCAAGCAACAGCTTATGAGATAGCTCAGTACTTTGCCATCAAATATCCTGAGTTTCAAATGCCAAGCTTAGAGTAAGCACTTTTTCCATTACTTCTCTGTTGCCCCATTTCCTGCTCATCTGTGTACTAACCAGAAGTGCCATATTGTTTACAGTTTATCAAGAGAGATTGAAAATGTCAGGCTTCTTAGCCTTTCATCAAAGAAACTCTTGGATCTGGGGTTCAAGTTTAAGTATGGCCTTGAAGAAATGTTTGATGAAGCAATTGAATGTTGCAGAGAAAAGGGGTTCCTTTAGTTCATGGTGTAGGCTGTACAGTCAAGAAACTTCTGAAATCCATGTAGAAATGAACCGATGATGATATAATTTCAGTTTGGTTCTCATTAATTAATTGCATTAAATGGGCGAATATGTTAATTAAGAAAATGGATCTAGGAGTGTCAACGGTATTTGAAAATACAATTTTGAATTCGAGGTTCGACATAATCAAACCGAATTCTGATAACTCGAATATCTAACGGGTTAAATTTGGATATCCTATTCATATTGAATAGTTAATCGCATTCAAATTCGAATATGACCTGATTTGTTTTAATAAATATCCGAATTCGATCGATTATTTAATTCTTATATATAATATATAAAATTTTTAAATGTTCTATATAATTTATATATAATAATTAAATTATATAGAAATTTTATATATTTATATACTTTATATAAATAAAATATTTATTTTATATATTTATTAATTACCTAAAATAATTAATTAGTCAAATTCGAATTCAAATATTAATTTTCAATATCTCTTAAATATTGAATTGAATTCGGATATTGCTTGATCCGATTCGAATTCGATCCATTTACACCCCTAAATGGATCGAATCATGATAAGAAGTCTAATCCTACATTCTTGGATTCGAATAGCCCAATTTTGGATCATCTTCAGATCGGATAATAGGATCTGATCAGGAATCAAATCAAATTATTTTTTGTAAATATATTATTTATTTATCTATTTATATCAATATATAATACATATATATGTTATTTATTTATTTATTTATAAATATTATATTATATTGCATTTTATAAATTTATTATATTATCTTTTATAAAAACATATATATATATATATATTATGATCAACATAGTTGAAAAGATACTTGTATTTTTTTCTTTATTTAAATTGTTATATTTTATTTTTCTTTTAATAATTTATTTATTTTAAAAAGAATCATATCGGATCGGATCAAATCCAAAGATTTGGTTGTCTCATCATATTCCAATTCAAATCCATATTTTATGAGATCTGATTGGATCTTCCCTTAACAATATCGGATCATATTCGAATATACCCTGATTCAAATATCACCTGATCCATTTGCATCCCTAGCTGCCAGAAAGGCATGACACCGAAGTACTTTGACCAATCAAAGCCACTCTTTGAATTTTGATAAATACCACCTGATTGATTACCACTATTGTGATTTCATTGGTTAGAAGGTTTTTTTCTTGGTATCATTCCTTGGGTTGTGTTTGATTTGAGAGAAGCTTTTGGTTGGATGGAAAAGGATAAAATGGGATGGGGTGTAAAAGGAAAAATGAGTGGAAAATTTTCACATTCTATTGTTTGGTTGCAAAGGTAAAATAATGGAAAAATCAACCGTAATAGCAATTATTAATTGATATGTAATTACTAATAGTTTTATTATTTTATAGTTTATTATTAGTAATGATTAAATAATTATTTAATATTTTGTTTAAAATTATTAAATGATTATTAGTTGATTAATAACATTTTTATTTAATATGTAATTATTAGTTATTAATTCCATATTTATTATTGATATTTTAATTAGTTAATTAATTATTAACATTAATAAATATTATAATTTTATTAGTTTATTAGTAATATTAATATTTTATTATGAATTAATAATTAATTTAATTAACAAATTTTATTAATACTTTATTAAATAATTAATAATTTGTTTCTAGGTTAAGGGTCTAATATTAACTCTTAAAAATACTAGCATTTTTTATGCTAAACAAGTTTCACCTTCCTTTTTTGAGAAAAGATAAGGTAAAAATTAAAGAAGAAAAAAAAGAAGAATCTTATATATATATATATATATATATATAAGGAAAGGGGTGGTCTCCCCTTTCCCCAAATGGAATCTCTGCAGATTCCCACGTGTTACCTTGTGTATCATTGACAATTTTGGTGTTTAATTGGCCAATTTTTAAGAAATCAACAAATTGATAAAAAATGATTATTAAAATCAGCTTTAAATATAACTTTTTAGGTAAATTATATATATATATATATATATATATATATATATATATATATATATAGGAAAGGGGTGGTCTCCCCTTTCCCCAAATGGAATCTCTGTAGATTCCCACGTGTTACCTTATGTATCATTGACAATTTTGGTGTTTAATTGACCAATTTTTAAGAAATTAACAAATTGATCAAAAAATGATTATTAAAATCAGCTTTAAATATAACTTTTTAGGTAAATTATATATATATATATATAAGGAAAGGGGTGGTCTCCCCTTGAAATCAACCCCTATTGTCCTATATATATATATATATATATATATATATATATATATATATATATATATATAAGGAAAGGGGCGGTCTCTCCTTGAAATCAACCCCTATTGTCCTGAGCATGGATATCAAAACCAAACCAGACCAGACGATTGGCCCGAAAAAATCGAGAAGGTGATCGGTTCCATTTTATCCTAGAAGCGTTGTTTTCCCTCAAAACCATTGATTTGGTAGGAAACCGCTGACCCGAGCGGCCGAATTGTTTGAATCATTCAATGGTTTGGACGGTTTTTATTTTTTAACAATTTTTAGTTTTTTGTCAGAATGGACCATCCATTTGGTTTGAATGGTTGGATCGTTCGACCTAAGAATCAGACCCCTGACCAGTTCGTTGTCGGGTCAGTTTTAAAAACCTTGGTCCTGAGTTCGGCTTCAGTCACCATTCGAGCAACTTTTTTTTTCATGAATGACACGTGGATAAATAAAGTAATTTCCTTGTATCTATCATCCTTCCCATTTACACTCAAGCTCAGATTTCTTGATTTCTTTCTTATATCTATCATCTCTCCCCGTTTACACTCAAACTCGGTTTTGCTCACTTTTCGAACCAGTGGCTTTTCGATGGCAGTAGATTTCCCTCCTCTCCATCTCTCACCTTTCTCAAATAATTTTTCTCTCAGGCTCTCCAAATTGGTAGTGTAGACCCACGTGCTCGTGCTTTGCTTGTGCAATGAAAAAACTCATTACATGTCACGACATGTGTCTATACTTCCTGTCTCCTTCTTCACTCCAAGCACTTCCATCTCTTTCCATCTAATCCTAAACCTTCATGTTTTTGCCTTTCACTCTCATCTTTCACGCATGTTTCTCTTCCATTCCCAATGTCATCTTCCATCTGCAGAAACAACACCATTGAGAGCTTCCATAAAATGTTTTCTTATCTTTCTTTCCCTCTATCTCCTCCATCAAGACAACATGCCAAAGCTTTCTTCAGGTTCAACTTGCAAGGGTTTGGAGCACAGGTATGCATCTATTTCTTTCTTATTTCTTTTTCTTCTTCTACCCTATGGCAAAAACAGGGTATCTACCCATCTTCTTCTTCTTCTTTACTAAGCTGAAATTTCCTTCTTTTGAACTATTAAAAGCTCCCCCAACTTGAAGATGCTCATACAATATTTGAACAACTTAGTGGATGCTCGTTGTCCGAGTTCCGAAACGATGAAGATGCAATTAAGTAACCAGGAGACTTGTTCAAGCAAAGAACAAGATGACGTTCTAGATATTGTTTGGTTTGAATCAATTATTGAGAAACTTGACTTCAAAAAAGAGGAATATAGAATGGTGGTCACATCTAGAACCGAATTTAACTCATTTAGGAGTTAGGACCACATATGTTTTTGAAGATGTTGAAAGAAAAAGATGCCATGACTCTATTTTCCACATATGTGGATCATTTGCACTAGCATATAACTTTTGCACTTGTCTCCCAAATGCATTAATACAAGTATGTCTTTACACACAAAGTGCATGAATACATTTTGAATTCTTACCATATGATATTTGAAGCTACAATTTGGGTTTCAAAAATATATAGTTTCTAGAAAGAGGGGGGTAACATTGTTTACTGCATTTATCCATTTATCGTATTTTCATGACATGGAATATAAATGGCATTAGTGGGTATTGCACTGAGTAAAGCCGATTTCCGTGCCAAGCATGGCTCACACTTTGTGTCGAATTGGGCCTTATGTGCAGTTGGGTTTCATTTAGGGTTATGAATAACATCAAATAAGAGGAAGAGCAAAGAGATCTCTTCTTTTTACAAACAAAATCAAAGCTTTCATCTCTAGTCCATCATCGCTTACTGATAGGATTGGCAATATTTGACATAACAAGTGAATACGATTGAATATAATACGAAATTAATAAGTTTGTATTTACCTTAATCAAGTTTATGTCAAAATCATGTCAACCCATTTAACACGATTAATAAATATGTCAATTTCAGATTAACCCCTTTAAATTGAAAATGATTTGTTAATGATTTGATGTTTAAGTATTAGATCATGTACATAGGGGTGTTAATAGTGTTCGAAAAACTGATTTTGAATTTGATATTCGACATAATCGAATCGAATTTAGATATGACCTGATTCAGTTTGATAAATATTCGAATTCAACCGATTATTTAATTATATATATAATGAATAAAATATTTATTTTATATATTTATTAATTATTTAAAGTAATTACTCAGTCAAATCCAAATCGAATCCAATATTTGAATATTTAATTGAATTCAAATTCAAAAATTGGTTTTTAATATATGTTGGATATCAGATTTTCTATTTGGATTTGAATTAGGATATTGATTGATTCTATTCAGATTTGATCCATTTGCATCCACACATGTACGTATATTTGGATGAAATATATATGACATAGAATGGTTTTTATGAAGTTGTTTAGGTAATGAATGGTTGAATGTTTATTTTATTATTTAAATCCATTTGTTATTTAATTTAAATAGATTAATCGTGTTAATTTTGTGTTAATTCAAATTACGCAGGTCATATAAGTCATATCATGTAATCAGGTCATATTCATATTTAAAAATTTAACACAATTGATAAATCATATAGTGTTCATGTCGATCCATCTGAATACTCCTATCTCAATACAACACGATAATACGAATGATCACCCTTACCCAATGGTCCACATAGACTCAATTCAACATTAGTTAAGGTATGATAGAAATATGGTAGGGTATTTGGAAGAGGGTGGAATGAATCAATTTTGAACATGTAAGTTTAAAGTGAACTTAAATCTTTAAATTAAACAGATATTACATGTGAGGGAAGAGGTCATTGGATGGAAAAATAGAGAGTAATAAAAATAAATAAAAAAGAGCAAAATGTGGTTTTCTCTTTGATTGATGACAGAAAAAAAAAAAAAAACACCATGTGGAAGAAAACATGGTTGCATCCTCCTTGTAATACCCTTTTATTCGAAAAATTTATGATATGAAAAAGATATGGTATGAAAAGAATTTTGATCAATCAAACCCATTCATAAATTTTGATATATAACACCTAATCCACTATCAAGTTTATGATTCCAGTTGATTGATCAGATGTCTTTTTGGATATCCCAATCCAAAAAGACACGTCACAACCAATTTCACTTTTCTTACTCTCAACTTGCCTTTAAATGAAAAAATCCATTTTGGGATCCAAACGCACCGGGCCCGAAGTGCTTATAGAGGCATCGGGGATCTCTATGTATAATCATTATGTCTCCTCCTATGTTACCTAACTCTAAATATCATTTTGAAAGAATTCTATCCTATAACATAAATGCGTCTATTGGTAATTTAAACCTTGATGAGGGTTGTTATACAACTAAGTGGCAAAACTGATTATTTGAGAGATTCTTACATATGACACAATTAGGGGTGCAAATGGATGTGATAATGATCGGATTCAATCTAATTTAGTCGAATTTGAATCACCTCTATTTGGATTTTTGGAACGGATAATTGTATTCAATTAAAAATCGGATCACGTTTAAATCGCCCTTATTTGATCCGAGAAGATCTGATATGATATTTGTTATATATTTATAAAGATAAATATATATAATACATATATATATATATGCTATTTATTTATTTATAAATTATTTATATTATTTTTTTAAATTTATTATATTATTTATTTTTTTATAAAAGATGATGAAGGGTGATTTAACCTGACCAAGCAAGGGGGAGACACATGTATACGATCCGCCAGCAAAGCAACAACTCAGCAAGGAGAGATTAGTTAGCAGGTCGGGAGCTCGGAGATCGATCACCTCAGTGCAAAGCTACCTCGCTATGTAGCAAGTCACCTCGGTGTCCCAATTAGTTCGTGACATAGGAGTTGAAGTAACACACAATCGGCTCTAGGCGACTCCAAACCTCATGGGATCACGCCACACGATAGTAGGCCTTATCCTATCCCCGTCTGGATCAGGCATTAATGATAAGGATCATAAGCTAGCATGATACTCCCCAGATAAAACGGGAACAGACCTCATCTATTCAGGCCAAAGATCCTGGAACTATTCCGTAATGGTTCACGACAGCTCTATATATAAAGGCAGCAAGCCCTCCGAGGCCCAGGTACGCATATATCACCTGCACACTAGCACTCTAGCTCATTTCCAGCCCGTAATCTACCACAAGAATACTAACTTAAGCATCAGAGTAACCTCATTAGGTTAGCCACCTCGGGCTCTCTGAGCTCACTGTTTTGTAGAACAACCTACTCATCGCACAACGAAGCTCCAGGTCATCCTCCAGAAGGGAGCATCCAGTTCATGCTCCATCAATTGGCGTTGTCTATGGGAACCCGAGTGAAAGGTCATCTTAATATCTCAATGGATTCCTCCAGCAACACCGGGAAAGGTATCGACATGAACATCATCGAGGGGCAAGATCAGCCATTAACTCTCCCTTAGGATCCCACGGTGTGTGTCGGTCAGTTTACCATCCCTCTCATAGTTTCGAGGTTCCCATCACAGTCTGTACCACAGACCACTTCGCAAGTGAGCACCCCGCTCCCCCAGTTGGCCACCTCTTTTTTAGAACCAATTGCGATTTCCTCTAGGGTCGGCCACTCGCAATTCAATGACCTGGTGCAGTGTGTCCGAACCATGTAGACGTAAATGCAACAAATCCAACAGTTCCAGTAGCATTTCCTTTATCAACAACAATTTCCTCCTCTGCACCCGAGCCACCAACTAGTCCTGCCTCATTATGTTGCTCAGCGTCAGAATGTCCACTGATCTCCCCATCATGGTGAAGGGACATCACAAGTACCAGCATTCCCTAGAAACCAAACTCCACCACGAGGCGGGGTGGACAGACAGCTCGCTTCACCGGTCTCTCAAATGGGGAACCCGGGTGAGAGGCGTGAAGGCAGCCATCTCGACAGAGCTAACCAACCGCAATACTCGCAACCTAAGAACAACAGGTCACGAAGAGAAGAAAATCATTCTGAAGCCCATGGCACTGACTCAAGGCAAGTCCCTTCCGTGCCTCGTCATGATCAACGCAACCAAGAGGAGTCAGTAAAAAGGGACAGTGACCCACCTCGCAGTAGTGTCCAAGAGAGCAAGAGAACTAGGGTCAAGGAACAGGATCAAACTAAGGTCAGTAGCACTAACGGCGAGCCAAAGGACTTCAAGGTCCCTCCTTTGGACAAGTATGATGGATCGTTCAACCCTAATGATCATGTAGACGCCTTCCAGTCATAGATGCACCTCGCTGGGGCTGGCGAAGCATGCATGTGTGTGGCCTTCTCCACCACATTCAAAGGAGTAGTGCACACTTGATATAGAAATCTCGCGTCGGGCTCCATCGCGAGCTGGGTTCAATTTGCCAATCTATTCACGACGCACTTTATCACCAGCAATAAGTGCTCGAAGTCACAACAGAGCCTTCTGAACGTAGTTCAGAGGGAAGGGGAATCTAGAAGAAGCTACATCGAGCGCTTTAACAATACATGCTTGCAAATATCAGACCTTGACCCGGCGGTATGTTTCACTGCGGCAAAAAAGGGGATCACCCACAGAGAGTTTAAGTGGCATGTGGTGGCAAACAAGCCAAAAAATATTACTGAGTTCCTCAAACTGCCTGACCAGTTCATTGGAACCGAGGAAGAAATCAATTAGAAAGCTGACAATCCATTGGGTGAAAAGAGGAAGAGAGAAGACAAAGGAACGAGCCCTGATAAGAAAAAGAGAAAGAAAAGTAATTCCCCGAGTAGAAAGAGAAGCAAGTCCCCGCATTCGAGCAAGAAGTCTCCCATGCACGGCTACAGGTCGGGTCAGCGTTTCAGGACCCCTCCAGTAGAACGAACCAACTACACCCTCCTAAATGCTAAGCAAGGGGAGATCCTTATGGCAATCAAAGACTCCTCCATTGTCATATGGTCACCCAGGCTAAGAGGAGATCTAGCAACAAGGAACTAGAATGTCTATTGCCACTTCCATCGGGATCACAGTCATAGTATGAAGAACTATAGGAATCTCCATGACGAGATTGAGAAGCTCATCCGCCGTAGGTATCTAAAGAACTATATCCTCCGAGAAGAAAGTGAGCAAGGGGATCGGCAGGAGCATCGACTAGGAGATCAGAGAAGGAACACCCCCAAGTCTAGCAAACAGAATGATCAGCCACCTCGATAATTACTAGAAGAGAGGCCGCTCCGTGGGCTAATCAATATAATCACCCAAGGGTCCATCATTGCAGGGTGCACTTTGGTAGCCGGAAGGACGTTAGTCCACGAGTTGGAAAATGAGGGCAAAAACCTGCCAAAGCAACCTCGTCTTGAAGAGCCTATTTACTTCACCGAGGATGATGCGCACGGGATTTAGTATCCATATGATGATGCCCTAGTCATAAAACTCAGAATCAACGACTTCGAGGTGAAGCGGATTCTGGTAGACTCGGGCAGCTCGGCGGACATCCTTTTCAAGACTACCTTCGACAAGCTATAGTTGTAGAAGAGCGATCTAATGCAAGTAGACACGCCATTGGTGGGGTTCAGCGGAGAAGATGTTAGACCCCTACGCAGAGTTACCGTACCACTGATAAGCAAGCCGCTCCGAACTCAATTAGTAAGTTTTTTACTTAAAATTTTAGATATTTTCGCTTGGTCTGCGGTGGAGATGCTTGGAATTGACCCTAAAGTAATAACTCACAAGCTTAATGTCGACCCTCTAGTTAGGCCAGTGAGACAAAGAAAATGCAACCTCGCCCCAGAACAATGAAGGGTAGTCGTTGAGGAGATCGGGAAGCTCCTCGCGGAAAACTTCATCAGGGAAGTCCATTACCTGAGTTGGGTTGCCAACCCAGTGCTGGTGAAGAAGGCAGATGGAAAGTGGCGCATGTGCGTCGACTACACCGACGTAAACAGAGCCTGCCCGAAAGACTACTTCCCATTGTCTAAGATTGATAACTTAGTAGACGCAACCTCGGGGCACAAGTTGTTGAGTTTTCTGGACGCCTACTCTGGTTACAACTAGATTAGGATGGATCCTACTGACTAGGACAATACCGCACTTGTAATTGAGCTCGGGCTATACTGTTATAAGGTTATGCCCTTTGAATTGAAAAACGCAGAGGCAACATTCCAGTGCCTTGTAAATAAAGTTTTTGGATCATTAATTGGCAATAAAATTGAGTGTTATGTTGATGACATGGTCGTGAAGACCCAACTTTCGAGTTCTCTATTAAGTGATCTGAACGACATTTTTCAAATTCTAAGGAAGTATAGCATGAAGTTGAACCTGACCAAATGTGTCTTCGGAGTCACGTCGGGTAAATTTCTAGGTAACATAGTGAACTGACGCGGCATCAAAGCCAACCCAAAAAAAATAAGGCCATCTTAGATATGAAACCACCTCAGAAAATAAAGGAAGTCCAGAGACTGACCGGCCGAATAGCAGCCTTGAGCCAGTTCATGTCTAAGTTGGTAGGTCGATGCTTGCCCTTTTTAAGGCAATAAAAAAGAAACAGCATTTCTAATGGAGTGAGGAGTGTCAGCTCGCGTTTGACGAGCTGAAAATATATTTAAGTACCGCGCTGGTTCTAACTCGACCTAAGGAGGGGGACGAGTTGAAACTCTATCTCTCCACAAGTGATGAGGTAATTAGTTCAATACTAATCAGAGAAGTAGATCGGGTCCAACGCCCTATCTACTATGTTAGTAAAGTTTTGCAGGGTGCCGAAACTAGATACTTTGAGATCGAAAAGTTGGCCTACGCGCTAGTCATAGTAGCTCAGAAACTATGCCCATACTTCCAAGTCCACACCATCATCGTCATTACCAACAGACCTCTGAGGCAAATTTTGCTCAAGCCCAAAGTGTTTGGGAGACTAACGAAGTGATCCATTGAACTAAGCGAATACGACATCTAGTTTGAGCCCCACCCAGCGATCAAAGTTCAAGTCTTGGCAGATTTCATCGCAGAATGCACATTCAGTGCACCGACCTCAGAACTGGCTGAGCACGCTACTGCGTCAGAAGCATCTTCCAATGCGGCACCCATTCCCGTCAGGATTGGACCTATGTGGGACCAGGAGCCCTGGATTCTTCACATAGATGGCTCATTGAATCTGCAAGGCAGCAATGTTGGGCTGATGATGTACGGCCCAAGCGATTTGAAGCTAGAATATGCTCTCTGGTTCAAATTTGACACATCGAACAACGAAGCAGAGTATGAGGCGTTGATTGCTGGGCTCAACTTAGCAAAGGAGATGGGCACAAAACACCTCATCGTATGTAGCAACTCACAGTTGATGGTTTACTACGTTAACAGTGATTACGAGGTTCGTGACCAAACCCTGGCAGCATACTTAACCAAGGTCAGAGAGATCTTATCAAACTTTGGCTCGTGCTTCATTAAGCAGATCTTGAGGTCCGAGAATGCTGAGGCTGATGCACTGTCTCGATTGGTAGTACCAGCGAGAACACGAAGCGGATAGTATAAATCAAACCCCTACCTCACCCTACCATTCTCGGAGGGGGCAGAAGAGGTGGCTCTTGTGTCTGTAGCAGAGCCGAGCTGAATTGATCCGCTCGTCGAATATCTGCTACACAAGACTTTGCCACCAGAATGCAATGCAGCTCGGAGGGTAGAGCGGTAGTCAATTTGGTAAGTTTTGATCAATGGGTGACTGTATAGAAGATCCTTCACGCTCCCCTACCTATGTTGCTTACGACCTTCAGAGGCTGATCAAGTATTGCACAAAATTCATGAGGGACTCTACGAAGGACACTTGGTGGACAGGGCGCTTGCCCAGAAGGCGCTGAGGCAAGGATATTACTAGCCTACCATGAAGGCAGGTGCCCTCGATCTAGTTAAGAAGTGTGGCAATTGCCAAAGGCATGCCAACATTCCCCACCTACCTACTGCCGACCTTAAGTACCTCACTAGCCTATGGCCTTTTGCTCAATGGGGGTTGACATCCTCGAACCATTTTCCCCAGTAACTGGGTAGAGGAGGTTCCTGGTGGTAGTTGTAGATTACTTCACAAAATGGGTGGAGATTGAGCCTTTGCTAACCATCGCAGTGCGGAACATGCAGAACTTATTTTGGAAGAACATAGTGTGCCGCTTTGGACTACCTCGGGTGTTGATATCTGACAATGGGAAGCAGTTCGAAAATATCAAGTTCCAGAACTGGTGTGCCGAGATGGGAATCCAACAAAATTTCACCTCGGTGGCACACCTGCAATCGAACGGACAAGCTTAGGTGACGAACAAAGCGATTCTCCGTGGACTAAAAGCTTGCCTGGCCAGAGCTAAGGGACTATGGGTAAACGAGTTGCCCAGTGTCCTTTGGGCCTACCAAACTACCATTAAGACCGCGATGGGTGAGACACCCTTTAACCTCACGTATGGCACAGAGGCGGTGATACCAATAGAGATCGAAGTGCCAACATTGCGATTTGAAATATACGACAGGGAATCAAACAACAACGAGCTCCATGGCAACCTAGACCTGATAGAAGAGGTACAGGACTTGGCCTACATTCGAACAGAGGCTTAACAACAAAGAGTAGCTCGGTACTATAATTTTTGAGTAAGGAAGCGGCAGTTCCGTGTTGGCGACCTGGTCCTCCGGAAGGTTATGGTACTACCCAGTGCAGGTAAGCTAGGGCCAAATGGGAAGGTCCTTACCGTATAAGATAGGTATTTGGGGAAGGCATGTATGAGCTTGAAACCATGGAGGGGAAGCAAGTACCTCGTGCGTGGAATGTCGACAACCTAAGGAGATACTACCTATGAGCTCATCTGTGGGATTACTGAGCTGGAGAGAGGACAACGATTCACTCCTAGAAGCCTAAGGGCTATGAGACCGAACTGGAGAGAGGACAATGAGTCACTCCCAGAAGCCTAAGTGCTACAAGACTAAACTAGAGAGAGGACAATGAGTCACTCCCAGAAGCATAAGAGCTAGGAGACCGAGTTGGAGAGGGGACAGCGAGTCACTTCTAGAAGCCTAACTACAGTTTCAACCAAGCTCGGAGGCTCGGGATATGCACATAACTACAAGAGGGTCCAAGAAAAGAGGCAAGTTCAGACATCAAACTTTCCAGAATCTCCTCCAGTAGGTAGATCAGGCTCCATGTGGTCCTCCTCCACGTCATCTCGGCCTGCCTCCTTTGACGGTCTCACTTCAAGGAGTTCATCATCACTTTCTCCCTCTAAGGAGTCAAGTTTCTTGTCGGCCTCCTTCGCCATCTCTGGAGTAACAAAAGACATGGAGATGGATCCGAGGTTAAGCTCAGGGAACTTCTGCCGCACCAACCACCAGTAGAGCTTGAAGCCCAACCGATACGAGCCAGAACCGTACTCGACTTGGAGGTCATGAAACATGGGGGACTCCTTGAACTCCTTGATGGCACAACCTATTTCCTGAATCCTCGCCTCCTGAATTGTGGTGTCAAAGATTTTGATGCGCTCCTTGGTCATTGCATCAAGGTTTTCATTCTCCCAGTGGAGAGCTTCCTTCTCCCCCTTGAGCTTCTTCTTCTCCTTCGTTAGCAGCAGAATCAACTCCTCATGGCTCTGAACTCCTTTCTTCGCCTAAGAATTTCTCCCTGAGCTTGGTCCAGCTCGCGATAAAGCTTCTGAACATTCTCTTTAGCCTCCCGAGCTCGCTTCAAGCGGATCTCAGATTGATAGACTAGCAAGTGGATAGTAGATTTCACCTAAAAAGGAAAGCAAGCGTAAGTATTATAGGAAAAAATATAAGAAAATAGATGAAGAGATAGGTTACTTACCACCATAGTTGGCTGCTCTTCCTCCAAGCTGACTTGTGGGCATGTCAGGCCACTCCGCGACCTCCGCAGGAAACACTGCGCCTTTGCTCTTAAGGAGCCCAAGTTTCAGAGTCATTATGCTTTCCTTTGCTGAGGAGGGCTAAGGCTCGGGCACTAAAGTACCTTAGGGCTTGTGGGGTGGGGTTTCTTCACCCTGATCTTCCTCTAGGTCAACAATCAGAGGATGGGGACAAACATCCTCCCCAGGAAACTCGGTAGTGGTAGGCTTTGGCGCAGCGACTTCGGGTTTGGTAGGAACTGAAAAGGTAGCATCCTCTCAACGAGACATTTTCAAGGCCTTTCTCTTCTTCCCCTTCTGAACACTCTTCAGGAGGTTAGTGTTTCGACACCCGTCATAGCTCCTACAAAAAAAAAATTCTGGTCAGCTACGAATTGTAGTAAGTGCAAATAAGAGAAAAAGAGAGAAGTAATGTGTGTGCCAAGGTAGAGGTCTACCAGGAGGACTCAGCCCAGCTCGCACACGCTTCTCCTCAGCCAAGAAATCTTACATCTCTAGGCCAAGGTCCCTCAAAGAATGGATGACCGCCCTGGTCTCTGCATCCAGGCTCATCCTGGGGTCTTTAATGGCCACTCACTAGTGAGTCGGGAATGGCCATCCTTTGGGGTTCCGAACAAAAAAGTATATTCTCTTCCAAGCCGATACCTTGTTTGGGTTATCGAACATAACCTTGTACTTGGGGTGAGGTGAAATATAGTAACTTTGTCGGGTGTGACCGATCAGACAAGAAGAATTTTTCTTAGTGGAACAAATCGAGCTAAAGGTATCTAGGGAGAGAGGTCGGTTATACTCGTGGAAGAGTGAGACCTTACCAACAATAATATGGATGGAGTTTGGGTGAAGCTGATCGTTGGTGACGTTAAAAAACTTAATAATCTCTATGATGAAGGGGTGGAGTGGGAAGCGCAGCCTAGCTACGAGCTGCTCCTCAAAAACCACAACCTCCTAATGGTCATGATCCCAAGGGTACTGACCCAAGGGAATATTGAAGACAAGGGTATTGGGGAGACGGTAACGAGCTATTAACGACAACAACTTGTCCGAGGTCATTGTGGAAGGACCGAAATTGTCTGGGTCCCGACCTCAAGTTGAAGGCGAGACCCCCTCTCTAGAGGTCAGCCGGTCTGCCTGAGGTTTGGCTTCCTCAAACCGAGCTAGCCCCACTCCGGGTAAAGGCACTTCTCCTGAAAGGTTCAAAGAGGAGCTCTTCGGCGAAGAGCTAGCCTCACCAGTGGGAGTTGAGGACCGCACCTCAGCACCCACGGGCTCACTAGAATCGCTAAGGACCATATCTGTGCTAAGGCTAGACATATTGGACAGAAAAAAGAAAAAGGAAAATGGGACAACTAGCACAAGAAGACGAACTCACCAAAGAAGGCGGTAACGACCTCGGACACAAGGGGAGAGAATGGCGAGCTAAAGGACTTCCACTCGTTCTCAAGAAAGCTTAGTCACACAATTTATGGCAAGGATAATGGGCCCTTCGGCCCCTATAATCCACCGCACCCGACAATCAACGGTTGTGATCTATACGATCCGTCGGCTCCCATGGAAATCGGCCACATTCTTTGATGTCCGTAGAGTTTATAAGTAGTGTGACGTCCGCACATAGCCGAGACGCGACCTGAGTCATTTCCTGGTCAAGCCGGGCGGTCCCATAGAACCAACTAGGAGGACCACCCCCCTTTTCACTTGGTCATCGTGCCAAATCCACCTGGGCTTGTCATGAACTCCCTGCACCAGGTCAAGACCCCTAGCATGAGGAGTTGGGGGGCAATTGCTAAAGGGTGATTTGACCCAACCTAGCATGGGGAGGACATGTGGATACGATCCGCCAGCAAAGCAACAACTCAGCAAGGAGAGATTAGTCAATAGGTCGGGAGCTCAGAGATCAGTCACCTCGGTGTCCCAACCAGTTCGTGACATAGGAGTCAAAGTGACACATAATCGGCTCTAGGCGACTCCGAACCTCATGGGATCATGCCGCACGATGGTAGGCCTTATCCTATCCCCGTCCCGATTAGGCTTTAACGATAAGGATCGTAAATTGGCATGATACTCCCTAGATAAAACGGGAACAGACCTCATCCATCCAGGCCGAAGATCCCAAAATTGTTTCGTGAGGCTCACAGTAGCTCTATATATAAAGGCAGCAACCCCTCCGGGGCCCAGGTACGCATATATCACCTGCACACTAGCACTCTAGTTCATTTCCAGCTCGCAATCTACCGCAAGAATACTAACTTAAGCATCGGAGTGAACTTGCCGGGTTAGCCACCCCGGATTATCTGAGCTCACTGTTTTATAGAACAACCTGCTCGTCGCACAACAAAGCTCCAGGTCATCCTTCCGGAGGGAGCATCCAGTTCATGCTCCATCAAAAGACATATATAATGAGAATAATTAAAAATACTTATATTTTTTGTTTTTTATTTATTTAAATTGATATTTTATTTTTCTTTTAATAATTTATTATTTTTTAAAGAAAATAAGTTGGATTGGATCATATCCGACTTATCGATATGATTCAAATTTAAATTGAGGCCTATTAATTCCAATTGGATCGGATCCGACATGAATAGTGTCCGATTGAATTCGAATATACCCTAATTCAAATCCGATCTGATCCATTACATTACTGTACTCAATTTAATATTTATCAGGGTGTTTGGTTCTGTTTATGTTTATTAAATAAACATTTTATACTTGTGTGGCTAGAAAACAGAGAATAACAATTAATGAAGACATTTATGATATATAGGTACCATTAGGCACCACATCATCAAAGTGCCAATAAACGCCTACCTGTTTTATGAAGTTACAAAATTAAACTTCCTAAAGCGAGAAACCGCATAGAAAACAAATATCGATATATACGAATAAATATTATTTATTAATATCTTTTATTAATGCGTATATAAATATTATTTATTAATGCATACAGGCTGGGCTGGGTTTTGCGTGCCTGGTAGAATATGAACACTCCTAAGTCTAAGCAGCTTTTCTCTTACAGTAAAGTTTAATCGTTAGTTCGTTACAGCTTATCACCAGGTCTGTTCCAATACCATTTGGGAGACTCTGTTGATGGTTGTGCTACATTGGGATCTGCACTTTACTTATTAGCGCAATTCAGATTTAGATTCAGGTATCCAATTTTAAAAATTTATACTGCATGTGCGTTTGTACCACGCCAAGAGTTGTAAGATAAGATTATGTTCAATAAAGTTATTTATCCAATTGGAGATGGATAAGACCTAATGTAATTTCTGATTCTGACTGCAAAGTTTAGAAGGTCTAACAACCACACTCTATGGATTGATACCCGTCTGTGAATTGACATCAATTACGAATTGGCACCTATCCCTCAAATGTACTTTAAGTCTATAAATTCTGACCCTGAGGTTTTTGGTCATTCTCCCATGTTTAATAAATGGGGTCTAAAGTGAAATCCCAAAGCTTATCAAGGTTGATAATAATGAGATTTTAAGACAGGGCTCAAAACTTCTTTAACATCCCAAGTGGAGGCTTATTTCCACCCAATTTTTACTCTTGTAGATATGTGGATGAGCATAATAACTGGTACAGAGATTTTCTCAAGTCGCAGTGCTAGTAAGCCATTCTTAGGACTCTATTTATAGGGACTCCCATTTAAACGTTTGTGTGTTCTAAAAAATAGGGAGCAACCCTTTTTCCCTCTTGGAACATTAGGGACTTCTTACTAAGATGAGACACGTCCCTGAAATTCAGATTTTTTCTCAATCAATAACTGAGTTTAGTGGATAATAGTTCAAAAAAGATAAACAATAATAAATTTTTATGAATAATAATAATAATAATAATACATTGATGCAATTATTCTAGTTAATCTATGAATAACACATCAACGATGATATCAAAGGCCATAGACCACTTGGTCCAACAATTTCTTAATTTTCTTCCTACTTCCACCAATGTCATTCACCTCCAGTTATAGTTAGAGGTTCGTATTCCCCTTAGATCAAATTGCTAAGTGGCAAGGGTTCCATATTTCATTGTAAAGGTACAATTAATAAGATTGGTTAAAGCAAAACATTTTCTATCAGAAATCAAAAAGCACATGTTTTTTCCATTCCTTTGGTTGGTGCATGGAAAAGTTAAGTAGTTGTCTTGAATCTCGAAGGAAATCTCTGATTTCAATGAGTTTATTCGATAGTGACATGACTTTAAACCTAAAAAGTTTAATTTCACAAGCAATTATTGGATCAGTAATGATGAATACATCTATTGATAGAGATGCTCTAAGTTTTTTTATTTATGCTGTATAGATATAAACATTCAAAATGATCACAACCCACATTCTATGCACCAACGTCCGCCTGTGAATTAATATCAATTCCAAGCTGGCACCTACCCCAACAGTAATTTGAGCCTACAAATTCTAATCTTGGGCTGATCGGTCATTTTCTCTTAAATTTTTGGGAAAATGATGATTCAGCCCAAAGTTAGAATTTGTAGGCTCAAAGTACATTGGGGTAGGTGCCAACTTGGAATTGATACCAATTCACGGGCGAGTATGAGTGCATAGAGTGTGGATATTTTACCTTCTGAATGTTTATAGCTATACTATAGAAATCAGAAATCTGCATTGAACATGTCCGTACTTCTCCATAAATTTTAAAGGTTTTTATAGGTATAATTATTGGGCATGTCATCATTTTGAGAGAAATAGTTCTACTTTTTGTTCTTCGATATGTCAAATAAAGTGCAAATGGTTAAACTCATTTATCATATATTCATATTTATTAGTTGTTTAATGGTTTGATAATTTTATTACTTTACCCCAAAATAATTGTCAGCATGGCTATGGCTACTTTATCCATTTAGGTTGTGTTTTGTTTGAGGAAAGATATTGGTGGGATGGGAAAGGATGAGATGAGAAAAGAAAATGGGTGGAAATATTAATTAATTACCTAATTAATTAATATTGATAATTTGTCAATTAATTATTAATTAAGAACTAATCTTATTTTTATTATTTATTTATTATGTAACTTAGTAATAAGATAATTGTTTAATCATTCATTCATTACTTAATTTATTAATTATTAACATTAATTAATATTTTTGTTTTACTAATTAATTAGGTAATTAGTGGTTTTTTATTATTTAAATTTTATTGTTCATTAATTATTAATGAATAATATCTTTATTCATTAATTTTATAATTAATTTTTAATTAGTTAATATTTATTATGAATAAATTTTATTTTGTATTACTAGTTATTCTGAATCAGTTAAAATTTTTATTATTTATTTATTAATTAGGCTAATAATAAAATAGTTAGTTAATTATTCCATAATTACTTAATTAATTAATTATTAACCATGTTTTGTTAATCATTAAATAATTATAATTAATTAATAATATTTTTATTATTTATTATTTTATTTTTAATATTTTATATTATTAAAATTAATTGTTAATTAGTTATAATTAAATTATTTTATTATTGCCTTGTTAAATAATTAATAATTTTTTAATGGGTCATGGGTCATGGGTCTAATATTAACTCTTAAAAAGACTACTAGGATTGTAGTTTTTTTTTTCTATTAAGCAAGTTCCCCCCCTCCTTTTCCACTACTTTTCCTCCAAAATGGTGGGATTTCATATCCCAAAATTCGGGACCTATAATGCTACCTTTTTCTCATCCCATATCATTCATAACATCCAACAAATCAAACATGGGAAGGGACAAATATTCAAGAATATTCCATATTTTCCTTTCCCATCACACAAAGCAAATAGAGCCTTAGGCTACGTTTGGAAGCGGTGTAAAACCTCATCAATGTAAAACTTCATCGATGGAGTTTCACACCAAACCATAAAAAGCTTTTGGCCATTAAGCTTCGAAAAATGTGGCATTTTACATCAATAGTTGATGCAAAACTTTACTTTAGATGAGGTTTTACATCGATTTATGATGTAAAATTCCATTCCATCCAAATACCAACAAATCTGAACCCGGGAATAGAGTTTTACATCCATCTTGATTACACTTCATCTAAATGCCAATAAAACTGAACCGGCATAAACTTTTACATTGGTGACGTTTTACATCCCTTTCAAACACAGCCTTAATGACAATGAGAATACACAATGGGGGTAGCCCATCCCCCATCTCCTTAGTCCCCCAACTTTGGTGGCAATGAGATTGTATCCCAGGTTTTTGCTACAATGAATTAGAGATCCTATCAATTGAATCAACAAAAGTCAATGATCCCATGTTTCTAACTATAACTCAATTTGTGAATTTTAATTTTTTTTTAATGTTCTTTGTAAATGTTAGTGTTAGGCCTGACATTGTGCCATTCCACTTTGATTTGTGAATATAGATTGCTATTATGCATTTTTTCCACTTGGTGGTGATCAAGGTTCAAAAGTATTGATCTAATACGAGTATGATACATCTTCTATTGGACATACTGTATTATGTTGGAGGTACCAATACACTAAATAAAAGGAGTTTTGGGGTTTGATCACTTTCAGGGAGTATCCAGGCCTAAGACTGATCTGCCATGAAAATTTTGAAAAAAAAAAAACTACGAAAAAGAGGAACGTACCCTTTAACACATCAAATGAGGGGCCTCCTGAATGGTAAGTAGCTTACAAATGCATCGGATTGAGTTCAAATAGGCGGCATTTCGAAATTCGGAAAATCCTAGAGATACTAAATTAAATTTGGCTCGACATTCAATGTAAAAATAAAACAGTCATTCGCATTCAATTTATTTACATATCCAAATATCCTTTGGAATTTGATTGCAAGATGCCAACTACCTGGTGGGTAAGGGTTGCATTGAGTAACATCACAATTGCATTGAGTAGGGGTGCAACTTGGGCGGGCACAATCCGACCCAAATCAATTCAATTCAGAATTTTATACAGATTGGGTTTGGATTTTTGGTCTTTGGGTTAGGTTCGGGTCTAAGAATTTAGGGTTTTATTTTTTACTTTTTGGGTTGGATTCGGGCCTATCCCTTAAGTAGTCCAAGTTTGGTCCAATTATATACATTTATACATATATGTGTATATGTAAATATGGCATACATATTTAAATATTTATATACATACATATTTGTATATATAACACTTGTATAAATATTTTGCATACATATATATATATATATATATATATATATATATATATATTATATGCATACATAAATACATACATACACACACACACACACACACACACACAACATTATATATATATATATATATATATATATATATATAAAGTGGGTTCATTGACCGACCCAAGCCCGGCCCGAGCCTGAGCCCAATCCGAGTGCATCAAATTATAGGGCGGGCTAGGCTTGGGTTGGGAAAATCAGGCTTGACCTTAGGCTCGGGTCTTAGGCCCAAATTTTAGGGTAAGGCCTGGGTTGACCATAAACCTGGCCCAACCTGCCCAACTTGCACCTTAGGTTTGAGGCAGAAAGATCAAGAGACCCTTCATAGACAATGAAGCCTGAACTCAAACCTGGAAAGAGGAAGCAAACGTAAGAGAGAGAGAGAGAGTTTCAAAGAATTATGCAGCCATGGCTTTGTCCATGTTGCCGTCCTTGAATCCATCAAAGAATTCGTCCACTGCTCAACACATGAAATCCCTCTCCAAACGTTTCAAGAAATATGGGCTTCGATATGATGACCTCTATGACCCAATGTATGATCTAGACATCAGGAAAGCTATGGCTCGCCTTCCTTGTGAGACTGTTGACGTGACGAACCAACGTCTGCGTGGATCTCTTGGTGAAGCACAAGTTCCTTCCCGACGATTTGCAGGCAATGAAGACATCATTTAGGAAATACCTTCAAGATGTTGGCTCTTGTAAAGAAGGTAAAGGCATAAGGAAAACGTTGGGAGCTGATTTAGCGCGATCCAGCTGCTCTCACGTGTCTGATGATTCGGACGTTGATTCGGATGCTTGTCTTGTTAGTGACCGAGTTGCGCTAGGCCGAGCTAAGGATGGCCAAGCTGTATTGTTCTACAAGAGAAGTAGGATTAGAGTGTATGGGTTGTTTTTACCCGAGGTGGGTACTTCGATGCTTAAGTCAGCGAATTGTATTGAGAGTTCTTAAGAGATAAGAGAATGTAAGAGCTTAATCACGCGTACCTTCTTAGGTGAAAATGAGGGTTTTATATAGATGTGAGTGACATGAGTCCTCTTGCAATGGGTCTCAGGTTTTCACGGAGCCGTTTCCATTCACTCAGGAGAATAATTACATCGGTTACATAATTTTTGCAAGGGTTGTGGTCCGTCCGATTAACTCTAATGTGTGCGATGCACTAGGCCGGCCTAACAATTGACTCATTAGTACTCCGGAGATCTCAGATTGTTAACGGATCTATGAGACAAGTCAACAGGCTCGGCCGATCTCTAGAATAGGTCGCTATTTGCTGGAAGACCTATCAGCCTGGCCTAGCCGAGGTAATTGAGGTTGTCCTGGGCGAGGTGCTACAAGTCGACTTGCCAAGGTAATCTGCTTACTCAGTGCCGAGGTATCAATTGAAAGCCGTGTATTGCGATGTGATTTAGAGGGCCAAATTACCCTTGATCAAGAGCATTGCCTCTCTATCAGTGCACCATCCCTTGATTGTACTGTTATTCATGTCTCGATTGTTACTTGCTTAGCACTACATCTTTCAAAGAAATAAGGACACTATTATTCTATTAGAACTTTTAAATAGGACAATGAAAGCAAAGAATTTTGGTTTGTTTTATCTACAAGCATAAAAGGATCTTTTGCTTTTGTTGATTAAAAAAAAGCCTGAACTCAATCATCCAAATTTGAATTGATAACACCATTAGAGCGAGTACTTTTGAAAAACGTTGATCCTTATTAGTTCGGAAATTTCGGGCATTCTATATTAGAAAGATCAAAGGGGTTGTTATTTTTGATTGAGTAACTTCGATGGCTCACTTTGAAAATTTGAAACACATTAAAGGGCAAAAGTGTTTTGTTTTTATAGATGCTGTAGACATTTTAGACAGACAAGGGACTGCACAGGGAAAGTATACATATTTATGAGAAAAATGTAGGGGAGGTTTAAGTGTTTTACCCTAAATTAAACTAGTAGTTAAACGGATATTTGGACTGGACCTAGATTGAGCATAATCCTAGTGGTTAAACCGATATTTGGATTGGACTTGGACTGAGCATAAGTTATATATATGTAGTTAGACATTTAAGCCCAAAACTCTCATTTTACTAAATTGGGATCTGCTCCTCACACCGACCTCACAAACACATACCACCATGTATTAAGAACATCTCTCATAAATAATAAGATATAAGTACGGAAGGTGTTCTTGACAGTGTATTCGAATCGCTATTTGATGATGCGCAATCTGGTTGATCCCTCATGTCTCGTGACTAGGTTCGAACAAGGGTCCAATCTGGTAGAGCTAAGCTGCACTACCGAG
Organism: Nelumbo lutea; assembly: GCF_056320005.1. Taxonomy (NCBI): domain Eukaryota; kingdom Viridiplantae; phylum Streptophyta; class Magnoliopsida; order Proteales; family Nelumbonaceae; genus Nelumbo; species Nelumbo lutea. The sequence goes on along the minus strand of NC_142684.1, from coordinate 198,360,076 downwards.
TTGTTATCTGAGTGTGTGAGCTGAAAGCGAGCTGCAAGGAAAGATGGATGAGAGTGCCTGGGTAGGTTTTACCTTGGAGAACACTCTGATGCTTAAGTCAGAAAGGTGGTATAGGAATCTCTTGAGAACGTGAGAGAGCTAGAGTATATCAGTGTGCATACCTTTTGGGTGGATTCAGGGTCCTTTCATAGCTTATCGGGCATTCAAGTGCCTTGGGCAACGTCTCTTAGCCTTTGGCAGAGCTATTTCCGCAGTATAAGGCGTGTTACTGTGTCAATTGCTAGATTCACGTGGATACAAGTCGCTCGCGGGACTTGTGGCGCACGGTTCAGTGAGCTGTTCTAGCGGTCACGCTATCAGCGTCTTTGGTAGCAAGCTGTTGGGGATGGTTAGCAAGCTCTTCCTTGTAGGTCGCCTTAGGTCCTCTCAACTCGGCCGGCTCCTAGAACAGGTCGTCATAATCTTATGGGTCTACTAGCTCATCCTTGCCAAGGTGAAACTGTAGGGGTGGTTAGCGAGCTCTCCTTAGCAGGTTACCTTAAGTCCCTATAGCTCAGCTGACTACTAAGACAGCTCATCGTAATCCTACAGGGCCAGCTAGTTCAGTCTCACTGAGGTAGAGGTCAACCTAGATGAGATGCTTTGAGCTCATTTTACTGAGCTATCTCGCTGACTTGGTGCCGATGTGTCATCTGGAAGCCACATGTCGTTGTATGATTGGAAGGACCAAATTACCCCTCATCACTATTGGTGTGGACAGTCAGACCATTTGGCCTGGGAATCATCGAGGCAATCAGATCCATTTCACCTTTAATCTAGTATTTGGTAAAAACCATTAGAGATAGGTGGACTATAATCCACCTCAAAAATATGAAATTACAACCCCCCTCCTAATTTACTAGTAGCCCCCCCTATAAATCGCATCCTACCCATGAATTTGGCATCAATCCACAGGCAGGATTCATCTAACATTTACGATGGGGGTCAGATTTCTAAGATGGACTGAACTATAAAAACCCCAAACCATTAATTTGGTTAGTAACCCATTCATTCAAACAGTCAAATTATTGACCAATAAACCAGAGACCAGAACATTTGCCGTTCTGGATCGATTTTTAAAACCTTGGTTCCTATATGCGGATGGTAGAGGTTGTAACTTTGAGGTTGGAGAGCTCTCTCTGAGGAGTAGATCAATGATGTGTATTTTCTACACTAGCAAGTGCACTAGCAGCACGAGTAATAGAGTGATGAATAGAGTGTCGTTTCCCACGAGGACTTATGCAGCAACTACTAGTAGTATATCAGCCTACTCTTATCTGATTAGTCGAATTGTAAATCTAATGCAAAACTGAAATCCTAACTAGCAAACTACGTCTAACATGTTGGATCAAACACTTTGCAAGAAAATTGAGAAGACAAGCTAATTATGCACAGAATTGATTCAGCAATTAGATCTCTAGGCCATTTGATTAGATTAGGATTCAACCTTAGTTTGGTGAAACCCCAAGGCAATGAACAACCTCTCTCAAGCGCATGTTCATCCTATGCATGAGTGATGATTCTTCTATCTCTAGTAAGAATCTAATCCCCATGTATGCATTAAGATCTAGAAATTCTAGGGCATCATTTCAGATTGAATGATCACCAACCGAATTGTGCAAGTTATCTCTAACATTGTACTCAATTTGGTTCTTGATTAGCATATCCAAATTTCTAGACTCTTTCTCAAGCAATCTAAAAACTCCAAGAAAGAAGAACAGTTCAGCCAAACAGAATTGAGATTGCCTAAATTCTTTCTCAAGAAATTCAAACATTACAAAGATTAAGATCAATTGAGCTAGCAGTTCTAACAATTAAATTTCTAATCAAGAAACATCAAAATTGAATCTAATCCGTTCTAATAACCCTAGAGAACTAATTACATATCTGAAATTACATGAAACGTCATTCAATTATGGCAAGAAAGATTGAATTAATGGAGAAAATAAACATGAAAGCCCTAGCTGAATTCGATTACCACTTATGTAGAAATCAAGGAAGAAGACAACTTAGATTTAGGGCTGTTCACGGGTCTGGTTGGGTCGGTTTACTGAGGTTTTTCCAACCTACCCGACCTAGTCAGGTTACCTGAGATGGAAACCGAAACCGACCCAGTGTTAAGCAAAACCGACCTGGTCGGTTTGAATCGGGTTGGGTCGGTTTGGGTCGGTTTTGGCTCTAAGTTCATCCATGCCCCCCATGGCCCATGTGCTTGTGTGGTGCAAGTTTGGGTTGTCAGATATTTAAGTTTTTATGTAAAACTGAAATATCTTTATTTAACAATTTTAAATATAAAATATATTTAAATTAAAATCAAAATATATATTTAAATAGATTAGGTCAATTTAATTTAAAATCAAAATAGATTATATTTAAATAGTTAAGTAGGAACTAAGTCGGTTTAGTTTGGCTCGGTTTTGGTTTTCACACAAGAAAATCGAAACCGACCTGAACCATCGGTTTATGAATTTGTACAACCAGAAACCAACCAGTGCTGATGAAAACCCGGTCGACTCGGGTTGGGTTGGTCCGTGTCGGTCGGTTTGGTCGGGTTGGGCCTTCTTATGAACAACCCTACCTAGATTGATCTCTTCCAATGGCTTCTTCTCGAAATTCAAAATCAACTTCTTCTTCTCTTGAATATTCATGAATATTCTCCTTTCTTCTCCTCTCTTGCGCCTATCTTTCTCTTCTCCCCAAAAGGAATTCGCCCCAAAAGTTTTTTGACCCCAAAAGGTATTCGACCCCCTTTTCCCTCTCTCTTCTCCTTTTATAGCCTTTTCTTCAGCCCCTTTCTCTTATCTAGAAAGTTTGGTGCCTTTAGCTTCTCTTGAACCTTCTAGAAGTTGCCGCCCCTAGCTTCTTTTGGGCTGCAATTTGGGTTGCTCTTGAGCCACAAATGGGCCTCCTCCTTGCTGGGCCGAATAGGCTCCCTTGGAAGGCTGTAGATGGGCCTTGCTCCCAGCTGGGCTGTATTACCTCCAATTTGGCCTCTTTTAGCATGGCTTTATGTTCTTTTTCCCCTAGACTTGTCCCCTTTGATAATTTCCTAAAATCAAGCTAAATTGGGGTAAGAATTCACACAAATCAGCATCAAAACCATGCATAAACACCAGAATTTATATGTAAATTGTGCACACATCAAACACCCCCACACTTAAGCTTTTGCTTGTCCTCAAGCAAAGACATCAGCCATAAACTGATCAACCCCCCTTATTCTCAGATGATTTTTTAGGAGGAAAATGCATTGAGTGGTTGGGAAACTTGTGTAAGTATTTTGCTCCATTCCTATGAACTACCATTCTTATCACATACATAAGAGCCAAGGAAGGGGAGAATATGAGATTCTTCAAGTTCCAACTTTCACTCCCATTCAACATGTAGATCAGCTCCTTGACCACCAAAATTAACCATCACTTTGCTAGGTCTCAAATCTGTAACTACACCTCACTGAGTGTTCAATCGCATTTTGTGTCTTTGAACCTCAGCCATCACCAAATTCTTTTCTTCCCCCCCCCCCTTTTTTTTTGGTGTGAGTGAATTTTATGCTCCATCTCACACGGGGTATTTTCTTTTTTTTTTCTTTTTTTTTTCTTTTTTTTTTGGTGTGAGTGTATTTTATGCTTCATCTCACACTGGTCACAGGCTTGAGGCAGATAACAATACTCATATTCCAAGTTGCTAGTTTTACTATTCAGCTCAGAATAGCGAAGTCAATTCTTTTGCAGTTGTTGAACCTCATACATTAACAGTTCATATGTGACTAGCTCGACTGATCATTAATAATGCAATCAAGTGCCTCATACATATGAAGGTAGTTAGGGCTGGTCATGATGAAAGTCATATTCAGCTCCTTTAACCTCATGCATTGTGCTAAGTTGGATCATTCACAAGAATAAATGCAAACACATACAGTGGTCTCTCTCAACTCATTGTATTCCCTCTTTGAATTCACCTAATAAACAACAATGATCTTAAGGGGATTTTCAGTTTATTTGGCCTGCCAATGCATGTATATAAGTGTTGGGCTGATTGAGGTGCATAGCCCCAGCCTAACTCCCCCACACATAAGATGAACATTGTCCTCAATGTTCCTAGTGTTAGGGAGCACAATAAATAAATCCAACAATGAGGGTAATAACATGAAGAACATTATCAAGTAAGGAGAGGGGTTTAGAGGACTTCCCTAAAGATCATTCTCAACTTCTGCAATAGTTCTTTTGGTAGAAAGCCTTTAGCTACTAAGAATCACATTAAACTAGAAAGAGAGAAATCAGTAGCCTACCAGTTTAATATCCAAACTAAAAAAAAAAACTAAACTCAAATGCTAAGAATAAGAAAAGCAGAAAACAAATAAGAAAGTTTATGACAGCTCATCCAAAACTCGACATTCTAGTGAGATCATCGATCATCTAAGTGTACAGTGGATGGAGTAGGCAACATTCCTCCCACTATATATGGCTTGAGGCACTGACCATTCACCTTAAATGTGCCCTATGTCGGGTGGGTGTCCTCTACGGTTCCATAGGTGAAAACCTGTATGATGGTGAAAGGTCCAGACCATCTCGATTTTAGCTTATCTGGGAACAACCGGAGATGGGAATTATATAGCAACACTTGCTGGCCCACATGGAAATCACGTCTCAACAAGTTTCTATCATGCCATCTTTTAGTTCTCTCCTTGTAAACCTTGGCATTCTCATAGGCGGCAAGTCTGAACTCCTCCAACTCATTCAGCTGCAGCCACCTCTCTGCTCCTGTGGCCTGTGAATCAAAATTCAAGAATTTTAGTGCCCAATATGCCTTATGTTCCAATTCAACAGGTAAATGACATGCTTTTCCAAAAACTAACTTGTAGAGAGACATGTCAATGGGTGTTTTATATGCAGTTCTATATGCCCATAATGCATCATCTAACCTGATTGCCCAATCTTTCCTAGCAGAATCTACAGTCTTCTCTAGAATTCTCTTGAGCTCCCTATTAGCTAATTCTACTTGGCCACTGGTTTGAGGGTGATATGGGGTAGCTAATTTGTGTGTAACACCGTATTTTCACATCAGTCGCTCAAACTAGGTGTTACAGAAATGAGTTCCCCTATCACTAGTGATAGCTCGGGTGTGCCAAATCAGGTGAAAAGCTTTTTTAGGAAATGTACTACCCTCCTAGAGTCATTTGTGGGTAAAGTCATGGTTTCCACCCATTTAGATACATAATCAATAGACACTAGGATGTACTTATTGCCAAAAGAATTCGGGAAGGGTCCCATGAAGTCTATACCCCATACATCAAAAATTTCACAAATCTGAATATTAGTGAGGGGCATTTCGTTTTGCCGGGAAATGTTACCTACTCTCTAACATTGATCACATTCAGACACATACCTATGAGCATCCTTGAACAAGGTAGGCCAATAGAAACCGGATTGCAAAACCTTGGCTGCAGTGCAATTGGCTCCAAAGTGGCCTCCCGCTTCTCTATCATGGCAGTACCGGAGCACCGACTCCATCTCCTCAGGGATACACCTCCTTATGATCTAATCTACACATAGCTTGTACAAAAAGGGATCCTCCCACAAATGATGTTTCACATCAGAGAAGAATTTCTTCTTCTGCTGATATGAAAGATGAGGAGGGATAACATGTGCAGCAAGGTAATTTGCAAAATCAGCATACCAAGGTGATGAATTTATCTTAATGGAATAGAATTGTTCGTCCGGAAATTTCTCTCGGATGTTGTTGATTGCCTTTTCCTCTAAATCTACATTATCTAACTAAGAAAGATGATCAGCAGCTAGGTTCTCGGTGCCCCTCTTGTCACGGATCTCAACATCAAATTCTTGCAACAAGAGGATCCACCTAATCAGCCTCGGTTTTGCATCATTCTTGGTGAGTAGGTGCCTTAATGCCGAGTGATATGTGTACACAATAACTTTGGACAAAATCAGATATGAACAAAATTTATCAAAAGCAATAGTTCCTTTTCGGTTGTGGTGTAATTCTGTTGAGCACCATTTAAAGTTCTGCTAGCATAGTAGAATGGATGAAAGTGTTTGTTCAATCTTTGTCCTAACACAGCTCCTACGGCTGAATCACTCACATCACACATCAGATCAAATCGAAGTGTCCAATCTGGTGCTATCATAATGGGTGCATTGATCAGTTTGTCCTTTAGGATGTTGAATGCTTGTAGGCATTCAGCTATGAACTCAAAGGCCACCTCCTTCTGAAGCAAAGTGGACAATGGCTTGGCTATCTTGGAGAAGTCCTTGATAAATCTTCTGTAAAACCTGGCATGTCCCAAGAAGCTTCTCACTGCTCGGACTGATGTTGGTGGTGACAATTTCTCAATTGTCTCCACCTTGGCTCTATCAACCTCAATTCCTCTCTTTGAAATCTTGTGCCCAAGCACGATGCCTTCTTGCACCATGAAATGGCACTTCTCCCAATTCAGCACTAGAAGTGTCTCCTTGCACCACCTAAGCACCTTCTCCAAATTGTTCAAACATGCATCAAATGAAGAGTTAAATATTGAAAAATCATCCATAAAAACCTCCATGAACTTTTCAACCATATCAAAAAAGATTGACATCATACACCGTTGAAAAGTTACCGGAGCATTACACAATCCGAATGGCATTCTTCTATAGGCAAAGGTACCGTAAGGGCAAGTGAAGGTGGTCTTCTCTTGGTCATCTGGTGCAATTTGAATCTGATTGTAACCTGAATACCCATCCAAGAAATAGTAGTACTCATGCCCGGCCAACCTCTAACATTTGGTCAATAAACGGGAGAGGGAGGTGATCCTTGCGTGTGGCTTCATTCAACTTTCTGTAGTTAATGCATACTCGCCACTCGATGACAGTTCTAGTCGGGATGAGTTCATTTCTTTCATTCGGAACAACGGTCATGCCACCTTTCTTCAGTACTACTTGTACGGGGCTCACCCATGAACTGTCAGAGATAGGATAAATAATCCCGACATTCAGGAGCTTAATGATTTCAGCCTTCACCACCTCTTTCATGTTCGGGTTCAGGCGTCTTTGGGGCTGAACTGAGGGCTTGCTGCCATCTTCCATCAGAATTCTATGTGTGCATACCGATGGATTGATGCCCTTAATGTCGGCTACCTTCCAAGCTAATGCTGTCTTGTGTTTCCTTAACACTCTCAACAATTTTTCTTTTTGCAAAGGGCTCAATGCTGCTGATTTGATTACCGGTAGAGCTGATGATGCCTCTAAGAAAGCATACTCCAAATGTGGTGGAAGTTGCTTCAGCTCAAGGGTGGGAGGTTCTTGGGTTGAAAGCTTGCTTGTTGGTATTGGAGGTCTGTCTAAGCTCTCCAACTTGAGAAATCTCTTCCCTTGAAACTGTGGATTGGCATTCAGGTATGATACCATGCTTTGAATCTCCTCATTTTCATCTCTTGCAGCTCCTCCCTCTTGTATGCAAAGGTTAAGGGGGTCGACCAACCTGCTAACCTGAAAGCAATCATCAACCGCATAGTCAATAACATCAACCATGTAACATGAATCATCACTAGAAGATGCATGTTTCATAGCATTAGACATTTTAAAAATTATTTCCTCATCTTGAATCCTAAGGTTGAGTTGCCCTTGTTGGACATCAATCATTGCCTTTCCCGTAGCTAGGAAAGGTCTCCCTAGGATAAGAAGAACATCAACATCCTCTTGCATGTCTAATACAATGGAATCAACTGGAAAGATGAATTTATCTAGTTTAACAAGCACATCTTCTATGATTCCCCTTGGATGTTTTATGGATCTATCAGCTAACTGCAATGCAACTCTAGTGGGTTGGGGTTCTCCCAACCCCAATTTATTGAAAACCGAATATGGCATCAAGTTTATGCTAGCTCCTAAATCACATAATGCCTTTTTAACTTTTAAACTGCCTATCATGCATGAGATAGTGAAACTCCCTAGATCTTTAAGCTTCTAGGTTAGCTTGTTGAGAAGATTGCCGAGCATTCTTCATTGAGAGCAACTATAGCCACTTCACCCAATCTCCTTTTGTTTGCCAACATCTCCTTCAAGAATTTTGCATAGTGTGGCATCTGGGCTAAAGCATCAGCAAAAGGGATATTAATATGTAAACTTTTAAACACCTCAAGAAACTTACCAAATTCTTTCTCCAATTTGTGTTGCTTCAGCCTATTGGGAAAGGGAACTTGCAGCTGTTGGTGTCTTGCTTGCTGCAGTTCAGATTGCTCCTCCTTCTTGTTTCCGGTTTCAAGGGTTATATCTGCCTTGTTTTCATCCCTTGCTTTCTTCTCTACTTCTGGCAACTCCTTACCACTTCTTAAAGTGATAGACTACACTCGTTCTCATGGATTCACTTATGTGTTGCTTGGTAGAGTGCCTGGTATTCTTGCTGAAATCATTTGCGCCAACTGCCCAACTTGATTCTCTAAGTTCTTTATTGAAGCCTCTTGGTTTTGAAATCTAGTTTCAGCACTAGCTATGAACTTGGTCATCAGCTCCTCTAGGTTAGATTTCTTTTCCGGCTGATGGAAATTTTGGGGAAAGGGCTTCGGCCCATGCTGATTTGGCCATGACTGATTCGAGTAGCCCCTCCATCCAGGGTTAAAGGCATGGTGGTTCTGATTTCCTTGCTGCCTTGCAAAGTTGCCAACAAAGTCTACCTATTCTGTGGATTGCCTAAACCGACTGTCAACTTGGCATTCAGTGCTAATGTGGCCTCCCCCACATCAATCACATGTCACGAACTGCACATTCATGGCTGCTATATGCATCTCATCAACTTTCTTGCTAAGTGCACCTATTTGCACAAATAGAGCTGTGTATGAGTCCACATTGTGAAGACCATGTTGCTTCCTCACTTATGCTCTCTCTGAATGCCATTGGTAATTATTGGCTGCCATCTCCTCTATGAGTGTATGGGCCACCTCAGGGGTCTTATTGTTGATGGAGCCCCCGGCTGCCGCATCTAGGATGGTCTTGTTTGCTTCAGTTAGACCATTGTAGAAGATTTGCACTTGCAGCCATATAGGAAGTCCATGGTGGGGGACCTTCCTTAACACTCCTCATAGCGCTCCCGAGACTCATACAAAGACTGGCTATCTTGTTGAAAGAAAGTGATGATGTCATTTCTCATCTTTGTTGTCTTGGATTGAGGAAAGTATTTGAAGAGGAATCGACTAGCCATCTCACTCCAAGTGGCTATAGATCCAGCCAACAATGAATTCAGCCAAGCCTTGGGCTTGTCTTTCAATGAAAATGGGAATAACCTCATCCTAACAGCATCATCACTCACCCCATTGTGCTTGAAAGTGTCACAAATCTCCAAGAAGTTGGCTATGTGAGAGTTTGGATCTTCATGAGCCATGCCACAAAACTTAAGGGTCGAATAGCCCTCTTTTGACCTCTTGGCTGGGCCTTGCTCCCAGCTAGGCTGTATTACCTCCAATTTGGCCTCTTTTAGCATGGTTTTATGCTCTTTTTCCCCTAGATTTGTCCCCTTAGATAATTTTCTAAAATCAGGGTAAATTAGGATAAGAATTCACACAAATCAGCACCAAAACCATGCATAAACACCATAATTTATATATAAATTGTGCACACATCAATCAACACTCCATTTTCATCTTCGCCTTGCAGGTCATGTAAGCACCATCTGTCACCAATCCATCAGCCAAACCTTTGAAAAAGGAATTGGTGATGCATAATCTTGACGCTCCCTCGTGTCTTGTGATCTGGCTCGAATAGGGGCCCAACCTAGCAGTGACGAGCTATATGTCGAGCTGGTATCCGTGTGAACGAGCTATAAAAAGAAAGGAGGTGAGGGTGCCCGGGTAGTTTTTACCTGGGGAGGGCACTCCGATGCTTAAGTCAGTGAGTGTGTAGGAGTAATCTCTAAGAACATAAGGGAGCTTTGAGGGTATTAGTGTGCATACCTTTCTAGGTGGATCTAGACGTCTTATATAGGCCCCTAGACTCTGGGGGCTCAGGGTAAAAGTCTTGAGCTTTTTGTGGAGTTGTTTCCATATTTTCATGTGCATTAAGGTGCCAGTTGAGACATTTTCGTAGGAGTTACGATTCATTCGCGTAGAATTTGGTGTGCAACACGGTGAGCCATTCTAACGGTCGTGCTATCAATGCCATTGGTAGCGAGCTGCTAGGGACAGTTAGCGAGCTCTTCCTCGCAGGTCGCCTTAGGTTCTCTCTGCTCGGCCGACACATAGGACAACTCACCGTAATCTTACGAGGTCATCTAGTTCAGTCTCGCCGAGGTAGAGGTCGGCCCGAGTGAGATGCTCCGAGCTAATTTTACTAAGCTAGCTCACTAACTAGGCACGAAGGTGTAATTTGGATGCCATGTGTCTCCAAAGGTAGGTCTCCGTGTCTCTAGGTCTCCAATAGGTCTCTAGAGGTAGGTCTCCAGGTCTCTAGTAGGTCTCTGGAGGTAGGTCTTTAGGTCTCCATCATTTTGGCTAAGGCAGGTTATCGCCTACGTGGTGTCAGGTGTCATCCATCTGTTTTTGAGATGCCACATGTCATGATATTGGTGGAGGGCCAAATCTTCTCTCATAAGGTTTCATGACCGAATGAACAGCGGTCGTTACTTTTCTAATTTCTATTAGTGAAAAATGTCCACCATACTAATAGCTAAAGATCAATTGATAATTTATTCGAACTCTCGACAGGGATCCTAACCTAGTGTCAGGTCCACAATGTTAAACAATCCACTCTACTGGATTCTAAATGTCCTACATTAATAAATGACTAATAACATGAGATCACATCTCCTCCCCACAAGGGGCCACCCACGACGCCCCACAACGCATCCCGCCGTGTATTGGAAACATCTCCCAATGACGACATCATCGAGACTGGTACTATCATCGGGAGATGTTCCCTATACATGACGAGGATGTATAGTGGGGCGGCCCCCTGTGGGGTGATGTGAACTCCAATAACATGCATGATGGACAGGTAGGGTGATGATTTAGAATTGAGATCTGTTCACAACAAAAATTGTGTATCACTAGGGTTCCAACATGACCTGTGTTCATATATCTTACCAAGAAACTGGGGCACATCATATTTGCGATGTTCGGATATTAGATCATATTATCATATTGTTATGGGACCCATCATAGTAAATTCTAGATCGACCATTTGTAGCCTGGCCTGCCCCGGGTGAGACTTTGTATGTCATCATTTGTGCTTAGTCTGGTTTCGGTAGTATCGGATTGCCCGAGGTTCAATCCCCATTAAGGTTATCCAAATTCGATGTGTTTATATTTGGATCAATTATGGATCCATTCATTAATAAAGATCCGTTTATTTTATAAACTATTAGTTTAATTTAGAAAAATTCTCGATTAGTATCTTCTACTTTGGGTTTAGTGTAATTTTTTTAAAGCTAAACACTAAGCCCAAAATGTGTCAATCGAGTATTTAATGTTAATCAATCCATTAATCAGCCGTTAAATGATATTTGAAAAGATATTAATGCTCTTCAAGTGTTATTTAATTTTTTTATCAATCATTCAAATGTTAATAAAAAATAAACGGTTCTAAATCTTGACAATGTTTGATTACACTTGATAAAGAAAATTAAATTACACTTCTTTCTTTTTTAAAAATGCCACTTAATGATTGATTAACGAATTGATTAACACCTGAATTGAGACATATTGAAAGTTTGAGTATTAAATTGTTAAGTTTTATTACTAATCGGAAAGTTTTCCCTTAAAATATTCTATATCCGATTGAAATCCGAATTGGACCGGAATGCGTTAGAAATCCGATATGATAAGATTCGAATTTGGATCTTCTCCGATTCGATCCATTTACAGCGTGTCAGTGCCACCCGCCCCCCCCTATTCATAGGCAATTCCAAGGAGTGCATGGAGTGGAAGGTTTTATTCCTCGGCATCGAGTTGGGTTCTCTCTCGTCTCTCGCGGAGGGAAAGCGAAATTCTTGTTCTTTAACGTTCGACGGTCAACACGTCTCACAATTCTGACCATTTGAAGATTATTCTCCTCCTCCTTCTTTCAGCCTCTACAAACACGACGAAACACAATTTGTCTCTTTTTGTTTAGATTTCGACTGCTGCAACACCATTTCTTTTTCCATATCGATTGATTGATAGGCGAGGAGGCTGGTTGGTTTCAAAGCTTGAATCATGTCCATGTCGGACTCTGATTTCTCGTCTCATGGCGAGTACAAAACCTTCAAGCAAATTAGCCGTGACAGTAAGTTCTTTTTCTTTCTCTAATCTTCTGTTTGAATTTGTTCTTCCTTCTCATTCGATGCCTTTCCTCATCAATGTTGATTGCTTGTAATTTCTTTCGTTAGTTATAATGGTGTTTGAGATTGCACTTGGCATTTCTTACCGCTTCCCACGATCTAAATACAGTTGCAGTTCTAATCTTATTTTGTTTGATCCGTGAGGGCATGCTGGATACTTGCAATGGTTGATGCATTGAAAGCGGTTTCTTTTCGATAGAAGAATAATTGGTGACTGTTTGTTGAACATCTATATTAAACCCATGGAATTGCTATTATTATTGATCTGAAGATCGTATCTACATTCAATTTTACTTGCGTTAATAGTAACAAGCATGATGATTTGCTGCACATTTGTCGTTACAACGCGGGCTGCACTTTCATCCGGGTTGTAACACGTTAGCTCTTCTGGAGAGACGTGTAAAAGTAACGGGAGGTGGGTTGGTACTCCCGTTATTCCCTTTTTTTTTTCCTTTTTTTTTCAAACAAAAAAAAATGAAAAAAGCATTTTCGGCAGGTCCTCTCTATTCTTTGTCCTCCCTGAAATACAATGAAGAGAGCATCTCCTGGAGTCTGGTGAGACAAATACTTGGGCGGTGGAAGAAGACTTGAAAAAGGGTGGTAGAGATGAAGCTTTTCGGCAGGTCCTGTGTCCTCTATTTGTCAGATGGAAGACATACATTGATTCTTCAGGGTCTTGGGCAGAAGGTTTTGAACAGGGTGAAACTTATGTTTTGAATGGGTTTTAGACTTTGGGCGGAAGGTTTTGAACAGGATAAAACTTCATAAATAGTTGTTTGACCAACTGTTATAATCCCCTTCCCCCTTTAATACTGCCGGCAACAATGTTGAACTCCTGAACCTCTTCCTCTCCCCCTCTTGTTTGCCCAGTGTCTCGTTCTTTTAACATGCTCCAATTAATACCGTATAAAAAATTTGAAGCTTCTATGTGATTTTAGAGATCTTCAAAGACATGTCTTTGAAGGTTGAAGCCTCTATGCTCAATTATTAAGGTATAGGGGCTTGTTTAAAGAGGTGTAATAAGCTATCAAGATTTATGAAGCTGGCGTCATATTGTTTAATAATTAGTACTATATAAGAAATTTATGTGATTTTAGAGACATCAAAGGCATCCAAAGCCTCCATTCTCAATTATTAAGGTATATGGACTTATTTTGAGCAAGAGCCATAATAACTATCGTTTGTGGGCATTGGGAAGGTATACTCTCTATTTGTCATTTTTTTTTGTTTGTGTTGCTCGGAGGACGGTTTTGAATAATAGAGATGGACTGAATTTCTCAATGGGTAGAAAATTAATTGGAGAAACAAATACTTGGGCAGTGGAGGACTTGAAGAATATTGGAAGAGAAATATTTCAATAGGTTCTATGTTCTCTCTATTCATCAGATGGAAAACATGAACCGGTTGTTTTCTCTCTTTGAGTTTTTGGGTGTGGGCGGAAGGTTTTAGACAGTAAAATTTCATAGACTTTTAGGGTGAGCTAGGGTTAAAAGATAAATGTTTTTTTTTTTCATTTTTTGTTTGAAGAAAAAAGGAAAAAAAGGAGTAATGGGAGTGTTGACCCACCTCCCGTTACTTTTATACTTCTTTCCCCAGAAGAGCAACGCGTTACAATGCGGAATGAAGTGTAGCCTGCATTGTAACAACAAATGTGTAGCCCATCTGAACTCTGGGAAAAGATGGTGTTTTCCATATACCGGTAAAGATCTGTTACCATCTCTTTCCCGGTGGGTGGGTAGGAATTTCTAATCAAGCCACAAAGGAGTGTGAAACTGTCTTTCAAGTTTCTATGAGCAAAGAATATGAAAGGCTTGACTCATGCATATGAGAAGGAGGAAGTTGTTGCTTGAAAAATAGCCATTTGTAGGTTGTTGTCGAGTATATAAGCAAATAGCATTTATACCCAGTGTGAGCTCGTCTTACACAACTAGTCCCAAGCCCAGCTATAGGAAGGTTGCAGGTTGGCAGCCCACACTAAAACTTTTTCCAAATTCTCATGAACATGGATTTTGATTTGTCTTTGAGTGGAACCACTAGATAGGATAGGATAAAAAATGATGTCTTTTGCAGGAACTTAGGAGTATCTCTAATAGGTTATAAAATGAGAGAAAGTAAAGTAAGATGTTATTAATCAATTCATGCATGCTCCTAGGGATACACATGACTGCGGTAGAAAGGATTTTGTGTTACTTAAAAGATACACCAAGAAAGGGTATTTTGTTTGAAAAACATGGCCTCATGAAATTGGAAGCCTACACATATGCAAGTTGAGTAGGTTGTATTGATGATAGGCGGTTTACATCTGGATATGTCACGTAACATTGTGTCAAACTCTGAAGCCCCTTTGTAAGAACATCACCAAGTTGCTCTTTGGAGCTAACATAAGGATTACACACTAAATTCTTTATCCTAAGCACTTCAATCACCCCATGAGCCATAGCCTTATATTTATCTTTAGCACTTGATTTAGCAACCACATTTTGCTGCTTACTCTTCCATGTCACCAAGTTTCCTCTCACAAAAGTACCCATATCCACTGGTGAACTTCCTGCCATTCACAACACTTACCTAGTTTGCATCAATATAAATCTCCACTTTTAAGTGATTTTGCTATCTTGAAGAGTAACGCAGTTCCTAGATATTTCTTCAAGTACTTGAGAACTCTCTTAGCAACTTCTGTGGTACCTTAGGAGAGTGCATATTTGGCTGTGACATAGACAAGCACAATAGTCTTCCCACTAACCTTTGAAATTATTTTACATCCTTCAAAGGTTCTCCATCACAACCACCCAACTAGTGATTACAATCAATAGGGGTATTAGTTGGTTTTGCACCTAGTTTGCTTGTGTCCTATGATAGATCTAGGATGTATTTCCTTTGATAAACGAAGATACCCTTTTGGGAGCGGGAACCTTGATTCCAAGAGAATACTGTAGTGGTCCTAGATCTTTTACCTCAAACTAGATAGCCAGAAACTCCATCCATTTTTGTATCTCAGAACTTTGGTCACCTATGATGATAATGTCACCTACATATACAATCAGTGCTGCAACCCTCCCTTAACTCCCCTTAACAAAGAGGGTGTGATTAGAGTGACATTGCTCGAACTCCACCTACTAAATTGCCATATGAAACCTACTAAACCAAGTTCTAAGAGATTATTTTGATTCATACAAGATTTTTTCAACCTACACACTTTGCCTTTAGTACCTTTGGCTTAAAAACCCAGTGATTGAACCATGTATACTTCCTCTTCCAAGTCACCATTTAGGAATGCATTTTTTATATCAATTTGGTGTAATTCCCAATCCAGATTGGCAGCTAGTGACAAGAGAACCCGAATAGAGTTCATCATTGCTACTGGAGCAAAAGTCCCAACATAATCAATGCTTTATACTTGGGTATACCCTTTTGCCACCAACCTTGCTTTGTACCTATTGAAAATACCCACTTATGCCTACTAACATAACCAACCTTGCTTTATTGAAAATACCCATATATATATGCCTAGTAACATTCCTCCTCAAGTTGAAGCATATAAATCGAATTTCCCCAGATTGTTACAAAGATATTTCATTCTCACCTCATTTAAACCTTTGGTAAAAAGATTAGCTAACTAAGAATCTAACCGCACAAATTCTGTGGAAGGGGGAGAAGAATATGGAGTTTTTTTTTTTTTTTTTTTTTTGACAATATTGGAAGGGAGAGAAGAATATGGAGTGGTTGACCTTAACCAAACTCCTTAACAACTTTGCTAAATTGTCCAAACTAGGCTCTCAGAGGCTGTTTTAAACCAAGGTTCAAAATATCAATACAGATTGATATGCCGACAGGGGCGTATCATTTATGTAATCACCCTCACCACCAAACACAAATGTTTAACCACAAATCTGATCAGTGTCACCACACACAACTAAGAATTAGGGTTTTAAGCCTTAGCTGGACACACAGGAGTACTCGACAAACTGGCTACAACGCCCAACAACTAAACCTCTATTCACCAACAGTTCACAAAACCCCATGTGGCAAGGGTTACAATAGTTGGGAGGGATCCCACAATCCACTACAACACCCAGACAAAAGACACATACCTTTACAGTCAACTTCACAGCTTGTCACCAGAAGCACTTATCTTGGTGCTACAAGCCTACAACGAAGCAAAAAAGAAAAAGAAGGAAGAAACTGGTGTTCAGATCAGTCTGCTGGGAGTTTTCTCTTCACACAGTCTAGGAAAAAAAAGGTTTTCGAAAGAATTGCTTGATTTGGAGTCTTTTACCACTCAGTAGGATGCTTTGATACCATGTTTTCCACCAAAAACAATAGAAAAAAAAAAGAAGAGAGGAGAAGAGGAGAGAAACTTTAGAGAGCCAAAAAGTTCTGGCTGGTGGCGACAGTTATGTTACTTATACTAGGGGACATCACGAACAAATAAAAAGAATGAGAAATTACAGTGGTGCCCTTGTTGTCACAGTCTAATATAAAAAAAATAAACTAGCAGCACTCTAACAACAGAACTGATGGAAAACCTATATAGTCATATTTATCAAGAAAAACCTACTTAGGAGAGGGTAGATAAAAGAACTTGGGTCTGAGACAAGTCAGGCTAGTTCTTAGTGCAATTTTTACAACAAAATCAGTTAGAACGAGGAAAAGTTTGTTCCCTAGTTCTAAAGTTTGGGTCAAATACATACCATCAAAGGTGGCCTTGCTTAAACAACTACAGAGAGAAAATTTTTGCTAATTGATATGCTTATCAAGAGGCATGAATTTGAGTAGTGACCTTTGTGCTCTGTGTGGCAACAATGGCTCTAGCTTGTTCATTCATTGTAGGTTCTCCTTCCAACTTTAAACTGTGCCTCTAGCTTGTTTTGGAGTGAAGGGATGCCTTCCTAAGTCAATACCTTCCCTTTTCCATAGAGGTTGCAAAATTGAGTAGAATGGACAAGGTGTTGCGGAGCATGCTACTCAAAGCAATATTACAGGTGGTGTGGAAAGCAGTTTTTCATGAACTCCAAATGGACAATGTGTCTATTTTGGATATGTGTTTAGTCCAACACTCAATGGATTTTTTAGCACACTTCTATGCAATATTTATCTTATTTGACATAAATGAAAAGCTAATGTACATGAATGCCATTTTTCATATCAAATGTTGCTTAGTAACAAAGGAAACCATTTAATGTGAAAATTCAATAAGAAAATAATTATTTATATTTTTCCATTTACATGTCTTCAAATCCATGTTTTCTTGTCTTGCCAAGTCAGACTCTTGGAAACGTGTTGGATTTTGGCTCCTGTGTTTGTGTCTATGAAACACTGGGGAAGAAAAGAAACTTGCAGATTTTTGAAAATAAAGTGAATGAGATGGATGTGGTAAAGAGAAATCTTAAAGGATTACTTGCTCATGGCTGAGCATATAGAAACATTTTCAAGGAATTTCAAATAGCTCCTTTTTTTTATACTAAAACACTTATTGTAAGCTAAATTCATACGAAGTGATATAGTGTTGTACATTCCCAGTGTACAGGTTCTCAATGGACATGGTTTTTTTTTTTTTTTGTGAAATACAATACTATTATGACTAGAGTAGTAAAAAATATTATGATATTAGTGAGTTGTGAAAAAAGGGAAAAAATATCTTTTTATTTTTTTTGGCAAGGAAAAGAGATAAAAAACTTTGTCCTATCACTGAGACCCTTAGAGTAAGATGAATACCTTGAGGAGGAGATAATAATCAGTAGGAATCACTGATACCCTTAGAGTAAGAAAACGAAGTTTGAAACCTCAGTAAAAAAATCAATAGTCCAAAAAAGGAAACTTTAAGTAGCAGCCGCCCAAGGAAGATGATCAAAATTACTTCAAAACTTCACCAAACCAAGAGATATTTGTACAACAGATAGATCTGGTCTAGGTGACACCAGATCTGAAGTTTGGCCCTGATCTGAGATATCCTAAGAGAGATCTAATGAAATCTCTCCTGCAGAGTTTGAACTTTGTTTGTACAGCAGGTAGGGTTGATAAAAAACAGCCCTATACACTCACCGGTTGAAGGGTTCGGTAGATTTCAGTAGAGAATAAGATCAGAGAGCAACCTGCTCTGATACCATGTCAATTCTAGTCGAAGAAGAGAAGAGACAAGAGAGTCACACGAAAATGGATGGGTGTATACAGTCCCCACACGCCCAGAAATATATATATCAATGTGAGAATGGACAACTCTGTCCTTACACGAGTAAAATATGTACAGTAATGTACAAAGAGATATACAAAAGAGCCAAATAAAAGAAAGTAAAATTACGAAGTTACCCCTCATTCTCTCTACACTATACACTATATGTCATTCATCAGAACTTTTCTTTATCATTTCAATTTTTTATTTAAAACCTTTAGACCATTTTAACCTCATACCTTGTAGGGTACTTCTAGATTAGTAATCATTATACTTAAGGTTTGTTGTTTTTTGGGATATTGGTGAACCCTTTGTAATACTTATGTTGTATGCATATGTTCAGGATTATTGCATGAAATGCTTCGGTCATCCAAAGTTGGAGATGCAAAATCAAGTTGGAAGGTACTATTAGAATTGTTATTATGAATTGGAAGTATTATTTTTTATGATAAGTTAGCAAAAAGTTTTATTTTATCTCGGGTTGACAAGTCTTAGAATGCTTGTTCAGAGTTTGAGAGTGGCTGCTTTGTGCAAGAAAAATGCCAAAGATTAAGCCCTTATCGTGTCTAGTGTCTACCCCTCCCATGTTCCTTGATAGTTGGGGCCAACATTGACAATGAACTTTTTTAAGAAAAAAAAATTATTTTGTAGTGTTGTGATACTTATATCTTATATTCTTATGTAAGCAGATACAAGTCTTTTTTCTTGTTTTGTAGTCATAGGGATTCTACAGATCAGGTTTTTGTCTCTGTGTTTTTGCCTAAGTTACTTAGTTGTGTTCCATTCCCTTACCTTCACGTCATGATCTCTAGTGACTGGTATTGTGTACCCAGAAGAGATTTCCTATAGTACTTGTCATTCACTTAAGGAGGATGGTTTGACCAATTAGAGATCCTTTATAATGCATGCACATACAGATACGTGTAGGTATCAGGAAGTCTAGGTTCCCCATTGGAAACTAAAAGCATGTCATCCATAATACTTGTGGTTTGAATCATGTCTGGAGTTCACTATTTCACTATGCTTGAAATGGATGAATAACCTGCTTGTAATCCCTTGTTTTTCATCTTGGCACCAATGATGCATGATTGTTGCATTGTCTCAGCTCTTGTTAAGTTCTGTTGTTACAGTTTCCAAAGAAAACTGACAGTGAAATAAATTCTTCTTTATTTTCTCTTAAGCCGTGTTTGGTTTGATATAAAGTAATAGATCAAGGGAAAGTTGGGGGAAGTTCTTAAGAAATTTCATAAAACTCCTTAAATACTTTTCCTTAAACTTTCTGTTTCTCTTTTATTTTCTATCAAATCAAACATAGCCTTTATTTTATGGATGTTAAAATTTGTTGTTATCTTAAATCTGATGGCAAGCTTTATCCTCTTGAAGCCTTTCATGTAACTCAACTGGCTTGCCAGTTATCTTTCATGCCAATATTTTTACTCTCTCTCTTGGAAATTTATGGAATATTACCTCTGGTTTTTTATTTCTATGAGATTCCTACTTTATTAGCCTGGTCAATTTTAATACATGATGAACAGGTACTCATCATGGACAAAGTTACTGTCAAGGTCATGTCTTACTCATGCAAGATGGCTGACATCACAGAGGAAGGAATCTCATGTAAGCAACAGAAGCCACTCTTTGAAAAGTTTCAAGCTTTACTTTTTATTCTTAGATATTGCTTTGGTTTTTCAGCTTGAGTGATGTTGTTTCTCCATTAGTTTCTTGGTTAGAGTTCACTATGTTTTCAATGATTCTTGCAGTGGTGGAAGACCTTTTCAGGCGAAGACAGCCATTGCCCTCCATGGATGCTATTTACTTCATCCAGCCAACAAAAGAAAAGTAAATAATTCCCTTATCTTTGCAATTTGATATCCATTTTCCTGGTTCCTGTTAGAGAGAAACTGTATAATTTTTTTTTTCTATCATTTATAGGTAGAATCTTGTTTACCTTTTTTCCATTCTTTATATATTACAGTACATGAGTTAGTTACCTCAATTATAACTGCACCTGTATCATCTGCCCTTGTGTTCCCTTTCTTCTCATTTCATGGAGGTTGGAGTAACCTGGGATTCTTAATCAAAATCTGGAAATGGGCTATTTTAAACTGTAAAGCAATGCAACTAAATAGACAAACACATTAAGAGTTTCACATGCTTGAAGCACTTGGGTACAATCCACATTTCTTTACTTTTACTTTAACTTTGAATTTGTTTTATGTCAAGGTTGCTTGCTTTGTCCAGGCATATGGCTTGTATTGCACATTGGGGAGGGCTTTTGGGCTTTACAGGAATTGGATATAGGGGTTTGATTACTTTGATATTGTATTTTGTGTTTTTTATTTTCTGTAGTGTTTGATTTTTTGGTGATCACTCATCACCTATTTTTCTTTTCTTTTTATTTTAATGGTTTTTTTTAAATGGGAGCCATCAGAGATGGGTTTCATAAAACTCAATTTTGATGATAGCAGCATGGGGAATATGAGGCCTTCAGGAGTTGGAGGTGTTTTTAGGAATGAAGAGGGCCAAGTTGCTGCTATGTTGGAGGGTTTGCAGCAGGCGAAAGATCTCAATTGGAAAAAAATAATCATTGAAGGTGATTTGAAGGTAGTGATAGTGTGGTTGTTGAATGATGAGGGAGTAATTTGGAGCTATAGGAATTGAATTAAATAAGTTTAGATGGCTGATTAGAAACTTCCAAGTAAAAATTCATTGAGTACAAAGATTGCCTAATTCTTTGGCGGACACATTAGCAAAAAAAAGGGGTGGTCAGAAGTCAGCCCTGAAAGGGCCTCTCTTTGGCTGACACATTAGAAACTCCCTAATGTACCATTCTACTGTAGTACTTATTGTATTGTTTTCTTATTTATTATTTTCTCACTTCAGCCCTGCAAGGGCCTCTCTGTAATTTTTGAAATTTCACTTTCTATATAAAGGACCCTTGGGGTAGGGTCGAATCATTCATTCTTCATCCCCAGAATTTTGTATTTTGCTCTGGGTCTGTTGACATGGTATTAGAGCAAGCTGTTCTTTCCTTGCTCATTCGTTGGGCATATTAGGGTTTCTGTTCTCAGGGTGCTTTTGGCTGGTGTTAGGGCTCTTCTAACCCTTGTTCCTCTTGAAGGCTTATGTTTGGAAGGATTTCTGACCAGCTGTGTCACCTAAAACCTTCTTCTTTCCCTCAGAAAATCAGCAGAAACTAACAAGTCTTGGAGGAGTTCCGGTCTTCTCTCCTAGGCGGTAGCACTTTTGTTTTCTTCCTCTGACTGTGTACTGATTTCTCTTGGGCGGCAGCAGCCTTTCTCTCTGTGGTTCAGTTTCGAACAATCACAGATTAAGGAGTCTCAACAATTTGGCTGCTTCCTCCCTCAATAGCAGCAGTATTCGAACCTGGTTTCTTCTTCTAACTGAGGAACTTAAAAAGACATCAGGTCTTCTCTTCAAAACTGATATGCAAAACTTCTCATTTCAGGTTGGTGCATCACACTATTGTCATAACCGACTGTTATCAGTCCTTGGAACCCTGGTTTTTGTGCTGCCCTAGGGTATTTTCTCTTGGTTATTAGTTCTTGGAACCCTAATTTGTGTTGCCCTAATTCTGTGGTGCTATTGGAGGACTTTTCATTCTTCTCTAAAGTTACCTGCTGAAGTTGCCTTGGATTTGTCTATATTTCATGCCTCAACCCTCATTTTACTTTTCTGAAGAATACCGTGTTCAGCTGAAGTAATTTTTTCTACCTTGTTCGTTGCTGATTTGAGTACTTTTCCAACATCAGTACTGCTATTCTGGGTTGTTTTTTGCTCGTTTATGATGACTGAAAAGGTTGATTTTCTCCCTGAAATTTTTGATGGAACTAACTACAATATGTGGAAGTTCCATTTTGATTTCTATGTTGAGGGAAATGGACTTGAAGGTTACTTGAATGGGATTGTAAGTAAACCTAATGAGGCTGAGGCTGATAGTAAAGCCTATACACAATGGAAGATTGACAATGGAAAGTTAGTCTCTTGGATTTTGAACTCCATTGTGCCTCACATTAGTGTTCCTATGAGAAGACTGAGGACTACCTATGAGATGTATGCCTATTTGAAAAAGGTTTATCGTTAGTCCAATATATCACGACAATACTAGATTGACTCTGAAACCTTTGCTTATTACCAGGGGGACAAAAAGATACAAGAATACTATTCAGGCTTTATTGATCGCTGGGCCGAATATGGACTTGTTCATACTGAACCCTCTGATCCCGTTGAATGTGTCAAGTATTTGCAGAAACAATCTGAAAATAGGAAAGTTAACTAATTTCTCATGAGGCTGAGACTTGAGTATGAAATAATCAGGTCAAATATTTTGAGTAGAGGAACTCTTCTAGACTTGGACTCTGTGATGGGAGAGTTGTTGAGGGAAGAAACTAGACTCCTAACTACTGCAAACATAAGAGGGAAACATTCTGTTTCAGGGATTGATACTGTTTTTCTTACACGGGGGAATAAGAAATCTGGTGGAAATGACCTTTCTAAAACTCAATGTTATGAATGTAAAGAATATGGTCATATAACCTCTCATTGCAAAAAGAAGAATGTCTGCACATATTGCAAACAACATGGACATATCATTCCAGATTGCCCAATTCGTCCACCCAAGGGACCTATGGAGAATAATCATTTATGAGCTTATCAAGTGTTTGAGGGACGAGTGTCTGATACCCCTATTGCCAAGGGAGAATCCTCTACTTCCATGAATAAGGAAGAGATACAACAACCGGTATCTTCTTCCATCTCATCTGCCTTTTCTACTATCGGCCTATCTGGTGAGTTCTCCGGTTATTGCTCGTCTCCATTTTGGATAATTGATTCTAATGCTACAAATCATATGATTGGGGCCTATCTTGAACCCTCAAAGGTATTGTTTGAGACCAATATCGACACATTGTCACCACTAATGGTGAGAAATTTGACATCATTGGGAGTGATGACTTGTGTATCAAACTTTCCCCCTCAAAATCCTTGTTCCTTGCTAAAACCTTCTTTGTTCCTAAACTTACTGCCAACCTTATTTTGGTTGGTCAATTAGTTGATGAAAGTCACATTCTAACCTTTTTCCTCTGATGGTTGTTTGATTCAGGACCAGTGCACTAGGAAGGTGAAAGGGAAGGTGTGTAGGATGGATTGCTTGTTTGCATTGGAGTTTGATAAATCTCCATCAGCATCATCTTCTACTTTTTCGAGCTCTTCTACATTGAGTCTTGGTTTGAGTCAAAGAAACTATGTTTGGGATTTGTGGCATAAACGCTTGAGCCACCCAAATTATAAAAAACTTAAATACTTGTTTGATTCTGGTTTTATTAAAACTAATTTTTCTTTTATGAAATCCTTTGATAGATCTTGTGTTTCTTGTTGTTTGAGTAAGAGTCATATTTTTCTATTCACTCACCAAATTGAACATGCTACTTCACCTTTTGAAATTATTCATAGTGATGTTTGGGCTTCTAATGTTGTTTCTCTTCTTTCTTTCTTCTTTGTTCTTCTCTATCATTTAGGGCTGAAACCAGTACAGATCAGATCTGTAACACTTTGATGGTAGTGCTTTAAGAAACCTAGGGATGATTGGCATTAGTAATGGCAATTTTTCAACCAAACCTGCTAACCCACCCAATCCACCCATTAATTGACAGGTTGGATTGTATGTATTTAATACCGGGTGTGGTGGGTTGGTTAACCCATTGAAAGAACATTTAAATGGATTAAGTGGGTAGGGTCATGGTTATCCAACAGGTAACCCATTGCTTTTGACACTTTGATTTTTCTCTCTCTGGTTCGTCACTTCATTTTCATCTTTCTTCTTTCATCTCTTCCATGACAAAGATAGTCTCCTAACCCTAGATTCTTCTCTCACTCTATGCTTGTCTCCTCATCTCCCTCCCTCTCTAAGCAATCAAATTTTTTGTTTCTCTTCTCTCTTTACAGTTTTCTTAACAGTTTTAGGCCAATTGAAACAAGGAATGAAGCTTATGATCATCTCCATGACTGCAAACCCCACATCAATGGAATTAATAGCAGAGCTGCTATTTTCGTCAGGTTTAGCGGTTGGGAAAGCCAGTGAGGTGAGGATGCAAACTCCGATTGCAATGGCGAAAGGTGTGTCGCTCTGCTCTTCATTTTAAAGTTCTAAACTAGGGTTATGAATTTGAAAATTTCGAAGTTCAAACCAAGAATTTTGTTTTTTATAGAGATAATTTGTTCCTTTGTTCATCATCAATCATACGGTAGTAAATGATTATAGAAAATCAAATCTAATCTGGGAAAGGAGTACAAGTTGTCTGTGTCAACATCTTAAGTGCTTTCTATGATGTAATGTGTAGTCAGACATGCTTGAGCATTTGATGTTTGTTAGTTGTCAACAGGAAGAAATGGGCCCCACTTTATTTCAATACTACTTTTGAGTGGGTTGAGTTGTAAATATTGGACGTTTTCAGTGGTAGAGATGGAATCTCATTCAAGTGGTGGGTATTGAGATGGCAGATCATAAGCCGATTAATCTTATTATACGGATAAAACAGTTTGCATAAAACCACAAAGTCCACATCTTTTTACAACATTTTAAGGGAGTTTATGAGTTCTTTAATGGCTTGGATTGTTTATTTTTTATTTTTTTCATTTTCAAATTTGTTATAACTTTTATTATATTTTCCTATAACTTTTGTTATTTTCTCATTTTCTATGTTTGTATAATTTTTGTTATGTTTTTCTGTAATTTTTGTTATTTTTTGCATTTTCTATATTTTTTATAATTTTGTATTTTCTACAATTCATGTTGCTTTTTTATGTAATTTATGTATATCTAGGATTAATGGGTCAAGCAAGTTGGGTTTGGTGAAGGGAGATTTGAGTTAAATTCAATCCATTTTATTTTCTCTAAATGGATCATTAACGGGTTTGTGGGTTAGATGGGTTGAAGCTCAAACCCAAACCCACCTGATTGGCACCCCTAATTGGCATTGGTTGTGTGATCAGGGAGAAGGATGGTAATATCTTTTGGGCCTTCAGTGGTCCAATTGGAACAACAAATTCTACTAAGTCTGATGCTTAGGCAGCTCTTAAAGTGATCCGAATTGCTAAAGACTTGGGTCTTACAAGAATAGCTGTTGAAGGTGACACTGCAAACACAATCAAATGGTTAGGGGAGAAAGATGATGGCCCTTGGAAGCTGTTTCATTACCTAGCCGAGGCTAGAGACCTTTTGGGTGGCATGGATGCAAAGCTCACCTTTTGGGTGGTATGGATGCAAGGTTTGGGACTAAGAGAGATTCTCTCTATAGCAACTTTACTCTTCCTATGTAACTGAAGTCCGTCTTCATTTTCTTCTGTGTTGTACATCTCATGTACTTTTTCTGATTTAATGAACATTGTTAACATCTCTCTCTCAAGAGATTAACAAATGGATTAGCAGACTATTTAGATAATCAAGGAGTGAACAGGGATCATATGTTTTGGTTCAATTATAATTTTTTTATATACTTGAGGCTTCATGTCACGCTTCTGGTGGGATGTCCTGTTTATCTACCTCTGTTGCTTCTATCTCTTGATTAGTAATAAAATTTTATCATTATTTATCAAAAAAAAAAAACAAACAAATTGAAGAGGCTAGAAGAGCTAGGGACATACCTAAAAGGACTTGGGTGGAAGTAGTAAGAAATGATTTAAGTGACCATAATTTGACAATGGATATGTCATTGAACAGAGTGAAATGGTGAAACAGGATTCAGGTAGCTGACCCCATATAGTTGGGGCAAGGCTTAGATGATGATAACGATTTTACACCTACAATATTATGTATATTCCCTATTCTCACTTTCATTCTCCATAAATTCTCTTCTCTTGATTACTTTTGTTTTATTTTTATTTTTAGTGTCTTTACATGTTCTCCTATTGCACCATGGCTTGGAGTGGTTTTTCCATCTTATTCTTTCATAGTTCAACACCCTTAGCATCTCTCATCTTTTGCACGAAGCCATAAAACACAGGAAACTAAAATTGATACTACATGTGGTATATTTTTGCCACAGATGGACAGATGGTTGCATTTTCTAACTTTGCTTTTGGTAACTTGCAGTATTGTCATGTTCTTGTCAGACATGTCTGGAAGAGTGCCTTTATACAAGAAGTATGTGAATGATTTACTTCCCCCCTTTCCACGATCTAGTTCTTTACATCTATGCTCTATAATATTCAACTTAGTTTAAGCATTAATATTTCTGTACCAGGGCATTTGTTTTCTTCAGTTCACCTACTCCAAAAGAATTGGTTACTCACATTAAGAATGACACAAGTGTTTTACCTCGCATAGGTGCATTGAAAGAGGTTAACATTATCTTCTTTTTATATAGCTTTGCAATTTCATTTAATTAATCAGTAATTAGCTAATTATGTTCTAATAAAGTACATAATTTAACTATTGATCTTTTATCAGTATATTTCGAACTTTTCTTGGTGCTTTCATTATTGAAAAGCCTAGTCTTCCTGATACTGATTGTTTTCTTGTTTTGGTGAGGTATGCAGTTCAATTTGGAGTATTTTCCTATAGACAGTCAGGTATTGCCAATACCCTTGCCTTTGTAAAAGTCCTTGTTTAATTCAAATCATATAGGGGCAGGGACTTTTGCAAATACTTAATGGTGGAGATTACCATCATTCTGTGAAGGTCATTTTTGAATAAATTTCTTTCTCACAGATGATGTGAATTTTTATCTACAAAATACTGATTAGAACACAATCATGAAGGGCAATCCCCTTGGAAACACACCTTTCTGTACCATGTAGTATAGAAACCCTCTTCAGATTGACATTGTGCAAGAGAATCTGTTCTTTAAATTGGGTTTTAAAATCAATGCATTCTTTAGATGGTTCTAAGCTTTAATATGAACCAAATTATTTTTACTGCAATGAGTTCATGGTCAAAGTTTGAGTTGAATTTTGTTTTTTTTCATTTGAACTCCGGTAAGGAGTTGTTTGATAACAGCTTAAGTGGCTGAACCGAAAAAAGCTAATTTCTCTGTTTTTTAGTGAACATGTTTTTAGGGAGGTTGTGATCCTTAATGGATGAAGATGAAGTTGTGTAGATTATTGTGCCCTTGAATATCTTATTATTTAGTTATTTTATCCACTAAGTAGTGTTAGAGGTTTTGAAGAAGCTGCAGTGGGCTCCAGTTGGACATATGTGGTTGGGTGTGGAGAGGTTTCTTTTCCTATGTAACAAGGAGTTTTCTAGCATAGTCGGCGATGGAGACAATGGTGTGGAGTAGGAGTTTTCAGATTGAAGCAAAAAATCTGATTTGAGAAGATTTTTAGAGGGCAGGATTGAAGGTATCTGAAGTTAAAGGAGGAGAAAATCTACGATTTTTCTAACCGAAGGAGAAATACGATGGCTAAAGGGTTTTGTGGATGGGGCGGTGTTCTCTGTTAGAATGGTAGGGTGGTGAAGTTCCATGAGCTCAGTAGATAGATGGCATGAGTCAGTGCTATGATGGAATAGAAAAGATTGGTATGTTACTATTACAGAGTTCACTGAAGAAGATTATAGGCAAATGATTTGCCTGCCGGAAGGAAAGGGAAGTAGTGACTGGTTGAGGTTTTCAGAAGATTTGCAAAAATATCTATGTTTCTCAGCTTCGGATTCTTCGAGAGAAAAGATGCTGAATGTTTTTATGGAAGCTGATCGCCTTGCAACAACAGAGGAGAGTACGGAGCCCAATAGGGGTGTAGTGACAGCCGGTGATGATCAGAACAAACAGGGGTCGTTTATCATAGCTAGCTCACATAATACGCCAAAGTCAGTCGTTGGAAGTGGAAACCAGTGTTTGGGAGAAGAGATACGTTGTTACTGTAGAGGAGAAAGTGAGAAATTAGAAACCAATTCTGAACTCTGTGGTGGAAGATTTGAAGAATAGTATCGCCTATCTTCCTTTTAGCAATAATAAGGTTTTTGTTGACGTAGGAGACGAAGTAGTGGAAGATTATTCAGTAAAATCTGTTGCAGCGTTGGTCTTGTTTGAAAAATGGAAGATGTCTTGTAATGAGAAAGAGTTCACGGAAGCAAGCACTACTGTTAAGCTGATAGGGTTTCCGTTCAACCTTTGGAAAGGGGATTCAATTGACAGAATAGTATCAGCGTTAGGTGATCTATGGAAGATTATTGTTTCGATGATCTGTACACTATAAAGGCCAAATTGTCTGGGGTGAAACCAGAATGTATCCCTCGTTCCAGTGACCTGTGGATTGAAGGACAATGGAGGAAGGTTTGCTACAAAAGGTGAAGTGGCACTGTGGGATGGCTACCCCAAGGTTGAAGAAGATGACAAGTTGGCTTGGTGGTTTACACGCAGCAGGAAGGAAGAGGAGGGTGTGGGGAGCGGAGAAGAAGAGTCAGTCTCAAAAGTTGAACGGTCTAATGCTTTGCTTCGTGAAAAGAATTTAATGAAAAAGGAATTTTTTTTAAATCTTACCAGAGAGGCGAACAGAAGGGCGGTTCTCCCAAAGGGCATTGAGGTAATTTTGAGAGAAAAATGCAGAAAGGACAAGTGTTAAACAGGCACCTTATTTCGGTGAGAAGTATGGGACAAGTGGGCTTTTTTATCCGAAGAATCAAGATGGGTCGACTGATCAAGACAGCTCAAAAGACGGTGGGCCGAAGTCGGTCAATCCTTTTGGTGGGCCTCCTAAGCACGTGCTGTTAAAAGATAGGTCGATTATGGACAGAAGTTTACGTCCATCATCATCTTTCTTAAGTCATGAGCAGGCTTCTCTTATGAATGGGAAGAGATAACAGAAAAGTTTTGTAGGATTTCGTTCACGTAGGAGGAGGGGAAGACTAGAGCGTTTAATCGGTTGAAGGTGACAAAAACAGCAGGTTCAAAAATCAAGTTTCCAAACTCCCTAGGAGCTTAGGAAAGAGGAAGAAAGAGACATGGAAATGGATGACCACAAGGTTCATCCGTTCTGGAGACACGAGCCCGCCAAGTCATCTGAGATAATTGAAGGATGAAATAGGGCCAATTACAGTTACGGTTGGACCCTAACTGCTTTTGTCGATTTCATCCAGTGGCATCATTCAAGAAAAAGATGCGGCAGACAAGAACCAGCGGGGATTAAAGACAGCTATCCCCATGGATCTAGTTGAGATCCGAAGGATGTAGGAGAAAGAGAGGAAGACTTAAAGTGAGCTTTGCATATATGTCATAACTTAAACTCAGATAAAACAGACTATTCAATCTCAATTAGATTGACAAAAGACCTAAATAACCTTGTAATGTCGATTCTAACACTCCCCTTCAAGCTAAAGAATATATGTCATATAGTCTCAACTTGTCACATATGTAATCCACTCTTCCCCGAGACAGTCCTCCACTCTTCCCCGAGACAGTCCCTTTGTAAACAAATCTGCCCAATGGTTTTTTGAACTCACATGAGTTGTAGTTATCACTCCATCGATCACTTTTTCTTGTACAAAGTGGTAGTTGACTTTAATATGCTTTGTTCTCTCATAAAAGACTGGATTAGAAGAAATGTGTACAACATCTTGATTATCACAGTACAACCTCATGGGCCTATCAATTGAGAATCCCATTTCATGCAAGAGATTTTTCAATCATACTAGTTCACATGTAGTATGAACCATAGCCCTGTACTCAGCTTCTGCACTGTTCATTTCCACCATTGTTTGTTTCTTGATCTTTCAAGTTACCAGATTGCCACCAAGGAAGATACAATATCTTGTAGTTGACCTCCGATTTGACACAGATCTGGTCCAATCAGCATTTGTATACCCTTCTATCTCAAGATTTCCTCCATTTTTGTATAATAGACTATGACCTGAAGCACTCTTCAGGTACCTGACTATTCTTAGAACTGCTTCCCAATGTGGAACCTGAGAATATTGCATAAACTGACTCACCACAACAAATGATATATATGACCGTGTGATAGTCAGATGGTTCAATTTTCCCACCAACCTCTTGTACCTTCTAGGATCATTAAAGTCTTCACTTGCATCAATACTCAACTTATTATTGATGGTTTGGCACCTATTGATTATCAACCTCTTGTACCTTCAGTTCCATGGGAATTTTAGCTGGTTTGGCACCTAACAACCCTATTTCTTTAAGTAAGTCAAGGACATATTTCTTTTGACACAGGTTAATTCCATGCCTTGACCTAGCAACTTCTATTCCCAGGACGTATTTCAGCTTACCAAGATCCTTCGTGTTGAAGTGATCTTGTAGAAAGTTTTTCAACCTATCAATCTCATTCCTGTCACTACCAGTTATGACAATATCATCCACAGACAGCACTAGTAAGATTTTTTCATCTTTTGATTCATGGTTGAATACAAAATGGTTTACTTGACACTGTTTCATGCCAAAGTTCTTCACTACTTCACTGAATCTACCAAACCACGCACATGGAGATTGTTTCAGCCCATAGATTGCCTTCTTAAGTCTACAAACTTTACCATCCTCTCCCTGAGCATCAAACCCTAGTGGTTGCTCCATATATACTTCCTCTACTAGATCACCATGTAAGAAGGCATTCTTGATGTCTAGTTGAAAGAGAGGCCAATTATACATTGCTGCTAATGAAATTAACACCTGAACTGAACATATCTTAGCCACAGGAGAGAATGTCTCCATATAGTCAACACCATATAACTGGGAATAGCCCTTGGCCACTAACTTGGCCTTTAATTGCTCTACACTACCATCTGGAAGATACTTCACTGTGTAGACCCTCTTACATCCAACAACAAGCTTATTGGGAGGGAGAGTAGTAAGCTCCCACGTGTGATTGTATTGTAAGGCAGACAATTACTCTTCCATTGCTTGTTGCCACCCTGGAGAAGTAAGGGATTCTTGGATAGTCTTAGGAGTGGAAACAGAGGATAGCAAAGATATAAAATGGTGATGGGAAGTAGAAAGGTGAGCAATAGAAACATAATGAGAAATAGGATGAGATGTACAATTACGTTTACCTTTCCGCAATGCAGTAGGAAGATTAAGGTCAGAAGGAGGGGCTGGTGCTCTTCTATGAGTATACACTTGTGTTATAGGTGGCCTCTCAATATTAACCTGCACTGGAGAAGGTGGGGATGGAACTTGAACATAAACTACGGGAAGGGGGTCCTCAACCGGAACTAGAACCACTGGAAGTGGAACCATAGGAGCAGGAGGAGGGACATCAGTACTCGAGAAAAAAGGAATGAACTCAAAGAAAGTGACATCCAAGCACACAAAGGACCGATGAGAGCTAGGGTTATAATACTTATACCCTTTTTGGGTCCTAGAGTATCCAAGAAATATGCATTTGGTGGCATGCACATCTAACTTGTCTAAACCAAGTCCTAAATTTTGAACAAAGTGAACACAACCAAAG
This sequence comes from Nelumbo lutea, assembly GCF_056320005.1. Classification (NCBI taxonomy): domain Eukaryota; kingdom Viridiplantae; phylum Streptophyta; class Magnoliopsida; order Proteales; family Nelumbonaceae; genus Nelumbo; species Nelumbo lutea. The sequence goes on along the minus strand of NC_142684.1, from coordinate 198,328,149 downwards.
ACTCTAGGAGTAAGAGGGAGCGAAGAAAGAGTAGGAAACAAGACTGAGAAAGGGGATTGACTTCCAAGGATGGACATGGGCATCTGATTGATGAGGAAACATGATGTCAGGACAGCATCACTCCAAAATCGCTTTAGGACATTCATATCAAGCATAATGGACCAAGCGATTTCAAGTAAATGTCGATTTTTCTGTTTAGCCACGCCATTCTGTTGTGTGGTATAGGAACAAGAAGTTTGATGAATTATCCCATGGTGCTCTAAATATTGTTGAAATGGTGTTGAGGTGTACTCTTTTGCATTATCTGAGTGAAGAATTTTAATATGAACTCCAAATTGGGTACGTATTTCACCATAAAATTTTTGGAAAATAGAGAACAATTCACTTTGATCTTTCATAAGATAGAGCCATGTCATCCTTGAAAATTCATCAACAAAAATTACAAAATACTTATAACCATTGTATGACACCACTTTATTTGGACTCCAAACATTTGAATGTACTAAAGAAAAAGGACTCAAGACACGACTATCAACTCTTGGACTAAAAGAGACTCTATGGTGTTTTCCAAGTTGACACGACTCACAATCCAACGATGGAAGACGACTTATGGATGGAACCAACAACTTCAGAACCTTGAGAGATGGATGACTAAGTCTGCAGTGCCACTGGAGAGGGGTAAGAGATGACTAAAAAGCTACTGGTGGGCCACCACAGTTAAGGTAATGCAATCCATTTGCTTCATGCTCTCCACCAATCTTCATCCCCGTCTTGAAATCTTGAAACACACAAGAAGAGAGATAAAGGATTATAGAACAATTAAGTGACTTTGTTAGTCTACTAACAGACATAAGATTAAAAGGGAACATAGGTACATATAAAATAGAGGATAAGGACAATGAGGCCAAAGCAACATCACCAATAGCGCAGATGGGTGAGGTGGAACCATTAGCAAGAGTATTTGTTTGAGAAGTAGAAGATGGGGAGAATGAAGAAAACATATCTGGAGTCCCAGACATATGATCCGAGGCTCCAGAGTCAATGATCCAGTGTGAGGGTTTGGAAGCCAAGCAAGCCATACCTAAATGGGCAAGAGTAGCTATGTTCTACTGAGAGGATGTTGGAGGAACTTCTCATATACCTCATATGGGAGACTCACCTTTTCCTTCTTGAAAGCACTAGTAGATGTGGAGGGGGTCTGATTAGTTAGCTGGTTTGCACTAACTGTACCACTGCCACTAGTCACAACATGATTAGCCCAAGTGTTGGGTGGACCATGTAAATCATTACAGAAATTAACACTATGTCCCTCTAATCCACACTATGTGCATTTCCTAGCTCCATTACTTCTTCCTCTACCACGACCTCCCCTGACTTTCGACGTCCACTGCGGACCCCCTGTACGATTAAACATATGGCCACCTCGGTTTCCGAGAAACCCACAATCACCTCCACCACCACTATTTCCATGACCTCCCCCTCTAGTCACCACAAAACCAGACCTGTCCGAGAGAGAGGAAGACTCTGAAGAATCAATAGAAATCCTCCGAAGATGGGCAAACACTTCTTCAAGAGAGGAGAGAGTAGACGTTCCCAGTATTTGTGCTTGAACAAGTTCATATTCAGCCTTTAAACCCACTAGAAACCTTGTCACATCAAGTTGCTCTCGCTGTTGTTGCTGAACTTGAACATCTGGAGTCAGAGGATGATATACATTAAGCTCATTACAGAGGTTTCTCATGCTTCCATAGTATTCTTCCAAGCTTTGGTTACCTTGCTTCAAGTTAAAGTACTCTTGATAAAGCTGATATACTCTAGTGGTATTATCTTTACCAGAATAAAGTTTCTTAGCATGGTCCCAGGTTTTCTTAGTTGTATCCAGGAACATAAAATTCACACTAATTTTAGGCTCCATGCTACTCCATAACTAGGTCATAATCTGTGCATCCTCCTGTTCCCAATCACTAAACCCTAGAGAATTAGAAGAGGGTTTCTCCTCTCTCACATGTTTCACCTTTTTCTTGAGTTTTAAAAACACCACCACAGATTTTGCCCATGTCACATAGTTCTCACCATTAAATTTAATAGAGGTCATTTGAACATTTAAGTAATCAGGAGAAATCATAACACTTGTCTTATTGTCACCACCTTCTCCAGTTGATGCCATCCTAACCGATTCACCTCACCCCACAAAGAAATCACTATAATAAACAAGAGTCACCCTCTACTATTCAGCACCTCACCACACACTTCACAATAAAATATAATTATGACCATACTACTGCTGTCATGAGTTCAGCACTCGAAAACCCTACTGTCAACACACATGTCCAAGTATAAGCAGAAGTAAAAGAGGTTCATATGCATACCTACCAATCCACACTGCCACATAAATGAAATCCAGCCCCAAAAGAAGCAACCACACTCCACTATTAGCTGAATAGAGATTTTTGTTCACACCTGTCCACAACCAGCCCCCTTAGTATCATCGAGTAGAGGGCATTTAGTACACCACAACGTCGATCACCACCACAGCAACTGGAGGCATATTTACTTCCAAGAACAAAAAACAATTGCTCCTTTTTGGCCTCTTATCAATCTTCCAATTTGTCTAAGAGTTACTTCAAAAAAATTCTGATATGGCGATCCCAGGAGGACGAAGGACGATTAAGTTTGAAACTGGTTTCTTATTGCTCTGATACCATGTGAATAGGTTGATTAACCCTAGTTCAGTTCTAGGTTCAAAGTATGTAGGAAGAAGAAGAAGAAGAAGAAGAAGAGGAAGAGGAGAAGGGTTCGGTCTAGAAGAGAAAAGTCTTCACTGACCCAGCCGACCCACTTTGTATTTGTAGAGAAGATGGGCCGAATGGCCCATAGGCTGTTACTTTATATTATCTTTATGTTCTTCTCTGTAATGGGCCTTATTCTGGGCCCATACTCTTCTATGTTCATTTTTTGTAATTTCTTGTCCAACTAAGGACCTCTCTTGTAATTACTCAAAGATTAACTTAATAAAAGAGTATTAGAGTGTTAGAGAGAGGATTGTTCGAACTCCTCATCCTCTAACTCTCCTTGCCGCAGCTTTCTCTCTCTCTCTCTCTCTCCTTCTCTAATCTTCTCTAATCTTCTCTTGTTAGTTTTCTGGTTTTCTTGCACAGTCCCATACTTCTAGGACTGTTTTTCAACTTGGTATCAGAGTGGGACTGAGCTTGGCGTGGCTCTCATGTGGTTGTAGTCCAGCCAACTGCATGAGGGTGTTTTAGGGCTGGAAGTTTAGGCTCACTTGCCTGACTCTTGGAGGTCATTAAAGGGTGCCCAAGACTCTATTCGCTTGGAGATTAGTTCGGGGACCAGGAAGAATCAGAGACATAGATTGCTCGGCTTGATTTGAAGCTCAAATCAGAGATTCATACGACTGTAAGTTGCTTCAGTTATTGCTGAGTTGTTGCTGGGGTATTTTTCTGATTTGGGGAGCTATTTGTACTCGAAACTCCTCTATATCTGCTCTACTGTTCGGTTGTTGCTGGACTGCTCTTAACTCAGAGATTTCTAGGTTATTTTCTTATCTTATTGGACTGCCAAGTGGCCGAAACTTGTTTGGGCTCAGTGGTACGAGTCTCTACTTTAGTTCAGCTACTTCTTGGACCTATACGGAGTGTTCTTGAAGTGATTCCTGCTAGTTAACAGTGAAATGTTGACTGCTGCATACATAGTGTTTGTAAAAAGGCCTCTTAAGTACTATGGATTATATTTTTTGTTCTCTGTGGGAAAATATTGTTGGGAACCAAGAATACATAGTGTTTGGAGGTCGACTGATTGTTCCTTGAAGGCTGAATCAGGCCTTCTTCTTATTGAAAGTGCTGCCACTGAACTTGGTTCTCACGGCTGTCAGGCCTGAACTGAGTTTGTGAGTTGCTGTGTTTGTTGTTGATTCAACTCAATCTGAGTTCTTTAAAATCAGTATACTATTGGTGGCTTGCCAAAACTCTAATTGAAGTTGTTACATAATGGACTTCTCAGAAATTGAGAACAAGAGTACTGCTGAATATGGACATACTTCGGGAACTACAACTGATTCCTCGTTGGCTATAACTACAGTTAAACTGGATGGAACCAATTATTTGGCCTGGTCACAATCCGTAAAAATTCATATTTGCAGTAGAGGAAAGTTGGGGTTTATCTCTGAGAGCAAGAAAGCTCCCCCAGTGGATGATCCCTCTTATGAGAAATGGGTGCAAGAGAATTACACAGTGATTGGGTGGCTTGTGAATTCAATGCAGCCATAGATTAGTCAACATTATCTTTGGATGATTTCGGCTAAGGAAATCTGGGATAGTGTTGCAGAAACGTACTCCCAGAAACTGAATGTAGCCAGAGCCTATAAACTAAGGAGTGATGTGAAGAATCTGAGACAGGGGGAGAAATCCCTTGCAGCATATTTCTCCACCTTGAAATCTCTGTGGCAAGAAATTGATCTAATAGAGGCAGTGACATGGGATACTCCCAATGATGCAGAGACCTACTGGAAATTAGTTGAAAGGAACAGGGTTTTTGAGTTCCTAACTGGGATAAACTTTGAATATGACATCACAAAACAAAATATTCTGTCCAAGGAAAGTGTCTCACTATCACAAGCATATGCTTTAGTCAGTAGTGAAGAAAGCAGAAGACAGGTACAGGTACAAGGAGTTGGCACTAATGCATTTGCAAATATGGGGGTTAAACCCAAAGGAGTTATAGAGTTGCACTGGAAAGAAAGAGGTTGTTTGTGAATATTGCAAGAAGCCAAAGCATACCAAGGACAAGTGCTGGAAATTACATCCCGGACTTGTTCCTGCTCGATTTCAGAAGAAAAATGATGGTAGGAAGACAGGGAGTGCAAATGCAGCCATAGGTACAGATGCTGAAATTGAGTCTGCCTATGCACAATTGGCAGCCATGAAGGCTGAGTATGAAAAGTTTGGAAAGATGATAGCCATCTTGAAGGAGTGTTACTGTTGTGCTCACATTCCAAGTGTCCAGAGACATAAGTTTGAACCAAAAGCCCACAAATGCATCTTCCTTGGTTATTCCCCCACACAAAAGGGTTACTGTTGTTTTGATCCAAAGACTTGCACTCGATATGTCTCCATGGATGTTACCTTTGATGAACTTTCTCATTTTTATGGGTCCTCTCAGGAAGGACATTGTCAACAGGGGGAGAGTTTGTCACAAGTGTTTGCTCTTCCTCTCCCTGTCCTAGTTGAGTCTCTTGATAGGCCTGTGTCCTCACAAAATGAATCAAGGGAGGACCAGTCACTTCATTCTTCTTGACCTAGTACTCCTATCTCTTTACCTCCTCGTCCTACCCACAATCCCAAGGTGTATCAAAGGCAAAGGTCCAGGAATGAGCAGGTTGTTTCTCTTACAGCAGATGAGCCTCATACACTTCAAATCGCGATGAGACAACAGGTGATGTTTTAACCTCTTTGGAACCATCTTTCCCGGATCTTGATGTTCCTATTGCTATTAGGAAAGGAAAACTGAAGTGCACTGCACATTGCATTTCCAAACACCTTTCATATGACCTACTTTCTCCTTCATACTTTGCCTATCTCTCTTCAGTTGCTTTTAACCCTATTCCTAGATTTGTGTCAGAAGCTCTTGAGATTCCAGAAGAGATGCCATGCAATTTGAGATGGATGCCCTACACAAAAATGATACTTGGGAAGTGGTGGATTTTCCTGAAGGGAAGGATCCGGTTGGTTGCAAGTGGGTCTTTACCATTAAATACCGGGCTGATGGGACTATTGAGAGGTATAAGGCCAGACTGGTTGCCAAAGGGTACACACAGACGTGTGGGATTGATTATTTGGAGACCTTTGCTCCTGTTGCAAAGATGACATCAGTGAGAGTTTTCTTATCTCTGGCTCTCACTTTGATTGGCCCCTTTATCAATTGGATGTAAAGAATGCATTTCTGAATGGTGACTCACATTAGGAAGTCTATATGTCTCTCCCTCCAGGAATGTATGGAAATGAGATGCTAGGAAAGGTATGCAAATTGAAGAAATCTCTTTATGGCCTCAAACAGTCTCCTAGAGCATGGTTTGAGAAGTTTAGAACACTTGTTAAATTTGGCTACACTCAGACACAATCAGATCATACTCTTTTTGTGAAGAGAAGTGAATCCCTGGCAGTCAGTCTATCTTATTGTGTATGTTGATGACATTGTTGTGATTGGTAATGATGCCTCAGGAATTCGTGCTCTTAAGTCTTTCCTTTGTACAGAATTTGAGATTAAGGATCTAGGGGAATTGAGATACTTCCTTGGCATAGAAGTTGCTAGATCCAAGAATGGGATTCTTATCTCCCAAAGGAAGTATGTCCTTGACTTGCTCTCTGAAACTGGGAAGATGGGTGCTAGACTAGCTGCAACTCCTATTGATATGAGTCACAAACTGTTTGCTTTAGATGGGGCATTGTTGGAAGACAAAGGGGTTTTTCAGAGACTTCTTGGGAAGATTCTGTACCTGTGCATGACTCGGCCAGATATTGCATATGCTGTTAGCTGTATTAGCCAGTACATGCATGCACCTAGAGATACTCATATGGCAGCTGCAGAACGAGTTCTGTGTTATTTGAAAGGCTCTCCAGGAAAAGGGATTCTGTTTACCAAGCATGGACATCTGAAACTCAAAGCCTATACTGATGTTGACTGGGCTGGAAATATTGATGACAGAAGATCTACTTCAGTGTATTGCAGTCTGGTGGTTGGTAATGTTGTCTCTTGGAGGAGCAAGAAAAATCAGTTGTGGCCCGATCCTCAGCAGAAGCAGAATACAGGGCCATGGCACATGGAGTCTCTAAACTGTTGTGGCTAAGGTCATTGATGGAAGAACTTGGGATTGATTATGACAAGCCAATGATGTTGTACTGTGATAATCAGGCTGCCATCAACATTGCCCACAACCCCGTACAACATGATAGAACTAAACATATTGAGGTTGATAGACACTTTATTCGGGAAAGAGTCTCTTCAGGTGAAGTGTGTCTTCCATTCATTACCTCTGAAGGACAATTGGCAGATTTCCTCACCAAAGGTCTTCCCAAGGCAAGGCTTTAGCATGACACTGGCAAGATGGGCATGATTAACATCTATGCTCAGCTTGAGGGGGAGTGTAGAGAAGATGGGCCGAATGGCCCATAGGCTGTTAATTTATATTATCTTTATGTTCTTCTCTGTAATGGGCCTTATTCTGGGTCCATACTCTTCTATGTTCATTTTTTTTAATTTCTTGTCCAACTAAGGACCTCTCTTGTAATTACTCAAAGATTAACTTAATAAAATAGTATTAGAGTATTAGAGGGAGGATTAGTTCGAACTCCTCATCCTCTAACTTTCCTTGCCGCAACTCTTTCTCTCTCTGTCCTTCTCTAATCTTATCTAATCTTCTCTTGTTAGTTTTCTGGTTTTCTTGCACAGTCCCATACTTCTAGGACTGTTTTTCAACTGTATTTATAGTGTATATATTGAATTATAAAAGTCAATATTGTCCCTCATTAAGTATGGGACAAATAACTTAAACTCAGACAAAAGAAACTATTCAATCTCAATTAGATAGACAAAATACCTAAATACCTTGTACTGTCAATTCTAACAAGATCGAAGGAAATGAAGCAATTGAGCAAGGTTGTGTGTTGAAGAGCAGGGTAAGTTCAAGAAAGCCTGATTGTAGGGAGTTGGTTATGGCTTATGGGGGGAAACAAGTGAAGTGGATTTGGTTCAGGCATTTGAAGAGGAAGTTTTGAGGAAATCAGTTTTAGTAGGAAAATTTGGGGTGGATCTAGGAAGGAGAAGGGCTGAAGGTGTCTCGGAAAATCCTGTTAACAACAAACTTAAAACAGGGCATCTCAGAAAACCCAAAGGTTCGTGAAGCAAGCAGTTGAAAAACAACCTTTTGAAGTATGGGACTGTGTAAGATTAGATGAAAAAACAGAAAAGGCAAACAGCTGAAAAGATTGGTGAAGATGGAGAGAGAGCTGGCGGCAAGGAGGGTTAGAGGATCAGAGGTTCGAACTAATCTCCCCCTCTAACACTCTAATACAACTTTATTAAGTTAATTCTTGAATAATTACATGAGAGGCCCTTGGTTGGGCAAGAAATTACAAAAACACAACATAGAAGAGGATGGGCCCAGAATAAGCCCCATTACAGAAAAGAACATAAATATAACATAGAATAACAGCCTATGGGCCTTTCGGCCCATCTTCTCTACACTCCTCCTCAAGTTGAGCATAGATGTTAATCATGCCCAGCTTGCCAGTGTCATGTTGAAGCCTTGCCTTGGGAATGCCCTTGGTGAGAAAATCTGCCATTTGTCCTTCATAAATGATGAAGGGAAGACACACTTCACCCGAAGAGACTCTTTCTCCAATAAAATGTTTATCAACCTCAATATGCTTAGTTCTATCATCTTGTACTGGGTTGTGGGAAATGTTAATGGCGGCCTGATTATCACAGTACAACATCATTGGCTTGTCATACTCAATCCCAACTTCCTCCATCAATGACCTTAGCCACAACAGTTCAGAGACTCAACTGATTGTTTCTTGTTCCTCCAAGAGACAACATTAACAACCACCAAACTGCAATACCCTGAAGTAGATTTTTTGTCATCAATATTTCCAGCCCAGTCAGCATCAGTATAGGCTTCAAGTTTCATATGACCATGCTTGGTAAACAGAATTCCTTTTCTTGGATAACCTTTCAAATAACACAGAATTTGTTCTGCGACTGCCATATGAGTATCTCGGGAAGCATACATGAACTGGCTAATACAACTGACAGCATATGCAATATCTGGCTGATTCATGCACAGGTACAAGAGTTTCCCAAGAAGTCTCTAAAAGACCCCTTTGTCTTCCAACTATGTTCCATCTGAAGCAGAAAGTTTGCTAGTCATATCAATAGGAGTTGCGGCTGGTCTAGCACCCATCTTCCCAGTTTCAGAAAGCAAGTCAAAGACATACTTCCTTTGGGAGATAAGGATCCCATACTTGGATCTGGCAACTTCTATGCCAAGGAAGTATCTCAACTCCCCCAGGTCCTTAATCTCAAATTCTGTACGAAGGAAAGGCTTAAGAGCACGAATTCCTGAAGCATCATTACCAGTCACAACAATATCATCAACATACACAATGAGATATACTGCTAGAGATTCACTTCTCTTCACAAAAAGAGTATGATCAGACTGTGTCTGAGCATAGCCAAAGTTAACAAGTGCTGCTCTAAATCTCTCAAAGCATGCTCTAGGAGACTGTTTGAGGCCATAAAGGGACTTCTTCAATTTGCATACCTTTCCTTGTATATCACTTCCGTACATTCCTGGAGGGAGAGATTTAAACCTCCTCATGTAAGTCACCATTCAGAAATGCATTCTTTACATCCAACTGATAAAGGGGCCAGTCAAACTGAGCTGCCATAGATAAGAGAACCCTCACAGATGTCATCTTAGCAATGGGTGCAAAGGTCTCCAGATAGTCAATCCCATACGTCTGTGTGTAGCCTTTTGCAACTAGCCTAGCCTTGTACCTCTCAATAGTCCCATCAACCCGGTATTTAATGGTAATGACCCACTTGCAACCAACCGGATCCTTCCCTTCAGGCAAATCCACCACTTCCCAAGTATCATTCTTCTGTAGGGCATCCATTTCAGATTTCATGGCATCTCTCCATTCTGGAATCTCAAGAGCTTCTGGCATAGTCCTGGGAATAGGATTAAAAGCAACTGAAGGGAGATAAGAAAAGTATGAAGGAGAAAGCAGACCATAAGAAAGGTGTTTTGAAATGCAGTATGCAGTGCACTTCCGTTTTCCTTTCCTAACAGCAATGGGAACATCAAGATCCGGGAAAGATGGTTCCAAAGGGGTTGAAACAGCACCTGTTGTCTCATCTGTGATTGGAAATGCATGAGGCTCACTTGTTGGAAGGGAAACAACTTGCTCATTCCTGGATCTTTGCCTTTGATACACCTTAGGTTTGTGGGTAGGACGAGGAGGTAAAGAGATAGGAACACTAGGACAAGGAGAATGGAGTGGTTGATCCTCCCTTGATTCATTTGGAGAGGACACAGGCTCATCATGAGACTCAACTGGGACAAGGAGAGGAAGAGCAAACACTTGTGACAAACTCTCCCCCTGTGGACAATGTCCTTCCTGAGAGGAACAATAAAAAGGGGAAAATTCATCAAAGGAGTTGAAAAACAGTCCTAGAAGTATGAGACTGTGCTAGAAAACCAAAAAAACTAACAAGAGAAGATTAGAGAAGATTAGAGAAGAAAAGAGAGAGAGAGGACTGCGGCAAGGAGAGTTAGAGGATGAGGAGTTTGAACTTAACCTCCCTTTAACACTCTAATACTCTTTTATTTAAGTTAATCTTTGATAAATTATAGAGAGGCCCTTGAGTGGGTAGAAAAATACAAAAACAGAACACTAAAAAGTATGGGCCCAGAATAAGGCCCATAATAGAGAGAAACATAACATAACATGAAGTGACAGTCTATGGGCCATTCGGCCCATCTCCTCTACACTACCCTTCAAGTTGAGCATAGATGTTAATCATGCCCAGCTTGCTAGTGTCATGATGAAGCCTTGCCTTGGAAATGCCCTTGGTGAGAAAGTCTGCCAATTGTCCTTCAGAAGTAATGAATGGAAGACACACTTCTCCAAAGGAGATTCTTTCTCGAATAAAGTGTCGATCAACTTCAATATGTTTGGTTCGATCATGTTGTACCGGGTTGTGAGCAATGTTGATGGCAGCCTGATTATCATAGTACAACATCATGGGTTTGTCATGATCAATCCCAAGTTCTTCCATTAAGGACCTTAGCCACAACAATTCCAAGACTCCATGTGCCATGGCTCTATACTCTGCTTCTACGGAGGATCGGGCCACAACAGATTGTTTCTTACTCCTCCAAGAGACAACATTACCAGCCACCAGACTGCAATACCCTGCAGTAGATCTTCTATCATCAATATTTCCAGCCCAATCAACATCAGTATAGGCTTCAAGTTTCAGATGACCATGCTTGGTAAATAGAATTCCTTTCCCTGGAGAGCCTTTCAGATAGCACAAAATCCGTTCTACTGCTGCCAAATGAGTATCTCTAGGAGCATGCATGAACTGGCTAATGCAACTGACAGCATACACAATATCTGGCCTAGTCATGCACAGGTACAGAAGCTTCCCAAGAAGTCTCTGAAAAACCCCTTTGTCTTCCAACAAAGTTCCATCCGAAGCTGAAAGTTTGTGACTCATATCAATTGGAGTTGTAGCCGGTCTTGCACCCAGTTTTCCAGTTTCAGACAACAAATCAAGAACATATTTCCTTTGGGAAATAAGAATCCCATCCTTGGATCTGGCAACTTCTATGCCAAGGAAGTATCTCAACTCCCCCGGATCCTTAATCTCAAATTCTGTACGGAGGAAAGACTTAAGGGCCAGAATGCTTGAGGCATCATCACCAGTCACTATAATGTCATCAACATACACAATGAGATACACTGCTAGAGATCTACTTTTCTTCACAAACAGAGTATGATCTGACTGTGTCCGAACATAGCCGAATTTAACAAGTGCAGCTCTAAATCTCTCAAACCAGGCTCTAGGAGATTGTTTGAGACCATAAAGTGATTTCTTCAATTTACATACCTTTACTTGCATATCTTTCCCATACATCCCTGGAGGAAGACACATGTAGACCTCCTCATGTAAGTCACCATTTAGAAATGCATTCTTTACATCTAACTGATAGAGAGGCCAATCAAAGTGAACTGCCAAAGATAAAAGAACCCTCACAGATGTCATCTTGGCAACAGGGGCAAAAGGCTCCAGGTAGTCAATCCCATATGTCTGTGTGTAATCTTTTGCAACAAGTCTGGCCTTGTACCTCTCAATAGTTCCATCAGCCCTGTATTTAATGGTAAAAACCCACTTGCACCCAATTGGATCATTCCCTTCAGGCAAATCCACCACCTCCCAAGTACCATTTGCATGTAGAGCATCCATTTCGATCTCCATGGCGTCTTTCCATTCTGGAATCCCAAGAGCTTCTGAGATAGACCTAGGAATGGGGTTAGAAGCAACAGAAGAGAGATAGGCAAAGTATGAAGGAGAAAGCAGGTCATAAGAAAGGTGTTTGGAAATGCAATGTGCAGTACACTTCCGCTTCCCTTTCCTAACAGCAATGGGGACATCAAGGTCTGGGACGGATGATTCCAAAGGAGCTGAATCAGTACCTGTTATCTCATCTGTGATTGGGAATGTATGAGCCTCATCTGTTGTAAGGGAAACTACTTGCTCATTCCTGGATCTCTGCCTTTGATACACTTTGGGATTATGGATAGGACGAGGAGGTAAAGAAATAGGGGCACTAGGACAAGAGGTATGAAGTGATTGATCCTCCTTTGATTCATTTGGTGAGGATACAGGTTTGTCAAGAGACTCAACTGGGACAGGAAGAGGAAGGGCAAAAACTTGTGACTGACTCTCCCCCTATGGACAATGTCCTTCCTGAGAGGAACCATAAAAAGGAGAAAGTTCATCAAAGGTAACATCCATAGAGACATGTCGGGTGCCAGTCTTTGGATCAAAACAACAATAACCCTTTTGGGTGGGGGAGTAACCAAGGAAGATGCATTTGTGGGCTTTCGGTTCAAACTTATGTCTCTACACACTTGGAATGTGAACATAGCAGGTACAGCCAAACACATGAAGAAGAATTGGGAAGAGGTCCTTGTCTGGATGAAGAAGACAGAAGGGGGATTTAAACCCTAAAACCCTGGATGGCATACGGTTTATGAGATAGGTAGCAGTAAGTACAACATCACCCCAAAATCTTGTGGGAACATGTGAGGCAGACAAAAGGCTCTTTGCAACTTCAACAATATGTCTATTTTTTCTCTCAGCAACTCCATTTTGTTCAGGGGTTCTAACACAGGAGCTTTGATGAATAACTCCCATGTCAGAGAGATACAAGGATAAACTCTTCTCAAAATACCCTTTTGCATTGTCAGATCTGAAAACCTTAATTCTGGTATCAAATTGAGTTAAAACAAGCTCATGAAATTGCCTCACAAGTCTTGGGACTTCATCCCGGGATTTCATTAAGTATATCCAAGTAAATCTAGAAAAGTCATCAATAAACAAGATAAAATATCTGTAACCCCCCATAGAGGATAAGTGGTAAGGCCCCCACACATCAGAGTGCACAATATGAAAAGGAAAAGAGGATCTTTTATTGCTCACAGGGTAATTTTTTCTACAATGCTTTGACAACTGACATGGCTCACAATTGAGACTGGACACACTGACTCCCTTAAACAGTTTTTGAACAAATGACTTAAAGCAGAAAAAGGTAAATGACCCAACCGACAATGACTCAACATAATTTGACTAACAGACTCTGAAAAAGTAGAACCAAAAGCAACATTCTTGGGATGATCAAAGCATTGGCCAGGGGTGTCGAGCAAGTATATTCTATTCGCTTCATGGCCACTCCCAATCACCTTCTGAGACTTCAGGTCCTGAAACACATAGTGAGAAAGGGAAAAAGGTTACACAACAATTCAATGACTTGGTCAAGCTACTTACAGATAATAAGTTGGTATTTAATTTAGGCACATGAAGAGTGGAAGATAAGAGTAAGGAGTCTATAGCCTTGACAGTTCCCTTGCCAGAAATAGGGGCAAGAGAACCATCAGCTAAGGTGATTTTGTCATGACCAGGAAGTAAATCATATGAAACAAACAAAGTGGAAAGGTTGGTCATGTGATCAGAAGCACCTGAGTCTATGATCCAAGGGGTTTTGTGATTACCTGAGGTGGATGCATAGTTAGCAGAAGCCCTTATACCTGAGTAAGCAAATGCAATGGTGGCTGGACTTCCAGAAGGGATGGATGATGAAGATACACCTTCAAGCTGGCTGATCATCTTTCCAAACTTCTCATATTCAGCTTTCATGGCTGCCAACTGTGCACTGGTAGACTCAACCTCTGTATCTGTGCTTGTGGCTGCATGTGCACTTCCTGTCTTTCTACTATCATTCTTTTTCTGGAATCTGATAGGTACAAGATTGGGATGCAATTTCCAGCACTTGTCCTTTGTGTGTTTTGGCTTCTTACCATATTCACACACCACCTCCTTCCTTCTTGTGCCACTATGAGCTCCTATAACCCCTTTGGGTTTAATTCCCATATTTGCAAAGTGATCATTGATACCGACTCCTTGAACCTGCACTTGTCTCCTAATTTCTTCCCTGCTGACCAAAGTATATGCTTGTGACAATGAAACATCTTCCTTGGACAAGATGTTTTGCTTTGTAATGTCGTATTCAGAGTTCAGCCCTGTCAAGAATTCAAAGACCCTATTCCTTTCGACCAATTTCCTGTAGGTTTCAGCATTCTTGGGGGTATCTCATGTCACAGCCTCTATCAAATCAATCTCTTGCCATAGAGATTTCAGTGTTGAGAAGTATGCTGCAAGTGACTTCTCCCCCTGCCTTACATTCTTCACATCACTTCTCAGTTTGTAGGGTCTGGCAACATTTAACTTTTGGGAGTAAGTTTCTGCAACACTATCCTAGATTTCTTTAGCCGAGTTCATTCACAGGTAATGTTGGTTAATCTGTGGCTGCATTGAGTTCACAAGCCACCCAATCACTGTGTAATTCTCCTGCACCCATTTCTCATAGGAGGGATCCTCCTCTGGGGGAGCTTTTTTGCTCCCAGAGATAAACCCCCACTTTCCTCTACTGCAAATATGAATTTTTACGGATTGTGACCAGGCCAAATAATTGGTTCCATCCAATTTAACTGTAGTTACAGCCAACAAGGAATCAGTTGTAGTTCCCGAATTATTGTCCATATTCAGCAGTGCTCTTATTTCTGAGTAGTCCATTATGTAACAGTTTCAATTAGGGTTTCGACAAGCCTTTAAAAGTGATATGACTTCAAAGAACTCAGATTGAGTTGAAATAATAGCAAACACAGCAACACACAAACTCAGTTCAGAACTAACAGCCGTGAGAACCAAGTTCGGTGGCAACACTTTCAAAGAGAAGAAACCCTGGTTCAACCTTCAAGGAACAATCAGCAGGCCTCCAAACAATATGTATTCTTGGTTCCCAACAATAATTTTCTAAGGAGAACAAAGAAAACAGTCCACAGTACCTAAGAGGACCTTTTACAAACATTATGTATGCAACAGTCAACACTTCACTGTTAACAAGCAGAAATCACTTCAAGAACACTTTGTCTAGGTCCAAGAAGCAGCTGAACTAAAGTAGAGGCTTGTACCACTTAATTTAAATCTGTTTTTCAGTAGTTTGGAAGCCCAATAACAGCCGAACAACACTTCTAGAATAACCCAGAAATCAGTCCAGCAACAGTGGGCCGAATGGAGGTGTGCTTTGAATGCTTTAATAGTCCTCCTAAATAACAAAAATAACTCAGCAAAGAACTGAGAAAACAACTTACAGTATCTCTGGTTTGAACTTCAAACCAGGCTGAACTCTTTGCTCTCTGAGCTAGCTTCGAAATCCCCCTTTTCTGATTTCAAATCAGGCTGAAAAAACTTGCTCTTTGATTCCTCCTGGTCATCGAACCCTTCTCCAAGTGTATAGAAACTTGGGCACCCTCCAATGACCTCCAAGAACTAGGCGAATAAATGTAAACATTCAGCCCTAGAACCTCCTCATGCAGTTGGCTGAACTAGAACCACATGAGGGACACGCCAAGTAATGACCCGCTCTGATACCAAGTTGAAAAATAGTCCTAGAAGTATGGGACTGTGCTAGAAAACCAGAAAAACTAACAAGAGAAGATTAGAGAAGATTAGAGAAGAAAAGAGAGAGAGAACTACGGCAAGGAGAGTTAGAGGATGAGGAGTTCGAACTTAACCTCCCTCTAACACTCTAATACTCTTTTATTTAAGTTAATCTTTGATAAATTACAGAGAGGCCCTTGAGTGGGCAGAAAAATACAAAAACAGAACACTACAGAGTATGGGCCCAGAATAAGGCCCATAACAGAGAGAAACATAACATAACATGAAGTGACAGTGTATGGGCCATTCGGCCCATCTCCTCTACAAAAGGTAACATCCATTTAGACATATTGAGTGCCAGTCTTTGGACCAAAACAACAGTAATCCTTCTGTGTGGGGGAATAACCAAGGAAGATACACTTGTGGGCTTTTGGTTCAAATTTATGTCTCTGGGCACTTGGAATGTGTACATAACAGGTGCAGCCAAACACACAAAGAGGAATAGGAAAGAGGTCCTTGTTTGGATGAAGAAGACTGAAGGGGGATTTAAATCCTAGAACCCTGGATGGCATACGGTTTATGAGGTAGGTAGCAGTGAGAACAACATCACCCCAAAATCTTGTAGGAACATGTGAGGCAAACAAAAGGCTCCTTGCAACTTCAACAATATGTCTATTTTTCCTTTCAGCAACTCCATTCTGTTCAGGGGTTCTAACACAGGAACTTTGATGAATAACCCCCATGTCAGAGAGATACGAGGATAAGTTATTCTCAAAACATTCTTTTGCATTGTCAGTTCTAAAAATTTTAATCCTAGTATCAAACTGGGTTAAAACATATTCATCAAATTGCCTCACAAGTCTTGGAACTTCATCACGAGATTTCATTAGGAATATCCAAGTGAATCCAGAAAAATCATCAATAAACAGGATGAAGTATCTGTTGCCCCTCATAGAGGATAAGTGGTAAGGCCCTCACACATCAGAGTGCACAATATTAAAAGGAAAAGAAGATCTTTTATTGCTCAAAGGGTAATTGTTTCTACAATGTTTTGATAACTAACATGATTCACAATTAAGACTGGACACACTGATTCCCTTGAACAATTCAGGGAATAGATGGCTTAAACCAGAAAAAGGCAAATAACCCAAACGACAATGACTCAACATAATTCGACTGGCAGCCTCTGAAGAGGTAGAACCAAAAGCAACATTCCTAGGCTGATCAAGGCATTGTCCAGGAGTATCGAGCACGTATATTCCATTCGCTTCATGGCCACTCCCAATCACTTTCTGTGACTCCAGATCCTGAAAAACACAATGGGAAGGAAAGAAGGTTACACAACAATTTAATGACTTGGTTAAGCTACTTACAGATAACAAATTTGTATTTAATCTAGGTACATGAAGAGTGGAAGGTAGGAGTAAGGAGTCTGTAGCCTTGACGGTTCCCTTTCTAGAAATAGAGGCAAGAGAGCCATCGGCTAAGGTGATTTTATCACGACCAGGGAGCAAATCATATGAAACAAACAAAGTAGAAAGGTTGGCATGTGATCAAAAGCACTTGAGTCGATGATACACTTGACTCGATGATCCAAGGGGTCTTAAGATTACCTGAGGTGGTTGCATGATTAGCAGAGGCTCTTATACCTGAGTGAGCAAATGCAGAGGTGGCTAGACTTCTTGGAGGGTTGGAAGATGAAGTTACACCTTCGAGATGACTGATCATCTTTCCAAATTTTTCATACTCAACTTTCATGGCTGTCAACTATGCATAGGCAGACTCAACTTCAGTATCTATACCAGTGGCTACATTTGCACTCCCTGTCTTTCTACTATCATGTTTCTTCTGGAATCGAATAGGAACAAGACCGGGATGTAATTTCCAGCACTTGTCTTTGGTTTGCTTTGACTTTTTTGCAATATTCACATACAACCTCCTTATTTCCAGAGCCACTAGGAGCCCCTACATCTCCTTTGGGTTTAACCCCCATATTTGCAAAGTGATCACTAATGCCAACCCCTTGAACCTGTACCTGTCTTCTGCTTTCTTCACTGCTGACCAAAGCATATGCTTGTGACAACTAGACATTCTTCACATCACTCCTCAGTTTATAGGCTCTGGCTACATTTAGTTATTGGGAGTAGGTTTCTGCAACACTATCCCAGGTTTCCATAGTTGAGTTCATCCATAGATAATGTTTTGTGGCTGCATTGAATTCACGAGCCACCCAATAACGGTGTAATTCTCTTGCATCCATTTCTCATAAGAGGGATCATCCTCTAGGGGAGCCTTCTTGCTCCTAGAGATAAACCCCCACTTTCCTCTACTACAAATATAAATTTTCACAGATTGTGACCATGCCATATAGTTGGTTCCATCCAGTTTAACCGTGGTCACAGTCAACAAAGAAATCAGCTGGGGTTCCCAAAGCATGTCCATATTCAGCAACATTCTTACTCTCAATATCTGAAGAGTCCATCATGTAAAAACTTCAATTAGGGTTTCGGTCAACTTCTACTAGTGTACTGATTGTTGATGAACTCAGATTGGGTTAAATTGGCAAAAAAACACAGCAACTCACAAGGCCAGTTCAGACTTGACAGCCGTGAGAACCAAGCTCGGTGGCAGCTCTTTCAAGAAGAAGAAGGCCTGATTCAGCCTTCAAGAGATAACCAGCAGACTTCCAAACACTATGTACTCGATTAGAGTAGCTTCCTAGTTAGGGATTCCAGGTTCCCAACAATAGGTACTCTAAAGAGAGCAAAACACAATCCACAGTAATTAAAGGGGCTTTTTTACGAACACTATGTATGCAGTAGTGAACACCCCACTGTCACCAAGTAAGAACCACTTCAGGAGCAGTCCGTATAGGTCCAACATGCAACTGAACTGAAGTAGGAACTTGTGCCACTGAGTCCAAAAAGGTTTCGGCCACTTGACAGTTCAACAAGATGAGAAACCAACCCAGAAATCTCTGAGTTAAATCAGGTTGATCACAGCTGAACAGCTGAACAGATTTAGAGGGGTTTCGAACACTCTAACAGTCCCCCAAATCAGAAATATAACCCAAAAATAACTGAAGCAACTTACAGTTTTATCAATCTCTGATTCGAGCTCCAAATCAGGTCGAACATTCCTTCTCTCTGATTCTTCCTGGTCACCGAACTATTCTCCAAGCAATTAAAGTCTTGGGCACCCTCCAATGACCTCCAAGAATCAGGCGAATGAGTCTAAACCTCCAGCCCTAGAACACCCTCTTGTTATTCGAATAGGGTTTCCTCTAGTTGCTTATTGATTAAGAAATGATCTCCTGATCATATCAAGAGTTGCCCTTATCCAAGTCTGTATTTGGATTAGAACTCTTCTTAATCTTATCTGTAGATTAGATAAGCTTTTGGGCTCATCCTAATCTCAAATCTGCCCCTTAATAGTGACTGATCAAATCAGCCCAGCTCGAAACGGGCTTTAGGCCCAATAAGGTTATGTGCTCAAATGTCTTCCAAACTGCTGCCCAGTTGGGCTTCTTTGTATGGCGTGGGACCCAAGCATTTATCTACACACCAGCCACATGGGTTCGGCCCAGCCTCTGTTACAAGGCTTGGCCGAATTCACTGGAGAGCCCAATGAACCCCTTGAGCCCATCACTGGACTCTATGGGCCCAGCGCTTACACTAAGTGGTCCCTAGGCCAAGCCATCTTATAAAAACCTAGGGACTGTGGGAAAGTGCAAGATTAGCCCATCAGGTATCATCCCAAAAGGCCTTACACTTAACCTCTCAGCCCATAATGATCAAGCACTGCCCGACAAGAGAGGACCTCTCCCTCGGCTGCAAGGAACAGTGCTGCACTCTCTACTTACATGGATCCCGGGAATTAAAACCATTTGCAAACATTTTGAAACCATACTTAAATATATATCATATATATAAATTTTGCAAAATAAAATTCCAACGATTGAAATCAACTACCGGCAGTTTGGTTTCCATCAGAGAGAGTGCATCCCCGATCATTACCTTTGTTTGACAAAGGGGCTGATCCCGTCACTATGATCACCCACTCGGATGAATTCTCAGACTATCCCAACATACCCAGGTTTTGACCTACACTAAGGATCTCATTGATTGGCATATCAAAGACAACCCAATCCGACACCTAGTGTAGTACCATAATCGGGTCTATGGGTCAGGTGTAACTTTTCAGTTTTGCCCATCAATCTCCAAGGTCTAGGGTAATACTGGACATCTGGTCTGGTTCAAGGGTTCAAGTAATCCTACACTGCATGTGCCTTGGGTCTCACCCTGGGGGTTGAGACAAGCCACCCCAACACTTGGCAGCACACCAGTGTCAGTCTTGGCAGGATAAATCTCCCCAGACTTACCCAACGGCTGTGAACATTTAAAACCAACACAAGTCTCATTAAGTGTCCAGTTTTAGGGTCTTACACAGAAGTATACCACTCAACATGTACTTCATTTATTTACATTAAATATCAAAAGTACATCAAAACTGATTGAAGCTAAGGGCATACAAAAACTGTCCAACATAAACACTTGAAAATTTCCAGTGATTTTGTTAGCAGAAGAATTAATAAATTTAATGATGGAATTACAATCCCGAGTCACTCTTTCATGACTACCTTAGTTTTGATCATTTTGAAATACTTGGCATCTCTGGTGATGGTATGTTCTCTTTAATTGTTGGCTTCTATGTACTTTATTAGGTTGCATTTGATAACATTCTGCATTTTACCCTACTATGGTTTATCCATGTAGGGCTTTATAACTGATAATGAGAAGGCACTGGAGCAACTTTTTGGGGAAGATGTGGAGAATTCTCAGATATATGATGCATGTTTGAATACAATGGCCATGCGCATTGCTACAATGTTTGCGTCATTGAGGGTGTGTAGTAAATAACTTCTCTTTGTTGATTCTCAATGATTGGCATTTATTGATTTTTTTTTTCATTTTATATGTCATTTTTCTATTGCTTTATGTAATCATAAAAAAAAAATAAGTTGAACGTTAGGTGGAAAGTATGGGGTCTCAGCCATACCCAGGTGCTGACCTTTAAGAAATTCTGCTTTAAAGTAGGAAGTCCAAATAGTCTCACCAAAGTAAGCATTCCAAAGCCCTTTAAGATGAAACCATTGTTCCACCTCATCTATACACCAAATATAAAGGTCTATTGCTTTAAAGTTATTTTGTTTAATTTTATTTAATAAAGTATTACTTATTTTTGTGTTAATGACATTTTATAGTTATGCTGTTGAGGAACCATCCTCTTTCCTTTTGTGCCTTTTTGGTGCATTTGGAAGGAAAGAAACTGTTGTATTTTCAATGTTAGATGCTCTCCCATAGAGAGGCTGATAGGAAAAATAGAAAGGACCTTGATAAATTGGGTAATGATTCTGAAGGATTTTGATGGGCTGAAATATGATAATTATACACAACATCTAGTGAGAATAACTTTTTCTTCCTTCTTTGGTGTCTATATGTATGTACATGTCTATGGATTTACATGGTTTATCCTCATTAATCACGTAAAGACATTGTTATACCTTGTGGTTTGTCCCACCTGTTCAAAATATTCGTACGGTATTGTCTCACCACTTATTAAAAAGGAATGACACTGATCCTTCCCTTTTATGTACAGGTACCACAGATTTGAAGAAACCCAAATCTGTAATTGTTGATTTTGAATCTTAAGTTAATTTGAGAGTTATTTACTTATATATAAATGCTAAAACATTATAAGAAGTGAATGTGCATCATGGGCATTGAATATGCTCTTAAGAGTTCTTTACTTTTGCAATAGTTTATTAGGATTAACATCTTTTGATTCTAGTGATGTTATTCAACAAGTGTAACTTTTGATCCCTCATTCAATGCCTAGTCAAGCCTCAAGGAAAATAAATTAAAATGTCGATTGGAGTTGGCAAATCATTTGCTTCTACACTACAGCTTCTCTGTTTTGGTTTGGGCTCTTGAATTATGGCTATGTTTGGTGTAAGAAGCTGCTTCCCAGCAACTGTGAAGGAGTTTCTAAAGGGGTGCCACTTGGAAGGATTGACTCAAAAAAGGGAAAATTTCTGGGGTCTAATTGTGGCACCTATTTTTTCAGTTATTTGGCAGGAAATGAATGAGAGAGTTTTTCACAATTGGCAGTGTTCAGTCGATACAGTTGTTTGGAAACTAGTAGGAAAGTTATATTCTTGGTTGAGTATACATAAGTTCTTTCAATTAAAGAACTATAATGCATTCTTTACACAGGAAGCCCTTTTGTAAACAGTCAAGGGATAGTATATTTGTAAGGAATGGGGAATCTTTTTGTAATTTTCCCATTGTACAACCTCTATTAGTACTGGTATTTTGTTTTGAAATTAATTAAACGACAATTTTGTATTTGAATAACCAATGGTGTTTTATATTTCTTCAGGAGTTTCCATTTGTTCGATACCGTGCTTCCAAGTCCCTTGATGCATCCACGGTGACATCATTTCGTGAATTAGTTCCTACAAAATTAGCTGCTTTAGTGTGGAATTATCTTAGTAAGTACAAAACTACTATTCCAAACTTCCCCCAGGCAGAAACATGTGAATTGATTATCCTGGACAGATCTGTGGATCAGGTATGGGTGTTTCAGTTGTAAAAGACTTGCTTATAGATTTTAAGTCAAAATTTTCAGGTTGATTATGTTGATGTTTTGTTTTTAGATTGCTCCTGTCATACATGAATGGACATATGATGCTATGTGCCATGATTTACTTGAAATGGAGGGAAATAAATATGTGCATGAGGTGCACCTTCCTGTCCTGAGTTAATTTTGTATTTTTTCTCTTC
Organism: Nelumbo lutea; assembly: GCF_056320005.1. NCBI lineage: Eukaryota > Viridiplantae > Streptophyta > Magnoliopsida > Proteales > Nelumbonaceae > Nelumbo > Nelumbo lutea. The sequence continues at coordinate 198,305,497 of NC_142684.1, read as the reverse complement.
ACTTCCTGATATTTCTTTTCCGTGGACTTTATAAGGAAATTAACAGGTAAAATATATATTATCTAGGTTCCAAGCAAAACAGGTGGAGCCCCCGAGAAAAAGGAAGTTCTTTTGGAGGATCATGATCCTATCTGGCTTGAGCTTCGTCATGCACACATAGCAGATGTACGTTTAGGGTTAGAATTCTTTTGTTTATTTTGATACATGATGGTGTGAATGTTCTTTTACAATTAACTGGTGTGCCAGGCTAGTGAGCGTTTACATGACAAGATGACAAACTTCATATCAAAGAACAAAGCTGCACAAATTCAACATGGCTCCAGGTTCTTTTTTTCTTCTCCCCTATTGTTTTTCTCCTTAAATGAATCTTTAGTGCATGTTACTGCTTAATCTTATTACATTATGATTGTACTTTGATTTTTAATATGATACATTGTTTCTTTTGGGAAGTATCATAAGCTCCCATTTTTGTCTTGAAGAATATTTTCAATTGATTCACTTTTATTTATTTTAAAATATGTTTAGGACTTTGAGACTTATGCTGGTAACTTGTAGTACATTCAACAATTGACAAGAATGGTTATGATAAAGAAATATGTTGCTGTAATTAACAAATGAAAAGATTCAGGGATGTTTCCAAGTATTTGGTTGACTGTTGACCATATGGCTCTTGCATTTGTCAGGCAACTATTAGGTGATGTTTTGAAATTTGATTGGCTATTTATTCATTTATTTTGTTTATGATATGTATTTTATCTATATGGCATTGTGCTATATAGAATTAACTAAAACTCTGGCAGGCATGGTTTATAAATATTCTTAAAGCCTCTATATATTGTTGTGTTATTTCTGTGTTTGGGGACATATTATGTGGTTTTTTTTTGCAACTTTTGGAATTCCAAAAGAATCATAACGATTTTTGAAAACAGAGTGGTCCTTCGTAAGTGTTTATATAGGTACATATCATGTTTACTGGGCTTGTAGTGTTTGAAGAACTTTACATGGATTACATGGGGATGTATATTATCTACTCACACTTATACAATTTTTATTTTACTTGTTAAAATGTCATTTTTTTTAGTGATAAAAATATTTTCATTATTGGTAAAATGTCAACAATGAACTTAATGCCTGTGGCATAGTTATGAAGACAACATCTAGGTGGGCACCTAAGCAATGCCTAGGATACATAATGCCTGTGGCATATTTTTCTGGTGAGTGCTTTAGTTGTGCTCTATGATACATAAAATCATATAGTATGTTTTAGTGTGTTGTTTATTACTTATTTATTTCTTTTCTTGATTCTATACTTCCTTGCTTGGATTTAATGTTCTGTTACTTCGCTTATTTGCATGAATTCAATATGTTTTAATTCTTGTATGCTTGGATTCACTATGTTATTGACATGTTGATTAGATTATTTGTTTTGGTTCTTCTTATCTGAAAAACTCATAATTGTAAATATGTCTTGCCTTCTAGCTGAATGGAATTGATTATACATACAATTTTGAGATTTATAATTAAAAGTGATATTGTCATGAATTAATTATTTAATGCATTTTTGAATGAAAAATCCATTAGTATTAGCTTTATTTTAGTATTTTTCCTAATACAAAATAACAAGAAATTGAAAATGGGAAAATCTATGATGTGGGAAAGACATGGTATCGGAAGAGTTTTGACAAATTAAAACCCACCCATGAATTTTGATAAATAACACCTGATTGGTCATAAGTTTTTCGGATATCATATCTTTCCGATATCATAGATGAACCCATTGAAAATATGAAAACTGCCAGCGTAGATCATGCTCAATAAATTATAGGTCTTATTTGCCATTCCATTCTATTAAGTAGGAAGACTTTGTGGCTGTAGTTGTGCAGGTAGTCATAGAGGAGTGAGCTTTGGCATCTAGAGGAAACAACTTGTTCAGATGGGTCCCCAGTTCAACTAACTTAGTAGCTAATGATTTGGGTTGGAGTAGGGTTGAAGACACCAAATCAAGCTGATTCTGTTATTTTTTGTTTCTTTTTTCTTTGTTCTTTCCCCCTTTTCCAGGGTCCTTCTTTTGTTAGGGTTCCATATTGTTGCTTTGTAATAAAATCTCTTATTATCATTCAAAGAAGAAAAAAGATTTAATGTATTTCTTCTATCACATGTTACTTTAAGTTACTGATGAAAAGATTCCTAAAAGAGGTGGTGCATCTCAGCATGGAAAGTGTCAAAGTATCAATTACTTGAATATTTGAAGTGTTATCCCTTTTCAAAGGAAAAAAGCCTCAAGACATTGAACTTCACATTCCCAATCTTGGCAATAGCTATTGTTGAGCAAGAGAAAGAAGAGGAAGAGAAGAAGGAAGAAGAAGAAGGAAGAAGAAGAAGGAAGAAGAGAGAAGAGGCTGGCGGACTTAATGCCTCAAGAGAACTTGCTTCATGCGAGTGAAGCATTTGTATTTATACTATACTGGCCGTACAACACAAGTGGTGTAGAAATTACAAAAATACCCCTATGGGCACTAAATCTGTGTAAAGTACATACAATAACATCTGTCAACACTCCCCCTCAAGTTGGAGCATAGATATCAATCATGCCCAACTTGTCACAAAGATCATAATGTCTGGAATGGTTTAGCCCTTTTGTAAAGATGTCTGCTAGTTGGTCTTCAAAGCTGATATATGGAGTGCATACTTCGCCTGTTATGACTTTCTCTCTGATAAAGTGCTTGTCAACTTCAATGTGCTTTGTTCTATCATGTAGTACCGGGTTAGCAGCAATACATATAGATGCCTTGTTATCACAGAGTAGAGTCATGGGTTTGTCCATTGGAAAACCCAACTCACCCAACAGATTCTTTATCCATGTACTTTCGGCTACTCCGTGTGCCATTGCATGGTACTCTGCTTCAGCACTGGATCTAGCCACTACCGTTTGCTTCTTACTCCTCCAAGTAACAAGGTTCCCTCCTACAAAGGTGCAGTAACCACTAGTAGACCTTCTGTCACTTTGAGATCCAGCCCAATCCGCATCTGTATAAATTTCAACTCTCAAATGTCCATGCTTCTGGAATAATAAGCCAGCACCAGGGAACTTCTTAAGATACCGCAGTATCCTCTCTGCTATTTCAAGATGAGTGGTCCTAGGTGCATACATGAACTGGCTGAGGACACCAACAGTATATGCTATGTCTGGACGGGTCATAGAGAGGTACAACAATCTCCCTACAAGCCTCTGAAATTGCTTCACATCTTTAAGAGGTTCACCTTGGATGTCACTTAACTTATGGTTGGGGTCAATGGGAGAGTCAGCTGGCTTAACCCCAATCTTTCCTGTGTCCTTAAGCAAGTCTAGGACATATTTCCTTTGGGAGATAAATATACCCTTTCTTGATCGGGCAACCTCAATTCCAAAGAAGTATTTGGCAGGTCCTAGATCTTTCACTTCAAACTGAGTGGCAAGGAAACCCTTCAAACTTTGAATTTCATCCTTCTAGTCACCAGTAACAATTATTTCATCCACATATACTATTAGGGCAGCCATTTTACCTTCTCCCCTTTTCACAAACAGTGTGTGATCTGACTGACATTGCTTGTATCCCCTCTGCTGAACTGTAGTATGAAATCTGTTGAACCAAGCTCTTGGTGATTGCTTCAGCCCATATAAAGACTTATTTACCTTGCACAATTTCTGTTCATTTCCTTGAGCCAGAAAACCGGGGGGTTGAACCATATAAACTTCCTCTTCAAGGTCACCATTCAAGAAGGCATTCTTGATGTTGAGCTGCTGTAGATCCCGATTCAGATTAGCAGCAGGAGAGAAAAGTACTCTAATAGAGTTCATTTTGGCAACAGGGGCAAAGGTTTCTGCATAATCAACTCCATATACTCGAGTAAACCCCTTTGCCACTAAACGAGTTTTATACCTCTCCACGGTTCCATTAGCCCCATGCTTAACAGTGAACACCCATTTACATCCAACTGGATCCTTTCCCTTAGGGAGATCAACAAGTTCCCACGTGCCACTCTTATGAAGAGCATCAATTTCTTCCTTCAGGGCATTTGTCCATTCTGGTACTGAGAGAGCTTCTGCCACATTCTTGGGAGTAGGGATACTGTTAATGGAGGTAAGGAAGGCACGAAATGAAGGTGAGATGTTCTCATAGGAAACAAAGTTGGAAATGGGGTGTTCAGTGGTGCACAACCTAACACCTTTCCTGTGGGCAATAGGAAGGTCAAGATCATTAGCAACAGGGAGGTCAGGACCATCATTGGGAGTCATGTTACCTGAGTGAGTATGATCTTCCCCCGAGGAGTTTGATTGCACTTGAGGTACAACTTCTGGATTCTCCACAACTCTTGAACTTGGTTGGCCTTTACGACGACGAGAAAAAAACACGAAAAGGTGGAGGATTAGGAAGAGAAGGGGGAGAAGGATTAGGAAGAGGAGGAAGTTGAACCAGTTTCTCCTCATGCCTACACTCCCCCTGAGGAGAAACAGGAAAGAAGGGCTCATCTTCAAAGAAGGTAACATCCATGGAGACATAGAATCTTCGAGAAACAGGATCAAAGCAACGATACCCTTTCTGAGAGAATGAGTAGCCAAGAAATATGCACGGGATAGCACGGGAGTCCAATTTCCCCCGACTGGGAGATAGGTTTTGGACAAAGCACCGACAACCAAAAACACGAGGAGGGATAGAAAGAAGAGGGGCCTTAGGGAAGAGAAGCTGATGTGGGGCTTTGTACTCTAACCAACGAGAGGGCATTCGGTTAATGAGGTATGTAGAACAAAGAACAACCTCAAGCCAAAATCGTTTGGGAACATTCATATGAAGTAGTAAACCCCGTGCCATTTCAAGGAGGTGTCGGTTCTTCCGTTCAGCCACACCATTTTGTTGTGGCGTGCGGGCACAAGAGCTCCGATGAAGTAAGCCATGTGAAGCAAAGAACTCCGTGAGGTCACTATGAAAAAACTCTTTTGCATTGTCTGACTGAAATATTTGTATCTCGGTCTGAAATTGGGCGAAGATCATCCACTGAAAATCTTGGATAATTTTTGGTACTTCTTCACGGGTTCACATTGGGTATACCCAAGTGTATTTGGAAAAATCGTCAATGAAAGTAATGAAATACTTGTAGCCACTCTCAGAAGGTAAAGTAACAGGGCCCCACACATCAGAATGCACAATGTGAAAAGGAAACTCAGATTTACTATTTTTTTGAAGGAAATGAGTTCTACGATGCTTGCTTAACGGACACGTTTGACAAGAGAAATCAGAAACAGACACTGACTTACACAGTTCTGAAAAAACAACTTTCAAGGACTCAAAAGACAAATGACCCAGGCGACAATGCGACAAATACATTTTACTCTTTCTGAACTGACTCATAGACTCTGTAACATGAATGCCAACCGTATTCTCCAGCATATAGAGTCCATCAACCATACGTCCTCTACCAATCGTCCTCCCCGAGGCCAGATCCTGAATCACACAATAGGAAGGGAAAAATGTCACAGAACAGTTTAAAGAATTTGTAACACTACTGACTAAGAACAAATTCAAGGAAATTTTGGAACATGAAGAACATAAGAAAATGTAAGGCCGAGAGGAAGAGAGAGTTCCCTGACCAGCTATGGAAATGTATGATCCATCAGCTAGTCTCACTTTATCTCTTCCGAAAAGAGGGTGATAAGTTTGAATGTAAGAGGACATACTAGTCATGTGTTTTGACGCTCCAAAATCAATGATCCATGGAGAGTCAAGGTTGTGAGAAGCAACATGGAAAGTTGTGCTAGGATTACCTGACGTGGATGCAAATGAGGTTGTGGGAGGAGCATCCATCTAGCGAATTGTTCTACCATAATGCTCTAGATGGTCACGGAAGGAGTTTACAATATCCTCCCTTGGTCAGATCCAGAGTAGCTATGTTGGCCATGTGGTGTTTGAGTCACAGTAGAAGTGGAGGGCTGATTCTCCCGAGTAACCATGTTGGCCATGTGGTGTTTCTTAGTACCTTGTTGCCCGAGCCTTTTAATTACATATGAGCCTTGCTTCTTAGGCAGATCTTGAGCCCATTTTGGTTTCCCATGAAGATCCCAACAAGTATCTTTGGTGTGCCGGGGCTTCTGACAGTTAGTGCACCTCAATTTCTCCTTATCTTCTGTTTTCTTCTGGAGATCCCCTCTCCTGGAAGAAGATCCACCACTAGTAGAGGCACCCCCTTTTGCCACCAAAACAATTGCATCCCCTCTGGTGTTGTTCATCAAGTTTCTCCTACTCTCTTTAGACTGGACAAGAGCATAGACCTCCTGAATTGATGGAAGATCCTTAGAACTGAGAATTTGTACTCTGATGGATTCATAGATAGGATTGAGACCATGCAAAAAGGCAAACACTCTTTGCTGTGAGACGAGTTTCTTATACAATTTGGCATCTTCATCACACTTCCAATCAATATTCTGGTAATGGTCCAACTCCTTCCAAACAGAGGTCAAGTCAGAGTAATAAACTGATAAACTTCTCTCCCCCTGTTGAAAAGTAGATGATGCTGCTTGCAGTTGATAGATCTTGGCATAGTGTCGTAGTTCAGAATATGTGGATTTTGCCTGTTCCCAGATCTCATTTGCAATTTCAGCCCACATGAAGTTCTTCCTTATTTGTGGTTGCATGGAGATCAAGAGCCACGACATAACCATACTATTCTCCTAATCCCATCTATCATGTTCAGCATTTCCAGAAGGTGGTTCTTTGATTCTTCCATTTATATAGCCTATTTTTCCCCTTGCAGTTATGTATAACTTGATCCCTCTTGACCACTCTAGGTAATTTAACCCATCAAGAGGAACAACAGCCATAGGAGAGGATAGATCACTGCCGCCACTCATTCCATTCAGCATTGTGGAGATTCCGGATGTGGCTGAATCTTCACTATTCATGATTCCAGGTTTAGGAGTACACAAAACCCAAAGCACACTGCCTTACAGATCTTCTACAGTCCACAACTAGGCACTTGCTGATTTTCGGTTTCACTGAGAACCAAGCACAAACACTGCAGCTGCAGTACTAGTTTGTATGACCTACAGTTTGTAGGAGTCCACAGAACAATATACGAACACTGCACTTGCAGTGTAACCAGGTCTGAATGACCTACAGTTTTACAACTTTCATGCAACTTCTCAGTAGGAACAGAAATACAATGTGGTAGTTCACCACACACCTAATCGGCTGATACCAATTTCAGGGCAGCTGAACAGTCACTGAGTGTTTAGGGCATCAACAGTTACTTAGAGTAGCTGAATAGCAGCAACACACAAGAGAAGAGAAAAAAAAATGTAGCCGAATAGTCACCCTACTCAGATTTTAGGGCATTAACAGTCCATCGAAGAGAGCAAGAGAACAATAAAAAAAACTTCAGTTGAGTACCAGGTCACCCGAACAATGGATAGGCAGTACACTCTTGGACACCATCTTCTCTGCAAGCCAGAACCCTTCTTCGTACATCAGGTGATAGTTTTCTACAGTCTTCTCAGCCGAGCAACTACAGATACCAGCACCTGGGCTGGAGGATGAAAAAAAAACTTCGTAGCAGAACCCTTTTCTGCGGTAGGAAGTTGAACAGTCAAGCTGATTCTACTCGGCATTGGAGACTAACCGCAGCACTGGAGAATGATTTCTCTTCCTTGCCTTCGAACATCAGGAATATAGTGACTTCAGCTGGTTGTTTTCCAGGCCTGGATGGTTCTGCTCTGATACAATGTTGAGCAAGAGAAAGGAGAGGAAGAGAAGAAGGAAGAAGAGAGAAGAGGCTGGTGGACTTAATGCCTCAAGAGAACTTGCTTCATGCGAGTGAAGCATTTGTATTTACACTATACTGGCCGTACAACACAAGTGGTGTAGAAATTACAAAAATACCTAGCGGGCACTAAATCTGTGTACAGTACATACAATAACATCTGTCAACAGCTATTAAGACAGATGTGAGAGAATGCCATACAGGGTATCAAGTGCCATGCTAGTCCAACCAATGACTACTAGAGTCTCCTTCAACTTCCATTCCACCTGTATAGAATGCAGTATATCTTATAAGACGTTCTACAATACTGCTAACTAGAAATAGCTAGGATAAGGCCCTGCTGAATTTGATTATATAAATGGTTAGAATTTGTTGCTGATGGGGAGAAAGAGGTACAAAATCTATTGATCTGTATAAGAAAGAGATAGAGAAGAGGTCATTGCTTCATTAAATAGTAAAATCTCGAGATGACAAGCATGAGAATGTAGGTTTGAGTCTCAAAGCATCCACTTTGTGCAAAGAGATGCTAAAAGTTAACCCAGTCCATCCCTTCCAAGACCCCAGATAGCTGGGACCAACATTGTGTAATAGCATTTCTATGTAACCTGATAAAACAAAAATACAGGAAAAAATATCTGGATATGTAATTACTTTGGTGGCGATGCCATTGGGCAGTCAGGGAGAACAGGAGTCTCAGATGTTTAACTATTAATTGAGCTAGGGATTCAGGATTTCCTCTGCTGGTATCAGCTTGCAGTCTTCCTCTCCTGTTTTTCTGACTCTACGTCTCCTTCCTCTCCATTACACCCCTCTTCTTGTCTTGTGTTCTACATCTGATCCTTGCTTTGAGATCCTGAATTTACTTACCTTCACATCTACAAATGTCCTCTTTCTGTAGAGGTAGAAGAGTTTCATGGGAAAGTTGCTGCTAGCTTAAAGGCAGAGTTTCTGTTTTTCTTGAGGAAGAAACGATCCCTTGCTTCTTAAAAAGCTTTCATGATATTTCTGTCAGTGGTACTGTAAGAAAAAGGCGTTTCTGTGGACAGTTGTGATGGAATATAGTGGTTTTGATCAGAAAAAAATAAGGCACGTTTGTAAGATAATAGAACAATTTTCGTAGGGGTGGAAAGAGTCCATGTTTATCCCAGAAGGAAGACATGGTAAAGGGTGGATGTATTTGATATATGCCCTAAAGGAGTTTATTAACATCATAGGTTCTAAGGGACCTGCCATTAGATCCAGACAGCTAACAGCCATATCTGGAAATATTGACAAGAATTTGGATGAAAAATCAAAGAGTGTTTTTGGAGAGACTGAAATCTTTATGGTGATTGAACTGATTATACCATTTGTGTGTAATGTAGACAACAATAGTGACTATATCTGGAATTTGGCAGAGGTGATTTTGGTTTCCTGACCTTATCTGAGATGGGACAAGGTACCATCTCTAGTGAAATACCGATTAGGAGTAGAAGCAGCAGTTGATATCCACTCTTTTAAATAGAACGGGGATATTATCTTCTTGACACCTGTTAGTGGTGTTAGTGAAGGGGTACTTCGGTCTTTGTACTTGTTGAGAAGGTTGATGTGTACTGTTATGTTAGTTCGAGTGCTTCTTACTTAAAGAAGGGCACTTAAGTCTTTTCCATCAAGTTAATAATATAATAACAGGTCTGGCCGAATCTAGAGAGAGATCTTTCTCTAATTCGAACCAGCCTTTTCTCTCTTTCCTCTCCTTTCTCTCCTCTTCTTCTTTCTTCTCCTACTTGCTGTTTACTTTACTTTACAGTCAACGAACAAGACAGAATTCTAGGGCAGGTCAAACTTCAAGATGGTATCAGACTTTTTAGAATTCTGTCTTTTGCGCATTCGAATTAGGGTTTCTCTTGGGTTTCTCAGCTGTGAGTTGGAGACTGGAAAAAGGGCTGAAAAGGAGTGATCGCCCTCTTCCCTAGGAGGTTCCTATGCCTCCGATTGTGTCGTTGGTGATTGGTTGCTGTGGTTTCTAAGCCCTAGTTAGGGCTGGTACGTGTGGTGCAGTGGTGTCTCAGTCCTTCGTGTGGTTGGCCTTCAGGTGATGAGGTAAAGTTTTTTTATGCATATTTTCTGTTATGGAATACATGAGAGGTGTAGTACAGTTCGCATGATGGGTTTCGATTGCAGTGTGCTAGGGTTTATGCTAGGGTTTATTCTGGTTTGTGTGTGATTCAAAGGACAATAGTGTGGATTAGGGTTTGTGGTGTTACAAGTGTGGTTTTCAGCACTTGATATTGCTGAAATCAGGCTGTAGACTTCGGTGAGTAGGGGCTGTGGTGTTGCAGTTTTTTCAGCATTTAATACTGCTAAAATCAGTGTGCAGATTTCGGTGATTAGGGTTTGTGGTGTTGCAGTTCTCAGCATTTATTACTGTTGAAATCATTGTGCAGATTTCGGTGAAGTGTCTGTGTGTAGTGTGCAGTGTGTAGTGCTCATAATTCAGTGATAAGGGAGTTCGGCAATGGCAGATAACAGTGATAGTAAACCTAGTGTCATGATCTCTACTGACTACCTGAATGTCCAAATGACCTCCATTAAACTGAATGGAGAGAATTATGTTCCTTGGGCCAAATCTGTAGAGGTTTTTCTGAAGGCAAAGAAGAAAGTGAAGCATATAAGAGAGGAGAAACCCCCCGCTAATTCTCAAGAGTATGAAGACTGGGAACAGGAAGTGCACAGATCATTACATGGTTGTGGAACAGTATGGAACCCAAAATCAGTGTGAACTTCATGTTTCTTGACACAGCCAAAGAGGTGTGGGATCATGCTAAGAAACTGTATTCAGGTCAGGATAATACCACTAGGGTATATCAGCTGTATCAGGAATACTTCAATCTGCAACAGGGAAGTCAGAGCCTTGAGGAGTACTATGCCAGTGTGAGGAATATCTGTAATGAGTTAAATGTCTATCATCCTCCCACTTCTGATGTCAAAATTCAACAACAATAGTGAGAGCAGCTTGATGTGACACGGTTTCTGGTGGGGCTGAAGTCTGAGTATGAACTAGTACGAGCTCAGATACTAGGGGGATCTGCTCTTCCATCTTTAGAGGAGGTGTTTGCTCGTCTTCGGAGGGCTTCCATTGGATCTATGGATTCCAATGTCTCTGATAAATCAACATTTGCAGTGTCGAGAGGTCGAGGTGGCAGAAGTGGTGCTCAAGGAGCCCAGCCTGGTAGAAGTGGTAGTGGTGGATCTACACTTACCCGTGGTGGTGGTCGTACTAGAGGCAGAGATTCAGGAGGAGCTCGTGGTAGAGGACGTGGCTCGGGGCCACGTAAGTGTACTCATTGTGGATTGGATGGACATACCATTAACTACTGCTATGACTTACATGGTCCTCCCTCGACGTGGGCCAACTATGCCATAACTAGTGACACCAGTTTCAGCTCTAGACAGGAGAACCGGTCAGCTGACCCGATGCCTTCTACCCCCTCAGATGGCCCAGGAAAGGAGATGGTGAGTGTTCCTCGGGATGAGTATGAGAGGTTTGTTCAATTTGGCGTTCACGTCAAAATTTTCCGTTCTGATAATGGACGTGAATACTTGAATTCATCTTTTCAAGAATACTTGGACCAACATGGAATTATACACCAAACTTCATGTACTTACACTCCGCAACAAAATGGGGTGGCTGAGAGAAAGAACCACCATCTTGTAGAAACGGCACGCTCCCTCATGCACCACATGAATGTTCCCAAAACCTTTTGGAGTGATGCAATGCTCACCTCTTGTTTCTTAATTAATCGGATGCCCACGTCTATCCTTGATGGTCGTTCTCCTTTTAGTGTCTTATTCCCCAACATGTCTCCGTTTCCGCTTCCTCCTCGGGTATTTGGGTGTGTCTGCTTCGTTCATAATCTGGGTCCCGGGACTGACAAGTTAGATGCACGTTCCTTGAAGTGTATCTTCCTTGGCTATTCCCGAACTCAGAAAGGGTACAAGTGTTATCATCCCAGTTCTCGTCGTTCCTTGGTATGTGCTGATGTTACATTCTTCGAGTCTACTCCGTTCTTCGTGGGGTCCGGTGCTGCCGCTTCCTCCTCATCACCACCTCCTCTTCCTCTTCCTGTGGCTGATCTACCTCCTCTGGTTCCAGTCATGCCTACGTCCTCGCCTCCAGTGCCACCGTCGGTTGACCATCCACCCATCCGTCACGTGTATACACATCGCCCGCGTGTACTAGCTGCAGCTCCTCCAGCTTCATCACCGTCGACAGATCCAGCTCCAGCTCCGACACTAGCCTCCGACCTAGATCTTCCTATTGCCTTCCGGAAAGGTAAACGTACTTGCACCCTTCACCCTATTTCCAATTTTGTTTCACTTACCCACCTCTCCACCTCCCATCGCCAGTTCATCTCTTTGTTATCCTCCGTGGTTGTTCCTAAGGATGTCCAGGAAGCCCTTACCTCTCCAGAGTGGTGCCGTGCTATGGAAGAAGAGCTCTCTGCTCTGCATCATAATCACACTTGGGATCTCACCGCTCTTCCTCCTGGGAAGCAGGCTGTCGGTTGTAAGTGGGTGTATAGTGTTAAGTACTTGCCAGATGGTCGTGTTGAGCGCCTGAAGGCGCGACTGGTTGCCAAAGGGTACTCCCAAACCTATGGCATTGACTACACAGAGACATTCTCCCCGGTTGCTAAGATAGGGTTAGTTTGTGTCGTCATCTCCCTTACAGCTATGTATGATTGGCCTCTCCATCAGCTAGACATCAAAAATGCCTTTTTGCATGGTGATTTGCTCGAGGAGGTCTACATGGAGCAACCACCAGGGTTTATTGCTCAGGGGGAGGATGGTAAGGTATGCAGACTTAAGAAGGCTATTTATGGACTTAAATAGTCCCCTTGAGCATGGTTTGGTAGGTTCAGTGAGGTGGTCAAGAAGTTTGGTATGAAACAGTGCCAAGTTGATCACTCTGTTTTCAGTTTTGTCTCTTCAGCAGGCAAAATAATATTGGTGGTGTATGTGGATGATATCGTTGTGACTGGGAATGATAAAATGGGCATTAACAGATTGAAGGCATTCCTACAGGAACACTTTCAGACAAAGGACCTTGGCAAGTTGAAATACTTTTTGGGCATAGAGGTAGCAAGATCTAAGCATGGCATTAATTTGTTTCAGAGGAAATATGTGCTAGATTTATTGGAAGAAACAGGGTTGTTGGGTACTAAACCGGCTGAGACACCTATGGAAACAAATACGAAGCTGAGCAGTGATATAGGTGAAGTATTTGAAGACCCTGGCAGATATCGACGGCTTGTAGGCAAACTAAACTATCTAACCATTACTCGGCCAGATATTTCATTTGCAGTTAGTGTGGTGAGTCAGTTCATGCAGAAACCTTTGGTCCCACATTGGAATGCAGTGCTAAGGATTGTGAGGTATCTGAAAGGAGCTCCTGGTCGTGGTTTGCTGTATAGGAGTGCTGGAAAACTGGTAGTAGAAGGATACACCGATGCTGATTGGGCAGGTTCTATGTCTGATAGATGATCCACCACAGGCTATTGCACCTTTCTGGGGGGTAACTTGGTAACGCGGAAAAGTAAGAAGCAAACAGTTGTGGCAAGAAGCAGTGCAGAAGCAGAATATAGGGCCATGGCACATACTGCTTGTGAATTAGTGTGGCTGAGGAACCTTCTACAGGAGATAGGATATGACACCAGTACTCCAATGAAGCTCTATTGTGACAATCAGGCAGCGGTTCATATGTCTTCCAATCCAGTGTTTCATGAAAGAACCAAGCACATCGAAGTTGATTGTCATTTTGTGAGAGAGAAGGTGCTGAATGGAGTAATAGAAACTGCATATGTTAGTATGGGAAACCGGTGGGCAGACTTGTTTACAAAAGGTTTGAATCGGGGGAGAGTGGACTACATATGTAACAAGCTGGGATTATATGATATTTACTCACCAGCTTGAGGGGGAGTGTTAGTAGTGTTAGTGAAGGGGTACTTCGGTCTTTGTACTTGTTGAGAAGGTTGATGTGTACTGTTATGTTAGTTCGAGTGCTTCTTACTTAAAGAAGGGCACTTAAGTCTTTTCCATCAAGTTAATAATATAATAACAGGTCTGGCCGAATCTAGAGAGAGATCTTTCTCTAATTCGAACCAGCCTTTTCTCTCTTTCCTCTCTTTTCTCTCCTCTTCTTCTTTCTTCTCCTACTTGCTGTTTACTTTACTTTACGGTCAACAAACAAGACAGAATTCTAGGGCAGGTCAAACTTCAACAACACCCAAGCACTTGGACGTAGATGGATTTCGGCAAGCTTTAGCTAAACCCAAGAAAAAAAAAATTAAAAGTTGAAAGAGAAGACTGTTCACAGAAACAAACAAACTTCCAGGCAGAATTTGTAAAGATAATCTCACTTAATCCAACCGTTGGATTGAGTTGAAATTTGGACATATTGGAGCTTAAAAAGTGTAGAGGAGACCTTCCAAACATCAAGACAATCATATCGCAGAAAGGCTTTCATGAAGGGAGGTTATTATTTAATGATTTTTGAACTGTCAACAGATTGTTAAAGTCAGAGTCAACATGTTGACCAGTAGCCCCACTAGAATTTATAATAATTCCCATAATTTATATTTTAGTAAGTTTCATCATTACTATTTATAGTAAAATTATGGCTTACTTTTTTACTAATTTTAATTTTTGGTTTGCATGGGTTTGGACGCCAAAATGGTAATGGAAGCTGAACAACTTGCCTCCTACTCTCCTCGAATTGATTCCCTCTCATACAACTGTCTCCATCGAATTGATTTCTTGGCATAAGGATTTCAGCATAGAATAATACATTGCTAGTGGTTTCTCCCATCTTAGATTATTGACACTATTCTTTAGTTTGTATGCTCTGTTAGAGTCAGCTGTAGAGGGGTAGTAGTCAATTTACTTTATGTTATATGCTTGATGTAGTTACAAATAGATACTAACTTAAGTGATGTGTCCTGCACTTAAGGGGGGCACAATAGTCATTGTGCATTGTTTTCTCTTCTCCTCTTCTCTCCTCTTCTCTTCTCTTCTCTTTCTTCTACCCTTTCACCATTATTTCTCTCTTTATTATTTCGAACCTAAGAGCATCACAGGTCTGAACTCTATCATGGTATCAGAGAAAACATAATCAGTTCAGATCAACCCAGTTTTTCTTCTTTTCAGCGCTTATCCTCTTAGGTTTTTGCAGATTTCTCATTGGTTGATAGGAGTTTCACAGAAGGGCTGAAATGTGAAGAAACTCCCTGATGTACCATATTACTGTAGTTCTTATTGTATTGCATCTCTTATTTTATTATTTCTCTTCAGCCCTGCAAGGGCCTCTCTGTAAATTCTCTAATATCTGTTGCCTCTGTAAATTCTTTAATTTCATTCTCTATAAAGGACCCTTAGGGTAGGGTCGTAGCATCCATTTCTTCACCCCAGTTTGTTGACATGGTAGCAGAGCAGGTTGCTCTGTAATTCCTGTTCTTTCTTTGCCTTCTCGTTGGCCATATCAGGGATACTGTTTTCTGTGTGTTTCAACTGGTGTTTGGGCTGTGCTTTTCAACTCCAATCCTAGTTCTCTGTGGAGATTTCTGTCTGGTGTTGGGGCTGTGCCCAGATCTGTTTTTTTTCTTTCACTCAGAAAACTGTGGGATCTGAAAAGTCTTGAGGGAGTTCTGACCTTCTCTCTTGGGCAGCAGCAGCCTTCTTTCTCCTACTGTGAACTGGTTCCTCCAGCGCAGCAGCAGCCTGGCTTCTAGGGTTCAGTTTTGAACAGCAGCAGTTTTGAACCTTTTTTTTTTCTGGTTTCTTATGCTTCAGATTGGGGAACTTCAACAGACATAAGGTCCTCTCTTCAAGCTGATCTGGAAAACTTCTCATCTCAGGTTTGTGTATCTCACTATTGTCTTAATCGACTATTATCAGTCCTTGGAACCCTAGTTTTGTGTTGCCCTAGGGTATTTTTTGAAAGAATGGTAGGATCCATCTAATGGATGCCAAGAAAGGTGCGGAATGGGGCGAATTTCAAAAAAAATTTCCTACCTACTTCCAACTGGGAATCAAAAGGAAACAGGAAGGATTATACCTGATCCGGAGAAATAATATCTCCCAAAGTTGGCGTTCACGCCCAAAGAAGTGACCAAGATCCGCTCCTGCTGAAGATGACATAGTTGTGGATGGAACGGAACCAGCAGGGTGCGTCCTACACACTGGATTCTTCACAAGAACCCTCTGGAAACCTTCAACACCGAATCCTAGTGTCTTTCTTGCAAGACTATTGTCAAGAACTGCTTTCTTGACTTCCTGTTGCTGCAAAGATCCAATCTTCCAACAGGTAGTGGCGGCGGCTGAAGGAGGAGAAGTCCAGGGACGAAGAGGGCAGAATTTTCTCTTCTCTCTGGAGTCTGTGAGAGATCAAATCTCAGATTGCAGGATGTGTGTCTTGCTTACTCCAACCCCCTAGTTCGAAATCTGATATTTCTGCTAGGGTTTTCTCCTCTTTCTTCTTGATTAAGAAACCTCCCAATATTTTGGGAGTTATCCCAATCCAAATCAGTATTTGGATAGAGGTTAATCTTAATCCCATCTGCAGATTAAGTTAGTTAACTCCTGATCTTATCACGAGGTTACCAGATTCAAATCTAATTTGAATTTGGTCTCTTAAAGTGGATAAGGTCAAAGACCCAATCCTTTTACTAACACTAATCTCAGATTCGCCCTATGAACTGGTGATCATATCAGCCCAGTTCAAAATGGGCTTTTGGCCCATTAAGTGTTCAGTGTTTAACTAGTTTCCAACCTGCTGCCCAGTTGGGCTTCTTTGTATGGTGTGGGACCCAAGCATTGATCTACACACCAGCCACATGGGTTCGGCCCAGCCTTTATTACAAGGCCCAGCCGAATTCACTGAAAGACTCAGTGACCCCCTTGAGCCCATCACATGGACCCTATGGGCCCAACACTTACATTAAGTGGTCCCTGGGCCAAGCCATCTTATAAAAACCCAGGGACTGTGGGCAGGTGCAAGATTAGCCCATCAGGTATTATCCTAAATGGTCTTACACTTAACCTCTCAGCCCTTAATGATCAAGCACTGCCCGACAAGAGAAGACCTCTCTCTCGGTTGCAAGGAACAGTGCCGCACTCTCTACTCACATGGATCCCGGGAATTAAAACCTTTTGCAAATCTTTTGAAACCGTACATATACATATATATATATATATATATATATATATATATATATCTTATTTTGGAAAACAAAATTCCAACGATTGAAATCAACTGCCGGCAGTTTGGTTTCCATCAGAGAGAGTGCATTACCGATCATTACCATTGTCCGACAAAGGGGCTGATCTTGTCACTATGACCACTCACTCAGATGAATTCTCAGACTGCCCCAACATGTCCAGGTTTTGACCCCCACTAAGGATCTCACTGATTGACACATCAAAGACAGCCCGATTCGACACCTAGTGATGTGTCATAATCGAGTCTAGGGGTCAGGTGTAACTTTCCAGTTTTGCCCATCTGTCTCCAAGGTCTAGGGCAATACTGGAAATCTGGTCCGGTTCAAGGGTTCAAGCAATCCCATACTGCATGTGCCTTGGGTCTTACCCTGATGGCCGAAACAAGCCATTCCAACACTTGGTGGCACACCAGTATCAGCCTTGGCAGGATAAATCTCCCCAGACTTATCCAATGGCTGGGAACATTTAAAACTAACACAAGTTTCTATAAGTGTCCAGTTTTAGGGTCTTACACAGAATTATACCAAACAACATGAATCAAACATGCACTTTAATTTATTTCCACTAAATAACAAAAGTACATCAAATCCGATTGAAGCTAAGGGCATACAAGACTGTCTAACAGCTCCCACTTGCACTTAGGTCCAATCCGGTACAAGCCGGAGTCCCATACTTTCCACGTGTTTCTCAAACACCTTCTGTGTCAGTGGCTTAGTCAATGGGTCTGCCACATTATCCACTGATGCTACCTTCTGAATTAGGACGTCCCCTCTACCAACGATCTCCCGCAGTACATGGTACTTCCTCTCGATGTGCTTTGACTTCGAGTGGGCCCGAGGCTCTTTAGCCTAGGCGATCGCTCCATTGTTGTCACACAACAACGGGATGGGTGATGTGCTGGACGGAATCACTCCCAATTCGTGTATGAATTTCTTCATCCACACGGCTTCCTTGGCAGCTTCACTTGCGGCAATGTACTCGGCCTCGGTTGTGGAGTCTACAGTGGACCCCTGTTTGCTGCTTTTCCAGCAAACAGCATACGATCCTATCATGAAAAATACCCAGATGTAGACTTTCTATCATCTGGATCCGACTGGAAATCGACATCGCTATACCCTAGAACTTGTAGTGAACTACCATCGAATACCAGACAAAACTCTTTTGTCCTTCGAAGGTATTTAAGTATGTTCTTCATAGCAGTCCAATGCTCCTACCCTGGGTAAGCCTGGAATCTGCTTACCACACTCACCGCCTAAGCTATGTCCAGGAGAGTGCACAGCATGGCATACATGATGCTCCCTACAGCTGAGGCATAGGGAACGTCTCTCATGCCCTCAATCTCCTCAGAAGTCTTGGGAGACATCTTCTTGGAGAGAGTTACTCCATGTCTGAAAGGAACATTTCCTTTCTTGGAGTTTTCCATGCTGTACCTTTTGACAATTTTGTCAATGTAAGCAGCCTGGGATAATCCAATTATCTGCTTCGATCTATCTCTATAGAGTCGAAGACTCAGTATGTATGAAGCTTCTCCAAGATCTTTCATGGAGAACTGCTGTGACAGCCATACCTTGACCGAAGTCAACATTCCTATGTCATTCCCAATGAGTAGGATATCGTCCATGTACAATACTAAAAAAGTAATCTTATCCCCACTAGACTTCCTGTAAACACAGGGCTCATCCGGATTCTGCTCAAAGTCAAACGTTTTGAAGGCAGAATCAAAACGGATGTTCCAACTCCTAGAAGCCTGCTTAAGTCCATATATGGATCTGTTGAGTTTACATACCATGTGTTCCTGACCAGTAGCAATAAAGCCTTGCGGCTGCTGTGTGTAGATATCTTCACTAAGATCTCCATTCAGGAACGCGATTTTGACATCCATTTGCCAAATCTCGTAGTTATGGTATGCTACTACAGATAGCAGGATCCTAATGGATTTAAGCATGGGCACGGGCGAAAAGTTTTCCTCATAATCGATGCCTTCTTTCTGAGTATACCCTTTCACCACCAAGCGAGCTTTGTAGGTCTCAATCCTGCCATCGGGGCCCTTCTTCCTCTTGTAGATCCATTTGCAACCAATTGCTTTTACCCTGGAGGGCGGATCCACTAGAGTCCAGACTCCATTGGTCTCCATTGAGTCCATCTCAGCTCTCATGGCCTCCACCCACTTCTGGGAATCAATGTCTAACATAGCTTCCGTGTAAGTCACGGGATCCTCTTCACTAGTCAAGGCTTCTACCAGGTAGGTATCCTGGTCATAACCATATCGGACTGGTGGTCTGGATACCGGGTGGATCTTCTAGGTTGGTCACTACCTGGAACTTGTGGGACATCTCCCACTGCTCGTGAGCTCTCCTCATCAAGAACTATTTCCTGACGGTGAGTGTCCATGATGTATTCAGATTCTAAGAATTGGGCGTTTCGACTGCAGAACACTTTCTGCTCACTTGGGTCATAGAATAGATAACCCACTGAATCTTTTGGGTAGCCTATAAATAGGCAACGACTGGTTTTGGATTCCAACTTGTCCGCACTTGTTCTTCTAACGTGTGCAGGACAACCCCAAATCTTCAAGTGTCTTACACTTGGCTTCCTTCCGTTCCATAGTTCATATGGAGTTTTCGGAACTGATTTGGTTGGAACTCGATTCAGCACGTAGATAGCAGTCTCTAATGCATATCTCCAAAAGGATGTAGGTAATTCTGAGCGTATGAGAAGTGACTGGACCATGTCCAACAAGGTCCTATTCCTCCTCTCTGAAACACCGTTGAGTTGTGGTGTAGCAGGAGGAGCTAGTTGTGACACTATCCCATTGTCCTTTAAGTAGTCCCTGAATTCGTCAGAGAGATACTCGCCACCTCGATCCGATCGAAGGGCCTTAACTTCTCTCCCTAACTGTTTCTCGACTTCCTTTCTGAACTCTCTAAACTTTTCAAAGGATTCAGATTTGTGTCTCATTAGGTACACGTAACCATATCGTGAAAAATCATCTGTAAAGGTGATGAAGTACACGTGTTCATTCCGTGTCCTAACACTCAGGGGACCACATACATCAGTATGTATTAGGTCAAGTGTGCCTCCAGATTTTTCAGGCTTACCGTCAAATGGCCGCTTAGTCATCTTACCTTGAAGGCAAGGCTCACAAGTGGGAAGATTTTCTACGTTTAGAAAATCCAAAGGACCATCCTTTGCCAGTCTTGTGATTCGATCAATACCGATATGGCCAAGTCGGTAATGCCAGAGGCACGTGGGATTAACTGTATCACGATTCCTTTTCTTGGGATTTTTGACCGACGTAGTTTCGATTAGGTTAGTTTCTAGAGAAGGATGTAGAACATAGAGACCATTCTCCAGTTCCCCGCATGCGATGAATTTGTTATTCCGTTTAACAGTAATCATATTACTAGAATAAACAGTATATCCATCAGCACACAGTTTAGAAACAGAAATTAAATTTCTTCTCAAGTTCTGTACGTAAAGACAATCTTTAAGTACAAGGACTCCTCTAAAAACTAATTCTATGGTTCCTATCGCCACTGCTGCAACACTTGCAGTCGTTCCCAAGAATAGTGTCACCTCGCCATCACTCAATCTTCTGCTAACTTTGAACCCCTGCAGTGAGTTACACACATGAGTTGAAGCCCCGGAGTCAACACACCAGGACACAGAAGTAACTAACATATCAGTTTCTATGACACAAGTTTCGATGTTACCTTTCTTAGATTCCAGGTAGGCAGGACAGTTCCTCTTCTAGTGGCCGGTCTGTTTGCAAAAGTGACAGACATCCGATGCCTTGTTCTTCTTCTACTTCTTGGGTTTGGCAGCTTTCTTCTGGGGCTTCTTTGCCTTTCTCTTTTCTTTGCCCGATCTATTAGCTTCAACAAGCATAACCACAGGCTCATCCTTCTTTAAAAGATCCTTGGCCCTCTACAACATATTGCTGAGTTCCTGGACGCTGACATTCAGCTTATTCATGTTGTAGTTCATAGTGAACGCATTGAAGGAAGAGGGCAAAGAATTCAGGATGGCATCCACTTGCATGCCAAGATCTAGCCCGGATCCAAGAGCTTCAAGTTCATTAATGTATCCCATCATCCGAAGACAATGGTCATGAACTTTCTGCCCCTTGGACATCTGCGCGGCCATGAACAATTTCAAGACCTTCTGTCGAGTAGAACGGTTCTGCTCTTCATACATTGTTCTTAGACTGTCCAATATGTCATTGGCTAGTTCAATCTGATCGAACTGCCTTTGTATTGAGTTGTCTAATGAGGCAATGACAAAGCAGCGGGCTAGGGAGTTCTTATCCTCCCAATCTTGGTAGTCCCTCCTACGGGCCTCAGAAGCCCTATCACCCGGATGTTTTGGGGCAGGATTTTTCACCACCTTATCTAACTTTTCAAAAGTTAGGACCAGCATAAGATTTTTGTACCAATCGGGATAGTTTGGGCCCTTAAGCTTGTTATCATCTAGAAGCTTTGCAAATTGACTGTTTGCCATTTTCTGATAAAATAGCAAAAACATTAGTCCACAACCTTAGTTTGATTCATGTTACCTACATAGATATGGCTTTTAATCTATGTTCCATTCCCATTTATTCATCTCTGAGATTTTCCCTCCCTTCTCAGTGACGGAGACGACGGAATGTCTCTGGAAATGTGGGAAATCACATAGGGTGCGTGAAGCCAACTGTTTCAGTTGCATAACCCCACCACTTTTCTGTGACGGATCATATCCACTCATCAGATGAGTTTCCCTTTGGCCTCTGTCAGACAAGGTTCAGAGCCGTTTTCAGGTAAACCTTTCTGTCTAGTGAGTGCACACCCATCATATTCAGGTTACACCAAGGTACCGTGAGAGAGTTCCCATTTTCTGGTGAAGCCCCTCCCACATCGGTCTATGACGCCCCTATCATCTAATGAAACACTCTAATAGATCCAACAGCAAATGGATAGCCCAATTTTATGGTGCGTTTCCTCATTACTGATGGACCCATCATTGTGCTAATGACGGAAGGCCTTTAGAGAGTCCATCAAATAGATCTCCTATCACACGCACTCATATTTGCTTGGAGGGAACAAAATTACGCCCTAGATCTAATTTAGGTCAAACCAAAGTGGCTCCCACTGACTTTCATAAAGCCAGATTTCCGGTGGGCCTCAATCGGCTAGGGGTTCCGTACGATCTCTTTTCAGGGTTGTGGGGCCCACCAAGTGGAGAGGGGTCATCCAATGACCTTAAGGGACACCATGGCAATGATGTGCATTCAGCCATGGTGTGCGCAAGAGCCACTAACGAGTTAACATGGGCCAAGTGCTTATGGCCCATGGTCGCAGCACATCATACATCCAAACATCATATGTAAAGGAAGAATTGATCCAATCAATTAACTGCTGTAAAGCCCATCGAATGGCCCATTTAAAACTTAAAGCATTAACAATTAATGTTTACTAGGTGTATGGGCTGAATTGCAGTTAGCAGTTCGGCCCATACAGCTTTTCTCACAACAATGGGCTTTTGTAGTTTTAACCCTTTAAAACTGGGCTTTACAGGTGGTCCGAATTAATCCCTGTAATTGAACATCAGATTTGGAATAATCAGTGTGAGAAATATGGACTGAAAAACAGCCCCCTTCGAATCTCAGATTCGGTCCAAACAATTTTGGTCCAATCTAGTCCGAAAAGGTCCAAAACTGATTTTCAATTCAAGAATTAATTCAAGAGAGATCTGAAATTAATAATTTTTTATTTTAGACAATCACAAATAAAAAATATGGACTGTTCGTACCACCTGCAAAACAGAGGTTAATCACAAAAGTTACAGTTTCATAAACTGTAAATCGCAGTATGCGATTTCTCCATCTGCAAATCTCCAGCGCCGCCATCTTCTTCCTTCTTCTTTAATCAAGAAAATAAATAAAAAACAAAAATCCTATTTCTATTAATTAATTACATTCTTGATCAAATCCTATACATTCAGTCTAGAAAAATAAAAAAAAATTATTTACAGACCGAATAATAATAAAAGGAAAAAAAAAGGGTTGTTTATTGGAGGATTTTGATTGTGCTGCCCTAATTTTGTGTTGTTCTGGGTTGTTTATTGGAGGATTTTGATTCCTCTATAAAGTTTCTTGCTAAAGTTGTT
Source organism: Nelumbo lutea (assembly GCF_056320005.1). Taxonomy (NCBI): domain Eukaryota; kingdom Viridiplantae; phylum Streptophyta; class Magnoliopsida; order Proteales; family Nelumbonaceae; genus Nelumbo; species Nelumbo lutea. The sequence goes on along the minus strand of NC_142684.1, from coordinate 198,282,304 downwards.
CTGGATTGGTGTTGTTTGCATTTCATGCTTCATCCCTGATATTAAATTTTAGAGAAATATTGTGTTCAGCTGAAGTAATTCACTGCCTTGTTCATTGCCGATTTAAATGCACTGATTAACATTGCAAACATCAGTGCTGCTATTCTTTTCCCTGGGTTGATTTTGCTCATATATGATGGCTGAAAAGATTTACTTTCTCCCTATAAAATTTGATGGAACTAACTACGATATGTGGAAGTTCCATTTCAATTTCTATGTTGACGGAAAGGGACTTGAAGGTTACTTGAATGGGACTGTATGTTAACCTGATGAGGCTGATAGTAAAACTTATACATAATGGAATGTACAGAACTTACGCTCAGACTCAGAGGGAGGATACAATGACGGATAATTTCTAGTTTATCTGAAACATCATGGCACACAAGTCCAACAATGTTGTCCAGACACTCCTTAGCAAAATGGTGTGGTAGAAAGAAAGAATGTCCAGACACTCCTTTGCATGATTTTGAATCACAGTATACTCCATCGTCCACTGCTAAGAAGGATCTTCTTGTCTTCTCTTGCAACCAGGTTTGTGGTCCAACTCCTACGCCTACGACCCCTCCTCCTCCTGGTTCGAATCCTTTTCCCATCACAGACAACGCTGTAATTAACGCTCAAGTTTTAGATTCCTCAGTTATTCCTCCTATACCTTTGTGTTGTTCTACTCATATCTCTAGACCATCTGACCTCTATGGTTTTCCTTCAAACCACATCTCCTTCTCTGTTGTTTTTCCCTCTACAGATATTCCCCGTTCTTACCAGCAGGCCAGTAGCAGCCCTCAATGGCGAGATGCCATGATGAGAATGACACTTGGGACCTTGTCCTAGCACCTTCAAATGGCTTTATTATTGGGAGCAAATGGGTCTATTCCATCAAGCTAAAATCTGATGGGTCTCTGGATCGTTACAAAGCTGGGCTTGTGGCACAGGGATATACGTAGGAGTATGGCATTGACTATGAGGAGACATTTGCTCCAATGGCCAAGATTACTACAGTCCATGTTCTTTTAGTTCTCTACTGCACACTCTTGGACTATCTTTCACCTAGATGTGAAAAATGCTCTTTTACATCGGCATCTAAAGGAAACAATATATATGAAACCTCCTCCCGGGTATTGTAGTGATCCCTCCCTCGTCTGTTGACTATAGAAATCCCTCTACAGGCTAAGGCAAGCCCCTCGAGCTTGGTTTGAAATTCAAAGATGTTGTCGTGCAAGCCGAGTATAGCCAATGTGTGTCGGACTACTCTTTCATTGTCTAGAAAAGTACCTAGGGCCTTACCATTCTCTTACTATATGTGGATGATATATTGTTGACTGGAGATGATATAGAAGGAATTCAGGACCTCAAGTCTCTTCTCCACAGTTCCTTTCACATGAAAGATCTCGACCCTCTTAACTATTTCTTGGGACTTGAAGTTCAACAGATCTCCCAAGGTTATTTTGTTTGCCAACACAAGTATGCCTCTGATCTTGTTAAGTTGGCTAACCTTACTGATGATAAACGAGTTGATACTCCCTTGGAGATAAATGTCAAATTATCCAAATCAGAAGGCTCCTTGCTTCCTAATGCTTCCCTCTATCGGCAACTTGTAGGGTCTCTCATCTATCTCACCATGACTCGTCCTGACATCTCACATGCAATTCAAGTTGTTAGTCAGTATGTCTCTGCCCTTCGTCAACCTCATTTTAATGCGATGCATCGAATCATCTGCTATGTTCAAGGCTCTTTATCACAGTGTCTTTCTTCTCTTCATCTTCTTTTATCCAACTAAGGGCCTATGTTGATGCAGATTGGGTTGGATGCCCCGACACATGCCGCTCCACTACCAGGTGGTTTGTCTTCATGGGTGACTCTAGTATCATGGAAATGCAAGAAACAATAGACTGTTTCCAAGTCCTCTATGGAAGCAGAGTACTGGGCAATGTCATTTGTTTGTAGTGAAGTTGTTTGGCTTCAATCTTTATTTTAGAAGTTGTGTCATTCCTCTCCTACACCCATTCCTCTGTATGCGGACGACAATAGTGCAATTAAGATTGCCTCTAACCTAGTCTTTCATGAAAGGACAAAGCATATTGAGGTGGACTGCCACTTTATCCATGACTTATTTCTTGCAAACTCTATCTCTCTCCCTCATGTTGCCTCTGATATGCAAGTTGCTAACATCTTCACAAAGGCCAAGACGAGGTCCAGACACTTATTTCTAGTAAGAAAACCGATGCTCATGCCTCTGCATCAGTTTGAGGGGGAGTGTGAGGAAACTTCTTTACGTACCATATGTATTGTATCTCTTATTTCATTATTTTCTCTTCAGCCCTGCAAGGGCCTCTTAGTAAATTCTTTAATTTCGTTATCTATATAAAGGACCCTTGGGGTAGGGCCATAGCATCCATTTCTTCACCCCAGAATTCTGTATTCTTCTCTGGGTTTGTTGACATGAAAAGGAGTGATCGCTTTTCTGTTCTGGAGGTTTTTATGCCTCCAATGGGTGGTGTTGTGGCTGCTTTGTCTGGTTGGTAGAAAGCCCTCTATTCGATGGTATGAAGAGGGCTGATTTCAGTGGTGTAGTTGATTGACAATGCAAGAGTCTAGTTTGTGGGTTTTAAAATAGGTAGGTTGCATGGGTGTTGGAGTGAGGAGTAAGTCATTGGTGTGTAGTGGGTGACTAGTTAGTGGAGTGGAGTGACAGACTGATAATATATTTTTTAGGGCAGCTATGGGAGACAACAATGAATGCAAGTCTAGTGTAATGGTTCCCTCTGATTTTCCGAATGTGCAGATGACATCTATCAAACTGAATGGTGAGAATTATGTGCCTTGGGCTAAATCTATTGAAGTTTTTCTGAAAGCTAAGAAGAAAGTGAAGCATGTGAAGGAAGATAAACCCTCAACTGATTCTTAGGGGTACAATGAGTGGGAACAAGAGGATGCACAATTTATGACATGGTTATGGAATAGTATGTAGCCTAAGATCAGTGTGAACTTTATGTTCTTAGATACTACCAATGAGGTTTGGGATCATGCAAAGAAGCTTTATTCGGGACAAGGCAACACTACTAGGGTTTACCAACTGTACCAAGAGTATTTTAATTTGCAACAGGGTAATCAAAAGTCTCGAGGAATATTATGTTAGTATGAGAAATCTACGGAATGAGTTGAATGTGTATCACCCTCTTACATCTGATGTCAAAATTCAGCAACAATAGAAAGAGCAGTTGGACGTAACCAGATTTTTAGTAGGGTTGAAGTCTGAATATGAACCAGTGAGAGCTCAAATACTAGGTGGATCTGCCCTTCCCTCTCTTGAAGAGGTGTTTGCTCGTGTCCAAAGGATCTCGATTTGATTTACGGAGAACTCCACTATATTAGATAGGTCTACGTTTACAGTAACTAGAGGGGGAGGCTGCAGAGGTAGAGGAGGAGTTCGGGAAGTTCAGCCTGGTTGTGGTGGTGGTGAACCCATATATGGTCGATGGTGGACCCATGTACAGTCGTGGTGGTGGTTATATTGGAGGTCAAGATTCAAGGGGAGCCTGTGGCAGAGGATGTAGTAATGGTCAGAGGAGGTGTACACATTATGGTATGGAGGGACATACTATCAACTTTTGTTATGATCTACATGGCTACCTTCAATCTAGGCAAATCATGCAGTGGCTACTGGTGGTGGTTCGAGACAGGAAACTTTACAAGCTGATCAGATACCCTCTAAATCTGCGGATGCCTCTAGAAAGGAGATGATGAGTGTCCCACGTAATGAGTATGAGCGGTCCATTTAGGCTACATCTCAGCAGAACATGGCTACCCTTGCGCACAAAGGTATTGTTTGGCATCCAAATTGTTAGAGTTGGTCGAGTAAGGGTATATTAGTCCTTTCATCTTGTTTAAGTTATATGTTGATGTGACAATCCTAATATTAGTTCTGTAGTTTTCCTGTGAACTCTCCTTTTTTCTCCTTCTTTGGGCTGCGAAATCTGAGGTACACAATCTGGTAACTATGGCACCTGTTTATTTGTTTAGGACTGCCGCAATCCCTATTACAAGTGTTAGGAAGGTGCGGCAGCCCTAGGATATCAGTCTAATACTGCTGTCACCATGAGTACAGCCCTAGTCGTGTGGTGGTGTTTACCCTCCACTAAGTTGTTTCAAGTGGGTTTGTTGTGGTTATTTGTGTTGTTGAGTTGCTGTCATGGTGACTAATATTTCTGAGTTGTCAATAGTGGTGTGAAAAGAAAAAAAAAATCTGCTGAAAGGAATAGCCGAATATCTCTGACTGGTAGTTTACATCAATGTTTTAATCTGAATAGTAGCCGAGTCTATCTGAATGGTAGTTTACATCGATTTTTTAATCTGAATGGTAGCCGAATCTGTCTGAAACATCAAGTTCTTGATCTGAATGTTTGCTTACATCAAGTTTGTTGATTGTGACTGGTTGTGAGATTGTTGTCAGTGTTTTGGAGACTACTATAGTGTTGCCTTGACAGCAGTATTTGTTTGGTGACTGAGAATTCAACATTAGAAATAGCATTGGGGGACATAATGGCAGCAACTAGAGATGGTAGTAGTGATAAAAAATGTGGTGTGATGACTTCAATTAAACTTAATGGTGAGAATTATGTGCCATGGGCCAAGTCAGTGGAAGTTTTTCTCAAGGAAAAGAGGAAAGTGAAACATGTGAAGGAAGATAAACCATTAGCTGAATCTCCAAGATTTGATGACTGGGAACAAGATGCGCAAATCAAGACATGGTTATGGAACAGTACGAAACCCAAAATAAGTGTCAACTTTATGTATTTAGATACATCTAAGGACATATGGGAACATGCCAAGAAACTTTATTTTGGACAGAATAATACTACGAGAGTGTATCAGCTCTATTAGGAGTATTTTAATCTGTAGCAAGGGAATCAAACCCTAGAAGAGTACTATGCTAGTATGAGAAACCTCAGAAATGAACTCAATGTCTATCATCCCCTAACTCTAGATGTTAAGGTTCAAAAACAACAGAGGCAGCAACTGGATGTCACTAGGTTCTTATTGGGGCTGAAATCAGAGTATGAACCAGTTAGAGCACAAATATTGGGAGGTTCTGCTCTTCCTACACTTGAGGAAGTATTTGCACGGCTTCGCAGGATTTCTTTGGGATCCACAGAGAGTACCACACTGTCTGACAGATCAGTATTTGTTGTAACTAGAGGAGGTGGATGTGGTAATAGAGGGGGAGGACATGCATCTCGAGGTGGTCGTGGTGGTTCCATGTTTGGCCGTGGTGGTGGTCGTGACTCAAGGGAAGGTCATGGTAAAGGAAGAGGCAACTCTACTAGGAAGTGTACACACTGTGGCAGAGAAGGACATTCGGTGAATTTCGGTTATGATCTACATGGCCCACCTTCTACATGGGCTAATCATGCAATCGCTAGTAGGGTTGATGTGGGTGATAACCAACAGACGGATCAAAACCCTTCCACATCTAAATCTGCTTCTAGGAAGGAGATAATGAGTATGCCGCGAGATGAGTATGAGAGGTTCCTTCAGGCTACTTCACAACATACTACAGCCACCCTTGCACACTCAAATATAGCTTGTCTGGTATCCAAACCCTCTCCTTGGACTATTGACTCTAGAGCAACCAATCACATGATTGGGACTCCAGGTGTGTTTTCTTTTCTCTCTGAAACTTCCACATCTCAAATTGTTACCCTAGCCAATGGTACCTCTTCTCCCATTTGTGGTGTTGGTAATGTTAACACGACATCTCTTTCTTTATCATTTGTTCTATATGTGCCCAGATTTCCATTCAATCTTATGTCAGTTAGTAAATTAACTAAGTCCCTTAATTACTCTATTACATTTTTCCCTTCATCTTGTGTTTTTCAAGATATCAAGATGGGGAAGAAGATTGGTGGAGGGCATGAGACTAGTGGATTGTATTATCTTGACGGTGGTGGGTCGTCAATTGCACTTCAAACTTCCTTAACTCCTCTACAATGGCATTGTCGGTTGGGACATCCATCTCTCGAGGCACTCAAGCTATTGGTTCCGTCTTTGAGTCATTTGTCTTCTTTACAGTGCGAGTCGTGTCAGTATGGGAAACACCATCAGGTTTCCTTTAGTCCTAGAGTTGATAGTCGTATGTTGAGTCCTTTTGCTTTAGTCCATTCAGATGTTTGGGGTCCGATTAAAGTAGAGTCTTATAATGGTTACAAGTATTTTGTCATTTTTATTGATGATTGTTCAAGGATGACATGGATTTATTTAATGAAAGAAATGAGCGAATTATTTTCCATTTTTCAAAAATTCCATGCTAAAATATGTATGGTGTTCCCATAAAAGTTCTTCGTTCAGATAATGGTCGTGAATACTTTCTTATTTCCTTTCAACAGTATTTGGAATAGCACGGCATCATTCATCAAACTTCATGTGCATCTACCCCTCAACAAAATGGGATGGCTTAATGAAAGAACCGTCATCTCCTTGAAATTGCTCGGTCTATTCTTCATCATATGAATGTTCTTAAACGATTTTGGAGTGACGCTGTGTTTACTGCTTGTTTTCTTATTAATCGAATGCCCTTCATCGTCCTTCATGGTGAGTCTCCCTTTTCTGTTTTTTTCCCTACCTTGTATCCCTTTCCATTAACACCCCGCGTATTTGGCTGTGTGTGCTTTATTCACAATCTGAGTCTTAGTTTAGATAAGTTGGATGTACGCTCTATTAAGTGTATTTTTCTTTGCTACTCTCAGACCCAAAAAGGGTATAAGTATTACAATCCCATCACTTGGAAGTCCTATGCATGTCCTAATGTCACCTTTTTTGAGTCCGTACCGTTCTTCTCGGGGCCTGAAGTACTGTTATCTCCACCATTGCTTCCTCTTCCTCTTCCAGTTAGTGATCCTGTTCCGGTTGTTCCTGTTGAGGTTGAACCTTCACCTCCTCCAGTGCAGATTCCTACTGAATGGCCACCGATCCAACAACTGTATACTCATCGACAGACACCGGCACCTCCTCTGACTTTTACCTCTTCTTCGGATCCTGTTGTTGTTCCTGTCCCAGAACCTTCAGAACTTGATCTTTCCATTGCTTAACGAAAAGGAAAACGTAGTTCTACCCTACATCCCATTTCCAATTTTGTTTCGGTCTCTCACCTTTCCGCTTCACATCGCCAATTTGTTTCTCTATTATCCTCTATATCTATACCCAAGGATGTCCAGGAGGCTCTTATTTCACCCGGGTGGCATCAAGCAATGGAGGAGGAACTCTCTGCTCTTCAGCATACTCACACGTGGGAACTCACTACTCTTCCTCTGGGTAAGCATGTTGTGGGTTGTAAATAGGTGTATACTGTTTAATACTTGCCAGATGGTAGTGTGGAGCAGTTGAAGGCTTGACTTGTTGCTAAAGGTTATTCTCAGTTGTATGTGACATATATTAAAAATATATATAAAATAATACATATAGACTAGTCAGTTCGATTAACCGTCGGTTTTTTGTAGGTTAACCGAAAACCAAACGATCCTTCGGTTTTTCAAAAATACCAAATCGAAACCGAAATGATCGGTTCAGTTAATTGCATTTTCCGGTTCGGTTTGGTTTTTTGGTTTTTCATGGGCACCCCTAGAAAAATGGGGTGGCCGAGAGTAAGGATTGCCACCTTTTGGAAATCGCTTGGTCCCTTTTGCTCCATATGAATGCTCCCAAACACTTTTGGAGTGATGTTGTGCTTACATCTTGTTTCCTTATTAAATGCATTCCAATGTCTATCCTTGAAGGTCATTTTCCTTTCTCTGTTTTGTTCCCTACTTTGTGTCCCTTTTCTCTTACTCCCAGGGTTTTTGGGTGTATGTGTTTCACCCATAATCTTAGGCCTGGGATGGACAAATTGGATGCTCGATCCACTAAGTGTATCTTTCTTGGCTATTCCAAGGTTCAGAAAGGGTATAAGTGCTATAACACCAGTTCCCGACGTTCATTTGTGTGTCTCAATGTTACTTTCTTTGAGCCGGTTCCTTTTTTTTTCTGGGTGAGATGTCTCTTGTCTTCCTCTACCTCCACTTCTAGTTCCCATTGAGGACTACATTCCTCTTGTTCTAGTTCTAATCAAGTCTTTGCCTCCGGTGTAGCTTCTTGTTGAACGGCCACCCATCTGACAAGTGTGTACGCATCGTCATGTACTGGCTCCTCCTCCAGGCTCGTCACTGTCAACAAATCCGGCAGTTGTTCCCATCCTAGCCCCGACCCCTATTTTTGACCTTTATCTCCCTATTGCTTTGTAGAAAGGTAAACGCAGTTGCACTCTTCATCCCATTTCAAATTATGTTTCTATATCTCACCTTTCTACTTCCCATCACCAGTTTGTTTCTATGTTATCCTCTGTTTTTGCTCCTAAGGATGTCTAGGAAGCCCTTACCACTCTAGGGTGGCACCAAGCAATGGAGGAAGAACTCTCGGCCTTAGTTCGTAATCATACGTGGGATCTCATCACTCTTCCACCTAGTAAGCATATTGTAGGTTGTAAGTGAGTGTACACTGTTAAGTACTTACCTAATGGGGATGTTGAGAGGTTGAAAGCTCGATTGGTTGCCAAAGGTTATTCACAAATGTATGGTATAGATTACACAGACACCTTCTCCCTAGTTGCCAAGATTGGCTCCATTCGTGTTTTGATCTCCCTTATTGCTATGTATAATTGGCCTTTGTTTCAACTCGACATCAAGAATGTGTTTTTACATGGTGACCTCTTTAAGGAAGTGTATATGGAGAAACCACCATGGTTTGTTGCTCAGGGGGAGGATGGTAAGGTGTGTAGACTTAAGAAGGCTATTTATGGTCTTAAATAGTCTTCCTGTGCATGGTTTGGCAGATTCAGGGAAGTGGTGAAGAAATTTGGCATAAAACAATGTCAGGTCGACCATTCCGTATTCAGCTATGAGTCTAGTGTTTGGAAGATTTTATTGGTGGTATATGTAGATGATATTGTTATCTTTGGCAGTGACAGGTTGGAAATTAATAGGTTGAAGACTTTCTTGCAGGATCACTTCCAGACAAAGGACCTTGGCAAATTGAGATACTTCTTAAGGATAGAAGTGGCGAGGTCCAAGCATGATATTAATTTATGTTAGAGGAAATATGTTCTTGATTTTCTAGAGGAGACATGGTTGTTAGGTGCCAAACCAGCTGAAATACCCATGGAATCGAATGTCAAGTTGAGTAGCGATGCAGGTGAGGAGTTTGAAGATCCTGGAAGGTATAGGAGGTTGGTAGGTAAGTTGAACTACATAACCATCACTCAGCCTGATATTTCATTTGCAATTAGTGTAGTGAGTCAGTTTATGCACAACCCTTGAATCCTACATTGGGATGTTGTTCTAAGGATTGTATAGTACTTGAAAGGAGCTCCAGGTTGTGGTTTGTTATATAAAAGTGGAGAAAGTCTTGAGATAAACGGATACACTGATGCTGATTGGGCCGGTTCCATATCTGACAGAAGGTTTACTACAAGGTATTGCACTTTTCTTGGGGGCAATTTGGTGACATGGAAGAGTAAGAAACAAACAGTGGTAGCAAGAAGTAGTGTAGAAGCTGAATATAGAGCCATGACACAACATGTGAGCTAGTGCGGTTGAAGCATCTCCTAGAGGAAATGGGGTACTTGATCAACACTCCTATGGAGCTGTGTTGTGATAACCAAGCTGCGATTTATATTTCTTCCAATCCAGTGTTTAATGAAAGAACAAAGCATATAGAAGTTGATTGCCACTTTGTAAGAGAGAAGGTGCTTAGTGTGGTGATAAGCACAACATATGTGAACATAGGAAATCAATGGGAAAACATTTTTTATCAAAGGGTTGAGTTGGGGAAGACTGGATTGCATATGTAACAAGCTGAGACTATATGACATATACTTACCAGCTTGAGGGGGAGTGTTAGAGTTAGATGTAGAGGGGTAGAGTAGTCAATTTACTTTATGTAATATGCTTGATGTAGTTACAAGTATATCCTAACTTAAGTGATGTGTCCCACACTTAAGTGGGGGCACAATAGTCATTGTGCATTGTTTTAGAAACCTATAAATAAAACTGGCCGACTAGAGAGAACTCTCTCAAGTTCGAACCAGATCTTCTTTTCTCTTCTTCTCTTCTCTTCTCTTCTCTTCTCTTCTCTTCTCTTTCTTCACCATTATTTCTCTCTCTTTATTATTTCGAACCTAAGAGCATCACAGGTCTGAACTCTATCATGCTCTAGCCATGTTCAATTTCTAGGAATGTGTTTCAGCTACACTATCCCATATCTCAGCTGAATCCATCCACAAGTAATGTTGACTGATGTGTGGCTGCATAGAATTCACCAACCACCCAATAACCATGTAATTCTTTTACATCCATTTTTTATAGGTAAAATTAGTCTCCTATGGTTTCTTCTTACTGCCTGTGAGATAGCCCAATTTTCCTCTATTACAAATATGTAATTGAACTGATTGTGACTAAGCTAGATAGTTGGTTCCATCCAACTTGATTGTGGTCACAGTATTCAACGGAGACCAAATCCGGATTCACTGTTCTACTTTGTTTCCACTCTAGTTTGTTCCATTGATAAAAAATCTTCAAAATAGTACCCTGTAGTCAAACAAAAGTGAATGGGATCCAATGTACTGATTTCCTAACAATCAGGATGTAAGTTCTAGAGTTTCACACAACCTTGCTACCCAGGAAAAAGTTGAAAAACCAGATGCTCCTACTAGTACAGGGAGTCGTACAAAGATCAACTACAAAGTGCAGTCTCCTAATTGTTACCCAAAGACTAGTGCATTATTGGTTGTCCATCCTGATTTACTCCTAAGGTTCTTCAAGTTAAACGATCTTTAAGCTGATTTGAATAACTTGTTCACTCTCTAGATGTAGGGCACCCCTATTAAAAGTACCTTAAAGGCCAAGGGCTCTGATCACCTAATTGATCTGATTAGTATTTGGTAGTCACCTTCAACATTTGTATATGAATAACCAAGTAGAGGATAGTACCCTCAATCCCTGTAAAAATGATAATATCTTCAATGGGCCATGGGAGCCTCCTATCTTTTCCTTCCTTTCATCATAAAGATTTCCCCACCTGATGGTCTAGGCACCCTATTTCTTTTTGTTTTTTTTTTCTATCTAATGGTTAAGAAAAAGGATTCTTTTCTTGTTTTATTATCATAGTGTGTGTAACTTTATCTTTAGTTTGATCATCCATAAATTACTGGTTTAGTAAGATTTATTTGTCAATACATTGGTGTTTCTTTTAACTTTGGTCAAATTCATTGCAAATCTGGAAAACGTGCTAATTATCTTGCTACTTATTTTCAATCTCTGAGTTTATCAAATTGCATTTAATTAAATATAATTATTATTCTCTTAATTTGATATTGAGATTGCATCTGTTACATAGAGATGGTAGTGAGCTGTCAACAAGAGACTTGCAAAAAATGGTTCAAGCTCTGCCACAGTATACTGAACAAATGGACAAGCTTTCTCTCCATGTAGAGGTTAGTCTCTTGGACATATGAATGAAGAATTTGTTCCAGAGCTTTGAGTAGCTTTCCATTCAATTACCACAGACATTTCGAAATATTTTTATCCACCAATGATGTAATTGGGGGATAACTAGATTTTTTTTTTCTTGAAACAGTAAGTTATTTTATTGATAATTGAATGTACAACAGATCCCTTGTGCATGAGGATGCTGTATAATGGGATTGAAATAACAGTATATATCAGCACTGTTAAGTAGTTATTAAAGAGCATCAAATTAAAAAAAAGGCATTATAACAGATGCCCCTGAATGTCTGTGTACTGCCAACCATGAATATAACCTTCCCCTTAGACAAGAATGCCTCGAGAAGAATCATGCTCTAGACTATCACCTTTCTTGTTAAACCCTTACATTTTCCAATACCAAATAAAAGCATCAAAACATTCAGGAAAACACCCCTGCACAACAAACATTTCTAACATCCTTGACCATATCTTAATAGTGAAGTTGCAGTGGAGAAACATATGGTCCTTTTTCATGCAATCATCATATAAGAGACAAGTCGTACTGTTATATAACATTGCCCTCTTTCATCAGGTTATCCTTAGTTAAACACTAGTGCAAAGTTGATTTCCATACTAGGAAGACAACCTTTGAGAGAAGCTGGTAGATGACAGATTCTTTTTTTTAATGGATAACTTGAAATTTTTATTTAATTATGGGAAAATATTATATATATATATATATATATATATATATATATTATGTATGTATGTATGTATGTATATGTACAAAGAAAAATGTGTATTATTGAACTTGGGAAGTTAACCTCATATATTGAAGACATTCTGTTATAGAAAGATATGGCTGAAAATGAGCCAGATTTATCCCATCTATGGTTTGATGAGTTGGATCTTGTGCAGCAGTTTCAGCATTAGATCCAATCCCCAAACATTCAAGTGCCTTCTGAATTTGGGATTCTATACTCAGTCATTGTGCAAAGCAAAGATTTCTTCTATACAAGCCTCCTTGTTCTGAGCTATTTTAAATAAATCCAGAAAGGTCTCCATTAGTGGATGAACCTTATAGCAAGCAAGGATATTTCTAGAATCTCATTTTGGACCCATTACCCACGTCATAGTTAACACCCTTCATGAATTTTTAATAAGATTTTTGCATCCCTCTCCATAAGGCACACTCATAAGGTGTTGTCACCTCTCTTGGTTCCTAATTCATGGATTGTCCAGTTACTCATTATTGAACCTTCAAAACCACTTGCCTAAGAGGGTGAGGTTGAAACTTTCTGATATTTCATTAAATGATTATAGTTATTTAAATATTTTCCTAAAAGAAAAAGTGGGGATTAAATGATTGAATGATTGGCTAACTATTTTGATACAATTCACTTACTAAGTACAATTCAAAAGAAAAAGAGGGAAAAAAGCTAGAAAAGAGGATTCTCAATATAATCAAAATGTAGTGACAAAAGAAAACGTCAAAATGGAAAATAATGGCATATGTAACAAAGGGAAGATAGATAGAAGACTAAAAGAGAGAGAGAGAGAGAGAGAGAGAGAGAGAGATACCTATTAAAGTCTCTTAATATTCTCTATTTGATTCATAAGGTTGTTTGCTATGTTTTTTTAGCCTTAAATATGTAATTATACTTCTTAGTGAAATTAGTGGTTTTTCTTGAATAATGACAAAATTTGATTAATATATATTGCATTTAAGAAGATGCACTAAAAAACCCCCAGTCTAAAATATGATTTTAATGTTGCAATTTACACCGAACATATTTGATAACCTAAAAATAAAATTTCAGCATTTCGATCCCTTAAGTTTGAAACTAGAGCCTAGTCCATTGAAAAAAACTACAAATCCCTGCAAGAAAATGCAATAGAGGCCATCCAAAGCTTTTTAGAATCCTCTAATTTCATTCCTTCTGTGAACAGCCTTAAATAATTGGAAATATGATAGAAACAGGTTTAGTTCAAGTTTGAAAGAAAAATAAGAGAAGGGAGACATAGAGAAAGAAGAATATGGCTGTGTGTGAGAGAAAGAGATTGAATGTGCTCTCTATAACTTCCACCCTCTTTTATTAAAAGTATAATTCCAGGTACAATGACATAAATTCCCCTCCTTAAGAAATAAACAGGAGAAATAGAAACATGTTAAAAGACCTTAGCCCGACCCACATCTCACTCCATCCCAGCTGCTACTTTGGGTGAAAGTCGGGCAATTTGGGCTGGGTTTATGATCAACCTGGGCCTGACCCTAAAATTTGGGCTTAAGGCCTGATACTTTGGCTGTCTGTGAACAGCCTTATACATATATTTATGTATATATGTACATATGTATGCATATAGTAAAATATATATACAATATACAAATATGTATGTATGAATGTGTATAGTTGAACAGGGTTCAGGCTACCTAAGGGCTAAGCCCGGGCCTGGCCCAAAAAATAAAAAATCTTGACTTCTTGGGCCTGGGCCCAGCCCGTGTAAAATTTTGGGCTGGGCCCACCCAAGTTGCACCCCTAGATGCTACTCTCTATTTGTTTTCTTTACCTACCCTAAAGTAGACAATGCAGTTTTAACACTTGGTCCTCACAACTGTATGGATGATCCTGTCTTCAGTGCCTTACCAACCAGTTTTAGGTCTATGTGGATTCCTTCCTTATTTTTCCCTTTTCAAGTGGACAATAAAAAATGATTTAAAAAAGGCTCTATTTGATTTGAAGTAGAATCTCATTTTACCACGATAAAATCAAAACGAGTAAAATTTAGTGAATAAAACAATAATCCATTATATTTTACTCGGTCTCATTTTATTTGCTTACTATTTTCACCCAAGAAACAACCGGAAATTAAGAGGAGAATAAGGAAAAGAGAAGAAAGTGTTTAAGGGAGCCAAAAGAATAGGCTGGCGGCACCCTTTTCTTTATTTATAATAGGATAACAAGATAAAATATAATAAAAAAGGATGCTGACGACACAATAATAGTAAGTAGCTGACAGCATACTAATAGTAAACTAATAACACTCCCCCTTAAGTTGGGTTGTCATTGTTTCGCAAATATGAAAATCATTTTCTGAGAACAGCAGCAAGTTGCTTCTTGGAGTTAATGTAAAGAGTATAGACTTGACCCTTCTCAATCTTCTCTCTTATAAAGTGCTTGTGTACCTCAATATGCTTTTTCCTATCATGAAGGACGGGATTATTTTCAATGCTTATGGCTGCCTTGTTGTCATAGTAGAAGGACATAGAGCTGTCAAAACCCAATCTCCCCGAATGGATTCTTTAACAAAAGTACTTTAGCCAACCCATGTGCCATAGACCTATACTCAGCCTCGACTCTTGACCTTACAACCACACTCTGTTTTTTACTCCATGTCACCAAGTTTCTACCCACAAAGGTACAATACCCATTGGTGGATTTCCTATCATTCAAAAAGTTGTCTGAAACCAAGAAGGTTCAGACCTGTTTAGTAAATAAAAAAAAAAAAAAGAATAAAACAGAGATGAAGAGAAGAGAAGATAAGAGAAAGGAAGAAGAGAGGAGGAAGAGAGGAGGAAGAGAGAATAGAAGAGAAAAAAAGGGGGTTCGGTCAGGCTTGATCTGCCTCCCCAAGTGCTATTTAAAATAGGCCTATAATAATAAGTGGTACAATGACAGGAATACCCCTGTCACTAGAAACAACTGAAAAGAGTATTATAACAGTATCCTAACAGCACTATAATCAAAGGAAAACATATGAACAAGTGGGGACCACAAGTTGGTCAACCATTTTCTCTACACCTCCTCAAGTTGGGGAAATATATTGGTCATTCCCAACTTGCTTAAATCTGTCTCAAGCTTGATTTTGTTGACTGCATTGGTGAAGACATCAGCAAGCTGCATATTAGTGGCAACATAAGGAAGGCATACTTCTTGAGAGGCAGCTTTCTTTCGGATGAAATGGCTGTCAACTTCAATGTGTTTGGTTCTTTCATGCTGTATTGGGTTGTGAGCAATGTTAATGGCCATCTGTTTATCACAATACAACATCAAGGGTCTTTCCAACTCAATTCCCAATTCTGTAAGGAGAGACTTCAGCCATAATATTTCAGCAACACCATTAGCCATAAACCTGTATTCAGCTTCAGCAGTAGAGCGAGCAACAACATTTTGTTTCTTGCTCCTCCAAGAAACTAAATTTCCTCTAACAAAGTCACAATACCTTGAAGTAGATCTCCTATCATCAATACAACCTGCCCAATCTGCACCAGTGTATACTTCAATCTTCATATGACCATTATTTTTAAAAAGTATACCTTGGCCTGGACACCTTTTCAAGTAGGCTAAAATCCTCTCAACAACAAGGAGGTTTGAGGTCTTGGGAGAGTGCATGTACTGGCTAATAACACTAACAACATAAGAAATGTCGAGGCGAGTCAGACATAGGTAGAGGAGTCTTCCTACAAGTCGTTGATACATACCTTTATCTTCCAGAGGCTCACCATCCTCTGCATTTATCTTATGATTTTTCTCAATGGAAGTATCAATAGGCTTAGCTCCCAATTTTCCTGTCCATTCCAAGAGATCAAGAACATACTTCCTCTAGGAAACAAAAATGCCATGCTTGGACCTTGCTACTTGAATCCCAAGGAAATATCACTTCCTATCACAACAATGTCATCAACATACACATCTGGGAGAGTCAAAGCAGATCCTTTCTTCTTAATCAATAGAGTGTGGTCAGATTTGGCTTAAACATAGACAAATCTTTCCAAAGCAAGTCCGAATCTATCAACCATGCCCTTGGAGATTGTTTTAGACCATACGAAGCTTTCTTCAACTTACAAACTTTCTTACCAATCTCTGCATCGTAAAATCCAGGAGGTAACTCCATATATACCTCCTCTTACAAGTCACCATTTAGAAATGCATTCTTAACATCCACCTAAAATAGAGGCCAAGAGAAGTTAGCAGCAAGAGACAGTAAAACCTTGATGGTGTTCATTGTGAATATCCACCTACACCCAACAGGCTTCTTCTCTCTTGGTTGATCAACCAATTCCCAATTATCATTTTTTATAAGGGCATCCATCTCAACCTTCATTGCTTCCTTCAACTTAGGGACAGCAAGGGCCTCTTGTATTGTTCTAGGAATAGGAATGGCAGAGATGGACGCTAAAAAGGACTTATATGATGATGAAAGGTGATCATAAGAAAGGAAATGGGAGATACAATGGGTAGAGGATGAGGTACATCGACACTTCCCCTTACGTACTGCAATCAGGAGGTCAAGGTCATCTGAGGATGGTTGAGGCTCAGTAATGGAAGTGGGTATGTCATCGGTAGTAGGAGTGGGTAAGGAGGAGACAATACCTTAATCTAGTACAGTAGAAGAAATAGGAATTGGCCTGGACTGATCATTACTAGAACCAACTTGCCACCACCATCTTCTGTGAAACACCCTTAATTCTTTACACTTTTGAAAACTCCCCTCCACTTGCAGGAGTAGGCAAAGGAACAGCTTGAGAAAACACACCCTGCTCACCACTCTCCCCTTGAGGTGAAATTCTAGGGTAATAGGGGACATCTTCAAAGAAGGTGACATCCATAGATACAAATCTGGTTCTTGAGACAGGGTCATAACAACAATAGCCCTTTTGATTTTGTGCATACCCTAGGAAGATACATTTGGCAGCCTTAGGGTCAAATTTTGAACGGGTAGGCCCAAGGATTTGGACAAAACAAGTGCAACCAAAGGTTTTGGGAAGAACAAAAAATTGCTCCTTATTAGGATACAACAAGTTAAAAGGAGTTTTCATGTCCAAGACTTGTGAAGGAATCTTGTTAAAACACTAAGAATGGCATCCCCCCAGAAACAAATAGGAACATTAGTATTCAGCATGGTGCTTCTCGCAACTTCAAGGATGTGCCTATTTTTCCTCTTAGCAACACCATTTTGCTGAGGTGTATGAGGACAAGTGCTCCGATGTATCACTCCATGTTCGAGAAGATAAGAAGATAAGGGTTTTGCAAAATATTCTTTGGCATTATCAAATCTGAGATTTTTTCTTTTATCATTGTTAGAATTTGGCCTGCCTTTGAGTTTTGTTAGTCTGATAACAGTCAAGAAGAAAGAGGAAGAAAGAGGGAAGAGAGAGAGAGAGAAAGGAGGAGAAAAAGAGAGAAGAAAAGTCTGGTTCGAATTAGGGTAAAAGTCACACCCCCATTTGGCCAGACATGTTTTTATATTATTAACAGAATGGAAAAGACACATTTGCCCTTATTTAAGTGAGGGACACTAGTTCTAATATAATATTACAGATCAACAACCTCAACATAAGTATAAAGACAGGAC
The DNA here is from genome assembly GCF_056320005.1 of Nelumbo lutea. NCBI lineage: Eukaryota > Viridiplantae > Streptophyta > Magnoliopsida > Proteales > Nelumbonaceae > Nelumbo > Nelumbo lutea. Next base: position 198,264,401 of record NC_142684.1, on the reverse strand, counting down.
TACCCCTACACTAACACTCCCCCTCAAGTTGGTGAGTATATATCATATAATCCCAGCTTGTTACATATGTAGTCCACTCTTCCCCGACTCAACCCTTTTGTAAATAAGTCTGCCCACCGGTTCCCTGTACTAACGTATGCAGTGTCTATCACTCCATTCAGCACCTTCTCTCTCACAAAGTGACAATCAACCTCTATGTGCTTGGTTCTTTCATGAAAAACCAGATTAGAAGAAATGTGAACTGCAGCCTAATTGTCACAATAGAGCTTCATTGGAGTATTAATGTTGTATCCTATCTCCTGTAGAAGGTTCCTTAGCCACACTAATTTACAAGCAGTATGTGCCATAGCTCTATATTCTGCCTCTGCACTGCTTCTTGCCACGACTGTCTGCTTCTTACTTTTCCATGTCACTAGATTACCCCCCAGAAAAGTGCAATAACCTGTGGTGGACCACCTATCAGACACAGAACCAGCCCAGTCAGCATCAATATACCCTTCTATTTCAAGTGTTCCACCACTTTTGTATATCAAACCACAACCAGGGGTCCCTTTTAAATACCTCACAATTCTTAGAACCGTGGTGGAAATGCAGTGTGCAGTGCACTTCCTCTTTCCTTTCCTAACGGCAATGGGGACATCAAGATCTGGGAATGATGGTTCCAAGGGGGCTGGAGCAGAACCTGTTATCTCATCTGTGATTGGGAGTGTATGAGCCTCATCTGTTGTAAGGGAAACAACTTGCTTATTTTTGGATCTTTGCCTTTGGTACACTTTTGGATTATGGATAGGACGAGGGGTAAAGAAATAGGAGCACCGGGACAGGATGAATGAAGTGACTGGTCCTCCTTTGGTTCATTTGGTGAGGATACAGGCTTGTCAAGAGACTCAACTGGGACAGGAAGAGGAAGAGCAAATACTTGTGACAAACTCTCCCCCTATTGACAATGTCCTTCCTGAGGAGAACCATAAAAAGGTGAAAGCTCATCAAAGGTAACATCCATAGAGACATGCCGAGTGCCAGTCTTAGGATCAAAACAACAATAACCCTTTTGTGTGGAGGAATAACCAAGGAAAATGCACTTGTGGGCTTTTGGTTCAAACTTATGTCTTTGGGCACTTGGAATGTGAACATAGCAAGTACAACCAAACACACGAAGAGGAATCGGAAAAAGATCCCTGTCTGGATGAAGAAGACCGAAGGGGGATTTAAACCCTAAAACCCTCGATGGCATACGGTTTATAAGATAAGTAGCAGTAAGAACAGCATCACCCCAAAATCTTGTAGGAACATGTGAGGCAAACAAAAGGCTTCTTGCAACTTCAACAATATGTCTATTTTTCCTTTCAGCAACTCCATTTTGTTCATGGGTTCTAACACGAGCTTTGGTGAATAACTCCCATGTCAGAGAGATACAAGGATAAGCTCTTTCCAAAGTACTCTTTTGCATTGTTAGATCTGAAAACTTTAATTCTGGTATCAAATTGGGTTAAAATAAGCTCATGAAATTGCCTCACAAGTCTTGGAACTTCATCACGGGATTTCATTAGGTATATCCAAGTGAATCTAGAAAAGTCATCAATAAACAGGATGAAATATCTGTAGCCCCCCATAGAAAAGTGGTAAGGCCCCCACACATTAGAGTGCACAATATGAAAAGGAAAAGAAGATCTTTTATTTCTCACTGGATAATTGTTTCTACAATGCTTTGACAACTGACATGACTCACACTTGAGACTGGACACACTGACTCCCTTAAACAATTCGGGAAGTAAATGACTCAAAGCAGAAAAAGGTAAATGACCAAAACGACAATGACTCAACAAAATTCGACTGACAGACTCCGAAGAAGTAGAACCAAAGGTAGTGTTCTTGGGATAATCAAGACATTGGCCAAGAGTGTTGAGCAAGTATATTCCGTTCGCTTCATGGCCACTCCCAATCACCTTCCAAGATTCTAGATCCTGAAACACACAGTGAGAAGGAAAAAATGTTACACAACAATTCAATGACTTGGTCAAGCTACTTACAGATAATAAATTTGTATTCAATTTAGGTACATGATGAGTGGAAGATAAGAGTAAGGAGTCTGTAGGCTTGACAGTTCCCTTGCCAGAAATAGGGGCAAGAGAACCATTAGCTAAGGTGTTTTTGTCACGACCAGGAAGCAAATCATATGAAGCAAACAAAGTGGAAAGGTTGGTCATGTGATCAGAAGCACCTTAGTCTCTGATCCAAGGGGTCTTGGGATTACCTGAGGTGGATGCATGGTTAGCAGAAGCTCTTATACCTGAATGAGCAAATGCGGTGGTGGCTGAACTTCTAGGAGGGTTGGATGATGAAGTTACACCTTCAAGCTGGCTGATCATCTTTCCAAACTTCTCATCTTCCAACGTGGAGAAGGTTCTGTTTTATGGAGAAATTTCCATCTGATGTTCGACTGAAACTTTCATGGAGAAGTTTTGTTTTCATCCCCTGGTATTTGACTGAAGTACCCTTTTTTTTTGTTACTTTGTTCTCATTGACTGTTCGGCTCCCCTTTTGATGGACTGAAGTAACCTTTTTTACTTTGCTCTCATTGACTATTCGACTGCCCTAAAGTTGGACCTATACCAGGTTTGCCGATTAGGTGTGTGGTGAACTTCACCTTTCTCCTTTCATTCTGTTGTGGGGTCGTATGATCCTTGTAAAACCGTAGGTCATAAGGACTTGTTTATGTGCTGCAACAACAGTGTTTTGTTTTTGTTACTTTGTTCTCATTGACTGTTCGGCTCCCCTTTTGATGGACTGAAGTAACCTTTTTTACTTTGCTCTCATTGACTGCTCGGCTGCCCTGAAGTTGGACCTGTACCAGGTCTGCCGATTAGGTGTGTGGTGAACTTCACCTTTCTCCTTTCATTCTGTTGTGGGGTCATATGATCCCTGTAAAACCGTAGGTCATAAGGACTTGTTTATGTGCTGCAACAACAGTGTTTTGTTTTTGGATCCCTATAAAACCGTAGGTCATAAGGACCTGTTTATGTGCTGCAACAACAGTGTTTGTTTTTGGATCCCTGTGAAACCGTAGGTCATAAGGACCTGTTTGTGTGCTGCAACAGCAGTCTTTTTTTTTTTTTTTTGAGGCAGTGCTCCTCCTTTGGGTGTTGTTTTAAAATCTGAAATCATGAGTGAAGATTCTGCCACATCTGGAGTTTCCTCAATGCTGAATGGAATGAGTGGAGGTGGTGACCTATCCTTTCCCATAGCTGTTGTCCCTCTTGATTGTTTAAATTACCTTGAGTGGTCAAGAGGGATTAAGTTGTACATCACTGCAAGGAGGAAGATAGGCTATATTAATGGGAGAATTAAAGAACCACACTCTGGGAGTGCCGAATATGATAGATGGAAGCAGGAGAACAGCATGGTTATGTCTTGGCTCTTAGTCTCCATGCAACCTCAAATAAGGAATAATTTCATGTGGTCTGAAACAGCATATGAGATCTGGGAACAAGCAAAATCTACATATTCAGAACTGCGATACTATGCCAAGATCTATCAACTACAGGCAGAATCGTCTACTTGTAAACAGGGGGAGAGGTGTTTATCGGTATATTACTCTGACTTGACTTCTGTCTGGAAGGAGTTGGACCATTACCAGAATGTGGACTGGAAGTGTGACAAGGATGCAAAACTATACAAGAAACTTGTCTCCCAGCAGAGAGTGTTTGCCTTCTTACATGGTTTGAACCCTATGTATGAATCTATCAGAGTCCAAATTCTCAGTTCTAAGGATCTTCCATCAGTTCAAGAAGTTTATGCTCTTGTATGATCTGAAGAGAGCAGAAGGAATTTGATGAACAGCTCTGGTGGAGATGCAGTTGTGTTGGCAGCAAAAGGGGGTGTCTCTACCAGTGTGAGAAATTCTTCCAAGAAAGGAGATCTCCAGAAAAAAACAGAGGATAAAGACAAATTTTGGTGTACTCATTGCCAGAAACCCCAACACACCAGAGATACATGCTGGGATCTTCATGGGAGACCAAAATGGGCTCAAGATCTGAATAAGAAGCAAGGTTCAAATGTGAATAAAAAGTCAGGACAGCAAGGTACAAAGAAATACACTATGGCCAACATGGCTACTCGGGAGAATCAGCCCTCCATCCATACTGTGACTCAGACACATCTCTCTGGACCTGACCCAAGGGAGGATATTATGACTTCCTTCAGTGACCATTTAGAGCTCTATGGTAGAGCAATTCGTCAGATAGATGCTCCTCCCTCAACCTCATTTGCATTTACGTTAGGTAACTCTGCCACAACTTTCCATGTTGCTTCTCACACCCTTGACTCTCTATGGATCATTGATTCTGGAGCGTCAAAACACATGACTGGTACGTCCTCTTACTTTCAAACCTATCACCTTCTTTCTGGAAGAGACAATGTGAGACTAGCTGATGGATCATACACTTCCATAGCTGGTCAAGGAACCATCTCTCTTCCCCTTGGCCTTACCCTCTCTGATGTCCTACATGTTCCAAAATTTCCCATTAATTTGTTCTCTGTTAGTAGTGTTACTAATTCCTTAAACTGCTTGGTGACCTTTTTCTCTTCTCATTGTGTGATTCAGGATCCGGCCTCGGGGAGGACGATTGGTAGGGGACGTATGGTTGATGGACTTTACGTGCTGGAGAATAAGGCTGGTCTTCATGTTACAGAGTCTATGAGTCAGTCCTGTAAGAGTCAAGTTTATTTATGGCATTGTTGCCTTGGTCATTTGTCTTTTGAGTCTCTAAAAGTTGTGTTTTCAGAACTGTTTAAATCAATGTCCGTTTTAGATTTCTCTTGTCAAACATGTCAGTTAAGTAAACATTGTTGAACTCATTTTCTTAAAAAAAACAGTAAATCTGAATTTCCTTTTCACATTGTTCATTCTGATGTATGGGGCCCTGTTACTTTACCATCTGAGAGTGGTTACAAGTATTTTATTACCCTCATTGATGATTATTCTAGATATACTTGGGTATATCCTATGTGAACCAGGGAGGAAGTACCAAAAATTATCCAAGATCTTCAGCAGATGGTCTTCACTCAATTTCAGACTGAAATCCAATTTTTTTAGTCAGACAATGCGAAAGAGTTTTTTCATAGTGATCTCACAGAGTTCTTTGCTTCGTGTGGTTCACTTCACCGTAGCTCTTGTGCCCGAACACCACAACAAAATGGTGTGGCTGAACGAAAGAACCAACATCTCCTTGAAGTGGCTCGGGGTTTACTACTCCATATGAATGTCCCCAAACGTTTTTGGCTTGAGGCTGTTCTTTGTTCTACTTACCTCATTAACCGTATGCCCTCTCGTTGGTTAGAGTACAAAACCCCACATCAGCTTCTCTTTCCTAAGGCCCTTCTTCCCATTCCTCCTCGTGTATTTGGTTGTCGGTGCTTTGTCCAAAATTTGTCTCCCACTCGTGGGAAATTGGATTCTCGTGCTATTCCTTGCATATTCCTTGGGTACTCCTTCAATCAAAAGGGATACCATTGTTTTGATCCTGTTTCTCGAAAATTCTATGTCTTCATAGATGTTTCTTTCTTTGAGGATGAGCCTTTCTTTCCTGTTTCTCCTCAAGGGGAGTGTAGGCATGAGGAGAAACTGGTTCAGCTCCCTCCTCTTTCTGATCCTCCGCCCTTTCGTGTCTTCTTCCGTCGTCGTAAAGGCCAACCAAATTCAAGAGCTGTGGAGAATCTAGAAGTTGTACCTCCAGTGCCATCAAACTCCTCGGGGGAGGATCATATCCACTCAGGTAACTTGGCTCGCAGTGATGTTCCTGATTCTATTGAAATTGATACCTCTGCTGCTAATGACCTTGACCTCCCTATTGCTCATAGGAAAGTGTTAGATTGTGCACCACTAAAAACCCCATTTCCAACTTTGTTTCCTATGAGAACATTTCACCCTCTTTTCGTGCTTTTCTTACCTCTATTGGCAGTGCCCCTATCCCCAAGAATGTGGCAGAAGCTCTTTCAGTACCTGAATGGACAGATGCCATGAAGGAAGAAATTAATGCCCTTCATAAAAATGGCACATGGAAACTTATAGATCTTCCCAAGGGAAAAGATCCAGTTGGATGTAAATGGGTGTTCACTATCAAACATAGGGCTGATGGAACGGTGGAGAGGTATAAAGCTCGCTTAGTGGCAAAGGGGTTTACTCAAGTGTATGAAGTTGATTATGCATAAACTTTTGCTCCTATTGCCAAGTTGAACTCCATTAGAGTTCTATTCTCTCTTGCTGCTAATCTAGATTGGGATCTACATCAGCTTGATAACAAGAATGCATTCTTGAATGGTGATCTTGAAGAGGAAGTTTACATGATACAACCTCCTGGTTTCCAGGCTCAAGGCAATGAACAAAAGGTGTGCAAGTTGAAGAAGTCTTTATACGGGCTGAAACAATCACCAAGAGCTTGGTTCAGCAGATTTCATGTTGCGGTTCAGCAGAAAGGATACAAGCAATGTCAATCAGATCACACACTGTTTGTGAAAAGAGGAGAAGGTAAAATGGCTGCTTTAATAGTATATGTTGATGATATAATTGTTTCTGGTGACTGGAAGGATGAAATCCAGAGGTTGAACAGTTTCCTTGCCACTCAGTTTGAAGTGAAGGATCTAGGGCCTCCCAGATACTTCCTTGGAATTGAAGTAGCCCGCTCAAAAAGGGGTATCTTCATTTCCCAAAGGAAATATGTCCTAGATTTACTTCAGGACACTAGAAAGATGGGAGTGAAGCCAGTTGACTCTCCCATTGATCCCAACCATAAATTAGGTGATAGCCAACGTGAACCTCTCAAGGATGTCAAACAGTTTCAGAGACTTGTAGGGAGATTGTTATATCTTTCTATGACCCGCCCAGACATTGCTTATGTTGTTGGTGTCCTTAGCCAGTTCATGCATGCACCTAGGTCCACTCATTTTGAAGCAGCAGAAAGAATCCTCCGATATCTAAAAAGGTTTCTTGGTGCTGGCTTGTTATTTCAAAGACACGGGGATTTGAAAGTTGAAGTGTATACAGAAAGTCTACTAGTGGCTACTGCACCTTTATAGGAGGGAACCTTGTTACCTAGAGAAGTAAGAAGCAAAATGTGGTGGCTAGATCCAGTGCTGAAGATGAATATCGTGCAATGGCTCATGGAGTAGCTGAAAGTATGTGGATAAAGAATCTGTTGGGTGAGTTGGGTTTCTCAGTGGACAAGCCTATGACTCTATTCTGTGATAACAAAGCAGCCATAAAAATTGCTGCTAACCTAGTGCTACATGATAGAACAAAACACATCGAAGTTGACAAGCATTTTATCAAAGAGAAAGTCATCACAGGCAAAGTGTGTACTCCCTATGTCAGCTCTGAGAACCAACTTGCAGACATCTTTACAAAAGGACTACACCACTCAAGACATCATGATCTTTGTGACAAGTTGGGCATGATTGATATCTATGCTCCAACTTGAGGGGGAGTGTTGACAAATGTTGTTGTATATATGTTTGGTACCGCAAGGGTACTTTTGTAATCTCTTCATTCTTTAAGTTGTACGGCCATCCTAGTATAAATAATAACATACTGCACGCCTGCAGTATTCTTTTTGGGCTCTTAGTCCTCTTGCCTCTCCTCTCTCCCTTTCTCTTGTTCAACAATAAGCAAGTGTATATGGTTCAGCCTCCCGGGTTTCAAGTGCAAGGTAGCGAGGACAAAGCTTGTTGGTTGAAAAAGTCCTTATATGGATTTAAAAAATCCCCTCGGGCTTGGTTTGAGAGGTTTAATTGTGTTGTCCATCAAATTGGTTTTGAGTAGTGCCAGGCTGATCATATGTTGTTTGTGAAAAGAAAAGGTGAACTGGTTGCAATTCTGATTGTGTATGTGGATAATATTGTAATCACAGGAAACTGAGAGGAAGAGATTCAAGAACTGAAGAAATTCTTAGTTTCACAGTTTGAAGTTAAAGATCTCTATCCTTTGAAATATTTTCTTGGCATTGGAGTTGCTTGATCCGACAAGGGTATTTTTATCGTGTTCGGATCTCCTGCCCAAACAAACTCTGCCCACATCTACCCACATAACATCGCAGCCACACATGGAGAACATCTCATCCTCCAGCATGGTATTATGCAGGGGGAGATGTTCCCAATTCACAAGGGTAGTGTGTTGTGAGTAGATGTGGGCAGGTGATCCGGAGTCATCTTTATCTCCCAACAGAAGTATATTCTTGATTTGTTGAAGGACACAGGTAAGCTAGGATGTAAACAAGCTGACTCTCCAATGGATCCAAGTCATAAACTTGGAAGTTGTGAGGAGGAGATAGTTTCAGATGTTCATCAATATCAAAGACTCATTTGAAGGCTGTTATATCTATCCATAACAAGATCAGATTTTACCTTTGTTGTAAGTGTTCTGAGTCAGTATATGCACTCACCTAAACCTACTCATTTCAAGGCTGCTGAGAGAGTTCTAGCCTATCTAAAAAGACAACCAGGTAGGGGTCTCCTCTTCACTAGACACGGTCATATGAGGGTGGAAGGATACACATATTCTGATTGGGATGGCTCTATTGATGATAGGAGATCTATACTGGTTATTGTACCTTTGTAGGAGGAAATCTTGTCACTTGGAGAAGTAAGAAACAGTCCGTAGTGGCAAAGTCAATTGCAGAAACCGAGTATAGAGCTATGTCTCGGGGTGTTGGTGAATAGGTGGGTGGCACCCTTTTATTTATTTATAACAGGATAGCGAAATAAGAAAGAGGAATTATAATAATGCTCTGGCACACTAACAAAAAATATCAAAAGAGGATACTGACAGAATGAAAATGAAATTATTTTCATTGGTTTGCAGAATGAAAATGTAAGTGGAAAATGGGCCCACCTTCCGTAATCTATCTATCTGTGCTTGATGGGGTCAGTTCTTTATATTGGTTATAATTTGGTGGGTTAGTTCAATTGGTAAGGTTGATAGACCCATCTCATGACTGGAGTCAGGGACTGTGATTTCTCATGTTTTGAAAATTTGAAGAATAATAAAAAGAGAAAGAGTCTTACCATCTATTTTAATGGCTTGATGTTTTGATAAGTACTTTTAAGAAACCACTAGGATACTTTAAGGTCATTTCTGAAACTAGAGGGTGGTCTGAGTATTTATCTGAATCCACAGGTGGAGTTTAAGTATTTAACCCAAAAAAAAAAAAAAAATTCTTTGCTAGTATACACACACACACTCATGAACATACATCTAAATTTGTATGTGCATATGTATACACAGAAAACAAGCACATGATTGAAAAAATGCAAGGCATAGAGGGAAAGGGAATACCACAATTTTATTCATTATGATATACTATGCATTATTCTACCAGGTTTTGGTCTCTTTCTAGGTGGCTTAAAATCAGTTATTGGAAGTCTTAATACAAATGAAATTATCAAAAGCTGCATGATTACCTTATCTAGTTCTAGGTAGGGTTAGATGCATGTTTTTTTAGACACCTGAAGGATTCCGTTGGTACTTGATAAAGTTGGTTCACCTATATACCATCAGTTGTGTTGCACTATCAATATTATGGTTATGGTAAGTTCCATTTCTAAATCCATAACAAAGAGAGGGGGGCTAATTATACACTAGTGGCCCTAATCTCTGTTATTATGCAAAAACTATAATTCTGGTCAAAATAAATTCATATGATAGCTATACAAAGCACAGGATAGAGGTGTTTAAATTGAATTTGTTGATTAAATTTAAATAAATATATTAATTAGAAAGCCAAAAGAAGAAAAAAGTAAAGAAATAACCTAAAGAATGACTAAATGATGCAAGGTTGCAACAATCATGCTATCATACAAATCATGCTTTTCTGATGCAGATTGCTGGGAAAATAAACAGACTCATCAGGGAACTGGGGCTTCGAGACCTTGGACAATTGGAGCAGGACCTAGTCTTTGGAGATGCAGGAGCAAAGGAAGTGATCAATTTTCTGAGGACAAATCAGGTGATATATCGAGTTTAATGAAAATTGATGCACTTTACTAATTTCTACTAACCATACATTGTTCAGGGATGGTTGATAACTTGAATGTATTGGCAACGCAGGATGCTACCCCAGAAAATAAGTTGCGGTTATTAATGATATATTCAATTGTTTATCCAGAGAAATTTGAAGCTGACAAAGGGGTAAAATTGATGCAGGCAAGTCCCTTTGCTATTATTTCCCAATTGGTCTGCAATTTCTGAATCCTCTTTGGGTGCAAAAGGCCATTGCCAAGTGCTAGTCCCAGATATCTAGGATCTTGGGAGGGGTAGACTTGGCATGGTCCTAACCTTTAGCATCTATAGTGCAAAATAGCTGCTGCTCAGACTTGAATTTTTATCATTACGTTTGTCAACCTGGATTTTACCATCACCAATCAATGGCCTCTCTAGAAAAGACTGGTGCTAAAATGGTATTATATTGTATGAAAAGTAAATTTCAACTTCTATCTAGGATTTCAGAATATAAAAGATAAGCAAAAGAAGTATGTACAGGGTAAGATAAGAGGATTTTGTGTGTTTTCCGAACTGCTTTTTGGATTGAAATCGACCTTGTCATTTACACAGCTTAGCATGTGAGATAATTTGAACCTTTGCCAAATCCCTGTGATGTTTGATCATGTTGGCAATTGTCTATATCCTTGCCAATACACTTTCCACATATTTAATGGGATTGACTAAGTCCTTGGCCTCTAAAGGCCATTGAATTTTGTCTTTGATCATCCAGATCTCGTTGTTGGCTCTATCATGAATTACAGGTAAATCTGAAAGGAGGAAAGTAGTAAAACTTAAAAAATGATCTAATAGTAGAAGATGGAATTTAGATGAAAGGACTAATGATGTGTGTCTTGAAATGACCAACTGTATGAAAAAAAGTACCAAAACGGTTTTAAGAGAATCTAGAGGAAAATGTCAAGGCTCTAAAGAAACTTGGTGGTGGAATAATAAGGTTTAAACATAAGTAAAGCAAAACAGAAAACTTAAAAAAAAAAAAAAAAAAAACAGAAAAGTAAGTTAAAAGGAGAGTGAAGATAAATTTAAGGCATGTGATGTACTCCATCATAAACTAGTTACTTAATAGAGAGAGAGAGAGAGAATGGAATTTATAAAATTGCAATTGTGAGAGAAAATGTGGAGATTTATACCATGTTAGATGCATCGATGAAGAAGATCATATAGCCTTGGTAAACGATAATGGAATCAAGAAAAGATAGAGAAGCTATTTTTTAAAATTACTAAGTAATGAATATATAGAGGGTTCTTACTGATATGTAGTAGATTCATTTTCATTTAATTTAAAATAATTAAAATTTCTGTTCTTTTAAACATATTTTTGTAACAAGTTACTTATTAAATAGGTTGCAAGCCTAGCATTACCAGAATCATGTCTGATACTTATCAGAAACAATACAAGATACTGCATGAATACTTCTAGATGTAATCTATCGCATTAACAAATTAAGATATGTAAAGTGGTTTGTTTTAACAAGTTATTCTATAAAAATATTTCCACTTGTTATAAATTTAATTAAAATATTTGCACATGTTTGATATTGACTACCATTAATATTTTTTTCCTGAAAAGTAATGTATTATACATATATATAAGTCAAACCAAATCAGATTGCACTGAATCAGATAAGCGGATCCATACTCAATCCAATTATGAATGAATCAAGTTTATTTTACCCTTAATTTGATCAAATTCGAATTCAAATTTGGAACGAATAATGTTTGTATCTGTTTTCACTGTAGCTACTGTAGCTACAGTAGTCCGAACCAGTAAGGAGAAGAAGAAAGAGAAGAGAAGAAGAAGAAGATGAAAGAACTGTCGAACTTGATAGCTAAACCCTATCAGTCGACCTCTTAATAGTGATTAGGCTTCTAATTAAATGTACAAGGACTAAACTGCCCCTACTTAAGTATGGGACAGAGAACCTCTAATAAGACTGCCACATAAGCTCATAACTTAACCAAGGTGAGATGACTAATCTACCCTTATTCGGCTAACTCTAACACTCCCCCTCAAGCTGGAGAATATATATCATATAATCCCAGCTTGTTACATATATAGTTCACTCTCCCTGAGCTTAAGGCTTTTGTAAACAAATCTGCCCACTGATCACCTGAGCTTACATGTTCTGTGCTTATCTCTCTAGTAAGAACCTTCTCCCTCACAAAGTGGCAATCAATCTCTATGTGTTTTGTTCTCTCATGGAAAATAGGGTTGGATGAGATATGGAGCGCAGCTTGATTGTCACAGTACAACTTCATAGGTTTATCCATGTCGAACCCGATTTCTTGTAGGAGATTCCTCAACCACACTAATTCACATGTAGTGTGTGCCATGGCTTTGTACTCGGCTTCAGCACTGCTTCTAGCCACAATCGTCTGCTTTTTACTCTTCCACGTCACAAGATTTCCTCCAAGAAATGTGCAGTAACCTGTAGTAGATCTTCTATCAGACACAGAGCCCGCCCAATCTGCATCCATGTACCCAACTACTTCAACTTTTCCTCCTGGTTTATACAATAGCCCACGACCTGGAGCTCCCTTCAAATATCTTACAATTCTAAGAACTACATCCCAGTGAGATATACGAGGGTTCTGCATAAATTGGCTCACCACACTGACTGCAAAGGAGATGTCTGGTCTCGTGATAGTCAAATAGTTCAGCTTCCCCACTAGTCGTCTATACCTTCCAGGATCATCAAATATTCCCCCTATATCACCGCTCAACTTAACATTTGGTTCCATAGGAGTCTCAGCCGGTTTTGCACCTAACAGTCCTGTTTCGTCCAATAGATCGAGAACATATTTTCTTTGGCACAGGTTTACACCTTGTCTTGATCTAGCAACTTCTATACCCAAGAAATACTTCAATGTCCCAAGGTCTTTTGTTTGAAAATGATTTTGTAGAAAGACCTTGAGTTTGTCGATCCCCAATTTGTCACTGCCAGTTATGACAATATCATCCACATAGACCACTAATAAAATCTTTCCAGCTTCTGAGTCATAGCTGAACACTGAGTGATAAACCTGGCATTGTTTCATTCCAAAATTCTTCACCACTTCACTAAACTTCCCGAACCAAGCACGAGGCGATTGTTTCAACCCATAAATTGCCTTTTTCAGTTTGCACACCCTTACCAGCCTCCCCTTGAGCAACAAACCCAGGTGGTTGCTCCATATATACCTCCTCTATAAGGTCACCATGAAGGAAGGCATTTTTTATGTCAAGTTGAAATAAGGGCCAATCATACATAACTGCCAGGGAAATTAACACACGGACAGAGCTAATCTTAGCCACTGGAGAGAAGGTCTCCATATAGTCCACTCCATACAACTGTGAATACCCTTTAGCAACAAGTCTGGCTTTCAGACGCTCCACACTACCATCTGGCAAGTATTTAACAGTATACACCCATTTACAACCCACAACATGCTTACCAGGGGGAAAAGTAGTGAGCTCCCACGTGTGAGTATATTGAAGAGCAGAGAGTTCCTCCTCCATTGCCTGCCTCCACCCAGGTGAACTAAGAGCCTCCTGGACATTGTTAGGCATGGAAATAGATGACAATAGTGAAACAAACTGGCGATGTGAGGCGGAAAGGCGAGATACTGAAACAAAATTGGAAATGGGATGGAGAGTAGAACTACGTTTACCTTTCCGTAAGGCAATGGGTAGGTCAAGTCCTGAAGATTCAGCAATAGGAGCAATGACAGGATCCACGGACAAGGTAGAAGCTGGAGGAGGGGCCGGTGTCGTTCGACGTGTATACACTTGTCGAATTGGTGGTCGTTCAGTAGGGATCTGTACTGGATGAGATGACGAGTCAACTCCAATAGGAACACCCGGAACAGGATCATTGACCGGAAGAGGAAGAGGAAGTAAAGGTGGAGACAAAGATGCTTCAGTTCCTGAGAAGAAGGGAACATACTCAAAAAAGGTGACATCAGGACAAACATAGCACTTCCGAGTAATGGGATTGTAACACTTGTACCCTTTTTGAGTCCGAGAGTAGCCAAGAAAGACACACTTAATGGAGCGTGCATCCAATTTGTCTATTCCAGGACTCAGATTGTGAACAAAGCACACACAGCCAAAGATACGAGGTGTTAATGGAAAGGGAGACAAGGTGGGAAACAAGATAGAGAAGGGAGACCGATCATGAAGAATAAAGGAGGGCATCCGATTAATGAGGAAACACGCAGTAAGTACAGCATCACTCCAAAATCGTTTAGGAACACTCATATGATGAAGAATAGACCGAGCTGTTTCAAGGAGATGACGGTTCTTCCGTTCAACCACCCCATTTTGTTGAGGAGTGGATGCACAAGAAGTTTGATGAATAATGCCATGCTGTTCTAAATACTGTTGAAAGGAAGTTAGAAAATATTCACGACCATTATCTGAACGAAGAACTTTGATTGGAACACCAAATTGTGTACGTATTTCAGCATGGAATTTTTGAAAAATGGAAAATAATTCACTCCTTTCTTTCATTAAATAAATCCATGTCATTCTTGAACAATCATCAATAAAAGTGACAAAATACTTGTAACCATTATAAGACTCTATTTTGATCGGGCCCCAAACATCTGAATGAACCAAAGCAAAAGGACTCAACATACGACTTTCAAAGCTAGGACTGAAGGAAACACGACAATGTTTCCCAAACTGACACGACTCACACTGTAACACTGACAAATGACTCAAAGACAGAACTAATATCTTGAGTGCCTTGAGAGAAGGATGTCCCAGTCAACAATGCCACTGTAGAGGAGTGAGTGAAGTCTGAAGTGCAACTGACGATCCACCACCGTCAAGGTAATACAATCCACCAGCTTCATGCCCCCCACCAATCTTCTTCCCCGTCCTGAGATCCTGAAAAACACAAGAGGAAGGGAAAAAAGTAACAGAGCAGTTAAGAGTCTTGGTTAATTTACTAACAGACATAAGATTGAATGGAAACTTAGGAACATATAGAACAGATGATAAAGAAAGAGAAGCCATGTCAACATTGCCAACACCACAGATGGGAGAGGAGGAACCATTGGCAAGGGTAACAGTTTGAGATGTGGAAGTTTCAGAGAGAGAAGAGAACACACCTGGAGTCCCGGTCATGTGATCAGAGGCTCCAGAGTCAATAATCCAAGGAGAGGTTTTAGATGACAGGCAAGCTATACCTGAGTGGGCAAGAGTAGCAGTAGTGTACTGTGAAGTGGACTGAAGGAACTGCTCATACTCATCATGCGGTACACTCACCATCTCCCTTCTGAAAACAGATGTAGATGTGGAAGGAGTTAGGTCTGCCTGTTGATTATCACTGACATCAACCCCACCAGCAATAGCATGATTGGCCCATTTAGAGGGAGAGTGGCCATGAAGATCATAACAGAAATTTACGGAATGTCCTTCCCCGCCACAGTGGGTACACTTCCTTGTAGAGCTGCCTTTTTCTTTTCCACGGCCTCCCCCTGAGTCACGACCACCACCACGGCCAAATATGGAACCACCACGACCCCCTCGGGAGGCATGTCCTCCCCCTTTCGTACCACGTCCACCTCCTCTGGCTGTTACAAAAGCTGATCTATCAGATTGTGTGGGATTCTCTATCTGTCCCAAAGAAATCCTGCGGAGCCGAGCAAACACTTCCTCAAGTGTAGGAAGGGTAGAGCCCCCCAATATTTGGGCTCTAACTGGTTCATACTCTGATTTCAACCCCACTAAGAACCTTGTGACATCTAGTTGTTCCCTCTGTTGTTGCTGAACTTTAACATCTGGAGTGAGAGGATGATAGACATTGAGTTCATTTATGAGGTTCTTCATACTGGCATAGTACTCTTCTAGGGTTTTATTTCCTTGTTGCAGACCAAAGTACTCCTGATAGAGCTGATATACCCTTGTAGTATTATCTTGCCCAGAATACAGCTTCTTGGCATGTTCCCATATGTCCTTAGTTGTATCTAAGAACATGAAGTTGACACTTATTTTGGGTTCCATACTGTTCCATAGCCATGTCATGATTTGAGCATCCTCCTGTTCCCAATCATCAAACCCTGGAGAGTCAGCCGGTGGTTTATCTTCTTTCACATACTTCACTTTTCTCTTTGCCTTGAGAAAAACTTCCACCGACTTGGCCCATGGAACATAGTTCTCACCATTCAGTTTAATTGAGGTCATCTGTACACCTAGATAGTCAGAGGAAACCACCACACTAGGTTTCTGATCACTACAACCATCTCCCATTGCTGCCATGATACTCTTTCAATGCTGCCTCTAATCTGAATTCCCAATCACCAACTAATTGCTACTGTCAAGAGTTTGATGTTCCAGAACCTACAGCAGTCCCTAAACACAATGATAGATACACACGCCTTTGTTCTTATCCACACCACTACTGATTTCACAAAAAAAAAAAAACACAGACTACACCGACATTAACTCAGCACTTACTAACCACATGCAAGCTCATTTACAACTACTCAACAAAAACTCAACTAGCTGTCACACCACTACTGCTGTCAAGAGTTTGTGCATTACAAGCACCACCACAACTACTTAGCAAAAACTCAACTAGCTGTCACACCATTACTGCTGTCAAGAGTCCGTGCATTACAAGCACCACCACACAGCCATAGCTGTCACACACAATACAGACCTGCTTTAACGCTTTTAAGAGGGCACCACAAGACCAACAAAAAAAAAAAAACTCAACTGGTACCATTGCATTACACCTTGCACCATTCGGCCACCTACAGTAGCAACCCTTACACCATTTGGTCACTGTAAACACAACCTGTTCTTGGAATTTTTTCCAAGAACCAGGGCAACAACCAACTTAGTTTTCTAGGTTCTAATCAGTCCTCTCAAGTTCTTGAAGATTTTCAACCCAGAAATACCAACAGCACACAAAGGAGAGATAACCAACCTTCGTTTGAGAGCTTCAGCCAACCATTCACTGCTGAAGTTGTTTTCTTAGGAAAGAAGGTTCTGAGCACCAGAAAAAAACTGTGATGTTTCAGGCCTGGGACGAATCACTTTTCTCCATTGACAGCCCAGAGAAGAAAAGGAGAGAACTGAAGCACGAACTGAAGTTGTCACGAACTAAAACAGGTCACGAACTGAAGTTGTCACGCTCTGATACCATGTTTTCACTGTAACTACTGTAGCTACTGTAGCTACAGTAGTCCGAACCAGTAAGGAGAAGAAGAAGAAGATGAAAGAACTGTCGAACTTGATAGCTAAACCCTATCAGTCGACCTCTTAATAGTGATTAGGCTTCTAATTAAATGTACAAGGACTAAACTGCCCCTACTTAAGTATGGGACAGAGAACCTCTAATAAGACTGCCACATAAGCTCATAGCTTAACCAAGGTGAGATGACTAATCTACCCTTATTCGGCTAACTCTAACAGTATCCATATCTTTATCATGTCCACATGAATATTTAAATTTGCTAAATTCTATAAATAAATAGTGCTGAACGGCAAATTATCTTTTTCTGCCATATTAATAATTTTGGTTAGAACTTACAAGAAGCTACCACAAGAAAAAACAAATTGGTTTTAATTTTAAATGCATCCTTCAAAAGGCCATATTTTTCTAGCCTTGAAATTTTATTTTTATTATTATTATTATTATTATTATTTTATTATTTTTAATTGTTACATGCAAATGCATGTACTCTTTTACTGCTTGGTAATAAAATGAGGGTCTAGAAGAGCTGGGGGTAGACCAAAAAGGACATCAGATGAAGTAATGAGAAATGATTTAAGAGCCCATAATCTAACAATGGATATGATGCTGAACAGAGCGGAATGGCAGAGCAGGATTCATGTAGTTGACCTTATATGGTTGGGACAAGGCTTAGTTGAGTTGAGTTGAGTTGAGATGCATCTCAATTCAATGTTGTTTTCAACCATATTTTAGTCATCAGTCCCTCAAAATAGAGTGTGTACCCTGCAAAGTGCAAATTTACAAGAACATTTCTTGTAGTCATTGCTTTTTAAAAGTTTGAAGTAAAAAAAAAAAATACATTTATAGTTACAACAATTATTTTCGTTTTCTTGTATATGTTTTTCCTTATTGAAAGTTTCCATTACCTATCAAAAATTTGTAAAATCGAAATTATATTTCACATTGATTTAAGTGATTAAATTGAAAAGAAAACAGCAATAAAAGAGTTGATTTCTCACAAGAAATTGATAAGAAAAGGAAGAAGGAAGAATACAGCAATAAGAAGAGAAGAAAGATGGAGAAAGGAAGGAGGAGAGGAGTTATCGTATCACTCCAGCCTCCCTTAGTCACTTTTATTAGTTATGTTATTAACAAATGGTGGAATTGCATAGATGCCCTTAATAGGGCATACGACTCATGAAACATAAATAAGTAAGAATAGGAGGCTCATATACTTAAAGCACATTAAGAAAAGACAACTAATAACAGAACAAATAATAAAGAACACCAAGGCCCATCTGGCCCAATATCTCTACATGACTGATGAGTCTAATTACCATCTTTGATGTGTTTATGTGAAATACCTAACATTATCTAACAAGTTGGGGGACTTATTTTGTTATAGGAGTTCAAATATATGTGACACTTGTACATGTTTGGTGATATGTCCCATTTGACACAATCCACTGGTAGAAGTTCCTTCTACTGTTAGTGGGATTCTTATCAAATTGTGCCTTATTAAAAATATCATGCTAATATGACTATAGGTATCAGATATTTTAACATTCATGTTTCTATTTTGTTTGTACGTTATTCTGGACCTCTACAAATTGATGAACCGGGTTGGAACACAATAAAAATTTAGAACTCAGGAAATGAACTTGATTTAAAAGCATAAATAGATGCAGACATACATTTTAGTATCTAATAACATATAAAAAAATTCCCTAACAGGTTATTCATTAGTAGACATTGAGGAATGTTTGTTGTAAACCATTTAACCAAGTTGGTTCCCCAAATAAAATTAAATAACATAAGTTATTTTTCATAATGGGACCTGTTATATCAACAACATTTCGGGATCCTAGGGTTTGCCATGGATTGGATCTCCTACCCAGGGAAACCAGGAATATGTGGCAAATATAGTGATATTTGAATATGTTATTACTCCTATTTACTACTAAAAGCATATAAGGACCTTTGTCAGCCTTACAGTTTAGAAGAAACTAGGTGTTGGCAAAATTAAATTCCATGATATAGGTAATGACTTTCAGTAGTACTTACATTACTTATACCTATTTCTCAGTTAGTAATACTATCATAATTGATCTTTACATGCAAACTATTATGAAAACTATCCCTTTTTCTTCATTCCAGTTAGCAAAATTGTCACCTGATGATATGAAAGCCGTGAATAATATGAGATTACTTGAGCGACAATCAGATGCCAAAAAGGCCTCAATGGGGGGATTCTCTCTCAAATTTGATGCTCAAAAGGTAAATATAGTAATAGTGAAAATGCTTCATCCAAAATTGGGCACCTGACTATATATAGGATCTGAATCTGATTTTGATTATTTGTGTTCTTTGGTTGATTATCAGAAGAAGAATGCAGCTAGAAAGGATCGAACTGGTGAAGAAGAAGCGTGGCAACTATCAAGGTTTTACCCTATGATAGAGGTATACTTTAGATCAGGTTTATCAGTTTATGGCCTCTTTCCATCAGTTGCTTATGCCATTTAATCACATTTTTCTTGTTTTCTCTTAAATTTTATCTGCATTCCCTCATAGTTGGTATTTGGAATAGATATAGATATTCATAATGTGTACTGAAAGTAGTGGGATTAGCTAGCATTATTTTGATCATTTGTTATATGAACCTTGTCAATACCATATTCGGGTTACATAGTCATGTCTGTTATTCATTTCCAGGCTGAAAAAGTGGGAAAAAAACCTAAGAGTAAGAATTCTAGAGACATCTTAATTGGTTACTTAAAATTTTTCATTTAAGAAGGGAAGTATGTAGAATTTATTCATTTATATTGCTTCTCCATATTCGCATTATACTTTTAATTTATTGATAAGCTTATGGTTGATCATTGAAGAAAATTGAAGAGAGGAGAGCTTGAGAGTTCAGCAATGAGGGTCTGAGAATGAGAGTTTCGAACCTACACTCTCTCAGCACCCTAACATTCTTTTATTAAGATATATTTGAATAATTACGAGGCCCTTAGGTGGGCAAGAATTTACGAAGAACTTAATATAGACAGGATGGGCCCAGAATAAGGCCCATTACAAAAAAGAAACATAATAACAAGAAAGAATAAACAACCTATGGGCCATTCGGCCCATCTTCTCTACACTCCCCCTCAAGCTGAGCATAGATGTCAATCATGCCAAGCTTGCTGGTATCATGCTGAAGTTTTGCCTTGGGAATGCCTTTGGTGAGAAAATCTGCCAACTGTCCTTCAGATGTGATGAAAGGAAGACACTTCACCCGAAGAGATCCTTTCCCTAATGAAGTGTCGATCAACTTCAATATGCTTGGTTCTATCATGTTGCACTGGGTTGTGAGCAATGTTGATGGCAGCCTGATTATCACAGTACAACATCATTGGCTTGTCATATTCAACTCCAAGTTCTTCCATCAATGATTTTAGCCATAATAATTCAGAAACTCCATGTGTCATGGCCCTGTATTCTGCTTCAGCAGAGGACCGAGCAACAACCGATTGTTTCTTGCTTCTCCAAGAAACAACATTACCAGCCACCAAGCTACAATACCCAGAAGTAGATCTTCTATCATCAATGTTTCTGGCCCAATCAACATCGGTGTAGGCTTCAAGTTTCATATGACCATGCTTGGCAAACAGAATACCTTTTCCTGGGGAGCCCTTCAAATAACATAGGATTCTCTCTGTTGCTGCCATATGAGTGTCTCGGGGAGCATGCATGAATTGGCTAATGCAATTGACTGCATATGCAATATCTGGCCGAGTCATGCATAGATATAAAAGTTTCCCAAGAAGTCTCTAAAAGATTACTTTGTCTTCTAACAATGTCCCTTCTGAGGCTGTGAGCTTATGACTCATATCAATAGGAGTAGCAACTGGTCTAGCACCCATCTTTCCAGTCTCAGAGAGCAAGTCAAGAACATACTTCCTTTGGGAGATAAGAATCCCATCCTTGGATCGAGCCACTTCTATACCAAGAAAGTATCTCAAGTCCCCCAAATCTTTAATCTCAAACTCTGTATGGAGAAAAGATTTTAGATCATGAATTCCTGAAACATCATTACCAGTCATTACAATATCATCTACGTACACAATGAGGTATACTGCTAGAGGTCCACTCCTCTTCACAAAAAGAGTATGACCGGACTATGTCTACACATAACCAAAGTTAACAAGTGTTGTTCTAAATTTCTCAAACCATGCTCTAGGTGACTGTTTTAGTCCATTAAGAGATTTCTTCAGCCTGCATACCTTCCCTTTCATATAAGTTCCATACATCCCTGGAGGAAGAGACATATAAACCTCCTCATGTAATTCACCATTCAGAAATGCATTCTTCACATCCAATTGATAAAGGGGCCAGTCAAAGTGAGCAGCTAAAGATAGAAGAACCCTAACAGATGTCATCTTGGCAACAGGTGCAAAGGTCTCTAAATAATCAATCCCATATATCTGTGTATAGCCTTTTGCAACCAGCCTGGCCTTGTACCTTTCAATAGTGCCATCAGCTTGGTATTTGATAGTAAAGACCCACTTGCAACCGACAGGATCCTTCCCTTCAGGCAAATCCACCACTTCCCATGTGTCATTCTTGTATAAGGCATCGATTTCAGATCTCATAGCATCCCTCCACTCTGGAATCTTAAGAGCTTTTGACACAGACCTGGGAATAGGATGAGAAGCTACAGAAGAGAGATAGGCAAAGTATGGAAGTGAAAGCAAATTGTAAGAAAGGTGCTTGGAAATGCAGTGTGCAGTGCACTTCCGTTTTCCTTTCCTAACAGCAATGGGAATATCAAGGTCAGGGAAGGATGAATCCAAAGATGCTGAAACAGTACCTATTGTCTCTTCTGTGACTGGAAGTGTATGAGGCCCATGTGTTGTAGGAGAAACAACCTGTACATTTCTGAATCTTTGCCTTTGATACACCTTGGGATTGAGGATAGGACGAGGAGGTAGAGTACTGGGACAAGGGGAAATGAATGATTGATCCACCCTTGATGCATTTGAAGGAGAAGCAGACACATCAAGAGACTCAACAGGGACAGGAAGAGGAAGAGCAAACACCTGTGACAAATCCTCCCCCTGTGGACAATGTCCTTCTGGAGAGGAACCATAAAAGGGCAGAAGGTAGGAATAAGGAATCCGTAGCCTTGATGGTTCCCTTACCAGAGATAGGGGCAAGTGAACCATCAGCTAAAGTGATTTTATCACGTCCAGGGAGCAAGTCATATGAAACAAATAGGGTGGAAAGATTGGTCATATGGTTAGAAGCACCTATGTCAATAATCCAAGGGATCTTGAGATTACCTGAAGTGGTAGCATGATTGGCAGAAGCCCTTATACCTGAATGAGCAAATGCTGAAGCAGCAGAAGAATTGCTTGAAGGGTTGGAAGAAGAGGTCACATCACTCAGCTGATTGATCATCTTCCCAAACTTTTCATATTCTGCTCTCATGGCTGCCAACTGTGCAGAAGCAGACATTTCTTCACTATCTGGCCTGACAGCTACATTTGCATTTCCTGATCTTTTACTATCATACTTTTTCTGAAACCGACTGGGAACAAGATTAGGATGTAGTTTCCAACACTTATCTTTGGTGTGCTTTGACTTCTTGCAGTACTCACATATAACTTCTTTCTTTCCTATGCCACCAGAAGTTCCAGCATTCCCTTTGGGTTTAATCCCCATATTGGCAAAGTGATCATTCATATCAGCCCCTTGAACCTGAACAGCCCTTCTGCTCTCTTCACTACTCACCAATGCATAAGCTTGTGACAAAGAGACACACTCCTTGGAAAGAATATTCTGTTTTGTGATATCATATTCTGGGTTTAGTCCAGTTAAGAACTCAAATACCCTGTTCCTTTCAACCAATTTTCTGTAGGTCTCTGCATCATTGGTGGTGTCCCAAGGTACAACTTCTATTAGGTCAATCTCTTGCCATAAGGACTTCAGGGTTGAGAAATATACAGCAAGAGGTTTCTCCCATTGTCTTAAATTCTTTACATCACTTCTCAATTTATATGCCCGGGCCACATTGAGTTTTTGTGAATAGGTTTCCGCAACACTGTCCCAAATTTCTTTTGCTGAATTCATCCATAGGTAGTGTTGGCTGATTTGCGGCTGCATTGAGTTCACAAGCCACCCAATGACAGTGTAATTTTCTTGCATCCTCTTCTTGTAGGATGGATCATCTTCTGGGGGAGCCTTTTTACTTCCGGAAATGAATCCCCACTTTCCTCTACTACAAACATGAATCTTTACTGATTGTGATCATGCCAGATAATTAGTTCCATCTAATTTAACTGTGGTCACAGTCAATAAGGAATCATTTGTAGTTCCCTGAACCAGTCCATATTCAGCACCATTTTTGTTTTCAAACTCTGAAGAGTACATCATGTAAACACTCTAAACAGAGTTCAGCCGACCACAAGAAGACAATATACTGAGTTCAGCCTTCAAGAAGTAATCAGAAACTCTTAGGCACTGTGCACTCAGCCGAAGTACCTTTTCAAAGCTGTGCACTCAGCCAAGAAGAGTAAATACCAATCGGTATTGCTGAACAGGCCTTTTCACAAACACAGTGTGGGCAATAGAGACAGCCCCACTGTCAAGGAAGAGAAAAGACCCCAAAAAACCGTTCGTACAGCCCCTTAAAACAGCCAAAATATGAGTAACAATACACAGCCTTGTTACAAGGATGTTTCGGCAAGTTTTAACAGTCCAAGAAGAAGAGAAAAAACAGCCCAGAAATTTCTGGGTTAAATCAGATTTAATGCAATCGAAGGTAGTACAGAACAGCTAGGGTTTTTGGACACTTCAACAGTCCAAACACAGTCGAAGATAATACAGAACAACCAGAAACTGAGCACAACTTACAGTTCGAGCTTCAACAGTCCAAACACAGTCAAGCTTCAAAAACAGAACCGAGCTGTTCCCCTTCTCCTTCCCCTTTTTTTCTCTGATTCTTCCTGGCCACCGAACCCCTTCCCCAAGAGATTCTAGTCTTGGGCTCGTCCACTGACCTCCAAGAATCAGGCAGTATGTGACTAAGCTTCCAGCCCTATGATATTCAGGTTCAGATATGCTCTGACACCATGAAGAAAACTGAAGAGAGGAGAGCTTGAGAGTTCAGCAATGAGGGTCTGAGAATGAGAGTTTCGAACCTACACTCTCTCAGCACCCTAACATTTTTTTATTAAGATATATTTGAATAATTACAAGGAGGCCCTTAGGTGGGCAAGAATTTACAAAGAACTTAATATAGACAGGATGGGCCCAGAATAAGGCCCATTACAGAAAAGAAACATAAATAACAAGAAAGAATAAACAACCTATGGGCCATTCGGCCCATCTTCTCTACAATCATGTTTCTTTTGTATCACAGTGTGGTGAAGACTCATGAGGTATGCTATGGGTGAATAATGTGTTAGGGCCCAGAAAATATGATTGAAGATATAGATATCTGTGGTCAAGTCTGATTGGAAATCAGTATGATGTGGCATGAATTTTCTGTAAGAGGCATGATCATGGTTTGATATTTCACTATCCTGAGAAATTTTGCTCCAAGGAAGTGTGGACATGTTCTTTTGAAGTATTAAAAAAAAAACTGAGAATTTAGGGAAATTTAGGAAAAAAATTAAGGGTCAAACTTAAAAGGAACATAGCATGCCTTCAATTGAATGAAATATGAAAGTTGGATGAAAAATGAAAATTTTGGTCTGACTATAGAAGTTTTATGATGTTTATTTTAATGTTGATAAATGATTTCCTTAGATGATGATGACGATGATGATATATGATTTTTATTTTTTTAAGAGAGAGCCAAGAATCAAGGAGGTCTATTGAATGGATTTGAATAAATTGTTAATGCAAGCAAGAAATTGGGGTTTTTCATTATGGGAGAGAAGTATTAGGTGATTGGATTCTATCATACGATCACAGAAAGGCATTCTGTTTTTTTTTTTGTTTTTTTTGGGCGGGGGGTGGGGTGGGGGGGATGTGGTGGTGTTCTTAGAAGGGTTTTGGGAGGAGGATATTGGTGGACTGAAATAATATTATATTACTTGGAAAGCTGTGGAGGATGCAAACTGCATGTTGAATAGAAAAAATTCCTTTTGTAGAGGCTAAAGGAGAGGCAACAAAGGTGACTGTTTCATGGGATGAATATCAAGGACATTGTAAGGTTTCCCATGTGGTAGACTGAAATAATATGATATTACTTGGAAAGGTGTAGAGGATGCAAACTGCATGTTGAATAGAAAAATTTCCTTTTGTAGAGGCAAAAGGAGAGGCAACAGAGGTGACCGTTTCATGGGATGAATATCAAGGACATTGGAAGGTTGTCCATGTGGTTGGCCAGTTGGTTTCCTTATTTATTCTGTTTTGTTGGTCTAGTGGCCTCTAGGTACTGAGGGGATTATGGTGTCTCTTCATGCTGATGATCTGTATTATCCCTTCCTTGGGTTATGCTGAATATTTCTTGCCACATTCTTTTGGCAAGCTCTGGGTTTTCTCTGGGGTGTTGAAAGGTTGGCCATGGTTGTTATTTTGTGGGTTTACTTGTTTTGATGCTTTCAGAGAGTTAGTCACAACAGAGTTAAGTCCTAAACTATCTCCAGCTAGGTAATGCCTAGGTGTTTTGGGCTCGCTAGATTAGGCATGGCTTGGGTGATAGGTAACAACTTATATAGAAAACTTGATAATTATAAAATATATATATATATATATATTATTGCAAAACAAAGGGTAAAACATAGAATGAATTACTCTTCTATAAAGAGATATCAAGCATTTCGCTGTAGCAAGAATCAAGTTTGCTAACAAATAGATGCCAGATAATAGTTGTTAGAAGAACGGAAGAACTATATTGAATCTATCCTAGAGAATCCTGACATTCCAAGTTTAAATCATCATCATCATCCATGACTTATCCCAATTATATGGGGTCGGCTATACTCCAAGCTTAAATTGAACAAGGCAATTAGGCATGTGTATTCCCAATATTTTACAATCATAGCCTAACCAGAAAAACTCAACTCAACCTTAATCCCAACTATTTGGGTCGGCTAACCAGAAATACCAGATATAGAAATAAATTTTATATCCATCAAAGAGAAACCTGATTCTCCAAATGTAGGTTCTCACTTTCACATCACATAAGGCTAGATACAAATATTGATGTAGGAAATGTGTAATGTAGCGTATGATATCAGAGACTGTATTGTGTCCACTGTTTCAAGAGTTTGCAGGTGCCTTAATGGAGGTTTTCTGGAAAGGGAAAAAAAAGAAAAAGAAGAAAAGGAAAGTTGAATGAGAAAAATTGGCTGTGATAGGATAGAGTCTGACCATCTTTCCCAACAACAGAGACTGGATGAGGACCTAACATTTGACTCTCTCTCTCTCTCTCTCTCTCTCTCTCTCTCTCTCTGTTCGCTCTCTAATTCCATACAAAATATTTGTGCACATGACACCTATTATTATATTAAGGAGCCATTCCATCAAATATGGGGATATAATTCTTTTATATATTTGTTTTTTTTAAATTAATACCGTCTCCTAATTACTTAGATCTTTTTGAGTTTAACTAAATATTTTTTTATCCTGGAAAACTTTCATTATATGATTTTTCAATTACTATCTACACATATTTATAAGTGTTTATGCGCTAAATTATACTCTGGATGTCTCTATAAGGAATCAGGGTGCCATTTTGGGAGCATATCATGTCCAAAAAGGGTATTCTGAGCATATATGGGTATCCAGGTATCGTAGGTTATAGGTAGTTATTCTGATAAATTCTTGAAATTGAGATCTCTGAGAATGATATGTGTAGCGGATTTTTTAACTGGGAAATTTTGTATTACTTTTTTTCGAAATTTACTGTATCAGTTATAGAAATCGTTACCCATAGTAAGAACAGCTTCCTCTTGATGGCCACTGACTGCTGATCCGAACATTCTTTCCAACTGAAAATGTTACCCATATATCACAAGGACACTTCTTGATAGGGAATTTACACTAAAAATCGAAGCATCTGATAAAAATAGCACTTTTATATAGGTATATCAAGGTATCATAGTCTGTATTTTCAGAGTACCCTCCCAAGACCCCAGGTAAATGATATCAACATTTGGTAATTGCCATGACATCAGTGTTATACAGTAATATGGGACTTATCTTACAATTAGAACCACTAGGTAAGCCAGTTACCCCAATCCCAACCACAATGTGGTTTGCAGAGGTTCCTTCTGTCTGCTTGGTGATATTAGAACTTCCAAGTTCTGGAGATGACCACTTGAGGATCACTATAGGATCATTTTTAGTTAATCATGTTATTTACCTTTCTTGTTATACTGGGTAAAACCAGATACTCCCGGAAAGTGTTTTTTTTTTTTAACTAAATGTAAAACCAGATACTCCCTTTATCTTTTTCTGTTTCTCTTGATGGGTGGGAATTTAATCTCCACCTAATTACTTCCCTTTCAACTGCCTTTTAAACCAATAATTTGACACCCTGCATCTTCCCAGTCCTCTGCACCAAGTTTTTCCTACTTTATGCTGTAAGATTGGATCTAGTATGCAGCAAATTATTTACATTTGAAAGTGATTAGATATTTCATGCAAAGATTTGTATTTCTGTTTATGATCTGTTCCAACTTTTATTCTTGCCTCTTGAAGGAGATTATTGAAAAACTTAGCAAAGGTGACCTATCAAAGGATGACTACTCATGTATGAATGACCCAAGTCCCACTGTCCACGGCGGAACCCGAGGTGCATCAGTACGGACAACTCAAATTCCAGCTGCTCATTCAATTAGATCAAGGCGGACAGCTACATGGGCCCGTCCCCGTCATTCAGATGATGGGTGTTCAAGGTACTCTTACAATTCTTCTCTTTAAGGTTGCCTTTGTAGTCTGCATTCTTTGTGAATTGCATGCATGATGTGGGGTTGACCATCAGATTGGATAACCCATATCTTTTCCTGCCTATGTATACTATGCTACCCAGAATCCTATACATGCCAAGTGTACGGTGTACCAGTTTCAGACATGATACTTACTAGATATTGCACGAACACTTCTAGATGTACTCTATAGCATTGGTGTTTTTAGAATATGTGAAATGGTATGTTTTAATAAATTATAGTATAATATTAGAATTTTAATTAAATTTGACAATACATTATTGAGAACTAACATTTAGCTTCAAAAGCTAGATGTAAAAGCATGATCTACGCACATTATATGGGATACCAATACTTGTATCCATGTCCAGGGTTTTAGAAAATAAATAGCCCGTATCCCTGTTCCTTGTGTCCATTTGTTCTTTTGTATCTGGGAATCATAGTATGCGTGTACTTCCTGTATAGATGGTGATGATCATCTAATTGAGTTTGTACTGTGGTTATTCAATTTGTCCACCTTAAAAAACGAGAAGATTTTAATCTTGGCTTTCTCACTGTTTTCACCTCCAATTGAAACAATGAAGTTCCTTGACCGTTGGGTTTCCATATTCTTCTTTCTCTTGCATTGCTACTGTAGTGATTCAGTACTGAAGAATGCATTAAATGATTTCAAAAATATGGGCCAGCGTATCTTTGTATTTATCATAGGTGGAGCTACTAGATCTGAGGTAATAATATTTCAGCAGCAGCTTTTTATTTACAAATTCTACAGTCCAGTTGCATGTGCTGGCACACTGTTCTTATCAAATATCATTTTGTTTGTATTTATCAGTTACGTGTTTGTCACAAGCTCACAACAAAGTTGAAGAGGGAGGTTATTCTAGGCTCTTCTAGCATTGATGATCCACCACAATTTATATCGGTAAGAGCATTCTTCCATTAAATCCATATTTAGTGGAACAGCATCCACCACTAGTGGGCAAAAAATCAGTTGATTTTGTTTCACTGCCACCAGGCACCATGGAGGTTTAACTGAAACAAAATCAGCTTGAAACTTGATCCATCTACACTTCATCAATACATGTTTGAAGTGTGGAATGAAGTTATATTACAACTCTAAGAATGCTCTGGAAATATATGCATAAATCAGATGGAAAGCCATCTGATCATACTCAATATAGGTTACTATCCTCTAAATATGCAAGATATAACAAGGCAGGGGCCCCAGATTGTGACTATGGGTCTCACAGCACTGGAGAAAAAAAACTGCCTTGATGTGATTTTCCATACATGGCAGCTGCAGTGGCAGTTCCAGAGGGTTCACAGCATCTCATCCTCTCCACATTTGGTAAATTTTAGCCCAGTAGCTTTCCACCGTGAGAAAGGTTTAACAGGCTGAAATTAGCTCTTTGGGAAAAGGTGGGGTGGAAAAGGACTTGGACCTCAACTTCCAATCCACGTACAGAATATCCATAAGTCTAGCTTAGTTTCTCCAATGAGAAAGAGCTCTTGATCTAATAACAGTAAAAAAAGAGATCAAGCTATTGCCAACTTCTGATGTCTTTGCATCCAAACTGCAGAAACTAAAGATGCTGACAACAAAAGAACTTTCAGTGGATGATATTCGAATCTAAATTTGTGGATGCCTTGGGATGCTTGAGGCACACTTATGCTTTTAATGCCATCTGGCTGGCTTTCGCATCTTAATCATGGATACCATAGATCCACATTGCTTCTCCCATATCCTTTTTCTTTTCTTTTTCTCAGTATTGGGCAAATTTTTGGTTGAAAAATAGCCTGCTTGAAGCACAAGGTAGGAGCCAGAGTTGAGAGGACAGAATTGACTGTTCGGTCTGGCATTTTTCTTAATGGTGTTCCCACCCTTGGTGTTGTAATTGATAGGCTGAAAGCCACTGAACGATTCATATTGTATATAATGTCTTGCCATATGATGTACAAGCATAATTGGCTGCATGATATCGTACATGTATCCTGGAAGGTACAAGTATTTGGCACCTTGTGAGTATGGTTATTTATTTATTTATTTTTAAACTTGTTGCAAAGGGAATTCCAGATATAATTTGTTTATTTATTCAAAAGGAATATAATGAGAAATCTCCTTTACTCGGTTTGAGGTATGTCCTTAATCCTTCCCGTTTATGACATTCATGGTTGAGTAGACAACTATGAATTATGTTGAGAGGAAACACCAATGTAGCTTAGAATTTTTGAAAACATGAGAGGTATGGCCTTATTATCCACCGTGGGCTTCATGTTGGCCTTGTTACCTCCAAAACGGATCCAGAGTTTTCACTTCCATGAATTTATGCTATTTCTAATATGGCTTTTTTCTTAATACAAGCAACTAAGAAACATGGTCCACTAATGTAAGTATGATATGGCAGTTATAAGGTGTCTCATGCACCAGTAAACATGATTTACCGATGTTTCTGTTTAATGATGAATCGATGATTGTACAATTAAAAGTAAATAGTGAAAGTACTTGTACAGATAGATCATACCATATTCGAATTGGCCTAGATGGGTAGCGAGCCAGAGTTCCTACCGTACCACCATAAACAAAACACCCTCTTTTGCATTGTTTGGCTCCAAAGAAAAAATTATCACTTCCAAAAAATGAGTATACGATCCTAGTGTATCATGGCTTAGTATCCTCCACTTCCCATATCTAGATGAATAGCGAGGGAGGTGGTTGTAGACAGGGGTGGAGCCAATTATCTTAGTGGGGGGTCTTTGCCCCCCCCCTCCCCCCAGAGGATAATAAATAAATAAATAAATAAATAAATAAATATACACTTTCTTTAAACAAAATTGTAATATACCCAAACCTTGTCAGATCATTTTTCCCTTAAACCCTACTTCTACTCCCTATCTCCCCTACCTCACTTTTTTCTTTAACACTTTAATTCCTGCCCCCCCCCCCCCCTCAAAAAAAAAAAAAAGGAAATCAAAATTTCTGTAGTGTGGTTTCAAGGCTCTATGTTCAAAAACGGGGAAAAAGGAGAACAGCAATTTAGCCAAAATTCATTTTAAATAGGATTAATTCAGTGAATTTTCCATTGGAGCAATAAGTGGACTTGCATTTAGTCCTTTTTGGTAATTAAGTGGCATTTTATTACTATTAATTGCATATTTCAATCTGTTAACAATCCCTCGTTTTCATCAAGAAACTAAATCAATAAATTAGTAAAACCATATCAATATACATCTGGGCAATACTCAGGTTTGTTTCTCACAAATTTGATTATGGGTGAATTTTATGAAATCCAAGTGTATTTTATAGGGATGAATCACATAATCCCTCTCAAAGTTACAAGTTCTTGTCCTTTATCTGGCCTTGGAAATGGAATTCTATATTTACACGAATAATTATAAATCAAATAATTACAAATATTGAAACGGTGGCAGTGGCATAAGACAAACAACTGTCTGATATTGCTTTATTTATATAACTAGTGAATGAGCCCGTACTAAGTACGAGGAATCAGTAATGTTAAATTTACATTATGGAATCAATGTTGTTAAATTTATATTTATTAATATTTTAAATAATTATTAAAATTTTAAGAAATATTTATTTTAAAAAATAGTTTTTCAACAATTATTAGAATATGAATAGTTGTCTTTTGTTATGATACATAGAGGGTTAATGATTAATTGAGATTGATATAATGTAGGCAGAAGTGGTTGTGGATAACTACTTTTGCATTTTATGCACTTTTTTAGGGATGTATTGAAAATTGTTATAGTGGGTTGTGGGCTTTAGCAGGAATTTCTCAGAAATTGTCATACATCTAGCTTTCTAGAAAATGAGAAAGCCATTTATCTGGATGGTGGTAGTGAACTGTGAACTTCAACAACTTCTCAAAAAATGTCATGTGTCTAAATTTGAAAAAGTCATGTGTTTGAATGTGGGGGACTGTAGTTTGCATATATATATATATATATATATATATATATATAAGATAGATAGATAGATAGATAGATAGATAGATAGATAGATAGATAGAGAGAGAGAGAGAGATGTTTTATGTGGGTTTTTTTTTTGAAAATTGAGGCAAAATGTTTCTCCCTAAAAAATTAGGACAAATGACAACTCAGCACCACTAGAGGTGCAATCAAGTCGAGCCAAGCTGAGTCGAATTTTTATATGACTTAGCTTGATTCAACTAAAATGTTGTTAAGCTCAGATTCAAGTTTGAACTCGATTTGAGCTCTATTTCCTCTCGACTTTCTAAGCTTGATTTGATTAGCTCGAATTGATTCATTCTTATATTACTCATAGAAGGGATTTTTACAATATAAATGATAAGGTTTGGTAAATTAACAATTTTAGTAACCTTTTGAAAATAAAGGTGAAATCAAATAAAAAGACAAAAAAGGTAAGTTTTACTGGACAAAATTGCCCTTACATCTAAGCTACCTCACCTACATTTCTTCTTTGCTTTAGAGAAATATTTGCTCAAAACTGGGAGAAAGTTCAGAAAATACCAGGAGTGATCATGAAAAACCGAAAAACCAAACTTAATCAATGAGATCGAATTGAAAATTCGGGTTATTTGAACCAATCGGTTTGGTGTTTCCAAAAATCCGAAAGTACCAATTCGGTTTTGGTTAACCAATATTATATATATTTTTTCATATATATATATATATATATATATATATTACATTATCTATATATTATAAATGCATTATGTATTATAAATACATATTTATAATACATAATATTTTATTTATTATTTATAATATAATATTTTTTATTTATTATATATAAAATTATGAAAATCAAAAACCCAAAAACTGACGAACTGAATTAGCGATTAACCGAACTTATCAATCAATTAACCAATCAGCTTCAATTCGATTTTGGTTACCGGTTTTCTAAAAACCAGTCTACTGGTACAGTTTAGACAAAGGGCCCACAGTTCGGCTAACAATTTGTGAGCACCCTTAGAAAATACATTCGGCCTTTCGGTTAATCCAAGCATCTTGCATTGGTTGGATTTTTTTGGATAAATTTTGTATTATCCAAATTGGAGATAACTATTAAAGAGTTGCAGTTTAAAAAATTATCCAAACTAGAGATAACTATTAAAGAGTTGTTGTTTTTCGTAGTTCAAATCAGGTAGGCACGTTGTTGTAAGCATGTTAAATGAGCATTTTCAAATTATTTTTTGACATCTATCCCTTGAAATACCCCTAACCTACCCTTGAAAAAGATAAAAGACAACTTTTAACAGTTGTCAGAATATTTATAACGTGCTCAATGAATGTGCTTCCTATGTTGTGCCTATTGGATCCGGTCTCCTCCATTGAATGATGATGTGGTTGAGAGATTTGTCTCCTTTATAAGTTGCTTTCATATATTACAAAGTTGTAAGGCATAAAGTTATAAGTGCATCAAAACCATTATGTTACCCATTGGTTTCATTTATCTAAGTTTCTTTAGCACAATTTCATAACTTTTGTTTCATTAAGGATGATTTACAAGTTTTATAAGGTATGTGTTTAGTATAGCTTCTGTTTATTAAGGGGCCTTTGGCAAGCTTTTTTGGGAAGATCTTTTGGTAGCCCTGACAATTAAAAGATGCATTGAGCTTTTGCATTAAGATTTGAGTAGTTTGAAGTTTGTTTGGTTAAGGCGTGTCTTTCCACACAAAGACGAATAGAAAAAAAAAAACACAAAAGCTCCATTTGGAGCTTCTCGAAAATCACCCGCTTTAGGTGACTAGATCTATCATGAACCAAACGGGAAAAGACCGAATCACAGCCTGTTGAACTTATAAATAGTTGACAGATCGCATGGAAAGATGTGCCAAATTAGGCCTAAATAAACATTTATACTTGATTTGTCTTCAAAACTGAGAAAAGTACTTAATAAACCATTTATTGACAACTAGGTGCCACATTAATGAAGCTTCCCCCAACGGTTGGAAAGCACATAAATCAAGTATAAGTCCTTTGGGAGTGACAAATCGACACTACCAGAGAACACGTTCTCAAGGAACATGTAGTTCCCATATTGTCACAATTTATTTACAAACACATATTCGCCCTTTCCACGTAAGAGAAGGGACAATGTCCTCATTTCACATTGACAACATAAATTCTCCACCCTCCAAGCCTTAGTCCTCAAGCAATCTTCTTCATTTGTTCCTGGTGCTCCTGCTGTAAACCCACTATGCATCAAGGACTGATGGTGAATGACCAGTTTATCATATTCAATGGCCAC
Source organism: Nelumbo lutea (assembly GCF_056320005.1). NCBI lineage: Eukaryota > Viridiplantae > Streptophyta > Magnoliopsida > Proteales > Nelumbonaceae > Nelumbo > Nelumbo lutea. Next base: position 198,230,000 of record NC_142684.1, on the reverse strand, counting down.
TTTCTAGTTAGAATCTCATACACAGGTAAGGTTTTCTTCGTTGTTGGCATTTCTAACTTTGTATGCTCTGTTTTTTCATCCTAAAACTTTTTCCATGCTCTGTTTTTTCTTCCTAAATGCATCTCCTCCTTTGTTGTTATCTTCATGAACTCAAGCAACTATATGTCGATTTGGTGAAACATCTCCTACTATTGCATAGATCTTGTCTCAGGAAGTGATTGGAGTGCTGATTTAGATTCCTGAGCCTCTAGCCCCCCTCCCGATCCTCAAAATAATAAGAAAAAATTAAACAAAATTTAATGGATTGTATGATTGTATGTCTTTAATGCTTGTCAATTATTCAGGTTAATTTTCTAACCATGACGATTTGCTCAAGGCCAATTTCACAAGTATTATGTGAAACTTAGGGCCATCAAGTGGTTTAGCTATTTACGTCAAGTGAAAAATAGGATCATCAATTGGGCTTTTGTTTTATTCCTTGTTTGTTTTGTTTTGATCCTCAAGTAATCAAGGATTAGGTGGTGACAACATGGAGACATCATTATGACATGACACATGTTTTATATGGTTTAATTTTATGCTTAATGTGGATGGATTTGCAAAATTGATGTTAAGGAATAGTTTCATTATCCAAACATTGTTTCTGATTTTGTAGAACAAAAATCCATTCTCATAAAACAATTTGTCAAACGCCTTTGTTGCTCCCGAGGAACAAGAAATAAAATTCTTGTTATAGCACAAGAATTTCTAAAAGAATAGGAACATGTGAGAACATTGTCAAACAAGAACTTAGCCTTTCGGAGTTTGGAAGAACCATAGTCCAGAGAAGATGAGTGGTTGGATGGAGAAAGGAAGAAGAGAGAGAAAGTCCCTCTTTTTTCGTTAAAGGAAAAAAAAAGTAGTTTTTTGGTGCCAATTACTAGATCCAACATTATTTTGCAAATATCACCTTGTCAATTGATCAAAGTTGATAATGCATCTTGCAAAAAGCCCTAGAATGTAAAAATATATTTCATACTATATTATAAAATATATTTATATATGTATGTATGTATATATATGTTAATTGAGTTAAGCTTGCAAGATTTTGAGCAGACCTTTTTATTAGTCGAATTTGAATAACTAATTGAGTTTTCCTTAAATGTCCAACTTGATTTGAATTCTATTAGAATCGAATTTGAACCAAGACTATTCAAACTCAAGTCCAAACTATTCGATTAGACTCGATTTGATTATAGCCTTATTAAGCACCGTTAGGTGTCACATGCACTAAATAGTAAATAAATGCTTGAGCATTGGGGGAGGGGTCCAAAATGATGTTTCCTCCATTTCCTCCAATGGAGGCCTCCTACATAAATAGAGAAAAGTGTTTTCTCAATAAACACTTTAACCCAAGGTTTTTAAAATCGGACTGGACAGAGAACCGTACTGGGGACCGATTATCAAGTCGAATGGTCTGACCGTCCAATTTGAATGGATGGTCCATTTTGACTTAAAAGAACAAAAAACAACCAACAATCGTTGTTCGGGTTGACGGTTCAACGGTTTGACCACCTGAGTCAATGGGTTGCAGACCAAATAAATAGTTTTTGGCCAAAAAACTGATTTTAAGGTGAAACAAAATTGGTTACCTAACCAATTCCCAGTTTTTCTGGTTCGATCAATTTTGAAACCCATGCTTTAACCTAACAAAAATTAGGTTCCATTGGGAGAAACACTTACTTAGCAATAAGTTGGAGACGAAAATGGAAGCAAACACTAGCCTACACCACCTACCAACAAAGGATCATGTTAGGACCCTAGCTCAAGGTGATGGCTTAACCTAACCCTCAGTCAACCTCTAAATCAATGAAATCAAACTTTTATGATGGGTTCACCGAAGAGGATTGAGGTTTGACTGTTTGAGGCTTTAGTCACTAGTCATATTCGATTTATATAAGAATTTAGTTACATATTCCCGATGCAATTTTAGGTGTGATCCGATTATCGAAACTTAAAAATTAGGTAGGTACTTGGAGTTGGCATCAATGTTGTTTCTTTAGAAAAATGGCACTATGATGGTGTTTGATAACACTTTTAAGACCTTTGAAGTCTAAAATTGTTGCCTTTCAGATGCCACCTATGTTTGGGTTGGGTCTGAAAATTTAGATCTAAAATGCATTTTTAGATCTAAATTTGTAAGAGGCAGGCCAATGACTTAATGCGCTCAGACGTTTTTCAGATCACATTAAAAGATAAAAATGCCCATCCTCGATTTCCCTCACACTCTCAGCAGCGGCGTTTCCCTCTCCCTCTCTCTCTCTCCCCCCTTGTATTCTCGCCACTGCCGCTGCAAAGAGTTGTAGTGGCATTCAATTTCCCACAACCACTCCCTCCCCCCTCTCTCTCTCCTTGCCTTCCCACCACTGCCATTGTAACTCTCAGCAGTAGCATTTCCTTCTCCTTCTCTCCCTCTCCTATATTCTCGCCATCGCCGTTGCAAGGAGTTGCAACGACGTTAGGTTTCCCACACCCTCTCCCTCTCTCTCTCTCTCTCTCTCTCTCTCTCTCTCTCTCTCTCCCCCCCCCCCCTTGACTTCTCGCCACCATTGCTACAACTCTCAGCAGCGGCGTTCGATTTCCCACACCCTCACCCTCTCTCTCTCTCTCTCTCTCCCCTTGACTTCTCGCCATCGTTGCTACAACCCTCAACAGCAGCGTTCGATTTCTCTCACCCTCACCCTCTCTCTCTCTCTCTCCCCCCTTGTCTTCTTGCCACCTGCTGCAATTCTTAGCAGCAACCTTTCCCTCTCACTCTCCTTCTCCCTCCCTCCCTCCCTCTCTCTTTCTCTCTCTCTCTCTCTCTCTCTCCCCTCCCTCTCTTTTTTCTCTATCTTCTTGCCACCGCCATTACAAAGAGTTGCAGCAGCATTCGATTTCCCTTACCCTCTCTCTCTCTCTCTCTCTCCTATCTTCCCGTCACCATCATTGCAACTCTCAGCAACGACGTTCGGTTCCCTCTTCCTCTCTCTCTCTCTCTCCTATCTTCCTATCTACTACAACTCTTAGTAGCGACGTTCAATTTTTATTCTTAATAATTTATTATTATTTTAGTTCTTAATAATTTATTTTTAATTTGTAAATTTATACATATTTCCAATTTAATTCTTATTTTGATAAATTATTTTTTATAATTTTTATTTGTATTAATTATTAATTATTTGAATTTTTAAATTATTAAATAGTTTAATGGGTTCAATTTAATAATTTGATAATTATTAAATATTTTTTTATTGCTTCATGGACTTTATTACTATTTTTGTTCTTATTTTAACTTTTAATAATTTATTTTTAATTTATAAATTTATATATTTTTTCAATTTTATTCTTATTTTAATACTTTTTTTAATTTTTTTATAATTTATCATAATTTGTTCATATTTTTCAATATCATTTTGAATTTAATAAACTCAAAATTACCAAAATTACCAAAATTATATTTTATGAAATAGTACAAATTAAACTCAAAATTACCAAATAGTATGTTTTAGGGGTAAAATAGTAAAATTAAGGAATTTTAGATACTGAAGATTTGATTCAACACAAACAACCTTCTCTGTTCAGAGCCTCTAAAAAGTCAAAAAGCATCTATGCCTCTTTTTAGATTTTAGATGCCATTAATATCTTTTTAACTTTTCAAAGTTTAGATTTCAGATTTCTCAAACGCCACCAACATCAGCGTTACATCTGAAATATATTTTTTGCAATGTTTAAAATTTTGATATGATATGCTCGATATGAGACATATCTTATCGTATCTTTGAAAAATATATACAAGTTACCCATGGAAATCAGACGTTTCGTATTTTTTCATGCGTATCGGACCCATATCAGGGCGTATCGGTAATGTATCAACAAAAAAGATATGGCAAAAAACTAAAAAAAAATTAAAGGGGGAAAGCAAGCTTATTTTTCCCAAAATAAGCCTTCTTTCACCTCCAAATGACTCTAAAACTCCAAACTTCATTCCTAAAGTGCTAGACTTGCAAAAGTTTGCAAGAAACAAGTGTGAATCATTACTTTTTTTAAAGATTTTTCAAATTTTGAAAAAATATGGAAAAAATAGGTAAATTTTTTCAATTTTTTATAATATCTTGTGATTTTTTTTCTTGGATGTTTAAATTTATGTTGATCTACATTTCTTACATTCAAAATCTTTTTTTTTTTGTGTTATTAGTAGATTTATAGAAATTTTACGAAGATATTTGAGAAAATATAAATTAACAAAAAAATTGAAAATGTAATTTTTTATCCTCCTATAAAGACTAAATATGTTTTAGATCTATGGATTTATCTATCATATCCATAGAGCAATTGAAATTTCTTCTTGAATATTTTTTTTGATTTTTTATGTTTTTAGAATTAAAAAAATAAATAATAATTAATTATATTTTATCATTTGATCACAACAATTGAATATATTATAATTCTATGGATAATCTATCATACCCATAGATAAATTGAAATTTATCCTTTAATAATAATGATAATTATTATTATTTTTATATTTTTAGAATTATAAATAAATAAATTAATAATTATATTTTATTATTGGATCACAATGATTGAATAAATTATAATTCTATGGATGATCTATCATATCCACAAAGCAATTGAAATTTCTTCTTTAATAACTATTTTTGAATATATTATATAATGTTTTATTTATTTTTTATAATTTTTGAAATAATAAATAATAATTATTTATTCTTTAGGGTAAAATACAAAAACCTCCCCAGAGTTTTTTGACAATCATAAAAACCTCCCGTGTTTTCACTTTAACAAAAACCTCCCCTGTACTTCTTAGAAAACATGCAACTACCTCCCTTTCTTAGTTGAAAAGCCGATTTAATGTGCTTGTTTTTTTCAAATGCCTATTTTGCCCTTATGCCTAGATGTAGATTTATTAAAATATCCTTCAAAAACACTATTTATTTTTTCTCGAGAACTCAGGACTAGAGTCGCCGGTCTTCTCTCATGTAAAAGACAAAAATGTCCTTACTTGTTGATTAAATTTTCAAAACATGCCCCTCCTCATCACCCATGATCTCCATCATATTCTTCTTCTTCGTCCTTTCATTTACCCTCCATTAGAGATGTTTGCACCGAAAAGAAAAAGCAAAGTTACGACTTTGTTTGTTTTTAGTATTATTGGATGGATGGTTCAGGGATGTAAGTATAATGGATGCATTATAAATGAAAGGCGTGTGTGGTGGAATCACTCTGGGTTTATTTGATTTTGATATTTGTTTCTCTATCTGAACCAAATATGTGCAGAGAAGTTATCATCTCCGATTTCATTGATGTGAAGCATAGTCATAATTTGGCGTTGCAAGACTTCCAATAGGAATTTGACACCATCTCCAATCTCACGGGCTTCGACTTCAGCGACAAAGATTCTTCTTCTTCTTCTTTGACCCATCAACCAAGCAAAGGTGAGAATCATCTTCTAAACAGTTAGACTTTGGTTGGTTTTGAGAGTTTTTAACAGCAAAAAATGTATTTTCTCTTGGAATGTAGCAACTGGTGATAAGACCAAAAAAAGAAGCTGTAACAAATACTTATGCTAATGGTCTAATGGATGTTGTAGTCATTAGAATACGCCATCTAGAAACAACAAAGCTAGTTTCTCAAGCTTGGTGTCAAGGCTTGTGGTTGCAATGGTTTGTCTTATACTCTCAATTACACGGGTAATTCAAAATTTTTTAATTTCATCTATATGTGTTAATTTGATGAAACATTGCTCTGTGCTTCTGCCTACCAGAAGCACAGAAGATACTTAATTATAGAGCACTTGATCTCCAAAAATTCTACTCAAATGCTTCCGTTTACTACAATGGTGGGTTCCGTACCGTTGCCAATCCACTAAAACATTTTCAAGACACGCAAAGGAGACTCTAGAATTGATTAAGGCCATGGGTATGCGATGGATATCGCAAACAAAAGACAGTGAAACAAACTTGAGAGAGAGAAGGCAAGCGGATTTGGTTTTAAGAAAATGAACAGTGTTTTGGAGGGTATTTTAATAAATTTATATCTAAATAGATAGACATAAGGGTAAAATAGGCATTTTAAAGAAACAAGCACATTAAATCAGTTTTTCAACCAAGGAAGGGAGGTAGTTGCATGTTTTCTAAAAAGTACAGGGGAGGTTTCTATTAAAATGATAGCATAGGAGGTTTTTATGATTGTCAAAAAACTCGGGGGATGCTTTTGTATTTTACCCTATTCTTTAGTAACTATTTCTTCTTTATAATTTTTGAAATAATTTCTTCTTTAATAACTATTGTGCCAAGGCATGTTTTATGGTTGGATAGGAGAATTGAGTTTTTTTTTTTTTTTTTTTCTATCCCATAAAACATTAAAACTTCATAATTATAATTTATAAATTATAGTTAGCATATGATTTTTGTAATGAAGTTATAATTAGCTACAATATATTTCTTTGTAAAACTATTAAAATATATTAATTTAATGTATATACACCTTATTGAGATAATATATTTAATATTGATGATGTATTTTTATTATTTATTAAAATATTTATAATGTTTGCAAGTATATATATGCGTATCTTAATTTTTTTGATATACATTTGTATCCACGACGTATTCAATACATCTCTTAGAATTACATTTTAAACTTTTATTTTTTCGTTTATTCAAAAAACATTTTGAAAATCACGAAAAGTATGGACATCATTTTTATCCTTTTCTCATAGTTACTAACAACAGTAAAATGCCTATGTCAGCAACATTAATGATACCAGATAGAAAATCTCAAAACAGTATGCTTATATAGCACCGTGTTTTGACAAAATGCCGTAAACCGCATTGCTGGTAAAAACACCGCCTTAGGTCATTTTGAAGTTTGGTTTTTTGAGTTTTAAAAGCTGTGGATTCCGATCTGACGTACTCTTCTTAACAGAAAGTCGTCTTAGTGAACGAAGAAAAACGGAAGGAGTGGCTTTGTTTCTTGGCATCTTCTCTGTTGGCTCCATGAAATTGAAACCGTGGCTTCTTCACTCTGCAACTGCAAGCGTGCGTAAAACAAGGATTCATTCCATTCTTTGTTGTCGTGGCGCGTGCCGGAACCAAACGAAATGGGTATCCACCTAAATTGAACGCATTCATTCTAGTCGGTTCAGAGAGATCGAGAAAGAGACAGAGACGGAAGCAATTCTATACCCATACCTTATTACAGTATGGGGAATACGTTCTGTGGGTTCTGTACGTGCATAGATCAGGCGAGTATAGGGGTGGTGGAGAGATGGGGACGTTTCGAGAAATTGGCAGCTCCCGGTTTCCATTTTTTCAACCCTTTTGCCGGTGAATGGATCGCTGGAGTTCTTTCCACCAGGATCAGCTCCCTCGATGTCCGAATCGAGACCAAGACCAAGGTAAGTCGTTGGCTCCCTCTTTCTTCTTCTTCTTAGTTTTCCTTATACCCAGTTATTGGTTTTTCTGATTTCTCTCTATATCAGAAAACAAGCACGGAATTACGGGTGGGAATTGTATCTGTACATGACCGATAGAAAAATCAGTGCGCACTAGGAAATAAATCGATGAATACCAAATTACTAGTTTTGGTTTTTTTCTTTGTTGTTTTTTCGATAGATGAATTTTTCTTTCTTTCTTTCTTTTTGTCTATGCGTCCTTGAATCCGATAAAATTAACTTAGTTGCCGATTTGCACCAATTGGGTTTTTTCCTTGCTTATTTGATTGGGAGTTTTGAAGTGCATGATAGTTGATATTATGGAAGGATATTTATTTTGATGCTGTGAAATCCTAATGATGTTTTGTACACATGTGGTCTGGCATGCAATCTTGAAACCGTCAAATCGGTCGACATGAACAAATAATTTTTGCTGCAAATAAGAAAATTCTGTGTCGTTCCTACACTGGAATATTTATGAGGAGAAATTGTCATTTCTTCTCGGTCCTTTCTTTTTTAAATTCTCCACCGTGTTCCTTGCCTAATTCTAATGGGCATCTGCCTATCTATTATATCATAAATATAAAACCTACCTCTTACTTTTGAGTCAAACATATGGGCAACTTAACGTGGTGTTTGTGGCAACCACCAACGTCCCTAATGCATGTCTGCTACGTTATTCTGTTACTAAGACGGCTAAGGCAGAATGATGAAAAATTGGTATTATGGAATTGGTGTTATTGACAATTTGTTCTCTTGATGCGTGCAAGCGTAGTTACAAAAATAAAACTGCACAAGGAATTGTGCAATTGCAATGGTAAGCTTGTGAAGCGTCCAGACATTGTAGGAGGAAACATGATTTTGGAGCTGCTACGTGTCCTAGAGATTGTTAATAACATCATGATCATGATCATGTTCATCATCATCATCTAAGCCTTGCCTCAACTATATGGGATTTGCTACATGAATCCTATTTCACCATTCTGTTCTTTTCAGTGCAATATTCATTGTTAAATTATGGGCCCTCAAATCATTTCTCACTCTTCAAATCATGTCTTTTTTGGCCTGCACCTAGCTCTTTTAGAATCTTCAACTCGTGATAGATACTTCAAGAGAAGAAATGAACAATCACTCATTATATAAAACTTCTTATGGTTTCCTTATTTTCTTGATAGTTCCGCCTTATGGTATATCACAATTTATATCATAAGTTACTGTTAGAAACCTTTAGTATGTTAGAAGTTCCATGGTGCATGATTTACGCAAGTAAACCTATGTAACAACACAGAGCTCATGTGACTACAGTGTATTATCAGCATGTTTGTCAGTTGGCTAGCATTGAACTTGGTAAAAAATGGTAAAAAAATTGAATATTGGGATTGGAATAATGTTTGAATTTTGAGATAATGCATTGAAGTACTCGTGGTACATCCATAACAACAACAGCAATGGTAATAGGCAGAACTAGGATAGTTTAATTCCTAGTGGATAAATTGAACTTTTTTTTTTTATTTTGTGATACAGGATAATGTCTTTGTCCAACTGCTCTGTTCGATTCAGTACCGAATAATCAGAGAAAATGCTGATGATGCATTCTATGAGTTGCAAAACCCCAAAGAACAGATCCAGGCTTATGTATTTGATGGTAAAATTTTTATGATCTAGAAACAGATTGACCCCTTAATTGGGAATATTTTTTTGATATCTAGTTTCCTTTTCTTTTTTTAATCAAATCTTTATATTTACCAAAGGAAATAAAGAAATAGGATGTTTTTTTCCTTGAATTCAGTGGTGCGAGCTCATGTTCCCAAAATGACTTTAGATGAACTTTTTGAACAAAAGGGTGACGTTGCACAAGCGGTATTGGAGGAGCTTGAAAAGGTAACGTGATGTTTCTATCAGAATGTTACTTGTTGTTTAGTGCTTCCATGTTTTTGAGAATTTCCTTGTAAATATATGCATCTGTACAATCACTAATTAGTTTTATTGATGAAATTGAGAGAGTGCAATATATTCACCCTACTGCAGAAGTAAACTGCTTAATATATACAACATGCTTTAGAACCTACAACGATACAAATTAGTTCTTTTGTTAAAGAAGCAAGGAAACTTTTGTTTTGTTATAAATGAACTATTTTTCCAGCTTTTCTTGGTTGGAAATCCTGTATGCGCTCCAGTAGTGATGGAACTTCTTATGATGGCATTCCAAGGTTATTCATGATCCACCATATCCATCTTTTCATATTTAATAATAGATGATTAACTACCATCATGTTCTTAAACTAGCTGTGGAACATCAAGTTGATGAAGAAATATCTGGAAAATTAGAGTGAGAATGTATGGCCAAATCCTGGAAAGTGCATTTTAATTAGCTGCTTATAATTGGGGGTGGAGTTTGAGATGATGGTTTTAATCAGAGGGTGATGTGATTAGTAAGGCATGGATTCAAGCATCAATCTTAGCACGGACACCTACATGATTCCATCTAAAACTTTAGGTCATGATAGTTGGTGGCTTGAATGGGAGACATTGAAGTTAGCACCATTATGATCATCACCATAACAGGGGACCCAGCGGATAAGAAATGGTGAGGCTTGCTGCTACCCTGCCACTGCAAATCAGTAAAAAAATGAAGGAAATGTGAAACTTAAAAGGGAAAAATGTAATGGATATATGCGTTTTGATTTAGAAATATTACTTTGGATTTAGAAGTGGGTTTTTTCCTTGGTTGGTTAAGATAATTAGGATGACATAACCAAGTAGTTCAGGTTTCAGAGCTAACTATATCGCTTTAGAAGGAATGCCATAAGTACTTCCTTCTTGCTTTAGAGGTGGATGTGTTTTAATCTTTTTGGTTGTTATGGATATAAATACCATGGTACAGAAAAGCAGTTCAGAGTTATTTGAGAAGTACTTATAGGAAAAGAGAGGTTGAATTAATTTTAGTTTCTGTTCACTTTATTTCTTACCATGTTCCATTACCAATCTTTAGGCTCCATTTGGTTTGTGGGATAGGGATGAGAAAAAGGGAATATTTCAAAAATATTCCTTTTTCTCTCATTTGTTTTGAGGGAAATAGAGGGATGGGATGAGAAAAATGTGGGATGCCAGATCCCAAAATTGTGGATTTGGGGTCGCACCAAAACTGTGTGACCCCGGTGGAAAAATTTGAGAAACCCTGTTACCATCGACAACAAACAAAGGAGGGAGAGAACCAGTGCCTTCCCCATTACCATCGGCGATCTGCTACCTCCCCTTCCCCATTCGAACCCAGAAGTAGAGCAGCGGCGGCGGTACCCCTTCTCAGCCACTCCCTTCCTCCCTCTCTCCTCTCTTCTTATCTTTCTTCCTCTTCTTCTTCTTCTGTCTTTTGTTTTCCACCCAAAGAAAGCACTGTTCATCGTCTTCTCGACAACGAACACAAGAAATGCTAGTGGCGGTGACCAGGATCATTTACCCTCTAGTACCTCTCCGTTCATCGCCTTTGCTTTCCACCGGTGAACTACTGTCTCCGGCGGCACTGTTCGCTTTCCAAAGGTGACCAGCGGCACTGTTCATCGTCTTCGCTTTCCGCCGGTGAACTACTGTTCGTCTTCCTCTTGGTGAAACAGAGCACCCCACAGTGGCTATACTCCATCATTCCTACCGTCTCTGGCAACCGTTTCATTGGTTTTGACTAGTTTCTCCTATCATCCATTGTTTCTGATTCCCTCATTTTCCCTCTCCTCTTTGATCACCATTGCAGTCATGGAGCTCTCTTCTTCACCTTAGATGAATCCGGCAAAGAAGTAGCTTGTCACAGTGCTTTTCCCATTATTTTCCCATATATAAAACCAAACAATGGAAGTGTAAATTTTTACACTTTCCCATCCCATCCCATCCCATCTTTTCCCATCCCACCCAAATCTTCCCACAAACCAAACGGAGCCTTATGTCCCTATAACCTTGTGACTTTCCTAAAATGCAACATTTTCTGATATTATGTGTTATATATATTTTTTATTTAAGATGGCTATCAATGCAGTTTTGAGATGTCATCTATTGTCAGTTTTTGATTTTCAAATTACAATATAGATGTCCCGCCACTCTATTTTTTTAGTTTATGATTTTTTCCTCTTCCATACTGAGAAACAAAGATTTTTGAATTTGAAACTGGACATTTTTCTTTGACCAGCATGTCTGAAATAGTAATATTCTATGTTGGAATCATTGTCAGGTTATGGGAGCATATGGATATAGCATAGAACACATACTAATGGTAGATATCATACCTGATGCCTCAGTGCGTAAAGCCATGAATGAGATAAATGCAGGTAACAAGTCTTCTCCTTCTTACATTTGATTCTGAAAGTTGTCCTTCCAGGTGACGTTTTAATGTTTCAAACATCTAATGTTAGTTCTTATGGGTTATACGTATTGTTTTCCAGACTAGGTAGCAATTTTAACTTACTCGATTTCCTAATTTTGAATATCAAACTATGTAGTATTAGTTTAAGCCTGTGTAGTGTTGACTTCACGGTTCTGGTTTGGATTTTTTTAATGTTAGTTGCTGATTAATCTTCATGCCAGTGATAATGGTTATTATAAAGAGAACAAATGCGGTGTTAAATCCTTGACTAGAATTTAGTTTTTTTTCTCCATTGAATGATAATCTAAATGTGAAGCCAAGGATTATTTTCTTTGGTATTTCCTTTTCGGTCTTTTGTGTTTCCTGATGTTTTTTATGCTGCTATATAGACTTCAAATTGGAGGATAAACAAATGTTAAGGAAATGCCAAAAGCACAAACAAGTGCATAAGACTGTAGCTTGCCAATGCATTCCTAATTTCCATTTTCTTCATCATGATGTTTCAAAATTTAGAATATTAGATATGGTCATTGATAATTTCAGAATTCATGTGCCTAGGGTCACATGGTTAATGATAACTTCAGAATTCATGATTTTACCCCATAATTCTACATGCTGCATTCTGGGCTGGTTTCTAGCATTTGAGCCACCTAAATTATTCCCTGGAACTGCCGCTACTTTGGTTACTCAGGTAAAAGAGCTGTCCCAAGTGATGATCTTTAGGATCAGCCTAGTACCGCTTTTCTCAGCATATGGATTTAATGATATCCTCTTATCAAATAGAATCACCCAAGGATTTTCTGGATGGACATTGATTGGGATTGACTGATTGTCTTGTTAGTTCAAAATGGTACGTTGAAAGGCATCAATTGAAACATATGTTATTAGAAGTCTGAACTAAACAAACCTTGCCATCCATCTTTATGCCACTACGAAGAATGAAGTTCAACAATCTTTCAGTTGTTTGCTCCATGCTTCAGCATCTGTTTATAGAAATTTGGCATTAAACTTGGACCATGTTCTAGACTTCTAGTAGGTTGGTCTATGCATTAGTATGAACTATTAAGTAGTATTTAGTGATTCTAAGTGCATGTTGACTACATGAGATTTTGTCACTGTTATGTGTTGCAGCTCAAAGGCTCCAGCTTGCTAGTATCTACAAAGGTGAAGCAGAAAAGGTGTTCCTAGTGAAGAAAGCTGAGGCGGAGGCAGAGGCTAAGTACCTTGGAGGGCTTGGGGTGGCCCGGCAACGACAAGCTATCACAGATGGCTTGAGAGACAACATTTTAAACTTCTCTAACAAGGTGGGAGGCACATCGGCAAAGGAGGTGATGGATCTGATCATGATCACGCAGTATTTTGACACAATCAAAGACCTAGGGAATTCATCCAAGAACACTACTGTGTTCATACCCCATGGCCCTGGTCACGTCAGAGACATTGGTGAGCAGATACGAAATGGGCTGTTGGAGGCAGCGAGTGCCAATGTTGAATGATTTTGTTCACTTTCTGACTTCCCATTAGTTCTTAGTCCTGTTGGCTTACCACTGAAGCGTGCCTTTGTTGAGTTTCTGCATATTTGTATGCGAATAAAAGGGGAGAATAGGATTAGACAGGAACAGAATGTTTACACCAAGGATGGATCATACTGTTTTCTTAGTAAATACATAGGGGTCTAGGTTTAAGGGTGTGGAGGAGAGAAAAAGGATACTTAATTGCTTATGTAGTTATGTGCACCATCAATGACGTGTAAATATGAATTTGTCATGTGTTTATCAATCACATTTACTTATAACGACCATGCACTCTGACTGATGTTTGGAGACTGCACCCATCCCAACTGTAACTACAACTGCAACTGCAACTGCAGACTGCTACTATGGACTATCCATCAAAATATGCACGGACATGGAATGAAATGCTAAATTCTTTAACTAAAGCTGTGTTAATTATTTTTGGCAGTACAACTATTGGCACAACACAATGGAGATTGGAGAGAACCCCTCCTTGGGATCGGCTTCAGTGCTTACAAGGTCGTGCTCACAACGCTAGCCGTAAATTGGGAACATATAGGTACTTGTATGCTTTTTCTTCATGGGGAGATGTTTCCTATGCAAAGCTGCAAGAACTGTGCGAATGGTGTGAATATGGTCTTATGAGGACCAAATCTAATCTCCCTTCGAGAATTCAGATTAGCACAACCATTCAATCTCTCACTAGATGCCTTATGAGGTGTAATCATTGGCTCCACACTCCGCTAAACAGCCACTGTGTTCAGCTAATTTGATCTCACTGATTCTATTGGGTTTTTTAAAAACTCAAACCAAAAGTAAATTAAATTAACCAATTAACAGTTTAACTGGTTGTTTTTTTTTTATACCGGTTGGTTCAGTTAACTAGATTTTTTTGGTCCAAATCCCAATGCAAAAGATTGGTCATTGATCAAATACATGCACACAAGGTGGGTGGGTTACTAGGGTATGAGGGTATTATGTTGGTTGATTAGGCCATGCTTAGGAGTGTTCAAGTTAAAAATAAGTGCTTATTAAATAAGTGTTTAAAAATAAGTGATTATTCAAATAAACACTAATTTGAATTTGCACCCAACATTTTCAAGTGCTTATTTTTTAAAATAATCACTTATTTTATATTGGGCGTTTAGTGGTTTGTTTATTTAATAAACACTTAGTTGTGACTATTTTGTCATTTATTTTCTTTCAAATTTTTAAAATATACCATTTGAAAGTACTTTTAAGAAATTATTTTTATGTAAGCATTTTTACAAAGGCACTTTTATAAAAGTACTTTTATGAAAGCATTTTTAAGAAAGTACTTTTATGAAAATATTTTTACGAAAAGCACTTTTACAAAAGCACTTCTATAAACGTACTTTTACGAAAGCACTTATGAAAGCACTTTTGCAAAAGTACTTTTGTGGAAGCACTTTATAAAACATGAAAGTACTTTTGTAAAAGTGCTTTCATAAAAGTGCTTTTGTAAAAGTAATTTCATAAAAGCGCTTTCATAAAAGTACTTTTGTAAAAGTGCTTTTACACGCTTTCACAAATGTATTTTCATAAATGTTCTTCCGAAAAAGTGCTTTTCTAAAAGTACATTCATAAAAGTGCTCTCATAAAAGTATTTTCGTAAAAGTGCTTTCTAAAAATTCTTTCATAAAAGTGCTTTCATAAAGGTACTTTCTTAAAAGTTTTTGTAAAAGTACTTTTGAAAAGTGCTTTAGTAAAAGTACTTTTGTGTCTTCATAAAAGTGCTTTCATAAAAGTGCTTTTGTAAAAGTACTTTCATAAATGTTCTTTCGTAAAAGTACTTTCATAAAAGTTCTTTCACAAAAGTACTTTCTGAAAAGTGCTTTCATAAAAGTACTTTCTGAAATCTGAAAAGTGCATCTTTTTTGTAAAAATGCTTTCATAAAAGTACTTTCTTAAAAGTGCATTCGTAAAAGTACTTCCTGAAAAGTGCTTTTATAAGTGTTTTTGTAAAAAATGCTTTCATAAAAGTACTTTCTTAAAAGTGTTTTCGTAAAAGTACTTTTATAAATGCTTTTGTAAAAGTGCTTTCATAAAAGTACTTTTATAAAATTCAACTAGGGATAATTTTATAAGTGGTATTTTAAAATTCAACTAGGGATAATTTTGGAAGAAAAAAATTGAATAAGTGCTTATTGTATAAACACTTAAAAAAAGCTGAAAATTTGGGCTTAAAAATAAACCCTTATTTTTAAAATAAGCACTTATTTCGAGCTTATTTCCCAAATACCAATAAGTGCTTAATGGCTCAAATAAGCACTCCCAAACATGACCTTAATCTCATTTAGTTCAATTTTTGTTTGAATTTTTAAAAAGTAAAGTAAAAATATGAAAGGATCGGTTCGGTTTCAAATATATACTCAACCGAACCATGAGCACTCCTAACCCAAAGTAAGGAAGTGGCATCATAGTCACTTAATGACTTAAATATCAACACAATACACCCGATACGGGGCGTATTGTATCGATATCGGTTGATAACGGTACGGGATACGCAATAAATAGAAACATATCCCGTAAGTCATTTGTATCGTACCAATACGAATCTGTATCATCATGTATCATATTGTACCGGATGATATGCACCGGTACGAGACGATATGCACAAGACACCACGTCTCTACTTCATAAAAAATACAACTGTGCTGATTCAAACCCAAGTCATTTAGATAGGCTATCTTTTGCCACTCTCTATTCAAACTAGGCTTTATCTTGTATTATTAAATAGAATCAAATAAATTTTATTATGCTTTTGTGCCAACATAAAATTTAAAGGAAAAAGACATGTTTATATTTACCAATTCTAACCATTCCAAGCAATGATATTCAAGAATAGTATTTTATTAATTAATGGAACAAATAATCTATAAAGTCCATATTTATATAAAAAGATGATTTTTAATATCAATAAAATTATACAAAGAAAATATTAATAATAAAATAATTATTTTAATATTTAAATTGCACATGATATGCATTTTAAATTTATATATATTTATAAAAATTATTAATTAATATTTTAATTTACGTTAATAATTAATAACAACATATTTATTATTTATAAAATAATAAAAATATTGTTTATAAAATATTGAAGAATATAATATTAAATTGAATCTATCAAATTCAATAATCTACATTTATTTCAGAAAATGATTTTTTTATTTCGAATTATTTATAGAAATAAAAATATTAACAATGGAATAATTATTTTAGTAATTAAAAAGTATGAATTTGTATAAGATATGTATCTTAAAAATTTTAACAAATTTGGTATACTGTAAGTTAATATTATATTTTTGTGAATTATTAATTGGTATTTTAATTTGCATTTGAAAATTTAATGTTTAGTTGATTTTTTGTTAATGTTAAAAATTAAAACAGTAAAATAAAAAAATAAGTAATATAATAATTAAAATATAATATGCACATGTATTTTAGTGTCTTGGACTCTTGATTGATGCATTATAAATAAAATTATATGATACCTAGGCATCCCGACATATTAATTGTAATATATTTTTTCATATACACCATTAAAATATACATTTTTTATGTATTTATATAGTATTTTGATATTAAATTTAGTGGTATTAATGTATTTATGGAATTCATATGTATTTCCCCTAACGTATTAATCAGTTTTCATATTTCTCGTTGGTATCCATGTGCTTCCAAAGCATACTATATCTGTATCCATATCTATATCCAAATTCTCCAATACTATGCCTGATACCGATATTTTAATCCTTATGTGTGCTTTAAATGGGCAGTTGGGTGATTGGCTATATATCTAATAGGGGTGACTCATCTTCCCTGCTTTTCATTTTTTAAAGATATACACGCTGTACACGTATACACTATAACTGCCTCTAGTAAGCTTGAAGAAGATA
Organism: Nelumbo lutea; assembly: GCF_056320005.1. Taxonomy (NCBI): domain Eukaryota; kingdom Viridiplantae; phylum Streptophyta; class Magnoliopsida; order Proteales; family Nelumbonaceae; genus Nelumbo; species Nelumbo lutea. The sequence goes on along the minus strand of NC_142684.1, from coordinate 198,212,738 downwards.
GATATTTTCTGTCTCTCTCTTTCTCCTCTCATACACACATAGAGGCACCACATATAAAAGTAACACATTCATATGCATTGGTGTAAACATGTACGTGGTCAATGGAAGATGTGATTGGGACTTCCAACAGCCCTGCTACCAACTTAGTAGCTGATGAAACACAACTTTATATGACCATTCAATTTTAAACTGACTCCAACGAACCCAACAACACAGTAGCTAGCCTTATATGCCTTCGCTCTCAAATCCTCGAGCGCCTACTTCAACCACGCCCACTGGAAATTTGCGGTTTTCTTAGTCGGCCTTCCCTTTACTACCACTGCCACTACAATGCTACCACCACGAGGATTCTGCAACTCAACTCTCAACAAATTAAGTAGAAAAAATTACCTATACTATATTGACCAAACCTTACCTTTCTTATGGCTCTGTTCTGAATGATTTAATAGGGCCAATGTTGTTTTTGGCTGGGGTGTGTTAGGGCGGTACCCTGGCCGGTCGGGCTTCCACGTGTCTCGAGATCATCCAATGTCCTTGGCCACGTCAACGAGGCAGCGTGTCATACACTGCAATATCTCTATGTCGTTGATAAGCACCTTTGCCGAGGAACGCGGGATCATCCGAACCGGTCTCTTTTGTGGCACCCCTCTAATCCCAATTCAGGAAAAATTTACCAGAGACTATGGTTCACTTTTCTCAGTATTTAAGAATATTATATTTATGTATTGATAAATGATAGAAAATATATTATTCAATGCATATTTATATCCATAATATTATTATGTAAAAATACATTAATATAAAAAAAAGTAAATTTGGATTCAAGTGGGCTTGTGATAAAAAAAAGGCATATGTTTTATTTTATGGAATTTCTCTACGTATCCTCCATTACAGCTAAAAATCTATTTGGTTACAAAGATAAATTTGTTAATGCAAAATTAATCCAGCTTTGTAATTTTATGGACCCGTTTTATATTTTACATATTTGTATCGTTTCAAAACACAACTATAATAGGAACACCCCTCTAAGGAACGTAACTGAGTACATCACGGCACTCGGTTATTTAAGGGCACTCTCATCAAGGTATCTTCTTCCCTTTGACCCTTCAACACTCTAGCCTTCCTTTTGCTTTCATGCTCTCCTTAACCCTATTCGGTCCAGACCAGTTCAACCTCAACAGCTTGGGTCGATTGCCCTCTTCATCTCTTATTGATTTAAGCGTTAAAGTGCCTTTTTCGGGGATTTCCTTGAGGCTTTTGACTCTAATTCGTTGCATGTCCTGCTCGATACATCACCTCATCCTTCCAGTTCGGCTCGTCCAAGTTCACAGGAAATTATTTGTTGCTCATCCATCTCAATTCGGACTGCATGAGAGTGTGTTTTCCATTTATCAAACCGGGTGGATTGACCATGGAGGAGTGCAACTTGAGCGGATTGGATTGGGTTGAGGATCAGTCCATGGCTAACATGAGACCAAAGTTTATTAACTCAGGTCCAACCTGAGCTTAACCCACTAGTCTTGGGTTCGGATTGGTGAGGATTGGACGGGTTTAAAAGAATTTCTGAATATATTTTCTAATATTCATCTTTAATTAGGTTTTATGGTCTAATTTATAAGGAGAATCGATTGAAAATGAATACAAATTTTCATTTACAAGTGTATATATACATATATACATGTATATATGATTTAGAAAAAAAAAGAGATATTTTTATATAAACAAAATGCATGTATGTATTTAATTGGATGGGTTAGAATTGGGTCAGACCTAAGGTTCTAAATATCGTTACGTCCAGCAGTATCGACACTTTTTTTTTTCCAAAACCGATTAGGGGGCCAGTTTAAGGTTCCTCTACCCCCTAAACCGATCAGAACCCTGATACACCCTCTGTAAGGGCATATCGGGGTGCTCTTGATATGATACGTATCAGCCGATACGTATTAATACTTTGAACCTTTGTCGGACCTAGTTTAAACTGCCTAAAACCTCATGCCAAGCCCAAGTGCCCAACTTAAGTTTAGTTTAAGATCTTATTCCACAAGCCACTGTACATCAGGATCGGGAACATCTCCCTTGTCATTATTAAGGGAGATGTTCTCAATGTGCGTTGGTAGTGTCTTGTTGGAAGAGATTGCTGATAGCAAACCCAGTGTCATGTTTTACAATATGACTGATGTGGATCATTATTATTGGTTAAACGATCCCAAAACAACATCAAGTGCAGCCAATCCAGGTTCTAACTCTGATGAATGTGGGAGTGGGATTCATCATTCACCCCAATCTCCGCTGCGTACAGCGAGCTCCTATTGATCTTACCAGTAAGCTATCTGGCACCTTCTTTATTAACCCTTTTCTTTGTTCTCTCGAGCAATGACTGGAAATTAGAAAGACAACTCCCTCTATTATTAGATACAACAAATTTTATAATTAAACCTTGCACTAAGGTAGTTGCCTTTCTTCTTTTCGACGTTTTGCCTATTTAAACAATTAGCTTGTAGCTCTATGGATTACAACAATACAAGAAAATATATTGAATGAATTATTAATGAAGCATGCATGGTTAATAATTCTTTGATAAACTTTTCATTCCACCATGATTCTTGGCTACCCTAGGAGACCTACCTACTGGGACTGAATATGTATTAGAGCATCAGAATATCCCACGTATTCAGTTCATATGGACAATTTCTTTCCGACCTGCATGAGCAGTTGGAATAGAACAGGTTGCAATTATGTGGTGATGGGTTGTCCTGATTATGTGCATTCACAAGACCATATGATCAGCCCTCTTTGTGTGGCATAAAGCATTTATAAGCTCTACCTGTCTCCACCTGCATGAAAAATGCATTAATTAATAGGTTACAACTTACTTGACATGACTGCAATTATCTGACCCTAACGATGCACAAATTTACATTCACAGGCCATTTCTGACGTGTTATAAATTCGCAGGAGGAGCTTTCCTTACATCCCATCAACTTCGAAGCTTATCAGGAGGAAACAATGGCTACAACACCAGGCCCCTTAACCAGCTGGCCATGGCAAAAGCTCGGAAGCTTCAAGGTAATCAATCCACTTTTCTCCCCTTCTGTTTGTTTTCACATTATATTTCGTAAAACTTGCATTTTCTTTTTTCTTGAACCATAGGTTTGCGATTGGTAATCAAAAACCTGCAATTCTTTCTGTTTAAGTTGTTGCAGTGTTGGGTTCTTTTCTTCTTAAAATATTTTCCAAAAGAAACATAACAGAAATTAAATCAACTACTAGCTACTTATCTAATTCGCTTGGGTGCACTGTGGTTAATTGGTAGTACGTGGTCTTGGCACCTTGGGTAGCACATAGCATATATTCGTTCGTGACAAAGGACCCAAAAGATAGAGACTTGACAAATTTGCTTATCCTCCCATATCTTCTATGGAGGTTGGTTCACCACCAAGCATGGATAACCTTGGCTCGCCATCAGACTGCTAAAAGCAAGCACAGGATACTGGACAAGGGCATCGAATTTGAACAAGTAGATAGAGAAAGAAACTGGTTAGTCCTAATTAAATTCATTTTTCGTTTCTTTTGGTGCTGTTAATGTTAATAGTAGTTGTTATATATTCATGTGTGTATGCATGAATGGCTGCAGGGATGACCTTATTCTCCTAAACGGTATTCTGTTCTACATGGCTAATTTGATTTTGAATGAATCAAAAAATTTACCAATGTGGAGGACAGATGGTGTGGTTCTCAGCTTTCTCCTTCATATGGGCCCAGTTGAGTTCCTCTATTATTGGCTTCACAGAGCATTGCACCACCATTTCCTTTACTCTCGCTACCATTCCCACCATCATTCGTCCATTGTTACAGAACCCATTACAGGTAATCCTCTCTCTCTCTCTCTCTCTCTCTCTCTCATTCACTCACTCACTAACATAGTTGTACTATTGTTCTTGTTTGTGGCAGCTGTTGTTCATCCATTTGCGGAACACATAGCCTATTTCGCACTCTTCTCAATCCCCATGGTTGTGACATTGTTCAATGGAACTGCTTCAATAGCATCCATGTTACTATACATAACTTACGTTGATTTTATGAACAACTTGGGTCACTGCAATTTTGAAGTAGTTCCGAAGTGGATTTTCGACATCTTCCCTTTCGTCAAGTATCTCATGTACACTCCATCGTAAGTCTCAAAGTCCACCATCACTGTAATCTCAGACCCTTAATTAGATCCATAATTTCCTATATTGTTCTTTTTATAATTAAACCTCATTAGTTAGCTAGGAGTTAGGATAGAACTAGCTATAGAACATGACGTGAAGTAATGCAACAGGTTTCACTCTCTTCACCACACGCAATTCCGGACCAATTTCTCTCTGTTCATGCCTCTGTACGACTACATGTATGGTACCATGGACATCTCTTCAGATAAACTATACGAGACTTCACTCAAGGGGAGGCCGGAGACACTGAACGTGGTTCATCTAACACATCCAACCACGCTTGAATCCCTTTACCATCTACGACCAGTTATCGCCTCTTTGGCTTCTGGGCCTTACGCTCCCAAATGGTACTTATGGATGCTGAGGCCGGTCACATATTTGTCCATGCTGTTGACATGGATCTTTGGCTCCACCTTCACCATTGAGAGGAACGTCTTCGATGATGAACTCAAAATGCAGACATGGGCAATACCAAGATTTAGTTTCCATGTAAGAGACATATATATAGTTCAATTTCTATACTCTGCTTGTGATGGTATATATTAATTAATATTGGGATGTAGATGACTAAATGATCATCTTTGTGTTGCAGTACTTCTTATCATGGCACAAGGATGCCATCAATCGCTTAATTGAGAAAGCTATACTGGATGCCGAGCAAAGAGGGGTTAAGGTGTTGAGCTTAGGTCTTCTAAATCAGGTATATTTATCAGCTCATCATAAGTCTCAGTAAAAAACACAAATATGTAGAGTGCAAAACCTTGTATTTTGTATGCATTTGCACTATATATATTTGTATTTGTACTCTATCCAAACTGAGCCCAAATTGCACATTTAACTATTTTTTTCTTAGTTTAGAAAGATGCAAATTATGCTTTCTTATACAGTAGAGTAAAGAAATCAAATAAGTTTCATATCAGCTGCTCAAAAAAGGTCTGATTATTGAATCAAAAAGAAAAAAAAAGTGTCAATATTAACCCTCCACTATCTACTGTAACCTGTCAAATTGGCAAATACTCTACCAAGTCTAGTTCTTGACCTCCACCCAAACGGTTAAAAGTGATTTAAATTAGGTTGTTGGTGTTTATAAGCACTTCATGGTATGTTGGTACAAGCACAAGGTAGTTGGAATTCATTGATGAGAGCAAGTGTAGTTGGACGTCATGTTCAGAATAGTTTGGGTGAGTAGTATTTTTAGCAAAGAGTTAGGGTGAGTAGTACATCCTTAGTTGTGGTCCCTATCAAGGTTATGTTTGGTTTGAAGGAAAAGGTAGGGAAACCTATACAAGGTTTGTAAAGGTTTTCCTAATTTTCCCTTCCTTTCCCTACTTTTTCCTCAAACCAAACATAGCATTAGTAAACACTCCTGTACATCAATAATTGGGTATCATATATAGTTGACCTACAAGATTTCTTTGAGTTTTGAGTTTGTTAACAATCAGAATAGCCCATGCACAACAACGTTAATTATTTTAATTATGCAAGGCAACTGCAAATTGGAACCACCCATCCGTTCTGATAATGAGTCATTTTCACTGCTTGGGTCCGGATCTTTGATACAAGAGAGTCCCAAATTTTGTGAGGGTGACCTGGAAATTAAAGCAACCATGGCTTCGCTCTAGCATTTTTCTTATATTTCCTTGAATAATAGAGGGATTTTGATTAGCTGTTGTAACCATGATAAGGCCAATTGGCTATATTGTTTATTGTAAATGGGAGATTATAGGTTTTGAGTCTTTCTATAAATTATGGTAATTAAAATGGCCTGGAATCTGGACAGGTTATTGAAGGTTGAAAACTGATTCCCAGATAGTTTTCAATGGTTCACTTGGGTCATGTTGGGGAGATTTTTCAAAATTTTTTTCAGGCTGAAATGTTAAATAATTTGTTTTGATTTACATGGTAAGGTGAAGAAATGGAAAACAATTCCATTGTAGAAGGAATGAAAGTATAGCTCAAACATTTCTGCCTGAAAAATTCGTTTTAGGGGTTCTCTTAATAATCAGTTAACAAATACCGACATCTTATTTACGCCAATGTTGTGGATATCAGGGAGAAGAACTGAACAAAAACGGAGAACTTTATCTCCAGAAGCACCCAAACCTCAAAGTTAGAATTGTAGATGGTAGTGGATTGGCCGTTGGTGTTGTACTTAATAGCATTCCCCAAGGAACAAAACAAGTGCTTCTGAGAGGAAGGACTACCAAGATTGCAATTGCCATTTCCAGAGTTTTATGCCAAAGAGGGATCCAGGTACACTAATTAATCACTATAAATAATGTTAATTTCTTTTTCTCTCATATTATAAGCATTTCATCATTCCTAATCGCAAACCACTGAAAATTGTAAGCTATATATTTTGCACATTTGAAGGCGAAAACCTGTTTTCTACATTAAAATAGATGTAGCAATAAAAAATATTCTGTATTATTTCTTCATAATATTATTGCTTCAAGTCCTCAACAAACTTGATCAAATTTTGGTGTTATAAAATGATGAATTGGTTGTCTCTAACATTGCTGAACTGGAACAGGTAGCTATGATGGACAAGAATCAATTTGATAGGCTCAAATTAAGACTGCCTACAGAGCTATGGAGCAATTTGTTCCTCTCCACTAACTACAATTACAAGGTAAGGGAGGAAATATTTTTTTCATTGAGAAGAAGTTACAGAATAAAAATAAAAATTATTTTTTATTGGGGGTATTAATTCTTCAGCCTATCTGCCCAAAACACATCTAGTCTTTCTCCTGGTTCAGGTTTTAACTAAGCCAAAACCGGGAGGGTGCTGACTGTACAATCAGCTAACCCAATTAACAATCGAGTAAGGTCTGGACTAAGTTGTCTTTTCCTTGATTCAACCTAAATCATCATCATTCTAATTAATTACCTTATTGAAGTAAAGTTGTGGGAAATGGGATATTCCCTGCAGAAAATTCATCACCATGGGCTTATTCATGTTTCATCTGATTTCTGCCCCACAGACCTGGCCTTAAAAGTTAAAACACCATTACTCAGTATTCACCTCTATCTTGACCCACATGTCTATCCATAAAGAAAGCAAAGGAATTTAACAAAGTTACCTGAGATACTGTAGGTATGGTTGGTGGGAGAGGGAGCTCTGAAGGACGAAGAACAGAGACAGGCGCCAGAAGGGACCCATTTCATTCCATTCTCTCAGTTTCCTCCAAAGAGAGTACGCAGCGACTGTATTTACTACACTACACCAGCCCTGAGGATCCCTAAGGCTCTTGAGAACGTTCACTCATGTGAGGTTAGTCCCTCCAACTTTGGGGCATTTAATAATTAGTCTCAAGGAACTTTTAAACCTAATTAAGGGCTATTAGGTGAGGTTCCTAAATAGGCTTTTATTCTCTACCAAAGCCCACCCATATATAATGGGGTGATTAGATGGAACGCTAGACCATTTGATCAAACATCTTAACGAATCATTCAATCTAAAAGCTTAAGCTGTTAGGGTCCTTAAATAGGTTTTTATTCTCTAACAATTAGTCTAAAAATACTTCGATCCGTCTTTATAAAAGTATGAGACTAAAGTTTCTTACATGTTTCACAACAGAATTGGCTGCCAAGACGGGTGATGAGTGCATGGCGTGTGGCAGGAATAGTCCATGCCCTGGAAGGATGGGATGAACATGAGTGTGGAGACACAGTACTGGACGTAGACAAAGTATGGACTGCAAGTCTTCGCCACGGATTCCTTCCTGTAGCTCGCGCTTGATCCATTGAATTGCACCCACTCGAAGTGTTGTTGATGATAGTATTGATATTTGTCTTCTCTGTGTGTTAAAAAAAGGATGGCTGTGATATGTGAAAATTTTCCTTTGTTTGTAGAGAACGTTCCCAAACTGGGAAAGCTGAAAGCATAAAAGCAGATCTCCACCTAGTTAACCTAGTTATTGAATAATATTAATGAATGGATTTTGTCTTGTTGGATATACTATAGAAGTATAATATTTTAGGGTTATTAATAATATATATATATATATATATATATATATATATAATTCTATTATATTTCTTTTTTCAGCCTTTACTTATATTTTTCTCCCTTTTCTTTTCCTTTTTATTTTCATTCTTCTTCTTTTAGTCGTCCACCCTTTACACTTTAGCTTGTGAGTATCGTTTCGAGTCGGATTCGAGTGTGAAACTCAAAACTTGATCAAGCTTGAACAAGTTTCGAGCTCCGAGTTTTGAATCGAGTTAAAACTTGAATCACCCAAAACTCGACTCGCGACTCAATACATTGTAATTTGTAACATGTGACCGGATAACCGGGTTAATCGACTCATTAATTCAACTGCCACTATTTCCAGCTTCCCAGTTGGTGGTGTACGTTGAAGCAAGTTTTTATGTAGAGGTTCCACAAGTGCAGGGGCGGGGCTAGAAAAATTTTATGAGGGGACCAAAATCTAAAATCTAAGGTGGATTGGGGGAAGGGGGGAGCAAATATGGATGGTCACGGGGGGTCAATCCATTGGAGTGGGGAATGGGGGAGGGGGAAATTTACATGAAATATTAGGGATTTTTGAGCCATAGGGGGTCCCCTTTGGCTCCTCCCCTGCACAAGTGGTCTATCCAAACTAGATCGTAAGCCTAGATCGACCATTGGGCCTATTCTTGAGCTCGAGCTTGGTCCTTGTATAAAACCTGAAGCCCGATTAGTAAGTTTGAAGCCCAAACAAAATTTATTGTATTTTATTAATCAACTTCTATTATAAATTACTACTAGAAATTTAATCCATGCCATTTTCGAAACTATCAATTAGAAATTCTACTTTTCCTAAAATGATCTTCCCAAAATCTCTCTCTTTCTCTTTCTCTCTCTCTCTCTCTCTCTCTCTCTCACACACACACGCACATTCCAATAACCTAAATAATCTAATATCCTAAAATTTCTCCTAAACAACCTCCCTCACGAGATCGGCTTCTAACAGGGCAAATCTGTACCCACACCATTCTAACAGTCTTTTGCAACTTTGCATTGGGAATATCTCCCCATGAAATAAAACACACAAGTACGAAGATATTCTCAGTGCAAGGCAATAAAAGTTGCCCGAATGGTCTTTTCCCTAATTGAAGCCGAACTCCTCCTCCACTATCTTAGGCTTTCTCCTAAGTTATCTCTGATTTAGTAGAGAGTTTCACTCCTAAATTATCTCTAATTCTTATTTATCTTCTCCCCCACTTTTTATCCACATCTATCTAAAGAAAGTTTGAATTAAAAAATTTAAGAATTATTTAAATATTTTAACAAAATTATATAACAACTTTAAAATATTTATTAAAAAGACAAAAAATAATTATAATCGATTTAATAATATTCATATTATTAATAATTATATATTTTTACAAAATTCATCATGAAATTATACAAACAATATAAATTATGATTTTCTAGATTATTCAAGTTGTGAGCAAGGTAGCTAAGTAGAGGTGTAAATTGGGCCGTGTTGGGCCGATACAGCATGGACGCGGGCCTATGCAAAGTGTAGGCCATGCTGTGCTAGTTTGCAGGTCGTGCTTCCCTTTCCTAGGATACTTTGGGGTCAGCTTGGCACGACCCATAGCCCGAGCCCACGTAAGCCTGTGCTGTGTCGTGTTGTATCGGTTCGTAGAAATGGTTGATACATACTTTTTTTTTTCAATTTTTTTCAAAGTTTAGTTTTTTGGGAAGTTTATAAGATATTTTTTATTATTAAAAAAATAGGGGGTCCAAAACACATGGAAATAGGCGTTTCAGATCGTATCTTTTTCACAAAAGATACGATACGATACGCCTCGTATTGGGCGTATTGTATCGATACTTTGAACCATGGTCGTACCATGGGCTAGGCCGGGTCATGAACCGGGCCAAGCCATATTTTATAAAAATTTTGAGAAAAGTAATGAAAATTTAACATAAATTAAAAAAAAATAGACAAAAAAAGATCTTAAAATTATATTTTTATGAATTTTGATGTATACAATTATTTATATATGCAATAATAAAATGAAATAATATAATAACATTGAAAATAAAATTATATATATATATATATATTAATATATTATATAATTATTATATAAAATAAAATATAATATAATATACATATTATAATATATATATGTATATAATATAATATAAATATATATATGGGTCGTAGTGGTATGGCCCATACAATCGTGCCGTGCCCGATATGGCCCACATTCTGTCGTGCTGGGCTGCAGGCGGCATGGCCCATTTTACAGCTCTATAGCTAGGTATAACAATTAATTAAGGTAGTGTTTGGCATCGATGCTGTTTTTTGAAAAAACACCACATAGGTGCTACATTAGAAAAAATAGTGCTTCAGAAAATGACCTCTTGTTTGGTACTGTTTTTCCAGAAGAAACATTGTTCTAGATCGCACCTTGGAAATTGGAAAAGTGGTCTGAAGAAATATCAAATACAATGTTTTATCTATGATAAATTAGTTATACGCGATCGGTTGTTTCAATCAAATTCAAGTAGAGGTCTTATTTGACTGAAACCATAAGGTAGGTATGAGTAATTTACTCTTAACCTAAATGGGTGCACCTAGAAAAATAAAGTGGCAGGTTTGAGTGGATTGGATTGGGTTAGTCCCATATACATGCTATGAATATGAATCAACCTAGACCCAACCTAAGCTTTTGCATGGGCTGGGCTTAGGTTGAGGTAGGCTTAGGTTGAGGTACGAGCGTCAGTGGATTGGTTTTGGGTTGGATCCATTTAAATCAAAATCAATTTAGACAGATTGGATGGATTAATAAACATATTGAATTGGAGCAGTCCAAACTTAATGCTTCAAAGTATTTATTAGATTCAATTGGACCTGGTCCATCCATAATGGATTTATATTGGATTGGGTTGGATTGAACCAATATCTAATCCACCGATGGAAGATAAGAATACATGTGTCAATGGACCAAGTTTAGGTAGGGGTGCTCATAAAAAACCGAAAAATAGGACTGGACCAAGCAAACCAAATAAAAAATGCGGTTCACTAAACCGATCAGTTCGATTTTGGTTCGGTATCTTTAAAAAACTGAAGGATCACTTCGGGTTTCAGTTAACTTAGAAAAAAACCGAAGGTTAGCCGAGCCGACCGATATATGTATTTATATGTATATTATATATATTATATGTCATTTGTTATTCATAATATAATATATTATATATTTATTTATAATATATGTTATAAATATAAAAAACCAAAAAACCAAAAAATCAAACCAGTCAAAAATCGAAACTAGTCAACTGGTTAACTGGTGGTATCGATTCGGTTTTGGTTTGAAGATATATAAAAACCGATAGGACTGATTTGGTTTCTAAAAAATGCTCATGGTTTGATTAATCAAAACCATGAGCATCTCTAGGTTTAGATTGAAATCGATCTAAATCAAAACCAAATTAAACAGACTGGACAATCCAGGCATTGAATTAGACTTGTCTCATTGGATTGAATTGGACCTGGTTCATCTGTAATGGTCTCATATTGGACGAGATTGAATTGGATCAAACCTGGTCCAATTGACCCCCTTTGAAGGCTTGGATAATGATAGTAGTCCAAGCCTAACTCAATCTAATCTCACCCGACCTATAATATATTTTTGTTCCATATATATGTCGAATTATGTTATGCTGTTATATATTCATCTTGTACATATTTATATGATTATATTTAAGAATTTCCTGAAAAGTGAAAACTATTCAATATTGTGCATTTCTCAATACAAGCATTCCTCATTGAATAAATCAAAATGAAAGAAAAGAAAAAAAAAAAACAGAAATGCTTGTTGATCACTGAACAAATTAATTGTCTGACATCTGGATAAAGTTGTGAGATGGATGGGTGATGCATGAGTTAATATTTATATTTCTCCGGTGGGAATCAACAACTAGCAAGGGAGCCTTGTGATAGATAAGCAAAAAGCAATTGTGATAGATAAGCAAAAAGCTTTGATTGCAGGACCTTACACTAGGGCTATTAAACAGCTTTGATGATAGAGATAGGCTTTTGGACTCCACTTGACATACTTTATCAATAACTTCACCAGGATTTTAAAGTGTCCATTTGGGTGGGCTGAAGCCAGCGGCCAGCGGCTTCTGGTTTTTCTAGGTGGATAGTCTTTTTAAGTTATGCTTGGTGAAAAATCCTGAGAGTCCAAATTAACTGTCAGTTAAAAATTTTTGTATTCTCTCTCTCTCCTTAAGGCTTGAAGTTTAATTGTGATGAAAATAAAAAAGCCATTCACTTACACTTTTTGAAGGGAGTTCAAATCTCTTTCTTATTCCAATCTCACATCACGTCCCAATTGTATATCGAAAATATCTCTCATATTTGTATATTATTATTCATAAGAGATATTAATAATATATGAATAATTTGTGCTGTAAAGTTGGTGTGAGGAACAGATCTGAACTTTTTTGAAGGCTTGAGCTTAATTATGGAAGAGGACCCAAAGAGTGGAATCGGAAGTTTATAAATCTGAACTTATTAATCAAAAGTTGAGTTGTTTTTGGTAATGTAAATTTTTAGTGGATTAGTTGGTTCTAGAATATGCCACACCTATTGGACAATTTGTTTAGGGGGTGGGGTATTGACGTAGCAAGAAGGGGTGTCTTGAATCCAGAAGAAAAAACTCAAAGAAAATTGTTTTTCTGTTCACTAAGGATATGCCACCTTAAGGGAAGAAAAAAAGGGATTTGCACTAATCAAAATTCTTTTTCATGATCCCTAAATTTTTCTTTTAAGACCCCTAAATTTACTTAGGTAAAAAATGGCCACCTTTAAATTTTATTAACCATATCAAGATACAAAATCATTGGATTCTAATTAAAGATTTATGCCCCAAACTGTATAAGTAATAATTCCCAGTCAGTCATAAAACATGGCCCACAAGCATCCGGTCTCACCCACTCAGGAAAAAAAAAGGCTAATACAAATTTAAGTTAGGCCCTTGAAAGTCTTAGCTAGGCTGCATTTGGCATTGTATATTTTAAGGATTTATTTTCTTTTTACGGTTAAAAATTCAATGTTGATAAGGACATTTTAAGAGATAAAAAGGAGATAAATCTTAAAATGAAGAATGCCAAATGCAGCCTTAGTAATTGCTGTATTCGTATAAGCCATTTGCGAATCTTATATATATATTAATAGGATAGGGGTGTTCTCTTCATGCAAGAAATGGAATCTCCGTGCGAATAGATTCCCACGTGAGAGCAACCCAGTAATTACTGTCATATAAATAACAGTAATTACTGATTATTACAGTAATTAATTACTGTAATTTAATAATTATTAATTATTACAGTAATCTAATAAATTAATAATTAGTGATTATAATTAATAATTACTGATTATAAATATTGTTAATAACTAGATATTTACTTTAAAATTATAAATACTGCTATTGAAAAATATTGTTAATAAATTACTGATTATTACAGTAATTCAATAAATATATAATTAGTGATTATAATTAATAATTATTGTTATTATAAATATTGTTAATAATAGATATTTACTTTAATTTGGCAAACATAGTGCTTCAAGTAACAAGTTACCTTACACAGAAATAGAAGGGCTGAGAAATCTTAAGAAAGCTTGCCCCATGGTCACTTCAAGAATTCATAAACTGGATTATGATGATTCTACATCCACGCTAAAATCAACCTGCAAAAGAAAAGAAAAGAAATTATTAACCCAAATAAAAACATGATTCCACAAAACCTCTATATTAGAATGCATGAAACCATCAGGAAATCAAATGAAATGTATATAAGGAATGAATCTGAGCATAAAGCCATAAACCAAACCTGCCATTGACTCTTTTAAAGCACGATGAAGAGATTGGGGAGCACAGAGCACGGAGCTGGAGTGAAAACATCAGAAGAAGATACAAGGCTGTAGTTGTAATAGATTAGGCGATATCTCTGATTGCAACAATGTTATGGTTGGGAGTCACGGCCACTGTCATCATCCCATAAAAGATGAAGTATAACAATGCCATGTACATGAAGAAGAGATACCAAAAAAGTATGGTCACTGTCCATTCAAAGCCAATCATCGAATACACTATTACTTCATATATTAAAGTCTTCAAGAAGATATTAAAGGCTACTCTTCCTTGTTTTGATTTGTTTTCTTTTTCGTGTCATTTCCAAAGAAACCTACTTACATGGCTCTACGCATATCATTTGATAGGTGGATATCTGATTATATCTTTAATGTGCAGAATAATGTTTATCTTTGTGTTTTTCTTACACAGCTGTAGAGGTTGAATTCACGAAATCTCAGATTGTTTCTGTAATCCCAAGAACTTTTTTCTATGCATATATGGTATGTTAAAGAGAAGCACTAACAATATATTGGGATTAGCATTCTGCATTCAGGTCTACTTCAAAGATATTACTTGTGTTCTACTTAGTTTTACCCCCTCCCCCCTCGTCAAATGCTTATTTGATTTTGTTCCCTTTCATTCCAGGTCCTCCAACACTTGTCGTATTGCTCATGGGCATGGCTATTCACACCCATTAAGCGCTTTAACACTCAATATCAACACAACTTCAGAGAGTTTGAAACTTGCATGGTTGTATATTCACTTCCTACATGGAAACCTCATCTTCTATGATTACATAGAAAATGGGCATTGTTTTGGATATTATAATAATTAATTGTGAAATTAATAAATTTTGTTTTAAATTGCATTTTTCTACATGTTTAAGTTCTATGTATAATTGTTATGGAATTTGCATTAAGCAAGTATTAAAGTAACAAATCAATAAAATTGTACGCACGAAAGGTATATAGAAAAAGAAACAACAGGGTCTAAGCTGGCGGTCATAAAGCTAAAATGTGGGAAGATGTTTGGTAGAACCAAAGGCGGTGATCATAAAAATCTAAGGTGGCGGTTCCGAACGCCGTCTAAGAGGGTTATGTAATATAAGGCAGAACCATCGCTTTAGAGATACTCAAACCGCTTCAGACCAATCATCAAAGGCGTTGGTCTTTCTTATCTAAGCCGGTGGTCCTGACCTAAGGCGGCACTTGCTTAGACGGTGGACGGAAAACCGCTGCTTTAGATCCAAAGGCCTAAGCTGACAGTCTTTGATCCACCCGCTTTGATTGTTTTTCTTGTAGTGTAGCAGTTTGGATCAGATAGTTACAACGTTGTAAGCATGGTAAATGAGCACCTAGAAATTGTTTTAACATCTATCCCTTAAAATACCTCCAATCTATCTTTGAAAAGGATTAATACTCACTTTTATAATTGTCAAAATATTTATCAAATACTTATTTAACGTGCTTACTTTCTTATGCCTATTAAATCAGATAGACCCTTAATTCATAACTCATTCTCTAAAACCATAAAACTATGAAATTGATTCTCATTACCAACGTTTTTGAACTGATGTTGACTCGGATGGTCGGACTGTTTGGCCCAGGACCATCCAGGCAACCGGTTCCGTTTTACCCAAAACCTGGAATCTGATAAAAAACCATTGAAAAAGTCAATAAACCGTTGATCCAGACGATCGAACTGTCGACCCGTCAACCCATTCAATAATTTTGACTTTTTTTTATTTTTTAAATTTTTAAATTTTATTATCAAAACGAATCATCCGTTCAAACGAGATGGTGGACCCATTGACCCAAAAACCAGTGCCGAGAACAATTCCGTTTCCGTGTCTTTTTTTTAAAACGTTGCTCATTACATTACAACCAGCCTGAGACCTTATGTTCTTTTGCATTTTTTTTCTCAAAAAAATGTTAAATTCAAGTAAAGTAGCTTTCTCACGTATCTAGTGTCGCTTGTGTTTTGGCAAGACAACAAAATCTCTTCGAGCTTCAGTCACCAAAGGACGACAATGACCTTAGTTACTTGGGCCGTCTGAGTTACACCATAAAACCATATCATGCTGCATCCTTTCTCAACAAGTCTGTCGGTGATTGATGGTGCAAGGTGCATCGTGTTCATGTATGGAACTGTTGTGGAGTAATAAAACAAGTACAACTGTAGACCATTCGCCCTCACTCGGTGTGGTTGGTTGTTACGCACTTACGCCATTAAAAGAGAATACAGATCCGGTTATGACTACAAGTTTACAACCTTCATCTAACTTGTAACAGGACCACTGCAGGGGAATAAATGCTTGGAGATGTAGATTGAGCTTTGTATTTATAAATATGCCCTCGCTTTAGAACAAAAACTGTTTGGATAGTCTTTTTAAGAAAAGATTTTTCCAACAGCTCAATCGATAAGAAGATACTCTAAGTTTTTGAGGTTTTGTCAAAGATCAAGAATGTTTGGTTTGCATCATAAGATAAAAAGTCTTATTTTAAATTTTCCGATTTTTTGGTTTTTTCTTATCTTTTCATACACTCCTTTTTAGGTTTTTTGGTCTACATAGAAAAGACCATTCTTTGATCTTATAAGCTTTCGAGAAACTGAAAAATGCATCAAACACCACTATATTAATATATATACACACACAATATTAAATGCTGGATGCTGTTACTTGAATATTAATAAATAAATAACAGGTCATTGTTTGGTATAAGAGTACAACCTCGGGGTGAGAAATTTGTATATCTCACAACAATAGTAGCAAAATTAGAATTAATATGGCTGCACATAGGGTTAGGCTAGGTCATATTCTGGTTAACCCTAACCCAGTCGGGGAGGGGGGGTAGCACAATTTCTAATTTCACTAAAAAACCAATCCGGGGTAGTTGTTGAACCTTATCAAAGGTTTTAAAAATTGGCTTGGAATTGGAGCTGTTCTGGCAAATAATAATTTTGGGTCAATAGTTCGACTGTCTGGTTTAAATAGACAGTTCATTCTAACTTAAAAAAATAAAAAAATAAAATAGTTAAAAACCATTAAGCAGGTTGATAGTTTGATTGCTTGGGTTAGTGGGTTGCTGATCAAATCAATGGTTTTTGACCAAGGACTAAGTTTATTTCGATTGAAACGGAACCAATTGCCTAAACGGTCCTTGGGCAGAATGGTCTGACAATCCAAGTCAATGACGACTGAAAACATTGATTTGACCTCAACCTAATTATTTTATATTGGGTTTATGGTTGGATTGAGTTTGAGTTACTTAATTGTCATATATTTATGTGGACAAAGTCACGGTTGCTTTAGAAATGTGCTTATGCAATAAAACGTTTGCTTTCAAAATTAAGATATTAATATACACACACACACACATATATATATATATATATATATGACTATAGTTTCATACATATATACCACTCAAAAAGATGTATAATACTATACTATAGTTTCATACATATACAATGCATATTGATGTAGCGCGATACGGTCACTCCTACTTGGCAGGGGTTATGCTCCTAGCTGGCGCTAGATGAGGTATCTGCAAGGAAGAAGGTAAATGATTCTCGGGGAGCTCGCCAGGCGGGAACACTTCGATGCTTATGTTAGAACTCGACAGAAAACTAAGAGAGTTCTGAAGTAATAAATGCTAAGAGTGAAGATGCGCGATTTTTTATTACTCTTTTCCTAGGAAGTTGGAGTCCTTATATACTGATGCTCTGTCAAATCAAGTGCAACCACCTCTAATTCTCTACTACAGTTGTTACTCGCCAGGCTGATTCGATTGATGCAGGTAACCATCGCAGAGTACGGTCCTGTCAGTTGAGAGACGTTATGCAGAGCTGGCGTGCACGATGCCGCCTGACGTGAGACGTAGGCACAATCCTCTGGACTGGCAGGTACTGCACCGCCAAACAAGAGACGTAGGAGCAGTCTAATAGGCATAGTCTTGTCGAATAAGGAGTTTCCCAAAAACTTCAGGTTGCTCAATAACGAGCTCCTTTGTAACGAGCTCCAATAGCAAGCTGCCTTGCAACAAGCCGTTTTGTAGCGAGCTGTTTTGTGGCAAGCTACTGGGGTTTCAACGAGCTCATTACGCCGAGTTGTGGCCAAGCTGTCATGTTGAGCTGTCATTTACATTGAGTCATATCTACGTGTCCCCTGGTTAGGAGGACGGGTCAAATCACCCTCCATCAATTGCCCCTCACTCATCGGGCTAAGGGTCTTGCTCTAGCACGGGGAGTTCATGAAATGACAGGTGGATTTGACCCACAATTCAAATTACTTTGACCAACCGCGCGTGGTTTTCAGGTTTTTCGGGCACCAAAAAATGCGCCAAGCTGCCTTCAGTTTCGGAAGAAGTGTGGCCATCTTTATTGTGAGACGTTGGATTTTCTTTAATCGGAGTCGTTGGCTTTCAGGCATAGTGTCTATATATAGGACGGCCCCAGGCCTCATTTTTTTTACGTCAACTTGCCTTGCTTTCGGTTTTGAGGTCGTGCCTTCACCTTGTTTGTTCGAGCTCTCCCCGTTTGCGTTACTTTTCCAGTTCATTTTTTTTGGTGAGTCCCCCATCTTGTCCAATAATGTCTGGGTACTCGTGGGACAATAACCAGGACGAGGTCCCCTCGCGCTCGGGGGGAACTTAGGGTTTCCCCGAAGGGCGGTCCTTGAAGGCTCGGGAAGCCTCCGATAACTTGCCTTCCACTTCCCGGGGTCAGGAGCCGAATAGATTTGGCCCTTCCTCCATGTCTCTGGAGAGACTTCAGGCCCTATTCTTTCATTACAACATCCCTAGGGATCTTATTTACAGCCTCTCATCCGGCAACTATCCTTGGGAACACGATCACGACGAGATCGTGATTTTTGAGGAGCAGCTCGTGGCTGGTCTTCGATTCCCTCTACACCCTCTGATAGTGGAGGTTCTTTCCCACTTCAATGTCACCATAGGCCAACTCCACCCGAACTCAATCAGGAATGTGGTCGGGATGATTTCTTTGTTTTTTGAGTATTGTCTTCCTCTTTCCCTCGACACCTTCACCTCTATTTTGTCAATCAAGAATGCCTCCTCCGGAGTCCCTCTAGAAAGGCGCTCTTATTACTTTTTCCCCCATCCTGGCTTCAAACTCCATCACGAGCTGCCTAACAGGATCCCAACTTGGAAGCGGTGTTATTTTGTAGTTTGCAACCCTAAGGGGTGGCCTTTTCTGACCCACTGGAGGGCCGCTATTTAGGATCCGGTCATTACTTTGGACCCAAGGGTTCGGGAAATGCTGCAGTCTTGGGCGGGGGTCGGCTTTCTCTATTCGGATTACTTGGCTGAGGACAAGCTCGTGTAGGCCGGACTGAGCCCCAATAGGTTACCTTTAGGTCGCCTTCTCTTTTTTCTTTTTTTTTTCTTTTTTTTTGTGAGCTGGACTAATGCCTTGTGATTCTTGCAGCCAACATGTCTAGTGTGGATGCACGTCACCTGTTGTTGAGCAACCAGAAGCGTAGGGTGAAGAGGTCGCGCCTCGACCAAGCATCCACTTCTGGGGCCGCTGAGTTCGAGGCTGCGGACCCAGCCTTTGTTCTGTCGTCGGAGGTCCCACCTGTGCCATTTGAGGGAGTAACCACGGGAGGTGGCAAAGAAGAAGAGGTCCCACCCCAAGAGCAGTACCCTCCGGCCTCGCGGTCCGACCCACCGTCTTCCCATAGTTCCCTATTGAGGGGATGGATGAAAGCATCACCAACTTCCTCGTGGCCTCGTGGAGGAGCCGGCAAGCGGTCAGTCATGAGGAGATCGCAGACTGGGCTGGAATGCACCCTAGGCAGCTCTTCAAGCTGACCTCGACTCACTGCATGGTGGTAAGTGCCTACTTCTTCCCTTTTTCTCTCCCCCCCCCCCCTTTTTTTACTTACACCGGCTTTCTATTGGCAGCTGAAGTCTGCCATCCATGCCATGGCCTGTCAGACTGCTATTCACTCCCACGACGCCACCAATCAGAGGTCGGAAGTGTGGAGGCTACAACGCGAGCTCGACCAGGCCCAGGATGTGGTCCTCCAGGCTCAGAAGGGGAGCAAGGCCCAGGAGATGCTCATTAAGGACCAGGAATCGTGGACCTCCCGATTGTCTGAGGAGAGTGCCCATTACAAGGAGAAGTCTTTGAGGGTGACGGCGGAGAGGGAGCTTCTTCGTCAACAGGTCCAGAGCTTTGAGTCCACGCTCCACGAACGGACCTGAAACTTCGATGCCATGGTGGAGGACTTTAAAGAGTCCCAGCAGTTCCATGACCTCCAGGTCAAGGAAGAAGTTCTTTGGCCTTGCCGATGGCTGGTCCGAAAGAAGTTCTCTGGCCTTAAATTTGAAGGCATAACAATAAATGACTTGGCCCCAGAGACGACGGACACTGTAGAGGAGGAGGAAACCGACTCCCTGGAGGAGAGCAACGAGGACGTAGAGGTGGTGGGACCTTAAGATTGGTTGCTCTTTTTCTTCTTCTGAATGAATCTTTGAAGTGGTTGTTCTTGGGCGGCTGAGCCCGATTCTCTTTTTTTCTTTTTTCCTTGATGTACTCTCCCAGGCTATTAGGCCCGGTTTTTTTTTTATAGTAGCTAGTAATGAAATGTTCCTCTCTTTTTTTTTGCTAAGTGTTGTGCGATTTACTCTTTTTTCCGAAGTGACTATTTCACTCGAACTATCAGAGCTAAGTACCCGAAGTGGAGTTTCTCGACTATTGTCACCCCGAGTTATCTCCTCGTACTTAGTAGGGATGATTTTATGATGTACACCGAGGTGAGCAACATAGTAAGGCATATGCCCGACTTGTCTACACCTGGTTACTGAAGTTAAGTCAGTTGTCCCTAATGGGTCCAACTTGTATATCGGGGTGAGCTATGCATCATAGGATTCACACCCGAGCTGTTTGCGCCTTTGGTATTAATACTTAGCCTATGCTAATGAAGCGGTTAGGTCTTATATGGTGTCGAGGTCATCGTTAGCTCGGCATTTTAGCCCTTAGGCTGGGGGAGTGACTTATAGTCCACTCTCCTAGAGTTCGCCCATGCCGAAGAGGCGACTGGGTCTTATAGTGTCGAGGTCTTTTGTTAGCTCGGCGTATTGGCCCTTAGGCTCTGGGAGTGACTACAGTCCACCCCCTTCTGGAGTTCACCCATGCCGAAGAGGCATCGACGACTGGGTCTTATAGTGCCGAGGTCTTTTGTTAGCTCGGCATATTGGCCCTTAGGCTCAGAGAGCGACTTGTAGTCCACTCAGCTTGTTGATTACAGGTAATATTGCCTTAAGTTGACAATATTCCATGTCCGATGTACTTGTTTCCCTTCTACGGTTTTGAGCTCATGCGTTCTTCCCCGAGCACCTGCATTACTCAGTAGGGTCCTTTCCAATTTGGCCCGAGCTTACCAACACCATACTCAGGCACCATAACTTAATGAAGAACCAGGTCTCTGATGCGGAGGTTCCGCTTCTTGACCCTGGCGTTATAGTACCAAGCTACTCTCTACCGGTAGGCCGTGGTCCTAATGTATGTGAGGTCTCGTACCTCATCAAGTAGGTCGAGGTTGGTGCGTAGCTCGTATTTGTTTGTTTTGTCATCGTACACTTCTATACATAGCATGGGAACCTCGATCTTGGCTAGGATGACTGCTTCAGTGCCATAAATGAGGTTGAAGGGGGTCTTGCCTATTGCGGTCTTTACCGTGGTTCGATAAGCCCATAGTACACTGGGCTTGAGGGTGCGCCACCGAGGTGAAGTTTTGTTGAATTCTCATATCTTTGCATCAGTTCTGGAATTTGATATACTCGAATTACTTACCATTGTCAGAGATCAGTACTCGGAGTAGTCCGAAATGGCACACTATATTCTTCCTGAAGAAATTTTGCACATTCCGCATTGTGATCGTTGTGAGAGGTTCAGCTTCTATCCACTTAGTAAAATAATCAACTGCCACCACTAAGAACCTCCTCTGCCCTGTCGCTGGTGGAAATGGTCCGAGTATATCGATCCCCCACTGTGCGAAAGGCCACGGACTGGTGAGATACTTCAGGTCAGCGGTAGGCTGGTGGTGGATGTTGGCGTGCTTCTAGCACTTGTCACATCTTCTGACGAGCTTGATCGCATCTGCCTTCATCATTGGACAGTAGTATCCCTGTCGTAATGCTTTTGGGGCGAGAGCCCTGACCCCCAAGTGTCTGCCGCACAGGCCCTCATGAGTGTGTCGGAGCACGAGCTCGGCCTCGAAAGGTTGCAAGCAGCGCAGATAGGGAAGCGTGTAAGATCTTCGGTACATCCATTCTTCTATTATGACGTATTTGGCCGACTGATATTCTACCCGCCTGGTGGAATTACGATCTGTAGGGAGGGTCCCGTGTAGCAAGAAGCTCGCAAGCAGATCAATCCAACTTGGCTCTGCTTGTACGACATGAGCGGCCTCCTTTGCCCCCCGAGAATGCTAGGCCGAGGCAAGTTCTCTATATACATGGTTCTCATGGTATTATCACTAGTGCTGGCTAACTGGGACAGGGTGTCATCCTCAGCATTCTCAAATCTCAGGATTTGCTTGATGGAATGAAACTGGAAGTTGAGCAGAGCCTCTCTTACTTTGGCTAAGTAGGCGATCATGGTTGGCTCGCGAGGTTCATGTTCACCTATAACTTGGTTGACCACGAGCTGAGAATCATTGCAGATGACGATGTGCTTGGCTTTCACTT
Organism: Nelumbo lutea; assembly: GCF_056320005.1. NCBI lineage: Eukaryota > Viridiplantae > Streptophyta > Magnoliopsida > Proteales > Nelumbonaceae > Nelumbo > Nelumbo lutea. The sequence continues at coordinate 198,189,943 of NC_142684.1, read as the reverse complement.
CATTTGCTAGAGCTAGCCCAGCTATTAATGCCTCATACTCCGCTTCATTGTTGGATGCCGCGAACTCAACATGTAACGCATACTCCAGTTTCACCCCACTTGACCCATACAGAACGATTCCAGATCCGCTAGCCTACTGGTTGGATGAGCCATCCACGTGAAGGATCCAGGGCTCCTCATCTTAGCTCGGGTTTGATCTAACTAGGAGAGAAGCTGCACTGGTTGCTACCTCACGGTGCTCGAGCTGAACCGGCCTGGGAACCTCGGGCTCATCCGACCTGGGGACTTCGGTGCTGAAAGTGCATTCTGCGACAAAGTCAGCTAAGGCTTGGGCCTTGATAGCAGTTCACGGCTTGTACTGGAGGTTGTATTCACTGAGTTCGATGACCCACTTCGTCAACCTACCAGACACCTTGGGATTGAGCAAGACTTAACTCAAAGGCTTATTGGTGAGAACTATGATAGTATGAGCTTAGAAGTATTGGTGAAGCTTCTAAGCTGCAACAACTAGAGCATACGCCAAATTTTTGATCTTTGGATACCTCGTCTCTGCCCCCTGCAACACTTTGCTAAAATAGTAGATAACCCAATCTGCCTCTTTTACTAGTACCGAGTTGACTACCTCGTCACTTGCGGAGAGGTATAGCTTCAAAATATCTCCGACTTCGGGTCGGGTCAAGGTTGGGATGTGGGCGAGGTACTTTTTGAGCTCGTCGAAGGTGAGGTGGCACTCATCAATCCATTCAAAGCCTTTGCTTTTAATCACCTTAAAGAAAGGCAGGCAGCGATTTGCCGATTTGGACATGAAGCGGTTCAGGGCGACTATACGGTCATTCAATCTCTGAACCTCCTTCAATTTCCGGGGTTGTCTCATATCTAGGATAGCCTTAATTTTATCCGATTTGGCCTCAATGCCACGCCGGTTGACGATGTACCCTTGGAATTTACCCGAAGTGACACTGAAGGCACACTTGTTTGGGTTTAGTTTCATGTTAAACTTATGCAAAATTTCAAAAACAGAGTGCAAATCTTTTCTTAAATCATTTGAAAACTGAGTTTTGACGACCATGTCGTCTATATAGCATTCTACTTTCTTGCCGATCAACGACTCAAACAATTTATTTACATGTCTTTGGAAGGTAGCCCCGGCATTTTTCAGTCCAAAGGGCATGACCTTGTAATAGTACAGGCCTAGTTCAGTTATAAAAGCTGTTTTTTCTTTGTCGGCAATGTTCATTCCTATCTGGTTATAGCCCGAGTAGGCGTCCAGGAAACTCAACAACTCATGCCCTGAGGTCGCATCCACCAGGCGGTTAATCTTGGGGAGTGGGAAGCAATCCTTTGAACAAGCTCAGTTCAGGTCGGTATAATTGTCACACACGTGCCATTTACCGTTAGCCTTCTTTACCAGGACTAGGTTGGCTACCCAGCTCGGGTAATGGACCTCTCCGATAAAGTTGGGTACAAAGAGCTTCCCGACCTCCTCGTTAACTGCTCTCCAACGCTCTGGGGCTTGGTTGCGTTTCTTCTATCTAACGGGCCTAACTATAGGATCAATATTTAGCCAGTGAGTTATGATGCTAGGGTCTATACCGGGCATTTCTGCCGCGATATGTGCAAAAACATCTAAATTTTGAAGTAAAAAACTTACCAGTTGAGATCGCAGGGGCTCCTGGACTGAAGCGCCGATCTGGAGTCTGAGTTGGGTCCTCCGCCGAAGTGGGAAGCAATCCTTTGGACAAGCTCAATTTAGGTCAGTATAATTGTCGCACATGTGCCATTTACCGTTAGCCTTCTTTACCAGGACTGGGTTGGCTACCCAGCTCGAGTAATGGACCTCTCTGATAAAGTTGGTTGCGAGGAGCTTCCCGACCTCCTCGTCAACTGCTCTCCAGCGCTCCGGGGCTTGGTTGCGTTTCTTCTGTCTAACGGGCCTAACTACAGGATCAATATTTATCTAGTGAGTTATGATGCTAGGGTCTATACCAAGCATCTCCGCCACAATCCGTGCAAAAACATCTAAATTTTGAAGTAAAAAACTTACTAGTTGAGATCGCAGGGGCTCCTGGACTAAAGTGCCGATCTGGAGTATCCGAGCTTGGTCCTCCGTCGAAGTGGGCACAAAAATAGTCTCTTCCGTAGGTGCAGCTCTCTCTTCGCATTGCTTTGTAGGTCGCTCCAGCTCGAGGTCGTTGGCCACCTTGGCTTTTGCTTTGAGGGCGACGACGTAGCACTTGCAAGACTCGAGTTGATCGCCTCGCGCTACTCCAACTTCGAAGTTCGTGGGGAACTTCATCGCCAAATAATAGGTGGAGACCACTACACGAAGAGTATGAGTGATGGGTTGACCTATTATGGCATTGTACAAGGAGGGAGTTGCAACCACCAAGAAGTCATGGTTGCCTTACTATGCTAGGCCAAGTGCCGACCTCCACAGGTACTGTGATTCTCCCTAGGGGCCTGACCTCCTATCCACTGAAGCCTACCAAGTGAGTACTTGTGGGCTTGAGATCGCTCTTCTGGAGCTGAAGCTTGTCGAATGATGCATTGCAAAGAATATCTGTCGAGCTGCCGGAATCGACGAGGATATGCTTGACTTTGAAGTCGTTAATCCTTATCTTCGCGACGAGCGCATCATTGTGGGGGTAGTGGATCCCGTTCGCGTCGTCCTCAGTGAAGAAGATCGGGTCTTCTGTTCTTGGCAGCTTCGAGGGGTTCTACTCCTCCCTTCCAACCTCTCGAACTGAAATCTGAGCTGCAGCCGAAGTGCAGCCCACGACAACCAAACCTCCAACGATCACATGTATAGTGCCCCGAACTAGTCTCTCTTCAGGAGGCTGCCTCTATGGCTGCTCAGCTTGCTTGTTGCTGGATTTGGGAGCATCTCTACCTTGCTCCCCTTGCCGACCTACCTTAATATTATTAGGTTTTGTACAAAATTCCTTAAGTATCCGCGACAGATGAGCTCTTCTATCTCGTCACGGAGGTTCTTACAACTTTTGGTACTGTGACCATGATCTTTATAAGAACTATGATACAGATTCTTATTCCTTACACTGGGGTCTCATTTCAGCTGGGGTGGCCACTTCACATACGGGGTGTCTTTGATTGCCATTAGGATCTCAGACCGCTTCACGTTCAATGGTGTGTAGTCAATTCTTTCTGCTGGAGGGGCTCAGAAAGGCTGACCTGGTCTTGCCCCTTGAGCTGGGTCTTTCTTCTTCTTGTTGTCCCCGTGGGTCGAGGGCTCAATTTCTCTTTTCCTCTTTTTAGGCACATTTTCATTCTTCTGGTTAATCTCCTCCTCTGTCCCTATGAATTGGTCCGCGAGCTTGAGGAACTCGTGGAGGTAAAGGACCTCCTTTGTCACAGTCTTAGGCTGGTTGACAACTACATGCCACTTGAACTCTTTGTGCGTTATGCCTCTCTTGGCTGCTGTGAGTCGCACTGTGAGGTTCAAGTGGGGTATCTGTAGGCAAGCGTCATTGAACTGCTTGATGTAGCTGCATATAGGCTCCCCTTCTCTCTAGACTATGCCGAGGAGGCTTTCTTGGGTTCTCAAGCACCACTTGCTGGTGACGAAATGAGAGGTAAAGACTTGTGCAAACTGCACCCAGCTTCTTATTGACCCGGGCGTGAGGTTCCTATACCATGTGTGGGCTACTCCTTTAAAGGTGGTGAAGAAGGCCACACACATGCAGGACTCACTGGCCCTTGCCAAGTGCATTTGCGACTGGAAGGCGTCGACGTGGTCATTTGAATCAAACGATCCATCATACTTGTCCAAGGGAGGGACCTTAAAGTCCTTAGGCATGGGGATGACTAGAAGTTCTAGAGACAGGGGGACGACACTGAGAGGAGCGGAGTGGCTTTCACTTCGTCTGATCTCACCTCTTTCTTACCCTTGAGATCGGGTTGGTTGTGAGTGGCAGTTTGGCGAGCTCGGTGGCGTCTCCGCTGCTTTGCTGGCTCAGCATTAGAACTACTTGCTTCTGTGTTGCCGAGCTCGATGGGCCCAGGGTGGGGCTCGGATTGCTGCTGATGATTGTGAACTGAAGGGCCTTGTGTATAGTCCGCGGCCAGGACCTTGAACTGGTTCTCGACGAACGGAAGCTCGAACTGTGAAGTCCGAGGCGACGCGGGTCTAACTGGCTGAGAGGCCCCTGACTTGACTACAGGCTACGAGGTGGGGGGAGCAACTTGTCTTTCCCTCCTGCCATGGGATGAGAGCTAGCTTCCGAGAGGGTTCTGAGTTCGGGAGGTCTCTCCTCGGCAGGGAGACACTCACTACGACGACGGGGCTGGGCCTGCTGTGTAGCGGGGTGTCGGGGCTGGGCTTCTTGCTCAAGCTCGAGGTTTCGAGGTGGAACTTGCTGTTGATGCTGAGGCAGCGGTGGAAACTACTGCTAGTACTGTTGTTGGTAAATGTGGTGGAGCATTTGCTGCTAGTACAACTGAAACTAGTGGACTTGCTGCATTTGAGCTTGCATAGCTCACACACAGTGTACCGGGTTTTCTAGCTGGTTCTATCTGACCACCGGGAGAACTAATGGTTCTGCAAATGTCACCTCTACCAACGAAGGGAGTGGGGTACTTACTGTTGCCATGACCTGAGGCGCACTTAGGGTAGGGACTCCATTCGTGGAGAGGAGTACAATGAACTGGCCAATGCAGACGGTAGGGAGTTGAGGTCGTTCCCTGGAGGTGTTTTGGTTGGCACTTTGTCCGGCGTTGCTGGAGGAAGCCATTGATGTCTTACTGAAGTTGCTTGGTGAGAGGCTTTTTGAAGCATTTCCCACAGATGGCACCAAATGATGTAGCGCGATCTGGTCACTCCTAGCTGGCAGGGGCTATGCTCTTAGCTGGCGTTGGACGAGGTATCTGCAAGGAAGAAGGTAAAGGATTCCCGGGGAGCTCGCCCGACGGGAATACTCCGATGCTTAAGCTAGAACTCGACGGAAAACTGAGAGAGTTGTGAATGAATAAATGTTAAGAGTGAAGATGCGATTTTTGATTACCCTTTTCCTTGGGAGTTGGAATCCTTATATACTGATGCTCTGTCAAATCGGGTGTAACCACCTCTGATTCTCTGCTATAGTTGTTACTCGCCAGGCTGATTCAGTTAATGCAGGTAACCGTCGCAGAGTATGGTCCTGTCAGTTGAGAGACGTTATGCAGAGCTGGCGTGCACGACGCCGCCTGACGTGAGACATGGGCGCAGTCCTCTGGACTGGCAGGTGCTATGCCGCTAGACAAGAGACGTAGGAGCAGTCTGACAGGCATGGTCTTGTCGGGTAATGAGTTTCCCAAAAACTTTGGGTTGCTCAATAACGAGCTCTTTTGTAGCGAGCTCCCTTGTAGCGAACTCATTTGTAACGAGCTCCCTTATAGCGAACTCCTTTGTAGCGAGCTGCCTTGCAACAAACCATTTTGTAGCGAGTTGTTTTGTGGCGAGCAGTCCTACTGGGGTTTCAACGAGTTTATTACGCCAAATTGTGACAAAACTGTCATGCTGAACTGTCATTTACGTCGAATCATATCCACGTATCCCCTGGTTAAGAGGTTGGGTCAAATCACCCTCCATCAGATATATGCATCTATGCATATATATGCATATTGTTGTGTTGTTACTTGAATTCTCGTTGTGGCCAACTTTATGTCCTAATCTGCATTTGAGGAGAAATAGTGATTTGTGATGGAAATGGAGGCCACAACAGTAGTATGGATATGACATTTGGTTTGTACAAAAAGATAGAGAGATGGTAGGTATTGTGAATGAATCAAAATTAAAGTGTGTGGGGTTAAAGGTTTTTGAGAGAATACAATGAATTTTATATCTTCCTTCCAGCAGATGTAGCTAAAGCCAAATCACGTGATTCTTTAATTTTTTGTTTGTGTTTTTGTTCTTGTTTTTCTTTATTCTTTATCAAACTTTTTTGTGTCTTCAGGTTGTTCTACTGTAACATATTTATATTTATCACGGAAAAATCTATGTTGCCAGGAACACGTGGTACTTGAAGAGTTCTGACTAATCCAAATCCACCCATGAATTTGAATAAATTCTACCTAATTAAAAAGATCTATGATACCAATTGATGGATTACAAATTCTTTGGATATAAGAACACGTCATGCACAAGTTTGATGAGGTTGCTCAAGATTTAACCCTAACTCAACAGGGAGTTAAGTCAGGTCCACAGTTTTCTAATCCGGCCCAAATCGACCGAGTGGGTTCAATCTGATTTTCCATGGTTGTACTCCACATTTACTTATGACTCAGTAGCACGGTCAAATAGAGTAAATGCCATTCCCACTTTGACGAGTTTACATCCCCACATTGCACATCCCGACGTTGTATTAAGAACATCTACCGTATTATACAAGTTCGAGATGTGCCGTGGGGCATTGTAGGGCGCCTCCTTTTCAGGGGCGCAGGTGTGAACACATCCAACAAATGCAGGATTCTCTCTCTCTGGATGGCATTTAAAAGAATCGCCTTCGTAAGCTTTTTATTTTCACCTACCAACCCAACTAACCATTTACATGCTCAATAATTCAGAATAAGTCACAGATGGTTGTCACCTCACCGTAGCCATTAATTGTCACCTCACCAGGGCTAAGGCGTGGCTCCTGGCTCCTTCAAAAAAAAATCAAAATCAAAATTATTTATAGATTTCACGAGCGATTGTGGCCGGCCGGTTTTCCTATTACCATTGCATTGCAGGAGGTTACACCACAAACAAAACCGTTTGAGATGTTGTATATTTAAATTCTTTGCAGCAGCAGCTGAGTGCATGCCTAAACTCATTAATCTTCAACCTGCAGACCGATCGAGTTTCGATAAGTAAAGCATGGCTTCTAAACCAGGTCCATTGACCAACTGGCCATGGCAAAAGCTCGGAAACTTCAAAGTATTTCATTCTTATTCTTCATTTTCTTTTCATTTTTCGGTAGCTTGTGAAGTTCGAAACTAATCTGATCAATTTCTTCTCTTTTCATTTTTATGGTTCAAGTATGTGGTTTTGGCGCCTTGGGTAGTACATAGCATTTATCAATTTGTTACCAAGGATGAAAATGAGAGGGACGTCGGTTACTTGCTTACCTTCCCGTTTTTGCTGTCGAGGATGCTTCATAGCCAGCTATGGATAAGCTTAGCTCGTTACCAGACTGCCAAAAGCAAGCACAGGATCGTTCACAAGGGTATCGAGTTTGAACAAGTGGACAGAGAAAGAAACTGGTAACTGGTCTCTTCTTCTTCTTCTTCTCTCTCTCTCTCTCTCTTTTTCCTTCTTCTTTCTCTGAAATCATGAGTTTATTTGGCAGGGATGACCAGATCATTCTTAATGGAATTGTCAATTATATCATACCACAAATCTTTCCTGGAGCTTCAAGATTGCCAATGTGGAGGTGGGATGGCATATTTCTCGTCATACTCTTTCACGCTGGCCCCGTGGAGTTTCTCTACTACTGGCTTCACAGAGTTCTGCACCATCACTTTCTTTATTCACGCTATCATTCCCATCATCATGCCTCTATTGTCACTGAGCCCATTACATGTAAGATCACTTCATACCATACATAAATACATATACATATATGCATTAATAATAATGTACATATATGTACATGCTCTCAGCGTTACACATGCATATATGCATATTTTGGTACATATATTTTCTAATATAAATGTCCATCAGGAAATAAGGGAATACAATGATGGAAGATGACCCTCCTTCAAATAAGGGTCCCTCTACATTTGATCATGATCACCATCAGTTCAATCTCAGAGTCCATACCAACAATATAATACGCTAAATTAATAAAAATGTTTGTTTATTTGTCTGTGTTAGTTATTTCTTCTGGGTGTTTTAATAAGTACATGATGGGGGTGAGAGAGGGGTGCAAAAGTTTGTATTTCATGGTAGGATTATTTATTAATTTAAAAAGAATCTTCAAACCAGAACAAAACATCCGGAATTTAGTGAATTCAAAGATAGGACGTAAGGTTTGACCCAACCCGCATGGCTATTAGGTAGCATTCCTCCTTTCTCATTCAAACCAGAAGGTGGGGTAGGTGAGAATGCAAATATCATAATTCATAATAATTATTCCTTTGCCATTTATTCTTGCTGTCGTATAATACAATCATCCACGTGGCACGGTATCAGGGGTGTTGGTGTTTGTCGGGCATGCTGGGCCAGGTTTAAGGTCGACCCAGACCCAACCCAAAGAACTGGGCCTAAGGCCTGAGCTCGGACCGAGCCCAAGTTAAATTTGATCTCCAGCCCAAACTGAGATTTAACATACTCGGTTCGATTTGGGTTATGATCTCGGGTGGTCAATCAATCTTCATCGGGCCTATTAAGCCCACTGCATTAAATGGTTATAAAAATTCTTTTTTTTTTTTTTGTTTTTTGAAACAGGCAAGATGTATATATGTATATATATGTTGTGTCTGCATATACTCAGGCCAGATTCAACTTCTTAAAGCCTAAGCCTGGTTCCATCCCAAAAAGGTCGAAAATCACAATATTTTGGACCTACACACTACACCCAGCCTAATAACTGAAAATCAAAGCCCATCTTATGATGAATCAATCCAAGCTCAGGTTGGATTCACCGAGATCATACCCCTAGTTTACATCTCCTACGACTGCGGTCGCAGCACTCCCTTGTAACCCCAGTGAAACACAGGCACTCTAGCGTTGGAAATTAAAAAGCAGCTCAAAGTGATGCTTGTAATTTAATTCCATCACTGGTCCGTTCGTATTTCATTGGGAGGTTGCAGGGGAGATATGCTCAGGGATAACTGCTTCAACTCTAAAATGGGATTGAATCCCACGTTATTGGTTCTGATTTTTTTTTTTTTCTTTCTTATTCTCTTTTCACCATGTCTTTGACCCGATATTCGTTAACCAAATCGATCCATGTCTTTGACCCCAATGTTCGTTAACCATGTCGATCCTATATGGCTCCCTTTAGGAAGAGTGTAAATACAAAATTGTGCAATATAAATACAAAATATGTCTGATCCATAAAAATACAAGGTTGGTTTAATTTTATAATGATAATTTTATACTCTTGTCAAATATTTTTAGTTGTGATATATACAAATACAATCCCAATACTGGAATCTGCCTTTTTTATATTGACCAACATTGAGTGTAAAGTTTGTTCCTCATTTTAAATGCAAATATGTGTTGAAATTTGTATTTATTATTATTTTCAAGATACAATTACATTCTTACCAAATGCCAGTAAAACTGAACCAACATATACATATAAATGGAATAAATTAACAAATTCTTAAAACCAGTGATTTTATTCATCCATCAGCTTTGACTTTAGATGAAAAAATTAAAAGCAAATATTGAAATAAGCTTTACCAGTGAACAAATTTTTGAATTTTCCAAAGCCAAATAGTAGAACAGCTGGTGCAAATATAGGGCGAAAGTGCGTAGGATATCATTCATACAGACGAACACTCTGTACTTAAATCTTACTCATATATATATATATATATATATAAACTTCCCTCTAATTTGTTTTCTGCTTGTGGCAGCTGTGGTTCATCCATTTGCAGAACATTTGCTTTATTTTAGTCTGTTCTCAATCCCCATCATGGCCACGATATTTACTGGGACAATCTCGCTTGGAGCAATTGGTCTGTATTTCACTTACGTTGATTTCATGAACAATATGGGGCACTGCAACTTCGAGATGGTGCCAAAGAGGCTTTTCAACATCTTTCCCTTTCTCAAGTATCTCATGTATACTCCATCGTAAGTCTTTAAACCCTTAAACCTTTCATTTTAGACTAAATATTCTGATTTTGAAACAATTCACAACGTATTCTATTAATATCATTATATGTAGCTTGAACGTCCAGTTTAATTATGTATATATTTGGTAATGTGGCTGTTCATAGATGGGCCATTTATTGCTTTAAACGTTTATTTGTGCAACTTTACTTTAAATATTTATTTTTTTGTTTTTATTGTTCGGTTGGTCATTACTTTAAACATTTTTTATTTTTTACCTCAGACTAATATCCCATAAAAGTGTGCCACATAAGCATTTTATTTTAAAAAATGTTGAGGTATTGGAGAAAACAAGAATTTAACTTTTCTTAAAATCCAAGAATTTATGATTTTTAGTGTTTATTTAATAAACAGTGAAACCAAACAGTGGTTTCATGCACAATTAATGCCAACACACCTATGTGGCGCTGATGTGGTGACATTTATGTTAAATTTTAGTTTGAAGTGACCAATTAACCAGACTAGGGGTGTCAATTGGACTGGATTTAGTCCAATCCGATCCAGTCCAATGTGAGTTCATTATAAATGGACCAGGTCCAATCCAATCCAATGAATGTTTTGGATCAATTTGGACCGGTCCAATTCAATGTCTGAACCACCCAATCTGTTCAAATTCATTTGGATTTAGATTGGTTTCAACCCAAACCCGGTCCATTGGCACATATATTCTTATCTTATATCAATGGACCAGATATTGGCTTAATCCAACCCAATCCAATATAAATTTGTTACGAATGGATCAGGTCCAATCCAATCTAATAAATATTTTAGATCGAATTGGTCCAATCCAATATGCCTTGTTGGTCCGCCCAATCCATCCAAATTGATTTTGGACTGAACGGGGTCCAATCCAAAACCAGTACTCCATTGACACCCTTAAACCAGATTAACCCAACCTGCATGCATCGAATTTCAGTGTGAACTGGGTTTGGGTTAAGCAGATTAAATGTGACCTCAGGCTCGATCCAACTTCGAGTCTTGGGCCCAATTCTTATAGTTGTGCCAGGATTGAGCTTGAACCCGGACCAGACTGCCCTACTTGTACCCTTACCCATGTTATGGAAGCTTGATTTCTAATTAACATGTAGAGAATTAATTAATGTTTAATCCAACACAGGTTCCACTCTCTTCACCACACAAAATTTCGAACCAACTACTCGCTCTTCATGCCTATATATGATTACATGTATGGCACCATGGATGATTCCTCTGATACAGTGTATGAAACTTCACACAAAGGACAGCAGGAGACACCACATGTAGTCCATTTAACACATCTGACTACGCTAGAATCCATCTACCATCTACGGCCAGGATTTGCTTCATTAGCTTCCGGACCCTACACTCCAAAATGGTATCTATGGATGTTATGGCCTGTGACGTACGTGTCCATGTTGTTTGCATGGATCTCCAGTTCCATCTTTACTGTGGAGAGGAATCTGTTTAATGAACTCAAGATGCAAACATGGGCGATACCAAGATACAGTTTCCAAGTAATTAAGAAGCTTTGCTCTCTCTCTCTCTCTTTTTAGTTCATATAGTTTGTGATATTTATTATCATGCATTGATTAGATTAAATTTTTTTTTACAGTATTTGTTATCTTGGAAAAGAGATTCAATCAATGGTTTGATTGAGAAAGCTGTACTGGAAGCCGATGCAGGAGGTGTCAGGGTGTTGAGTTTGGGACTTCTAAACCAGGCAAGGTTCTATTTGTATTGGTGGATTAAGTCTGTCAGTATTATATCTATCAAAACAGAAGTGTGTGAGTATTACATCGATTTTGGAAATCGGATCGGAAATGGAATTGCTTTGACCACCGGTTCTTACGTCAAACGGTTCAGCCATTCAGTCCAAGTCTCGGTTGAAGAGTTTTGGGGTCTATAATCCGATTTGGAGCCATGTCCGGTTTGTAAATCAACTGATTCGACTGTCCAGTCTAGACCTGCAAAATGCTCTTGTGGATATAGACAATTTCTATCCACAGTTTTGTCTACATTTCAGAACAGGTGTAGACAGGTGTAAACGCTCTTGTGACATGAATCAGTCCCTGTCACAAGTATGGTGTAGAACTGTCTATACCCAAAAATTTTTCATCCGCATTATAAAATAATCTTTAATGATAAGTCCTATTTAAGAAATACAGTATACAAAAAATATGATTAAGTGGATCAGATTTGGTCATTTGATTTTCAGTCTAGCTTTTGGGTTGCAATCAATGTCACAGTACCGTTTATGATTGTATTAAATTACTGAGTTGTTGTCAACCAATTAGAAATTTTGTTAGAAATGATCTATGAGATGAGGAGAATGGAGTGGAGGTTCCTGAATCCTGATCCTCTGTTGTATGTCAAATTTATGAACAAAATCTAAAGCTAAAAGTCATTCTTTTTCTTAAATTCATTCAGTAGGGTGTTGATATCTACAGTAGAAATTTGTTAATACTGCTGCTCTAACATTTAAGAAGATTTGTGCTGCACAGGGGGAGGAATTGAACGGAAATGGCGAACTGTATGTCAAGAAACACCCAAAACTCAAGATTAGACTTGTGGACGGGAGTAGCTTGGTGGTTGCTATTGTTCTTAACACCATACCAAAGGGAACAAAACAAGTACTTTTAAGAGGAAAGCCGTACAAAATTGTTAGTGCCATTGCCCTCTATTTATGCCAAAAAGGGGTTCAGGTACATTGTCTTTCTCTTCTAATTAAAGCCTACAAGTGATATGATCGAAACTATTTTGTGAATAGTAGCTTACGTATGATATGGGTCAGGCTGGACCTAAATAGGGAATAAGGGCTTGTTTTGTTCTGGGAGCTGTAGTGTGGTGTGTCCTGATTAAAAAAATAAGTTTCTGCACTGTGATGTAAGGGTGTCAATGGACCCGCTTTTGATTGGACCCCGTTCAGTTTAAAATCAATTTGGATGGATTGGATGGATCAATAAAATATATTGGATTGGATTAATTCGATCCAAAATATTTATTAGATTGGATTGGACCTGGTTCGTCTATAATAAATTCATACTGGATTAGGTTGGATTAAGCCAATATTTAGTCCATTGATATATATAAGAATATAGGTGTTAATGGATCGGGTTTGAGTTGAAACCAGTCTAAATCAAAACAAATTTAAAGAAATTGAACGGTTCAGATATTGAATTCGACTGGTCTAAAATATTCATTGAATTGGATTGGACCTGGTCCATTTATAATGGACTCACATTGGACTGAATCGGATTGGACTAAATTGAGTCCAATTGATACCCATACTGTGATGAGGAGCAAATAAGAGATAAACACAGATGAAGGGTGTGGTGCATTTGAGAACATGATAAATTAATGTGTCTGGACTCAAATCAGATTTCCTGCCCATTATTCTCTAGCTAGTCTCTACCTGCCTTGAATTGCAGCCACACATCCCAATCTTGTATTGTAAGATGTGAAGTTGTAGTTTATTGTGGGTAGCAGTGTTTTAAAACCTTTGTTGACTTGGATGGTTGGACCATTATCCTCGAGAACCGTCCAAGCAATCAGTTCTGTTTTACCCCAAACCTGGTCCCTGGCCAAAAATCGTTGAATTGGTCAATAACTTGTTGATCCGGGTGGTTGAACCATCAACCCATTCAATGGTTTTTGGCCTTTTTTATATTTTAATTATTTTTTTATTTTTCTAATTTTGTGTAAGAACAGGTCATTTGTTCGAACCGAACGATTGAACCATTGACCTAAAAACTGGTGGCTAGAACGGTTTTGGTTTTGGGCCGTTTTTTAAAACATTGGTGGATAGAGTGCATGTAGAGAAAGTGAGTAGGAAATCCAAGTTTGTCTAGACTAGCACAAGATTTTACATTCCAGAACCAGCCACAACTTGTTTCGATACGAGCTACACCCCTAAAAGGACATGTTTTGCTGTGACTCATTCTAGAATGGGTTCAAACACACCAAAACAACTTTACCAAACACAACCTAAGATGTTAAACAAAAAAAAAAAATGTAGAGGTGCAAATCCAGTCATGTTGGTCTAGCATGGCACAACCTGCATACAGCCCGTGCCATGTCGACATGCGGGCTGAGTTGGGTCATGGTTCCCTCCCCTAGGATACTTTGGGGGTTTGGCTTGGCATGGCCCATGGCCCAAGCATATGCTGGGCTGGGCCGTGCCACAGGTTGCAAGTCATGCCATGGGCCTAGCCCATGTTAGGCTGGCCTATGGGTTGGGCCTTGGGCCTAGGCTGGATTGGGCCAAGCTATTTTTTTTTTCATTTTGATTTTCTTTTATATTTTTTTGCTAAGTAAAAATTAAAACTAAAACACTTCACTTTCCTTTGAGCTTTGGGAACAAATTGGAAAAATAAAAAATCTAACAAAGAAATGAAAAAAAAAACTTAAATACTTAAAATACAAAATTTACAACAAATTGGAAAAAATGGAAATTTTATTTCTTGAATTTGAACAATACAATGGTCAAAGGACGAATGAAATATAGAAAATGGAATATAAAAAATATAATACAATTATAAATTGAAAATAAAAAATTACATTTTTGAAAAATAACAACTAATTTAAATAAAATTAAAAAAAATATAATAATTTTAAAAATTGAAAAAAAATTTACAATAATTGAAATATTGAGTATATATAAAAAATAAAAATATATTGATTTCATCATTTATCTTCAAGTTCCACCTAGATCTTCATCTCCTTGATTTTCATCATCTACTTCAGGTGAAATATTAGGTGTAATGTCATGTCTCCTTTGTCTTGTAATTTATTCTCACCATCCAACCAATCTTTAAGGCCGAAGCACATCTCTAGACTTTCATCATTCATGCAACCTCTCTTGTCGTCCAACACCCTAGTATTTACACTAAAATAAGACTCCATTGGAATTGTATGCACTAGAAGGGTTAATAGATCATATGCCATGGCGGCAAAGACTAGATAGTTTTTCATGTCCTCTCCACCAGGCTAAAATATCAAAATTATCTCGTTCCTTCGAGTCAAAAGAATCAATTAAAGTAGAAAAACTTGCCTATAAATAAAAATTAAGTTCAGTAAATGAACTTGTTAATGAAGTGGTTGTAGATTTCTGCCTCTTACTTATTAGAGACCAAATTTTGTCTTTTCCACTACTACAACTAGCTGTTTTAGAAGTGGAATTTGCACCTGTACTAGATGTCCTATACCCTACCACTTGATATTCATATAAACTATACATTTCAAATAATATTAACTTCTTCTTTTTAATTTCCAATTTCAATATTCATACTTTCACAATATGATTCAAGTAAAACTTCTAAATCATCTTTCCTAATCCTATGATCTAATATTGTAGCTAAGCAATAAATGAGACAAATTTTCTCCTAATATTTTTAAAATTTATTTTTCATTATTTCAATAATACTTTGAAATTGTGGATTTTTTTTCTATATTTTGCAAAACATTCACCAATCATAAAAAAATGATTAACTAAAAGACAACTAGTTGAGTAATAAACACAAAAAAATTCATTAGTTGCATTATAAAAATTTTGTAAAAACTCTTTTGTACAAATTGTCATTTCCCAATCTTCCTCAAGTACAATATCTTGTGGCATTTTTGCATTATAAAAATCAGTAAAAATTTGTTTGTAAGAAATACAAATTTCTAACATAGAATAGGTAGAATTTCATCTATGTTGAACATTTAATACAAAATGTTTATATTTTAAACCATAATTTTGACATAAACATTTAAAATCTTGTTTTCTTGCTCCAAAGCTTTTAGTATCTATTATACAATTTTTTATTTTAGAATATGATGATAAATAATATTTAAAGCATCTTGAATATATATATATATATATATATAGCCCCCCCCACTTTCTCCAAAATATCTCTAATTCCTATTTATCTTTTCCCCTACTTTTTATCTATGTCTACCTAAATAAAGTTTGGATTAAAAATTTAATAATTATTTAAATATTGTAACAAAATTATATAATAACTTTAAAATATTTATTAAAAACACAAAAAATAATTTTATATTTTTAAAAAATATCACGAAATTATGTACTAACAATTTAAATTACGTTTTTTTGGATTATCAATTTAAATGTTTTCCAAATATTTAATAATATATAATAGATTTAAATAAATAAAATTCAAATAACAAAAAAATTTAAGTATTGTATAGATTATATTGAAATATTTAAATAACTAAATATTTATCATAACTGGATTTTAAAAAGTTAAAATAACAAAATTATGTAATAAATTTAAAAAATTTCTTCAAAGTAGAAAAATAATTATAACATAATATTGAAATTAATAATAATTTAATATATTATAAAATTAATAATAAAATTATGTAATAATAGTATAAATTATGATTTTATAGATAATCAATAAATAATTAATATTTTAAAGTTTAAATATTTTACATATTATTTAAGTATTTAAATAACAAAATACTTAGCATAACTAGATTTTAAATAGTTAAAATAAAGATTTTATGTAATAAATTTAAAAAATATAAAAAGTAGAAAATAAATATAACATAATATTGAAAGTAATAATAATTTAATATTTTTATATAATATTGTAAAAAACTAATTTCACTTATATCAATAATTATTTATTGTTTTTTGTGATAAATGCATTTTTATTGACTATATATAAACTTATTTTGTTTTGTTATTTAATAGAAAACTTTCAATAATTGTTGGAGATTAAACTACTATTATTGAAAATTTTAAATTTAATTTATTGCACTTATTGTATTTATTGTATTTCTGTTATAACTTATAGATTAATATTTATTAGAGATTAATCTAATATTTGAGATTATACTATTTATTGACTAAGTTAATATATTTTTAGTCCTTATTATATTTTTTTCATTATTAATATATTTTCAATAATTGTCTATTTCCACTATAAATTTTCAATAACTACTAGATATTAAACTATTGTTATTTATTAGAGTTGAGACTATTAATTTAGCTGAAATTATGAGTGTTCATGAGTTGGTTCAGTTTGGTCATAGATGAGACTATTAAACCAAATTGACTTGGTCAGGTTGGGGAATTGGAAAGCTAAAACCTATTGGCCTTTTGTGAAAACCAACCCACTCAAGTTGTACCAGTTTGGGTCAATTTTTTGGTTTGGTCAATCAGTTGAAAAAATTTAAACTTAAAAATTAAATTTAAATTTGAAAATTATAGTGCAAGTATTAAAAAATAAATTAAAAAAATTAGATTTATGATATAAAACATTTTAGACTAATAAATATGGGAAATTTCCCACTTTTTCGTATTAAAATTATATTTGAAATATAAAAAATTAATATATATCCATGGTTAGGTCGTTCAATTTTGGTCGGTTTTCAAATGGCCAAAGTGAAATTGATCCAACTTGATCGAATTAGAAAAGTTTTGAACCAAAGCCGACCTAAAATACTAGAAAACCGACCAACTCAAGTCGACTTGATTGGTTTCATCAGTTTGATGAATAAACCTAACTGAAATTAATTATTGTTATTTTTGTATTATAAAAAATTTATTAAAAATAGTATATAAAATATGAATAATTATTAATTATTTAAAATTTTGAAAATGTAAAACACCTTATAGTTTTACATATTTACTTACACCTACCTTATAATTTTCATTTTACTAAAACATCCCATATATCTTACAACCTATTTACTTAATTAACCTTTCATTAAGGAGTGTTTGTTTAGCCATTAAACCTATGAATTTTATTCCAAAAATACTCCTAACACTTTTTTGTACAGAAAACAAAATTGGCCAAATATAGCCAATAGAGTGGTTACCTATGTCTTATTAAGGGCAAAAATGATATTATTATTTTTATTTTCTTTTGGTTAAATTTATTTAAATGAACATTAGGGTTAACATTGTCATTTTCCATTGTCATCTAATGAAAGATTGATTAAATCCATTACAAATTATAAGTGGTTTTTAGTAAAATGCTAACCATAGGGTATGTTTTATTAAATCCACGAAACTATAAGGGGTATTTTAGTAAATGAGTCTTTCTATTATTTAGCTTTCGCTTAATAAGTCCTATGCACCACACGGGTCCCCACTAGTACATAATTTTAAGATGTGACATGCACATCTAATATGAAATAATTTACCATTTAAACATTGTTTTAATTGAGATTTTAAAATATTTATTGTTGAATCATTATTATTGGCATTACCAAAACTAATAGAAAAAAGTTCATTTTTAATTCCATATATATGTAAGTATTTAAAATATGTATAGCAATAATTGGGCCAATACGTGACCATTCAAGCCTAGTAAAACTTAAAATCCTTTTATGTAAAAATCATTTTTCATTAATAAATGACCAGTAACACAAATATATAACTTATATTAAACCTAGATGTCCAAACATAAGAAGTAATTGCAACTTTAGAATTAAGATTTGATAACATAGAAATTATGTTTTGTTTATATGAATAAATAATTTTAAGTTATATGTTCTAATAGTATTTTTAGAAACTTTTTTAAATTGTAGATTTATAGATCTATGTAAAAATTTTTCAAGTTTAGTATCTTCAATTAATAAAAATGGGTGTTCAACATGTACAATATATTTTTCTAACTCTTAACTCGTTCTTCCTTGGAAATATTTAAAAGTACCAAAAATCTCACTTCCTATTTGTGCTTGTGATGTTTCTTTCCATTCTTCTTTTATCATATGGTGTCTCAAATGTTTTCTCAAGTGAATGGTACCACCATTACTATTGTAGCTAAATTCACTCATACATTTTTGACAAACGACTCTCTTTCCCTTCCCCTTAACCTCCTCTATTTTTGTTCGAACCGGGCTAATCATCCTAGTGTTCTTTTTCTTTACCCTACTTCTAGTAGCAGTACTAGGGATGGGAATGTCGGTAATATCAATAGCATTCATATCAGTGCTAGCACTATCATATTGTGACTGAACATTGACATCGTCGACACTGAGCACGTTAGGGAATTGGCGTCAAGAGCAAGAGGAGTTGACCATTTTTTTTAATTATAAAAAAAATAAAAATTAATTTAATTGCACTTAACCAGATTGTTGGTTCAGAATCTCAACTTGATTTCAATGGTTGAAGCCTCTAAGTCTACCAAATTGCTAACTTGAGATATCCAAGCAAGTCTTATTCTTGTTGAAACTTGATTCAAGTTGAAAATTAGAGAGTAGAGAGAGTATGAGAGTATATGCGAGAGTATAAGAGAGTATGAGAATTGGTGTCATGAGAATGGTGGAGGATAAGGCTATTTATTGGAACTAAAAATAATTTAATTCCCCAAAATACCCTAAAAATTAGCCATTGTTTAGTTGTTGTGAGGGGTATTTTGATCATTGAAAAGTAATTTTTCACTTTACCTAAATACCTCATTGAACTAGTTATATAGTTGTTGGGGGGCATTATTGTCATTTTATATCTCCCAAGGCAAAATACATAAATACCCCCCTATATAGTTGTTTATAGCTATTGGGTGGTATTTCTAGAATCCCCCAAAAAAGTTGAAACTAGTTGTTGGGGGGAGGGAGTCTCTAATGACTAGTTCTTCGGGCGAGCTACACTCGGCCCACTATGGGCCAAGCCATGCCATGTGCTGGGCCATGTTAGCCCACGGGCCACAGGCAGCACAATACGACCCATACAATTGTATCATGCCCAATACTGCCCGTGATCCATCATTTCAGGCCGGGCCGGGCATTACAACTTTAAAAAAAGTAGGGTACATACCTTTGGCCTAGAAAATAGGCCTAGGCCCGACCCTACTTAGATCCACTAGACTCCACCAGTGAATCTAGCTAGTTATTTGTATTATTTATATTTAAATTTTAATTTTTTTAGAGAAGTGTGCATTTAAATTTTATTACACAGTTAAACCATAACATGTTTGCATCAACTTAAAAAATTAATATAATATTGCACTGAACCGGAGGGATCGAATCAGAATTTTAGATTTCTAGCCCAAGCCTAGACCACAATTAGTCCTACAGTCTGTGCTTGGCCTGTGTTGGACTTTTACACATTAGATCAGTCTAAGCCCGAAACTACCCTAGACTAGTTGGGCCATGATTAACCCCTAACTTGATATCATGAATGCCATATACTCTTCACGTTTGAGAGGCAACTAGTGATCAATGATCAAAATGTCAATACGGCCAAAGTTCAAAATTGGGTATCGATGCAGGTCAATATCACCAATGCAATAGGTGAGAAAAATCTTTAAGTCATTATATACCCTATACAATATTAAATTTATTTTTAGTTAATATTTGTTTCCAAGTCATTAAATTTAGTTTTAAGGGATTGGCTATATGGATCCTATTTTACCATTCTGTTTTGTTTAATGCCATATTCATTGCGACATTATGAGTGCAAAAATCATTTTTACTACTGAGACCCTTGTCCTTTGATCTACTCCAAATCCTTTTATCTCCTTCAAAGACATAACTTGGGACACCGCACCATGAACAGGTAGCTGTGGCATGCAAGGATGATATTGAGAAGCTTAAACTACGACTTCCTAAGGAGTTGTGGAGTAACTTGAGCCTTTCAAGTAGTTACTCCCAAAAGGTATGTACCAGTGTTTTCAAGTAGATAGATAGATACATCATAAATGGTGGAAGGGGGAGGATTAAACAAGTTGTTAGATCAGTTGAACATCCAGCACTGCACTAGTGCAGGTATGGTTGGTGGATGAAGGAGTTATAACAAGTGAAGAGCAGAGGAAGGCACCAAAAGGAACTCATTTTATTCCATTCTCACATTTTCCACCGAAGAAAGTGCGCAAGGATTGTATTTATTATAACACACCGGCCATGGCCATCCCCAAGGCTTTTGAGAACGTCCATTCATGTGAGGTTGGTTGAGAATCATACACATTCATATTCAAGCTTATACATTGCAATCAATTATTCTATATTGGTGTATTTGGAACTTCGTTTAATTTTCATCTCTCTCTATAAGCTATGGAACTGTACTTTGGGCTCAGTCTGGTAAGAGTTGAAATACAAATATATACATTGCAAATAAAAGGTTTAGAAATACCATATAGAAGCTTTTGCCCTGAATATATTGGTATTTGCACTCCTTCCAAACTGAGCCTTATGCTCAGTTTCGAAGGAGTACAAATACAAATATAAATAGAGTGTAAATTCTTATATTCTGTATGTATTTATATTGTTCATGTTTGTATTTTGTATTTCGAAGGCTCAATTTAGAAAGAGTACAAATACAAATGTATACAGTGTAAATACATACAAAATAATACAAAAATAAAAGGTTTTACACTATATATTTGTATTTTATTTGTATTTGTACTGTCCATGTTTGTATTTGTATTCTTTCCAAGGCTCAGTTTGGGAACAATACAAATACAAATATGTACATAGTGTCAAACCTTGTATCTTGTATTATTTTGCATTCCTAACTGATGCAAACTTTGCAGTTTTTGTTTCATTTGTATTCATTGGCAATGTAAAATTTGCACATAAGGCTTTATTTGGAAGCAGTACAAATGCAAATATGTACAACATAAATACATACAAAATATAAGGTTTTGTACTCTATGTATTTGCATTTGTACTCCTTACAAACTCAGCCTAAAGCTGTTTTTGGTTGCAATACAATTTTATTTGCACTAGTGCAAATGCATGGAAGTGCAAAATGTAAAAAATGCAAATTCTTGTTTACTTCATTTGTACTGCAATCAAACAAAATAAGCTAAAATTTGAAACAAAAATAGGTTAGAATTTACACTCAAATCATTTGTACTGTCATGGTTTTACATCAATGCAAATTTATTTGCATTGCAAAGTGCAAATACAAATATATCCGGTACAAAACCTTATATATATGGTATTTCCAAACCTTGTACATATTTGTATTTACACTCTTTTCAAACAGAACCTAATTAAAAGATTGATGCAAAATTTGCACCACATTACTCTTATCTTCATTCAATGAAAAAAGAGAAGACATCAATTTGCTTTGTCCTACCATATTAATTCCTCCCGAATAAATAACCTACCTCCTACCTCCTTCATTCTTTAATATAAAGTGGGGTATTACAAGGAGGTGATAACCAAGACTGAAGTGGTGCTTAGGTGTTGTTTTAGGTTGCAGAGAGAGCTGCATATGCAATTGAGTTGTTTCTGATGATGAATTGCACCATTGACACTCCTCCCTCTTAGAGGTAATTGAATTGTGTTTATGGATGATTGCAGAATTGGTTGCCAAGGAGGGTGATGAGCGCATGGCGTATAGCAGGAATAGTGCATGCATTGGAAGGATGGAAAGAACACGAATGCGGGGAAACCATGCTTGATGTGCACAAGGTATACGTTGCGGCTCTGCGTCATGGCTTCCTTCCTTTGTCCCCCCAGTCCCCACTTTTCACATCTCTTAATTAATTAAGAGTTATTGGTGTTTGCTGGGTATGAAATAAATTAGTTACAGATGTATCAATGTATCATTCATAAAACATTGAAATGTATTTACTAATATTTGATCATTGACCATGGCTTTTGAAATTAAACTTATAAGCGATTTATTATTATTATTTAATATTTATTATACGTATATCTACTTATCATTATTACAGTGCTATTATCTCTAAGAATTAATGCATCTCAATTTACAGTGCTTCAACTTGGGGCTCATTCAAATTTTGACAAAAGCTCAACCTGAACCGGCTCAAGTTGCAAACTTAGAAATCAGTAATAACTACATAACTAACGGAGTAATCTGTAAATTCTATTATTTTAAAAGGAAATGAAAGAAAGAAGGAAATGATAGATATTAAAACAACATCACCCATATATATAAATATGAAAATTTAAGACTTTCATTATCATTGTCATCATTATCATTTAAGCCTTATCCCAACTGTGTACAGAAAGACTAATTAAATTATGAACACTTAAATCATGCATCTATTACTAGCTACTTTGACCCTTTTGTTCTTCCTAACTTTGATTCTTTGAAATAACAAAATAACTTCCTATATATTCGATAATTTAGCCAACAAAAGCATTAATCAAGTAGTTGAGTTGATCACATGACATCCCGACAATTGAGAGACCCCTCAATAAAATGTGAATACATGCCATAATTTGCAATAGATTAAAGGCATCACATCAACAGATTTTTATTTCAAGTGCTAGTGTGTGTGTATGTGTGTGTATGTGTGCACATTTCATTGGAGGTCACAAGGAAATGTTTTCAACCAACGTACAATGGACAATGTAAGCCAATCATAAATGATGCAATTACCACAACCAAGGTTCAAAGAATTGATAGGTTAGGTCTTGTATCGGGCGTACCATATCGTATTTTTCGACATAACTATTTAATGTTGTTTTAGGAACCTATTTATTTTATTTATTAAATAATATAAAATTAATAGAAATAAAAGGTGCATTGTATAAAGCATTGATACACTGAGATGTATGATATATACTTTGAACCATGCTTAGATCATTTATGACACTAAATCTGCTACAAACAGAACTTGTACAATGGGCTACATAATTCATATTCACAAATAAACACATCAGTTGCTGCTAACCATATTTATAGATGATGTGTTGATTCATGATTGGGCTATGTAACCTGTTATATGCACCTTGTTTATTATAGCAGATTCTAAGGCAACCAAGGATCAAAGTATTGGTGTCGAGTATTATATCGGTAAACTTAGATATAGATACATATACAAATATACTTTAGAAATACATGGATACATTGGGAAAATTGATATAAATCTCACAAATACATCAATAACACTAATTTTAAAGTTAAAATAACCATAAATAAGGTATAAAAACATAAGAAACACACATTTTAATGATATGGTATACACATGAAGAAATACATTACAATAGATATAATGGGTTACCTAGATATCATACAATTTTATTGATAAATAAATTAAATAAATTCTCAAATATTTTGTAATTTTTTTTGTCAATGATAAATATGTTATTATTTAATGTAAATTAAAATATCAATTAATCATTTATTATCAATAATACATATCACATATGCAAATTCATAAGTTTTAATTATAAAAAGTTATTCTTATTAGTATTTTTATTCATATAATTTTTTGAGACTAAAAACCAAATTTTGATATAAATGTGGGTTTAATCGATTATTCATTTATTAATGTTTAAAAATACTAATTCAAGTCACATTTGCCTTGGAATTTTTTTAATAAAGAAATTTATGACTAATTCGAAATTTCAAATAGCATATATGTATGTGATAGTGCATATCAGACCAATACAATGTGATGCAACATAATACTATTGATGCACATAAATGTACCCATTAGGCATCTAATGTTTGTCCATTTGGATAGAATGATTGAGCCCAAATCTCACAAAAAATTGTGTATACATCCTAAGATCTCAACATTCAACCACACATGAAAATCGCATCACAAAATAGTTCCTACGGATAATTGTTACTGAATATAAATACTACTTATAAAAGTATAAGTGCAGTCTAAATTTCTAAAATTTTCATTGGACAAATTTTGCCCCTTCAACTTAAGTTATCTAAGGGGTAAATTTGTATTTTGATAAAACTTTATTAAGATGGTTGAAGTTGCATTAATCATCTATACTACTTATTAAATGAATGAGGGCGTGAAACTTTTTTTGACTAAAATACCCATATTGGTGAATTTAGTCCATAACTAATTGTGAGGGTTGAAAACATAATTTCCACTATTACTTTTCACTTAATTTAATTCCCTATCATCAAGTCTTACATTAAGGTATTAACTCCCATTCACCCTTATTAAGTCATATATTTAAGTTGTTTTTTCATTAATAAATTCTATTAATTAGACACATTTTTAATATAATATAAACCCATCTATTTTAAAACTAATTCATAAACAAAATAAATCTTTAATCCAAGTGGTGACAAAGCAATCCAACCATTCAAATCAAATTGGTTAGCCAATGAAGTCGTAGTTAGATAATAAATTTTTAAAATAAAAATAATATAGATAGAGACTAATAGTTCTACTTGGTCAAAACTATTTTTGTGCACATAGAAATATAACAAAAGTAAGTTTGACATATCAAAATTATTTTTACACACATAGAAATATAAAAAATTATAGTAAAAATTTGAACTCATCTACAATTCATATTTTGTAATCTACATCTGATTAATAATCAAATCAAATTCAAATTTAACTCCATCCAATCCCAGATTAAACTTTGAATCTGATTATATTTTAATAGTTATTGGTTTTAATATATAAAATTTATATAATTATATTTATAGTTATAAAAATTATATTTTTATAAATTATATTATATATGAATTTATATATAATAAATTCAATATGTTATTTATATTAATTTATTATATATAAAAGTTAAAAAGTAATTAACCTTTTATTTTATAAATGAATGTAGATTCAAATTAAAACCAAATCCAATTGGATTCAAATGCAAGTTTTCAATAATTGGGTTGGGTTTGGATTTTGCTCAATCTGATCTGAATCTAGTTCATTTATAGCCCTATAAATAGGGGGTTCTCTCATCTACAACATGCATTCAAAAGTCTAACTTTTTAGGGTATAATATGAACAAGTTTAGTGAAAGATCGAGAGTTGTAAATAAAAGTGACAAAAGAAAATTATTTACCAAGTTTCCTAATTTTATCTATGTAATAACCTAAACACCAAGATATCGATGACTCATTGCCATTCAATGCCTCTACCATCACTTTTGCATTGGAAACAACTATTAACTATTGTCATCCTCTTTGATAAGTAAATTACAAAGTTTTAAAATTTGTTATAAGCTCTGTCTCAATTAGCTCTTTAATCAAAGTCACTTTTCCAACTACAATAACAACAAAATTAAAAAAGCTATTATAAATACAAAATCCAAAAGTCCCCTTCTTATATATTAATATAAAAACACTATGGTATGGCAAAGATGGAAGGTTTAACATGTTAAACACAAATATGTCAGTATTAGCATTAATATTAGGATTCTATATATTCATTATTCCATTAATTTTTCATAGAACCCAATGGGCATTTGTTTTAATATTTTTAAAAATGATGTCATTTCCAGCTTTACATATGAGATATTAAATCTTGTTTTCTCTCTATTAAAGGTATTTTTTTCTCATAAATAAATTTTATTAATTAGATCTATATCCAATAGTTTTAATAATATAAAATTCTTATTTAAAAAATAACCCAAAAACAAAACCTTCTTTTATCCATGTGGCAAGTAAGAAATTCAACCATACAAATCAAATGGGTCAACCAATGAGGCCATAATTAAATAATAAAAGAATATATATAAAAACAAAAAAATACAAGTTTTATAAAAAAATTTAAATACAATATTATCACCATTACCATCATATAAAATTGTCATGTGCAAAGCATGTGCAAACTTACTAGTATATATATATATATATGGTATAGAATGAGGGCTCTAGTTGCACCAATCGGAATCTAACAATAAGTGGGTCAAGTATTTGGTGCCAAAGGTGGTGCAAATTACATTTGTTGCCATCGACCAGTCTTGTTGATCATGTCTCTCCAATTGGTCAATCTTGTATACATGTTAAATGAATCCAAACATTCTTATGGGCCCTCTAGCCATTATAATTTTATGTAAAATATTTTTGGAAATTTCAATTAAATAATTAAAATTTATTCCCAATACTCCAAATGGATTACCATATCCATTCATTTGTTTCTTTATATATATATATATATATATAATAAAACAATACATGCCATGTCATCATGGCTCTCCTTCCTCCTCTATCTAGGAATGGCAATAGGGTGGGGACCATATTCCTTGTCCCCAACCTTAATTCTTGTTGATGATAAGAATGACCCTCCATCCTTGATTCCTAGTGAAGATGGGTTCCTTGTTGGGGAACCTAAACCCTAGAAATTTTTAAATTAAAATTATTTTTAAAAATAGATTATATTAAAATAAGGGAAATCAATGTTAGGGTGGGGTGAGGAATTCACTCCCCCATCTCCACCCCCATCCTTGGTTGGGCATTACTATCAATCCCCATCCCCACCAGCGTAATCTCTATCCTCGACCCGATGGGGTTAGGGAAGCTGAGTACCCGATGGGATGGGGAACATTGCCATCCCTATTCATATTCAAAGCCTATTAATTGGTTAATTGCCAGAAAACTATAATTTGAAACCTAATAACTAAAATTAATAAAAATATTAAATTTTAGCAATTTTTTATCTAGCAACTATTAAAAATTAAGAAATTATAAAAAAATAGTAGTTCATAAATTAAAAATTAAATATATTTGAATTCTATTTAAAAAACTAATATTAATAGGATAATTAAAATAATAATAAAAATTTTATTAAAAGTAATAAACTAGACCATTTGCATTCTATATAAAAATTAATTAAAATAATAAAAATAATAATGGCCTAATTATAAATGTCATACGACTCCTTTTACTTAGGGATGATCATTTATAACTTACCCAAACCCGGCTAGACCTACAAAGTTTCAAGTTCAACCAACTATTTTCTTCTAACCTTGGTCTAGCTCAGATCTACACCAACCTCACACATAATGTATAAAGTAGGACTATAAACGGATTGGATTCAAATCCGATCCAGTTGCATTTGTATCCGCATTTGATTATAAAATCTTTAGATCCACATTCACATCTGATTATTATATCGGGTTTTGGATCATCTTTTGATTTAATATGCAACCATCTTATTGTCTTTAAAATGACCAAAAATTAAAAATAGTTTTGAAAAATCAATTATTTTTAAAGTATATATGTATAATAAATGTATATAAATATAAAGTATTAAATTTATCAATTATAAACTTTATATAATTATACATAATATATATGTGTGTGCATACATAATTATACTACATATACACATAAAATAATACATTTTTATTGGACTCGAATTTTAGTTGGATTGAAAAGGGATAAGTTCGCATCTAATCTGATTATTAATGGGATGCAAGTTCTAACATCCAAATCCAGGATAATTGGACAGGGATAGGCTTACCTGTGTTAATTATAAAACTATGAATTTTTATAAACTAAATTTTTATTTAATTTTAGTTTATTATAAAAATATATAAAGATTTTTATCCATATATTAATATAAATTTTGTTATATAAATATATATGTATATAACTTCCAAGTTGAGCTTAGGGGTTAGTTTGGGTCCTGCCCGCTAGGGGTGCAACTTAGGGGGTTGGGTCAGGTTAAGGATAATTATCCAAAGCCCAACCCAAAGTCCTAAACCTCGAGTTTGGGCTTAAATTATGACTACAACTTAACTTTATATATTTACTAATATTTAATTAGCATTTACAAAAAAAAATTATAACATTTAATCATTAATAAAGTAAAATAGAACACCAATGGATAATATGAAAAAAAATAATTATTTTATTAAGTAATTAACAATAATTTATTATTTTTGTTAAAAATTATTAATTTAATCAATCCAAATTACAAAATTATTTTTATAATAAATTCTTAAAATAATGATTATTTATTTTAAACAACACCGCCATCCTTCCTTATTATTTCACTAATGCGCAAATCCCCGCTAGTGTGAATATATGTGCCACCTACATACAGGGTAATCAGCTTATAATTGATATAATAAGGGTTTTATAGTTCAGTCCACCCCTAGGATGGAGCTAGGATTTCTAGGGGTGGGCTGAATCTTGTCTGTGGATTGTTGCCAAATTCGGGGGGGGGGGGGGGTACTAATAGACTGGGAGGGGGTACCAACTACCTAGTTTATAGCAACCATGCATGGTGATCAAAACCTAGCTACCCATCAAGATATATCTCTTCAAGATCTCAAATCCTTTTTGCTGGATCGCAGCCACTCCATCCATGTAACCACCCCTTTGGCCGGCCGGTTGGACCACCTCAAAGTAGATATAAAAAATAATTATTAAATATTGTAAATACCTAACAAACAGATCTATATTATGTCAACAAAATTTCGTGGATTAAAGCAATGTATGTGATAATAAAATTAATAAGTAATATTGTATTGTTCCTTTTTCACCAGTTAAAAAACGTTAGTGTAACACTATATATGGACCCCAATAGCTATGAGAGAACCTTGTCAGCCAGCTGAAATGATTGAACCAATTCGTAACACAATTGTCTCCTCCATTTAATTTCTCCTCTACTTTGTTCATCTAGCTTCTTTTTTTTCCTATTGACCCATTTGGGAGAAAAGAAAGCACATTCAGTAAAAGTAGTGATAAAAATTTGGGAAATTTAGCGCTCAGTCTATTGGTTCATTAGGATGATCTATTAATTACCAAAATTTTCAGTCTTCGAAACCCATTCTTCTTTTTTTTTGGTTTGATATTTTGTCAGAGGATGCACCATATAAATCATCTATACTATATATTAAAATATCCCAACCCAATTATCTAAAACAGGTATGGAGGCTTTTTTCTTAAGCTGGTACAAGAGACCCATCTCATACACCGGGAGAAAAATAAAACAATATTTTGGTGGCATTTAGTTTGGTTCTGTTGACTTATCTTCCAAGGGTACCAAACGCACCCTTACAGATCATTTTTTAAAACTCAATACAATGAGAATGAACCCAGAGACAAAATTCATTCATCATCATTAATTAAGCATCACAAAGTTAAGCCATGATCAATTAAGTGGAGTTTTCCACTAGTGAAACCAAAATAAACATATAGCAATAAAACTTCTGCCGACTAAATCATAAAGCAACATTATAATTATTACTTCTTAAGAAGAAGATAATAATTAAGGGGGTGTTTGTTGGTGTGAATGGTTTCACTTTCTAAAATAAAATTAACTGTCATGTCAATAAAATTGTATTATTTTTGATATAGGGAAATTTGTGGTCTATTATTCCTTGGAAATTTTTATTGTTTTTCTCGATGTGTTATCTCAAATCCCCACCCAACTATACAAAATCTATAAAAATTTTTGAAGAGGATTGAATTGAACAATAAAACCCCAATTAATGCCTAATCAATATCGATGTGTCATTTGTTTGAGAATTTTTTGTAATTTTCAATCAAATAAAATAATAATAAAAGCCCAGTTCCATCAATTCATCAGAAAACTAAACCAAATAATGCAGACCAATAAATATAATCTGACAAATTCAGTTGTAAAAAGAGTGAAAGGCCCATCTTAATTTATAAGATGTTTACATCTCTTGTTCTTTGTCTCGGTCCCTCTGTTAAAGTAGGTTAGAAGCAGAGACACGCAAGAAGGCATCTCCAGAACAACTGGACTGAAGAAGAATCAAAATCCATCATCAATAAAGATGGGACACACTAAGACTTTCAAAAAGTAGAAAAATGATCCACTTATGAACTCCCCCTCCTGTCTCAAATCTCAATCCCTACAGTTCAAGTTATAACCTAATAAATATTGGCACCAAACAGTGTAACTCCTACAGTAACCTAATTAATGGTGATGTTGTCACTATGCTTGTACTGTCGATTTAAAGACTCAATTTGAAAAGGATACAAATATAAATATATACAAAATACAAGATTTTACACTACTTTTTTCCAAACGGAAACATAACTCATAAATACAAACTGGTGGCAAACTGGCAATTGGGTGACGATTTGAGCTTCAACTTGAACCTGCCCGCCCATTTATACAGCAACCCATAAATGGAGAAATGGGCCGGAATGAAGGTGTGAACATTAAACAATATACGTACCCTAACCCAACCAATTCTGATGCGCCCAACTCATTTTACTCATTTAATGCCCCCACTGATAAGCATCTCATGGATCATATTAGGTGAACGTGGCACCATCTCTCACAATCATCATATCCACCTAAGCTTAGGGTTTTGTGATTAATGGTCACATGAAATAGAAAATATAGGTTTAACCATGGTTACAACAGGCGATTGAAAACTTGGGGCACGTAATAATTAATAACCAAAGCTCTCAAGACTTTTGTAAAGAGATTGGGTCGAATGGGTCTTAGTATCTTTTCTTATAATATGTTTTTGTTTATCTGTTAGCTAATGGGCCTGTTATTTATTTATTTATTTTTTCTAGTTCTTCTTATGTTACTGCCTAGCTGGCTGCCCACTCAAGGGTATATTTGTAATTATGTTAATATTGAAGTTTAGTAAAATGATTAGAGAAGGGAGGAAGAGATATTCGAACTCTTCTTCTTCTCCCTCCTCTTTTCTTCAACTTCTTTCTGTTGTACTGTTGTTCTCTTCTTTTCTTCCTTTTCTTCTCTAATTTTTCCAAGTTTACATCAGTTTTAGAGGATCGATTCACATCTTGGTATTAGAGTAGGTTTCTTTCTT
The DNA here is from genome assembly GCF_056320005.1 of Nelumbo lutea. Lineage (NCBI taxonomy): Eukaryota > Viridiplantae > Streptophyta > Magnoliopsida > Proteales > Nelumbonaceae > Nelumbo > Nelumbo lutea. Next base: position 198,158,727 of record NC_142684.1, on the reverse strand, counting down.
CCTTCTTTTCTTCATTCTCTTTCCCATACACCCTTCAATTAAGAAAATGTCTAGAGAGATAGGTTCTCTTTAGTTCAGAGGATCTTTTGCCTAGTTGATAGACAGTTTGGACAGTTTAAATCTTGTCGAATATTGCCAAGAAGTGGTGTTGTATTGTTTCTGCTCAAAACCCTAGCCGATTAGAGATTTTCAAAGTTACAATTAAAAGTGAAGCTTTGGGTGTGGCACTCTATGCTTGGGAGGTGTTTATTGACTTCTAAAAGAGGGTGGTTCAAGTTTGGAAGAGATTGGGAAACTCTTATAGGAGTGGCTGCATCTTCTCTCTTTCTCCCCAATTGCTGGACGTAGTGAAACCCTAGTTTTCAAGCATTCGGGTACTGGTTTGACTTCAAGTAAGTTTATAAAGACCAAATTTCTGATTTTTTGATATTTTTTTATTAAAGGAGCAATGCAGAAGTGAGTTCAAGCAGGTGTCGGTTTCTAGGCTTGGCTTGGTAGATTCCGTTTTGACTAGTGTGACCACAATTAAGCTAGATGGGACAAATTATCTTGCTTGGGCACAATCTATAAGGATTTATATTTGTTGTAGAGGAAAATTAAGGTACCTCACAAGCAATAAAGTGAAACCCAAAGAGGCAAACCCTGAGTTTGAGAAATGAATGTAGGAGAACTGTACTGTCATAGGATGGTTGGTCAACTCTATGCAGCCTCATATAAGTTAGCACTATCTCTGGATGTCCTCAGCCAAGGAGATCTGGGATAGTGTTACTGAAACTTATTCACGGAAGTTGAATGTGACTAGAGTCTACAAGCTGAAAAGTGATGTGAAGAGCCTAAGAAAGGGGGAGAATAGTGTGGCAATTTACTATTTTACACTGAAATCCTTATGGCAAGAAATTGATGTTATGGAGACAGTTGTAAGGGAGAGTAAGAATGATGCAGAAATGTTTAGGAAGTTGGTGGAAAGAAACAGGGTTTTTGAATTTCTTACTAGACTCAACCATGAGTTTGACATCATTGTTAGACAGTTTGTATGCCCTTAGTTCCAATAAGTTTTTATGTACTTTAGACATTTAGTGTAAATGAATAAAGTGCATGTTTGATTCATGTTGTGTGGTATGTTTCTGTGTAAGACCCTTAAACTGGACACTTAATGAGACTCCTATTAGTTTAAAATGTTCACAGCCAGTGGGTCAGTCTAGGGAGACCTATCTTGATAAGGCTGACACTAATGTGCCGCCAAGTTGGTTGGGGAGGCTCGTCTCAGCCGCCAGGCTGAGACCCAAGGTACATGCAGTGAGGGTTCAACTTGAAACCTTGAACCGGACCAGATTTCCAGTATTGCCCTGGACCTTGGTGATGAGTGGGAAAAACTGAAAACTTACACCTGACCCCTAGACTCGATTATGATACTGCACTAGGGGGCGGATTAGGCTGTTTTTGATATGCCAATCAGTGAGATCCTTAGAGGGGGTCAAAATATATTTATAATGATATAATATATATGTACGGTTTCAACTCGTTTGCAAAAAGGTTCCCGGGGTCCATCCTAGAGGAGAGTGCAACACTATGTCTTGTAGTCGAGGGAGAGGTCCTCTCTTGCCGGGCAGTGTTTTGGATCATTATGAGCTGAGATGTTAAGTGTAAGGCCATTTAGGGTTATACCTGATGGGCTAATCTTGCATCTCCCCACAGTCCTTGGGTTTTTTATAAGATGGCTTGGCCCAGGGACCACGTAGTGTAAGTGTTGGTCCCATAGTGTCTATGTCATGGGCTCAAGGGGTTCACTGGGCTTTCTAGTGAATTCGGCTAGGCCTTGTAACAGAGGTTGGGCCGAACCCATGTGGCTGATGTGTAGATCAATGCTTGTGTCTGACACCATACAAAGAAGCCCAACTGGGCAGCAGTTTGGAAGCCTATTGAGCACTTAATGCATATTGGGCCTAAAGCCCATTTCGAACTAGGCTGATTTGATTAGTCACCTAAAGGAGCGGATCTAAGGTTAGTTCAAGCCAAAAAGGATTGGGTCTTAACCCTATCCACTCATGGAGACCAAATTCAAATTAGGATTTGAATATGGTAACCTCCTGATAAGATTAGGAGTGGGCTAATCTAATCTGCAGATAGGATTAAGAAGACTCCTCATCCAAATACAGATTTGGATTAGGATAACTCCTAATAAGATTAGGAGGTTTCTTAATCACTAAGAAAAGAGGAGAAGCCCTAATTTCAGATTACAAGAATTCGAACCTTAAGGGTATTGCAGAACACACTGCATCTTGAGATAGGATCTCTGAGAAAACCCTAGAGAGAAGAAAGCTATTCGCCACCTTCTACTCTAGCCCTCTTCTCCAGCAGCCGCTGCCATCTACTGCTAGTTTTTTTTCTTTGTGAGGGAAAGATCAAGAAAGGTTCTTGATATCAATCTTTCCTGAAAGGTTGATCATGTGTGGTGCTCATTGCTTTCATCGAGTTCTTCAGAAGGACATGGTTTGTGGGACGAACACTGCTGGTTTTGCTTCATTATCACTATGTCATCTTCAGTGGGAGTGGTTCTTGGGAGTTTCTTTGGGCGTGAACACCAACATTGGGAGATACTGTTTCTCCGGATCAGGTATATCCCTTCCCTTCTCTTTTGGTTCAGATCTGGTTCGGTTTTGGTTCAAGTCAGATCCTTGAATACTGTATTGTAAATTTTAGGGAATATGATTCCTAGTTGGAAGAAAGGTAAGAAATTTTTGAAATTTGCTCACCCATTCCGCACCCTTTTGGCGTCCATATGATGGATCTTACCATTCTTTCAATCATTAGGCAGAATATTCTGGCTAAAAGATGAGTTTACTCTTACCTAAGCATATGCTATGGTGAGTAGTGAGGAGAGTAGGTGGCAGGTTCAATTATAGAGTCCACCTACGGAACACTTTGCACATTCTAGAATAAAGCCGAAGGGTCCAACTAAGAAGGAGCAGGTACGTGAATATTGCAAGAAATCGAGGCATACGAAGGACACTTGCTGGAAGCTTCATCCTGGTATTTTTCTTGACCAGTTTAAGAATAACAACAATAGAAGGGCAGTCAGATAGGAAAGCCTAAGACAGCTAATGTTGCCATAGTACCAAAAGGAGGAAGTAAGAAGAGTGAAGAGAAGTCAACCATTGAACAGTTGGCAGCAATGAAGGCAGATTTGAAAAGTACATAAATTTGTTAAATCACTTGGATGCTACTATTTCTACTTATCACTCTTTAGGCAACACATTATCATCATCAACATTTGCTCACTCAGGTATTCGTGCTTCTACAAACCATGCTTCAGTTTTAGGTAATCATAAAATCCCTTTGATCATTGATTCTGGTGCATCAGACCATATGACCAACTTGTCTAACCTTTTCTGTTCATACCACATTCTCTCTGGTAATGAGAAAATATCCCTTGTTGATGGGTCTCAGAGGATGATTGGGAGTGTCCATGAGGCAAACGGTGAAGGGATGAGAGATCCATCATATGGATGGCCGAACCTTACAGGTAGGTTGGATGAAATTTCAAATATTTCTCTCTCTCCCATGTGGGAATCACATTCCCTATTTTAGAAAACTGCATTTTCAATGATCAATCTTGAACCCTAAACCAAACCAGATCTAAAACCAAAAGGTAGGATAGGAAAATACCTGATACAGAGTAGTAGTAACTCTCAATGAAGGAGTTCACGCCCAAGGAAATCACTAAAGATTGCTCCCACTGAAGATGACACAGCGTAGGGTGGAGCAGAATCAGCAAGGTGGTTCTTCAACAAGAACCTTATTCTTCACTAAGAATTTGATGGAGGGTGAGTGAGCACGACTTCAGATCAGTTTTTCTTCAAAAAACTGATATCAAAAACTTTTCTTGATCACTCCTACAAGTGGAGATCGAATTAGCAATGACAACAACAACAGGAGAAGGCAAGAGCAGAAAATGGCGTCAGTCCAACTGCAGTTGTCTTCTTTCTTGAATTAGTAATCTTGAAGGATGACCTAGGGTTCGCCCTTCTCCTCTATTTATAGCCTTAAAGAGAACTTCTCCTAATACCATTAGTAGTTTCCTAATCCAAATCTTGTATTTGGATCTGGACTCTCTTTAAGAGATAAGGGTAATCCCTTATCTTATTTGTAGATAAAGATCAGCCCTCATAATCTGATTAGGAGTTTCCTGATCCAAATCTCTATTTGGATCTGAACTCTTTGAGTGGATAGGGACAATCCCTTGTCCCATCTACTGATCTAAATTCCAGAATCGCCCAAACATTGATCTACACATCAGCCACATGGGTTCAGCCCAGCCTCTGTTACAAGTCCTCGCCGAATTCACTGTAGGAGACAGTGAACCCCTGAGTCCATCACCATGGGCTCTTAATGGGCCTTACACTAAATGTTCCCTAGGTCAAGTCACCTTATAAAAACCAAAGGACTGTGGGCAGATGCAAGATTAGCCCATCAGGTATTACCCTCAATGGTCTTACACTTAACCTCTCAGCCCATAATGATTAAACACTGCCCGAGAAGAGAGGACCTCTCCCTTGGCTACAAGGTATAGTGATGCACTCTCTACTCACATGGATCCCAAGAATTAAAACCTTTTGCAAACATTTTGAAACCATAATATATATGTATATCTCTATATAAATATATTTTTCAAAACAAATTTCAACGGTTGAAACCAACTACCGACAGCTTTGGTTTCCATCAGAGAGAGTGCATCCTTGATCATTCACTTTGTCCGACAAAGGGGCTGATCATGTCACTATGATCACCCATTCAGATGAATTCTTAGACTGTCCCCCAGGTTTTGACCCCCTTTAAGGATCTCACTGATTAGCATATCAAAGACAACCCAATCCAACACCTAGTGCAGTATCATAATCGAGTCTAGGGGTCAGGTGTAACAATTCTAGTTTTTCCCATCTATCTCTAAGGTCCAATGCAATACTGGAATTCTGGTCTGGTTCAAGGTTTCAAGAAAACCCACACTACATGTACCTCAGGTCTCACCCTGGCAACTGAGACAAGCCACCCCAACCAACATAGCGGCACATCAGTGTCAGCCTTGATTGGATAAATCTCCCCAGATCTATCCAACGGTTGTGAAGATTCTAAACTAACATGAGTCTCATATGCATTCAGTTTAAGGGTATTACACATAAACACACCATAATAACATGAATCAAACATGTACTTTATTCATTTACGTTAAATGTCATAATGTACATCATTCTGATTGGAGCTAAGGGCATACATTGCCTAACAACTCCCACTTGCACTTACGTCAAATTTAGTATAAGTCGAAGTCCCATGCTTTCCATGTTTTTCTCAAACACTTTCTGTGTCAGTGGTTTAGTCAATGGGTTTGCTACATTTTTTGTTGATGCTACCTTCTGAATTAGGATGTCCCTTCTTCTAACTATCTTCCGCAGTACGTTGTACTTCCTCTCGATGTGCATTGACTTCGAGTGGGATCGTGGCTCCTTAGCCTGAGCGGTAGCTCCAGTTTTGTCACACAACACTGGAATGAGTGATGTGCTGGATGGAACTGCTCCCAATTCATTAATGAACTTCATCCATACGACTTCTTTGGCAGCTTCACTTGCGACAATGTATTCTGCCATTGGACCCCTGTTTGGTGCTTTTCTATCAAACAACACACGGTCTTATCATGAAAACATACCTAGATGTAGACTTTCTATCATCTGGATCCGATTGGAAGTCGGCATCAGTATACCCTAGATCTATAGTGAACTACCATCGAATACCAGACAAAAATCTTTTGTCATTCGAAGGTATTTGAGTATATTTTTCACAACAGTCCAATGCTCCTGCCCTAGGTTGGCCTAGAATCTGCTTACCACACTTACTGCTTGAGTAATGTCAGGATGAGTTCATAGCATGGCATACATGATGCTCCCTATAACTAAGGCATAGGGAACGTCCTTCATGCCCTCAATCTCCTTGGGAGTCTTGGGAGACATACCCTTGGAGAGTTTTAATAGTAATTTTATTACTAAAGAAAACAGAATATCCATCTGCACACAGTTTTGAAACAAAAATTAGATTTCTTCTCAAATTCTGTACATAAAGACAATATTTTAGTACAATAATTCCTTCTCTAAAAATTAACTCTATAGTTCCTATAGCTAAAGCTACAACACTTGCAGAAGTCCCCAAGTAAAGAGTCACCTCTCCGTCACTTAGTCTTCTACTTATCCTGAACCCCTACAGTGAGTTACACGCATGAGTCGAAGCCCCGAAGTTAATACACCAGAAAGCAGAAGTTACCAACAAATTGGTTTCTATGACACAAGATTCAAAATTACCTTGTCTCTTGGATTCCAGGTATTGAAGATAGTTCCTCTTCCAGTGGTGGGCCTAGTTGTAGAAGTGACAAGCATCTGATGCTTTATCCTTCCTCTGCATCTTGGACTTAGTAGCTTTCTTCTGAGGCTTTCTCTTTGCCTTTCTCTTCTTCTTGCTCGATTTACCGGCTTCAACAAGCATGGCAATGGGCTCATCCATCTTAATCAGTTCCTCAGCCCTCTGCAACATATTACTGAGTTTCTGGATGCTAACATTTAGTTTGTTCATGTTATAGTTCATGATGAACTGATTGAAGGAAAGAGGCAAAGAATTTAGGATGGTGTCCACCTTCGTGACATGGTCAAGCCCGGACCCAAGAGCCTCAAGTTCATTGATATAACCCATCATTTTAAGACAATGGTCATGAACCTGTTGGTTCTTGGACATCTATGTGGTCATTAACTGCTTCAAGACCTTCTGCCGAGTAGAATGATTCTGCTCTTCGTACATCGTCCTTAGACTATCCAGGATATCCTTGGACAATTCGATCTGATCGAACTGTCCCTGTATCGGGTTGTCGAAGGATTCTATGATGCAGCAGCGGGCTAGGGAATTTTTCTCTTCCCATTCCTGGTAGTCCCTCCTACGGGCCTTAGAAGCCCTATCACCCGGACGCTCCGGGGTAGGATTTTTAGCTACCTTGTCCAGTTTTTCTGATGTTAGGACCAGCATAAGATTACGGTACCAGTCAACATAGTTTGGGCCCTTAAGTTTGTTGTCATCCAACAATTTATTAAATTGTTCGATTACCATTTCAGATAAAAAGCAAATATTAGTTCACAACCTTATTTGATTCATGTTATCTACATAGATATGGCTTTTAATTTATTTTTCATTCCCATTTGTTCATCTCTGAGATTTCCCTCCTATCTCAATGATGGAGGCTACAAATTATGTCTCTGGAAATGTGGAAAATCACATATGGTGTATGGAGCCAACTGTTTCAGCTGCATAACCCCACCACCTTTCTGTGAAGAATCATATCCACTCATCTTATGAGCTTTCCCTTTGGCCTCTGTCAAACAAGGTTCATTGCCATTTTAGGTTAAACCTTTTTGTCCAGTGAGTAATCACCCATCATATTCGTGAATGCCAAGGTACCGTTTTAGAGTCTTCCATTTTAGGATAGGCCCCTCCCACATCGGTCTATGATGCCCCTATCATCTTATGAAACATTCCAACAGATCCAGAAGCAAATGGATAGCCCAATTTTATGGTGCGCTTCCTCATTACTGAAGGACCCATCTTCATGCTAATGATGGAAGGCCTTTAGAGATTTCATCACATGAATCTCCCTATCACTTGCACCCATATTTCAGGAGGAAACAAAATCATTACGCCCTAGTTTCATAAAGCTAGATTTCATGGGCCCTTAAACGGCTAGGGTTCCGTACGATTCCTCTTGAGGAGGTGTAGGGCCCACCACGAAGGGAGATCATACAATGATCTTAAGGTCACCATGGCAATGATGTGCATTCAGCCATGGTGTGTGCCAGAGCCACTATCCTATCAGCATGGGCCAAGTACTTATGGACCATGAATGTTGCACATCACACATCCATACATCACATGCAGGGATAAAATTGATCCAATCAATTAATATCTGTAAAACCCATTATTAAAGCCCATAATAACCCATAATATTATTGATTAATATTATCTAGGTATATGGGCTGAATAGCAAAGAGTGGTTCGGCCCATGTAGATTTTATGCAGTTAATGGGCTCAAGCAGTTTTAACACATTAAAACTGGATTTTATAGGTGTGGGCCGAATTAGATCTTGCAATTAAACATCAACTCCTGGACCCAAGAATGAAAAGTTAGGGCTGAGAACAGCCCCCATCAAACCACAGATTTGGTCCAACCAGTTTGGTCCAATCTGTTTCGAATGGGTCTAGGGTTTGATTTTTAATTCAAGAATTAATTCAATATTATGATCTGAAATTAAATTATTGATAAAAGACATTCAAGAATCAGTATAAGGGCTGTTCATAGATCTTCTATCCTGCAAAACAGAGGTTAGTTCATAGCTTGTAGTTTCTCAAACTACAAATCGTAGATAGCCAAACACTAATCTGCAAAAATCCTTCCTTCTATGCAATCCGCTTCGATCTTAATTGAAATAAAATAGAAAAAACCTTAATTTTCTATTAATATTACATCAAATCGAATTCCTATACATTCAATCTAAAAAAAAAATTAATTACAGACAAGAAAGTGAAAGAACTACATAGCGCAGATTTCTTGCGCCAATCAAGATTATGATCTACACCATACGAACAACCCATAAATCAAGAAAAAATATAAAGAACCATTCTAAATATAATTCAAATTTATAAAATTTAATTTCAGATCAATATAGCCTTTAATCTGGGAACCGATTTCCTAGAAAATCTCTTATCTGCGCAAATCGAGTAGAATGCCTTCTGCCCATTTGTGCAGTTTTAGATCTGGCCAATTTCAGTTCAAGATTTGAACCTGGCTCTGATACCACTGAAGGGATGAGAGATCCATCATTTGGATGGCCGAACCCTACAGGTAAATTGGGCGAAATTTCAAATATTTCTCTCTCTCTCTCTCATGTGGGAATCACATTCCCTATTTTAGAAAACTGCATTTTCAATGATCAATCTTGAACCCTAAACTAGACCAGATCTGAAACCAAAAGGTAGGAGAGGGAAATACCTGATACAGACTAGTAGTAACTCCCAATGAAGGTGTTCATGCCCAAAGAGATCACTAAAGATTGCTCCCAATGAAGATGACACAGCGTAGGGTGGAGCAGAATCAGCAGAGTGGTTCTTCAGCAAGAACCTGATTTTTCACCAAGAATTTGATGGAGGGCAAGTGAGCACGACTTCAGATAAGTTTTTATTCCAAAATCTGATATCAAGAACCTTTCTTGATCGCTCCTACAGGTGGAGATCAAACTTTCAATGGCGGCAACAACAAAAGAAGGCAAGAGCAGAAGATGGCATCAGTCCAACTGCAACTATCTTCTTTCTTGAATCAGTAATCTTGAAGGATGATCTGGGGATTGCCCTTCTCCTCTATTTATAGCCTTAAAGAGAGCTTCTCCTAATTCCATTAGGAGTTTCCTAATTCCAATCTTGTATTTAGATCTGGACTCTCTTTAAGAGATAAGGATAATCCCTTATCTTATTTGCAGATAAAGATCAGCCCTCCTAATCTGATTAGGAGTTTCCTGATCCAAATCTCTATTTGGATCTGGACTCTTTGAGTGGATAGGAGCAATCCCTTTTCCTATATGCTGATCTAAATCCCAGAACTGCCATTCTTTAATTAATCATATTAAACCAGTTCGAATTGGGCTTTAGGCCCATTATGTCAATGTGCTTACTTATCCTCCAAGTTGCTGCCTAGTTGGCTATCCTTGTATGGCATGGGACCCAAACTCAGCCCAGCCTCTTTTACAAGGCCTAGCCAAATTCACTATAGGAGACAGTGAACCCCTAAGTCCATTACTATGGGCTCTTAATGGGCCCAACATTTACACTAAATGGTCCCTGGGTCAAGCCACTTTATAAAAACCCAAGGACTGTGGGCAGATGCAAGATTAGCCCATCAGGTATTACCCTCAATGGTTTTACACTTAACCTCTCAGCCCATAATGATCAAACACTGCTCGAGAAGAGAGGACATCTCCCTTGGCTGCAAGATACAGTGTTGCACTCTCTACTCACATGGATCCTGAGAATTAAAACCTTTTGCAAACATTTTGAAACCATAATATATATGTATATCTCTATATAAATATATTTTTCAAAACAAATTTCAATGGTTGAAATCAACTGCCGACAGCTTTGGTTTCCATCAGAGAGAGTGCATCTTTGATCATTCACTTTGTCTAACAAAGGGACTGATCATGTCATTATGATCACCCATTTAAATGAATTCTTATACTATCCCAACAGACCCAGGTTTTGACCCCCTCTAAGGATCTCACTGATTGGCATATGAAAGACAACCCAATCCAACACTTAGTGCAGTATCATAATCGAGTCTAGGGGTCAGGTTTAACACTTCAGTTTTGCCCATCTATCTCCAATGTCCAATGCAATACTGGAATTCTGGTCCGGTTTAGGGTTTCAAGAAAACCCACACTACATGTACCTCAGGTCTCACCCTGGCAACTAAGACAAGCCACCCCAACCAACTTGGCAGCACATCAGCGTTAGCCTTGATAGGATAAATCTCCCCTTATCTATCCAACGGCTATGAAGATTCTAAACCAACACGAGTCTCATATTTTTCCAGTTTAAGGGTATTACACAGAAACACACCATAATAACATGAATCAAATATGTACTTTATTCATTTACATTAAATGTCATAATGTACATCATTCAGATTGGAGCTAAGGGCATCCACTATCTAACAAACATAATATACTTATTGGACACACCTGATAGAGCTCTTGGACCACCTCATGGAGTTGCATTGGAGTTAGTTTTTTCAGAGTCTATTGACAAAGTCATGTTAGGTCAAATTTGGTTTGATCATTTGTCTTTTCCTTCTTTAAGTCATTTATTTCTAGATATGTTTAAGGGAGGGTCTTTATCAAGTCTTCATTAAGTTTTGTATAAGGGTCAGGCTCGGGCTCAAGACCTTGGCTCGATGGTTGGGTTGGGCTTGAGCTTAGGCCTGGATATATTCTGTTATTGTGGAGACAAATCCCAACTCGGCCCAACCCGTGAGAAGGTCTATTAGGAAGATGTTTCCAATGCATGGGGACAAAGGTTGGGGGGAGCCTATCCTATATTGTAAGCAATTCTGAAATGCAAATGATGCATTCAAAAAAGGGTGAATTACAAAAACACCCTAAAAACACCCTGTGAGTGACAATTATCTCTTTTGTGACAAAAACTCTTTAAACTACACTTCACTACAAATATCCCCTTCATTAGAGTTTTATCAATTAACTTCAAAACATATTGTTATTCAACTATTTAATATTTTTTAAGTCTCTAAAGTCCAAACTACCCTCTTTTCTTATTTATTTGAATAATTTATGATTTGATTAGTTTTTTAAATATAATATTGAAGTCAACTCAATTTCTCCAATAGATCTTGTAGATTTATGGTTGGATTCTATATTCCGAAGAAATGGTTAAGTTTTCTTTCAAATATATATAAATTTAAGGTCTTGATTGGCTTTTCTTGAATTATTAGAAGGAAGAGTAGTTTTTATATTTTAAGATGAAGAGAGTCATTCATGTCCATGAAATACAAGAACTTAAAGAAGCTTGTTTTTCTATGTCAATAAAATGATTCTTGCTATTTTAATTGGTTCATTTGAAGAAAATGGAACTATTTTTGGGTCAATTAGGGTTTAAGAGAAAATGGTGAGGAAAAGAAAATAAGAAAAGTTCAATTGGATATATTAGTAAATTTATGCATTCCATCTCCTGACTTAATAGCTAAATGTATTTATCACAAAGTGAAAGCTCAGGGAGATCTTTGTGACAAATGAAAGTTTAGGGGGTAAATGTCATAGATCCTATAATATAGATGGGTCTTTAAAAGGAAAAACTCAATTAGTTATTATGATTGTAATCATAATAAAATGATAACATATATTTTAATCAATAAGAAAGACAATAAGATAAAAGCAACCAACAATACTAGGGCGTAAATACAAAACTTGGAAAAAAGTGGGATATTTATATAGCCTTAATTTTTTTAATAATGACCTTGTAAAACTTGAAGTGACCACAAAAATATGGTTGACAAGCCATGTGGCTACAAGTGGTTCATGGACTTTCATTTTTACTTATTATATGGAATTTGAGGCCCGACTTTCTTCTTCTTCTTCTTCTTCTTCTTCTTCTTCTTCTTCTTATGAGGGGTAATTTGGTCCAACCCGTTAGCACACAGACACATGGAATGACCTAATAATTGGATGACAGCTCAACATTTTCAAACACCTTAGTAGGCCAGGTCAGCTCAAGCACCTCGAGCGCTTCGACCAAGACCGAGGACCGAGCAGCTTGTGGTGTCCTGACCTATCGAGCTGCCACATAGCCCTCTTCTAGAAGCTAGCCAGTCATCTCCAACCTTTCTGGGATCACACTGCACGTCAGCGAGACTTATCCTTACCCTGCCCGGACCGGATGAACTTGATAAGCCTTATCAGCTCACACGAAGTCCATCTCTAGGTGTGAAACAAACTCCTGGTTATGCGGGCCAGAGATCTTGGATATGTTTCATGTGGCTTATGACAACTCACCTATATAAGGGCATCACCTCCAACCTCATAAGGTATGTACGATTTACCTTTCACTTGCTATTACTCTCAAAGTAAATCAAGCTCACTACAAACTCTTTGCTAACTTAAGCATCGGAGTGCCCACACTGGGTGAAGCACCCCGATACCTCTGATCTACTTGTCTTGCAATTCGACTTGGCCACTTAGCAGACCAACATCCGAGCTACCTCCCAACTAGGAGCAACCAGATTGCTCATCATCAATTGGTGTCGTTTGTGGGAACCAATGACAAAAACCTAAGTTCTCACCCCCCTTCTAATCACTCTTGTTCATTCAATGTCATCCTCGAGCAACAACAAGCTTGCCAACAATGACATGCAAGTTATGAGGGGGCAAGAGCAGTTCACAATGCCATTAACTCTACCCTGTGTTCAAGTGGTGTGCAAGCGGTGTTGAACCCAACCTTCCCGCTGCACTAGGTGAATGCCCCTCTTCCCACAATAGAGCCATCAGCGAAAGTTCTACAAGCTGGTGCAGTACGTCTAGAGTATGAACCTGCAAATGCAGGTCTGGAAGGAGAGGTTTGGCACCTTCATGCCACCTCAGCCATAGTAGCCACATCAGCCGTAACAGCCACAACAACCGCAACAACCACAGCCACCCCGACTAAATGTGAGCTAGTAGTAGCAGAACAACCAACAAAGCAACTAGCAGGCCGACGATTAGCAACCCAGCATAAGAAACCAAGATCAAGTTCCAGGCTCATCTCACCATCCTGACAACCGGAACTAGGTCCCGGTAGAAGATAACATCAAAGCCACAACACCGACAAGCATAGAAGCAAACAACACAACTAAGGTGTTGAAGAAGAGATGTTGTAGATGCGCACGTCGCAACACCAAAAAGAGCAACCTCGTGCCCACTAGCAATGAGAAAGCTAAGAGGGAAACGAAGGGTGAGGTTAGCTCGATTGTCGCGTAGCCAACAACTTCACAAGTGGCCTAGCCCTCACCTCTAGCACCAGAGATTCTTATGACTCCATGGCCTAAGAAATTTAAAGCCCCAAGCCTAGAGACGTACGATAGGACAACCGACCCGATAAACCATAGGAATAGCTTACATGCCCTAATGTAGTTCCATGGGGAAAATGATGCATACCTCTGTATGGAATTTTCAACAACATTCCAAGGTATAGATAGATTGTGGTATCGGGGATTGCCTCCCAGCTTGATTAAAAATTGAACCAGTTCAAGGATTTATTCATAACACACTTCTCCACGAGCAAAAGGTGCCCAAAGTCTGTGACCAACCTTCTGAACATCGTCCAATGATCTAATGAGGCTTTCCGCGACTACATTAAGAGATTTAATCTCAAGTACCTCCAGATCCCAAACCTCGACCTGTCCATACAACTCGCTATGGTAGTGAAGGGTGTTCGCCATTCTGACTTACGCTGGCAGCTTGAGTTGAACCCTCCGACCTCCATGAAGGTGTTCCTCACTGAGGCGGATAAGTTCACAAAGGCGGAGGAGGTCCTCAGATCCTGGTTAGAGCTGTAGTTTTCTGGGAAGAGGAAGCGACTAGAATGGTCTGAGGAGTGCTAGTTCGTGTTCGACGAGATAAAAGATACTTAAGTTTCCCACCTATGCTAACCCGATCTGAGCCAGAAGATGAGATAAAATTCTACCTTTCTACGAGTGGTGAGGTAGTGAACTCGGTGCTAATAAGGGAAGTAGACTAGGTCCAAATACCTGTCTATTATATAAGTAAGTTTTGCATGTAGTTGAGACCAGGTACCCTGACATCGAGAAGCTGGCCTTTGCCTTAGTCTTAGCCTCTTGGAAGATATGTACCTACTTCCAAGTCCACACAATTGTTTTCTTAATTGATCAACCTCTGAGGCATGTTCTTTAGAAGCTCGAGGTCTCAGGGCAATTGATGAAGTGGGCAATCGAGTTGAGCGAATAAGACATCCGACTCGAGCCGTGCACAAAAATTAAGGCACATTTCTTGGCAGACTTCGTTACTGGGTGTACGTTCAACACACCGACCCCTGAGGTGATTAAGCCAATTAACACGTCAGAGGCATCAACCAGTGTGGCACCTATCTCGACCTAGGATGAGGAGCCCTAGATCCTCCACGTCGGTGGCTCGTCTAATCAGTGAGGAAGCGGAGTCAAACTTTTACTCCATGGGTGTAGCGAGGTGAAGCTGGATTTTGCTCTCTGGTTTACATTCAAGGTGTCGAACAATGAGGCAAAGTTTGATGTATTAATAACCAAGCTAACTTTGGTGAGGGAGGTTAGCGCGAAAAATGTTGTGGTGTGAAGTTGCTCTCAGCTAGTTGTGAATTAGGTGAATGGAGAGTACGAGGCTTGGGAGCCCACCATGAAGGCTTATTTGGCCAAGGTGAGAGAAATCATGCCTGGCTTCCACTCTTGGCTCATCCGTCAAGTACCAAGGACAAAGAACGTAGAGGCTAATGTGCTTTCGAAGCTTGCCAGTGCAAGCAATGTCACAAAAAGGATGGTATATGTTGAATACCTACCACAACCTAGCATCACGAGGGACGTAGAAGAGGTCACTCCTGCGTTGATAGTAGAACTAAGCTAGATAGATCCACTTGTTGATTATCTACTCTATGGGACTCTACTAGCAGATCACAATGTGGCTTGAAGGGTAGAGTGTCAGTTTGCTCGTTATCTTCTTTGTGGAGGGCACCTAGGGGCAGGGCACTCACCCAAAAGGCGCTAAGGCAATGTTACTATTGGTCTACGACGAAGGTGGATGCACTCGAGCTTTTTCAAAAGTGTGATAACTACTAGAGGCACACCAACATACTTCACCAGCCTGCCGCCGACCTTAAGTACTTGACTAGCATGTGGCCCTTTGCCTAGTGGGGAATAGATCCTCAATCCGTTCCAACCGGCAACCAGGCAGGGAAGGTTCTTGGTCATGGTGGTTGACTACTTTACGAAGTGGTGGAGGCCGAGCCACTAGTGACAATTACAACTTGGTACTACAATGGCGATTGACTACTTTACGACGAGCTACAAACCAATCTTGACCTGATCGAAGAAGTATACGACCTGGCCTATATCCTGACTACAACTTACCCAAAGCGAGTAGCTTGGTACTATAATGCCCAAGTTAAGTGATGCCACTTCCGAGTTAGTGACCTTGTACTCCAGAAAGTCATGGTGCCTGATCCCGATGTAGGCAAGCTGGGATTGAACTGGGAAGGTCTTTACAGAGTATGGTGGGTCTATGGTAAAGGGATGTACGAGCTCGAGATATTGGAGGGGAGGTAGGCACCCCACACTTGGAACGTCAACAACTTAAGGGAGTACTACTTATAAGCTCGGGAGTCAAGCATTTGCAACATCAATAAAATTATTTTAAGTATGGAAATCCACCTGCTTTGGCGACCTGGTCAAGCCACCTTGCAAGGAGTACACATCGACTAAACTACGTACCAAGGAGTGGACGTCAAGTTGCTCTAAGTCTAAGGGTCCCTAAGCCTAAGGGCCCCTTTCATTCATTACTTCAAAAAATTCTTTCCATCAAGTGTTGTAAGACAAAAGAGAGAGGATTTTGTCATATCAAGATTGGAAGCTCAGTGCAATACATGTATATACAAGGGGGGTCCAAGAAAAGAAGCGAAAAGGCCATTAGACATCTCAGGGCTCCTTACCCCCATCTCCTATAGCAGTGACAACATCTTCCTCGGTAGCTTCTTCC
The DNA here is from genome assembly GCF_056320005.1 of Nelumbo lutea. NCBI lineage: Eukaryota > Viridiplantae > Streptophyta > Magnoliopsida > Proteales > Nelumbonaceae > Nelumbo > Nelumbo lutea. The sequence continues at coordinate 198,142,372 of NC_142684.1, read as the reverse complement.
TCCATAGAGTCCTCTCCTACAACGTTCAGGTCGGCCTCCTCTATAGAATCCTCGTCAATCTCATCGCCTTCCTCCTCCTCAAAGTTTGGATCCTCATTAACCCTACCAGTCATCTCTTTGGTGCAAGCAGAAGAAGTGATAGGTCCGAGGTTGAGCTCGGGGTACACCAGCCTCATTACCATCTGATAGAGCTTGAAACCCTTAGGGAAGCCATGGTGCCAAGGTCTTGTATCACCTTATGATACTCCAACAAGGCCTTGTATTCTTTGATAGCATGGACCTTGGCCTCTTTGATGGTGTTAATTAGGATGGTCTCACGTTCGGAGAATGCGACCTCTTTCTCCTCAAGATCCTTCTTAAGCTGCGTATGGCCGAGCTCCAGCTCTTCGTTGTGCCTCCTAACAGGCATCATCTCGCCTTTCAACTTGTCGATGAGCTTGACAGCCCACTCCACCCTGGACTTATACTTATAACACCGCCTTGACCTCATTAACCTTCTGGATGTTCTGCTGCAACTGCTTCATGAAAGCATGAGCCGTAGAGTTGACATGGAGAAGGAAATAAATTTAGTATGTATCCAAAAAAGCACCTTGACAACAACACAATAATGAGCTCGGGAACATACCACCATGGCACAATGCATTATCTTTGCACCCATCTTGGCAGGCAACACCTTAGTAAACTTGAAGATCTCTTCAGGGAAGGTGGCCTCCTTGCTCTTGAAGAGGCAGGTCCGGATATCCATAATGCTCCACTTGGGGACTTCACCCATAGAACTCTCCCTAAGACATTTGGGCCACACCTCGGGTGAGAGGCACAACACTACCCGATTAACAAAAAGTGAATCATCAAAAGACAGGGGGGCTAAATCATGGAATGCAAGAAAACCCCATCGCAGAAACAAGGTGCACATCATCGATACAAACCTACAAAATAAGGTAAATTCATAGACCCAATGCACCACAAGACCTAAAAAACAAATGCGAAAGCAAAGTGCTTATGGATAAGCTCCCACTTACCAATAAGCAGGGGGATAATGTAGGTATATAGTGTTCATTTAGTCCCTCAGAGCACATTGAACACTATATTGATATCACATGGATGCCTGCAATCAGCCTCCAATTAATCTTCCCTCTGTGATGAACCTGTGATGCAGCATAGTCCCACAATGAACCCATAGCGCACATCGCAGAACCGTGATAAATCCGCAGTTCATCTCACGCTCTCGATGAGCCCACTTGTAGCTTGAGCCAAGGCAAACCTGGTCTGAACCCACAATGAGGTTGGAATACATTCGGAAATGCGATAAACCCTCAACTGCCACAACGTCGTGGCCCTCTATAGAACCGTGCCTAGGTGTCACCTAAATGCGCAATGTCAAGAGGGGCGAAGGCAATGAGGCGCCACATAAGGCTAACAAGATAGCAATTACCAGACGGTGACGTCATGGGCGCCACGTCAATTAAGTAAGGCATGCAAGAGGTAGTAGCACATGTGAATAATGAGGGTTCCCGAAGCAAAAAGAAAGCCGATCCTTAGAAAGATCTCCATGGGACACATGGCAAAACCCTAGTGGTGCACTTAATGATCGACAATAAACCCAATATCCCCTTTCCTAATAGGAGATGAGCATGTTTATCTCCTACCTTTTAGGATCTCAGGATCTCCTCCATAAATTGAGATCCTCCTTGTATTGAAATTCATTCAGCAATCAAGCACCTTCGCCATTGACTCCCAACCCTACCATTCAAGCTTAATACCCACTGCAACTCTCGGTCTTTCTCTATCTTTCAAAGAAACCACTCCCCAACCTAGCCTTAGCCTTACTTAAACCACTATCTGACATACTTAAAAGCAAAGGCAACGAAATGTAGTGAGTAGGGAAGACAACTTACCGAAGAAGAGAGAAAGACCGACCTCAATGACTGACCTAGCTACACCAAAGATGCACACTCCATGACCTCCGATTGCATGAGAGATCAAGTAAGATGAAGGAAAATGGGCCCCAAATGCCCCTATTTATAGCCGATATAGCAGATCATGGATGACCCAGATCAATCAAATCCAACGGCTCCCAAGAGGGCAATCACTCAGATTTCAAGGTTAAACTCAGTTGAGCACATGTTTGATGTCCATAGAGTTCATAGTATGCATAATGTCCATGCGTTCCTAAGACACAATCTTGCCCTAGGGTTGAGCCAGTTGGGTCGATCAGGTTTGACCCGTAGGTCGGGCCTTGGCCAAACTAGAGGCTGGGCCAAATTCGCCTAGACTCGTCATGAACTCCCTGCCACGAGTTGAGCACCTAAAGCACAGGAGTGGGAGACAATTGATGAGTGGTAATTTGGCCCGATCGTTTGCATGCAAACACATGGAATGACCTGGTGATTAGACAACATCTCGGCATTGCTGAACACCTCAGCAAGCCAGGTTAGCTCGGGCACCTCAAGCAAGACCGAGGTCAGAGCAGCTTGTGGTGTCCCAACCTGTTGAGGTGCCACATAGCCCTCTTCTAGAAGCTAGCCAACTGTCTCCAACCTTTCCAGAATCACATTGTACATTAGCGGGCCTTATCCTTATCCCACCCGGATTGGACGAACCCGATAAGCCTTATCAGCTCATACGAAGTCCATCTCTTGGTACGAAATGGACTCCTAGTTACGCAGGTCAGAGATCTCGGATATGTTTCATAGGCCTATGGAAGCTCACCTATATAAGGGCACCACCTCTAGCCTTATAAGGTATTGCAATTGACCTCTCACTTTCTATTACTCTCAAAGCAAATCAAGCTCGCTACAAAATATTCGCTAACTTAAGCATTGGAGTGCCCACACCAGGTAAAGCACCCCGGGACCTCTGATCTACTTGCCTTGTAGTTTGACCCAGCCACCTAGTAGACCAATGTCCGAGCTGCCTTCTAGCTAGGAGCAACCAAATCGCACATCATCATCTTCTTTTTGAAATATTTGAGGCCTATACAGTCCAGATTCTCATGAACAAGGGTAGCTATTTTATATGGAGACAAGATACACATGCAAAGTTTAAGAGACTTTTTGGTGATGTTTGGCATTGTTGAGGATTCCTCCTTGTTGATTATCTAGAAATCACCAAAAATTGTTATTTGGTATCATTTATGCCATGTAAAAAATCGACTTTGAGTCTGTTTGGTACTGATTTTCAAGGGATGATTATTTTTGTATTAGAGTTATTATTCAATGCATGTTGGATGCCATGTCATTTTCAACAAATCAAAATCAACTAGAAATCAGGAAATCACCAAGAAAAGGTGATCCTTGAAAAGGATTGATTTCAATAATTAATTTTTTGGCTGATTTCTTGAAAATCACCAAAATTGACCACCAAATAGAAACTTCAACGTCCATTCCTATAACACTGATGTGACTCCTGTTAGACAGTTTTGTATGCCCTTAGCTTCAATCCGATTTGATGTACTTTGGACATTTAGTGTAAATAAATAAAGTGCATCTTTGATTTATGTTGATTGGTATAATTTTGTGTAAGACCCTAAAACTGGACACTTATAGAGACTCGTGTTAGTTTTAAATGTTCACAACCATTGGATAAGTCTAGGGAGATTTATCCTGCCAAGGTTGATACTGGTGTGCCACCAAGTGTTGGGATGGCCTGTCTCGGCCACCAGAGAAAGACCCAAGGCACATGCAGTATGGGATTACTTAAATCCTTGAACCGGACCAGTTTTCCAGTATTGCCCTGGACCTTGGAGATAGATGGGAAAAACTGGAAAGTTACACCTGATCCCTAGACTCGATTATGACACTTCACTAGGTGTCGGATCGGGTTGCCTTTGATATGCCAATCAGTGAGATCCTTAGATGGGGATCAAAACCTGGGTATGTTGGGACAGTCTAAAAATTCATCTGAGTGGGTGATCATCGTGACAGGATCAGCCTCTTTGTTGGACAAAGGGTAATGATCGGGAATGCACTCTCTCTGATGGAAACCAAACTACCGGCAGTTGATTTCAATCGTTGGAATTTTTGTTTTTGCAAAATTAACATATACATATATATATTTGTATAGTTTTGAAATGTTTGCAAATGGTTTTAATTCCCGGGATCCATGTGAGTGGAGAATGCGGCACTGTTCCTTGCAACTGAGGGAGAGGTCCTCTCTTGTCGGGTAGTGCTTGATCATTAAGGGCTAAGAGGTTAAGTGTAAGACCATTTAGGATAATACCTGATGGACTAATCTTGCATCTGCCCATAGTCCCTAGGTTTTTACAAGATGGCTTGGCCCAGGGACCACTTAATGTAAGTGTTGGACCCATAGGGTCCATGTGATGGGCTTAGGGGTTCACTGAGCTTTTCAGTGAATTCGGCTGGGCCTTGTAATAAAGGCTGGGCCGAACCCATGTGTCTGGTGTGTAGATCAATGCTTGGGTCCCATGCCATACAAAGAAGCCAACTGGGCAGCAGATTGGAAACTAGTTAATCACTGAACACTTAATAGGCCAAAAGCCCATTTCGAGCTGGGCTTATATGATCACCCATTTATGGGGCAGATCTGAGATTATGTTAGCAAAAGGATAGGGCCTTTTAACCTTATCCACTCTAGGAGACCAAATTCAAATCAGATTTGAATCTGGTAACCTCCTGATAAGAACAGGAGTAAGCTAACTTAATCTGCAGATAGGATTAAGATAATCCCCTATCCAAATACTGATTTGGATTGGGATAACTCCTAATGAGGAGGTTTCTTAATCAAGAAGAAAGGAGGAGAAACCCAAGAGAAACATATCAGATTTCAAACCAGGGGTTCAGAGCAAAAAAAAAAAATCATCCTGCGAACTGAGATTAGATCTCACAAAAACTCCAGAGAGAAGAGAAGTAGTTCAGCCATCTTCGTCCCAGGAGTTCTCCTCCAGCCGCCGCCATTCCCTCTTGAAAGATTTTATCTTTGCAACAAAAGGAAGTCAAGAAATCAGTTCTTGACATCAGCCTTGCAGGAAAGACTGAAAAAGGTTCGGTGTTCAGAGTTTCCAGAGGGTTCTTGCAAAGGATCTAGAGTGTAGGACGCACCCTGTTGGTTCCGTTCCACCCATAGTTGTGTCATCTTCAACAAGAGCGGATCTTGGTTTCTGCTTTGGGCGTGAACACCAACTTTGGGAGATACTGCTTCTCCAGATCAGGTATATTCCTCCTTTTCATCTTTTGGTTCAGATCTGGTTTGATTATGGTTCAAGTAGAATCCCTGAATATTGTATTCTAAATTTAGGGAATATGATTCCCAATTGGAAGAAGGTAGGAAAATTTTTGAAATTTGCCCACCCATTCCGCAACCTTATTGGTGTCCATTAGATGGATCCTATCATTCTTTCAATGGTATTAAAGCCACTGGTTCGAATCTTGAACCAAAAGAAAATCAGATATGAACTTGCGCAGATGGACAAAAGATGTTCTGCCAAGATTTGCGCAGATTGTTTTCTTTATTTCAAGAAATTGTTTCTTGTTAAGGGCAATTGATCTGAAATTAATTTTGTTAAATCCAAATTTTATTTAGAACTGTTCTTTATTTATTTTGATTTAATGGACTGTTCGAACCTGGAGATCGCAGTGCAGATTTGGCGCAGATGGTCTGCGTACCCTTTTTCCTTTCTATTTATTTATTTTATTCAATTCGGTATGTAAATAATTTATTTTTTAATTTTTCTAGACTAAGTGTATAGGATTTGATCAAGAATGTAATTAATTAATAGAAATAGGAATTTTGATCTTTTTTATTTATTTTCTTGATTAAAGAAGAAGGAAGAAGATGGCGGCGTTGGAGATATGCAAATGGAGAAATCGCTTTCTGCGATTTGCAGTTTGTGAAACTGCAACCCTAGTGATTAACCTCTGTTTTGCAGGTGGTGCGAACAGTCCATAGTTGATTTGTGATTGCTTAAAATCAAAATTATTAATTTTAGATCTTTCATGAATTAATTCTTGAATTGAAAATCAGTTTCGGACCATTTCATACTAGATTGGACAAAAACTGTTTGGACCGAATCTGGGGTTCAAAGGGGATTGTTTTTTAGTCCATTTTTCTCGCACTTTTTGTTCCAAATCTGATGTTCAATTACAGGGATTAATTTGGCCCACCTGTAAAGCCCAATTTTAAAAGGTTAAAACTGCAAAAGCCCACACTTGTGAGAAAAGCTATATGGGCCGAACTACTTACTGCAATTCAGCCCATACACCTAGTAGCCCACACTATTCAATGGGCTTTGTAGCAGTTAATTGATTGGATCAATTCTTCCTTTACATGTGATGTTTGGATGTTTGATGTGCTGTGACCGTGGACCATAAGCACTTGGCCCATGAAGACTCATTAGTGGCTCTTGCGCGCACCATGGCTGAATGCACAACATTGCCATGGTGTCCCTTAAGGTCATTGGATGACCCCTCCTTGCTTGGTGGGCCCCACAACCCTGAAAAGGGATGCGTACGGAACTTCTAGCCGATTAAGGCCCACCAGAAATCTGACTTTATGAAAGTCAGTGGGAGCCACTCTGGTTTAACCTAAATTAGAACTAGGGCGTAATCTCGTTCCCTCCAACAAATATGAGTACATGTGATAGGGAGATCCATATGATGGACTCTCTAAAGGCCTTCCGTCATTAGCACAATAGTGGGTCCTTCAGTAATGAGGAAACGCACCATAAAATTGGGCTATCTATTTGCTGTTGGATCTGTCAGAGTGTTTCATAAGATGATAGGGGCGTCATAGACCAATGTGGGAGGGGCTTCACTAGAAAATGGGAACTCACTCATAGTACCTTGGCATAACCTAAATATGATGGGTGAGCACTAACTGGACAGAATGGTTTACCTGAAAACGGTTATGAACCTTGTCTGATAGAGGCCAAAGGGAAACTCATCTGATGAGTGGATATGATCCGTTATAGAAAGATGGTGGGGGTTATGCAGCTAAAACAGTTGGTTTCATGCACCCCATGTGATTTCCCACATTTCCAAAGACATTTCGTCATCTCCGTCACTGACAAAGGAGGGAAATCTCAGAGATGAACAAATGGGAATGGAACATAGATTAAAAGTCACATCTATGTAGGTAACTTGAATCAAACTAAGGTTGTGGACTAATGATTTTGTTGTTTTATCAGAAAATGGCAAACGGTTAATTCGCAAAGCTTATAGACAATAACAAGCTTAAGGGCCCAAACTATGCCGACTGGTAGAGAAATCTTATGCTGGTCCTAACTTCTAAAAAGTTAGATAAGGTGGTGAAAAATCCTGCCCCGTAGTGTCCGGGTGATAAGGCTTTTGAGGCCCGTAGGAGGGACTACCAAGATTGGGAGGATAAGAATTCCCTAGCCCGCTGCTTTGTCATTGCCTCAGTAGACAACTCAATACAGAGGCAGTTCGATCAAATCGAACTAGCCAAGGACATATTGGATAGTCTAAAGACAATGTATGAAGACCATAACCGTTCTACTTGATAGAAGGTCCTGAAACTGTTCATGACCGCGCAGATGTCCAAGGGGTAGAATGTTCATGATCATTGTCTTCGGATGATGGGCTACATTAACGAACTCAAAGCCCTTGGATCCGAGCTAGATCATGGCACGCAAGTGGATGCCATCCTGAATTCTTTGCCCTGTTCCTTCAATGCATTCACAATGAACTACAACATGAATAAGCTGAATGTCAGCGTCCAGGAACTCAGCAATATGTTGCATGGGGCCGAGGATCTACTCAAGAAGGATGAACCTGTGGTTATGCTTGCTGAAGCTAACAAATCGGGCAAGAGAAAGAGAAAGGCAAAGAAGCCCCAGAAGAAAGCTACCAAACCCCAAAAGCAGAAGAAGAACAAGGCATCTGATGTCTGTCACTTCTACAAGCAGACCGGCCATTGGAAGAGGAACTGTCCTGCCTACCTGGAATCTAAGAAAGGTAAGTCGAAACTTATGTCATAGAAACTAATATGCTAGTTACTTCTATGTCTTGGTGTGTTGACTCCGGGGCTTCAACTCATGCGTGTAACTCACTGCAGGGGTTCAAAGTTAGCAGAAGATTGAGTGAAGGTGAAGTGACACTATTCTTGGGAATAACTGCAAATGTTGCAGCTGCGGCAATAGGAACCGTATAATTAGTTTTTAGAGAATGAGTGTTTGTACTTAAAGATTGTCTTTATGTACAGAACTTGAGAAGAAATTTGATTTTTGTTTCTAAACTGTGTGATGATGGATATACTGTTTATTTTAGTAATATGATTACTATTAAATGCAATAACAAATTCATCGCATGCGGGGAACTGGAGAACGGTCTCTATGTTCTACATCCTTCTCTAGAAACTAACTTAACCAAAACTACGTCGGTCAAAAATCCCAAGAAAAGAAATCATGATACAGTAAATCCCACGTGCCTCTAGAATTACCGACTCGACCACATCGGTGTTGACTGAATCACAACGTTGGTAAAGGATGGTCCTTTGGATTTTCTAACCATAGAAAATCTTCCCACTTGTGAGCCTTGCCTTCAAGGTAAGATGACTAAGCGGCCATTTGATGGTAAGCCTGAAAGATCTACAGGCACACTTGACCTAATACATACTGATGTATGTGGTCCCCTGAGTGTTAGGACACGAAATCAACACATGTATTTCATCACCTTTACAGATGATTTTTCACGATATGGTTACATGTACCTAATGAGAAACAACTCTGAATCCTTTGAAAAGTTCAAAGAGTTCAGACAAGAAGTCAAGAAACAATTAGGGAGAGAAATTAAGGCCCTTCGATCAAATCTAGGTGGCGAGTTTCTCTCTGATGAATTCAGGGACTACTTAAAGGTCAACAAGATAGTGTCACAATTAGCTCCTCCTGCTACACCTCAACTCAACGGTGTTTCAGAGAGGAGGAATAGGACCTTGTTGGACATGGTCCGGTCACTTCTTGTACGCTCAGAATTACCCACATCCTTTTGGGGATATGCATTAGAGACTGCTATCTACGTGTTGAATCGGGTTCCAACCAAATCAGTTCCGAAAACTCCATATGAACTATGGAACGGAAGGAAGCCAAGTGTAAGACACTTGAAGATTTGGGGTTGTACTGCACACGTTAGAAGAACAAGTGCGGACAAGTTGGAATCCAAAACCAGTCGTTGCCTATTTATAGGCTACCCAAAGGATTCAGTGGGTTATCTATTCTATGACCCAAGTGAGCAGAAAGTGTTCTGTAGTCGAAACGCCCAATTCTTAGAATCTGAATACATCATGGACACTCACCGTCAGGAAATAGTTCTTGATGAGGAGAGCTCACGAGCAGTGGAAGATGTCCCACAAGTTCCAGGTAGTGACCAACCTAGAAGGTCCACCCGGGTATCCAGACCACCGGTCCGATATGGTTATGACTAGGATAGTTACCTGGTGGAAGCCTTCACTAGGGAAAAGGATCCCGTGACTTATGTGGAAGCTATGTTAGACATAGATTCCTAGAAGTAGGTGGAGGCCATGAGAGCTGAGATGGACTCAATGAAAACCAATGGAGTCTGGACTCTAGTAGATCAGCCCTCTGGGGTAAAAGAAATTGGTTGCAAATGGATCTACAAGAGGAAGAAGGGCCCCGATGGTAGGATTGAGACCTACAAAGCTTGTTTGGTCGCGAAAGGGTACACTCAGAAAGAAGGTATCGATTATGAAGAAACCTTTTCGCCCGTGGCCATGCTCAAATCCATTAGGATCCTGCTAGCTGTAGCAACATACCATGACTACGAGATTTGGCAGATGGATGCCAAAACTGCATTCCTGAATGGAGATCTTAATGAAGATATCTACATGAAGCAGCCACAAGGCTTCATTGCTGCTGGTCAGGAACACATGGTATGTAAACTTAATAGATCCATATATGGACTTAAGCAAGCTTCTAGGAGTTGGAACATCCGTTTTGATTCTGCTGTCAAAACGTTTGACTTTGAGTAGAATCCGGATGAGCCCTGTGCTTACAGGAAGTCCAGTGGGGATAAGATCACCTTTTTGGTGTTGTACGTGGACGATATCCTACTCATTGGGAATGATGTAGGAATGTTGACTTCGGTCAAGGTATGGCTATCACAGTAGTTCTCCATGAAAAATCTTGGAGAAGCTTCATATATACTGGGTCTTCGACTCTATAGAGATAGATCGAAGTGGATAATTGGATTATCCCAGGCTTCTTACATTGACAAAATTGTCAAAAGATACGACATGGAGAACTCCAAGAAAGGAAACGTTCATTTTAGGCATTGAGTCACTCTCTCCAAGAAGATGTCTCCAAAGACTTCTGAGGAGATTGAGGGCATGAGAGATGTTACCTATGCCTCAGTCGTGGGGAGCATCATGTATGCCATGTTGTGCACTCGCCCGGACATAGCTCAGGCGGTGAGTGTGGTAAGCAGATTCTAGGCTAGCCCAGGGCAAGAGCATTGGACTGCTGTAAAGAACATACTTAAATACCTTCGAAGGACAAAAGAGTTTTGTCTGGTATTCGATGGTAGTTCACTACAAGTTCTAGGGTATACCGATGCCGATTTTCAGTCAGATCCAGATGATAAAAAGTCTACATCTGGGTATGTTTTCATGATAGGATTGTGTGTTCTTTGCTGGAAAAGCAGCAAACATGGGTCCACTGCAAATTCCACAACCAAGGCCGAGTACATTGCCACAAGTGAAGCTGCCAAGGAAGCCATGTGGATGAAGAAATTCATACATGAATTAGGAGTGATGCTGTCAAGCACATCACCCATCCCGTTGTTGTGCGACAACAATGGAGCCATCGCGTAGGCTAAAGAGCCTTGGGCCCACTCGAAGTCAAAGCACATCGAGAGGAAGTACCATGTGCTGCGGGATATCATTGGTAGAGGGGACGTCCTAATTCAGAAGGTAGCATCAGTGGATAATGTGGCAGATCCATTGATTAAGCCACTGACATAGAAGGTGTTTGAGAAACACGTGGAAAGTATGAGACTCCGGCTTGTACCAGATTGGACCTAAGTGCAAGTAGGAGTTGTTAGACAGTTTTGTATGCCCTTAGCTTCAATCTGATTTGATGTACTTTGGACATTTAGTGTAAATAAATAAAGTGCATGTTTGATTCATGTTGATTGGTATAATTCTGTGTAAAACCTTAAAACTGGACACTTATAGAGACTCGTGTTAGTTTTAAATGTTCACAGCCATTGGATAAGTCTGGGGAGATTTATCCTGCCAAGGTTGATACTGGTGTGCCACCAAGTGTTGGGATGGCCTATCCAAATATTGATTTGGATTGGGATAACTCCTAATGATGAAGTTTCTTAATCAAGAAGAAAGGAGGAGAAACCCAAGAGAAACATATCAGATTTCGAACCAGGGGTTCAGAGCAAAAAAAAAAAATCATCATGCGAACTGAGATTAGATCTCACAAAAACTCTAGAGAGAAGAGAAGCAGTTCAGCCATCTTCGTCCCAGGAATTCTCCTCCAGCTACTGCCATTCCCTCTTGCAAGATTTGATCTTTGCAACAAAAGGAAGTCAAGAAATCAGTTCTTGACATCAGTCTTGCAGAAAAGACTGAAAAAGATTCAGTGTTCAGAGTTTCCAGAGGGTTCTTGCACAGGATCCAATGTGTAGAACGCACCCTACTAGTTCCGTTTCACCCACAACTGTGTCATCTTTAGTAGGAGCGGATCTTGGTTTCTTCTTTCGGCGTGAACACCAACTTTAGGAGATACTGCTTCTCCAGATCAGGTATATTCCTCCCTTTCACCTTTTGGTTCAGATCTGGTTCGATTATGGTTCAAGTAGGATCCCTGAATATTGTATTCTAAATTTAGGGAATATGATTCCCAGTTTGAAGAAGGTAGGAAAATTTTTGAAATTCGCCCACCCATTCCGCAACCTTATTGGCGTCCATTAGATGGATCCTATCATTCTTTCAACTCCGACAATGTAGTGTCTTTTAGGATCATCTTTGATGCCAACCATCATCCTAATTAGATATTGATTTGCAAATTCCAATTTTCAAATTTCCCACAACAACTATTCCCCGAACATGTAAAGACTTCCATTTCGTAAGATAAATTCCTCACTAATCAATAGAACCAATTAATCCTGATTTCCATGATTTGAGATGTTCAAAGCTTTGGGAAATAGATTAGCAAATCAAGGGGTGATTTTCAAATTGATTTCCTACATGCAAGTGATGTGCTTATGCCAATAATGTGCAATTCAATGATGTTCTGGTAGTTACATTTTTTTAAAGAAATTGTTGAGATTTAATCTCATAGAAGTAAAATTTTATGGGTTTGATTGAATGGTTATTGGTTTTGTAGAACTTTCTAAGATTTTGAATTTTTCCACCAAAATTAATTTTTGTTTTCTCTTTTCTACCTACTCCCACGTAAGAAAATTATAAGGTTTTTTTGAACTTATTGAGACCTTATTTACACTTCTTAAATAGCATATATGGAGATTGTAGCAAAAAAAAAAGGCATATATGGAGAGTGTCAAAACTTTTCAAAGTGATTCCCTAGAATCAATAAATGGGTGTAAACCATGTTGCTTTTTGTACACAGAATTTCCTCTTTTTACTTATCTCTCTCAATCCAAATTATTATTACTTTATAGAAGGTTTTATCTGAAAGAGTTAATCTAAATTTGCCTATAACACAACAAGAAACTCAATCTACTAAGTAAGGGCAAAGGAATATTTTGAAGATAGTGTCTTTAGATATGCCCCTTAGAGCTCCAACCACTCTCTTTATGTAACTAAGTTTTAACAAAAGTTATCTCATCTACATCATCTCTATCAAATAATGCATCTCTTGGAGAAATTAATGATTCCCCAAATCCCTCAAAATCAATGAGGGATTTTGATATAAATCCATTCCCCCAACCAAACATTCACTAAAGTTGTAACATACTTGAAACCAAATGGAAACCAAACGAAATAACAAAATAAATGGCTGGGGGTATAGAGTTTTGAGGGTTGTCCTAACCTTATTGTATATCCCCATTGTGTATGTGAAAGATGCTATCATGTTTTTGTTTTGTTTTTTTTTTCTTGGGTCTTCTTACACTTTTTATTGCATTTCCATGCAACCTGTGATGGGACACTTGTCATAGACTGAATAAAAAGGGTTTCTAGCCGTTAAGGGAAACTTTTTGCCCTTAATATCAATAAAAGTAATATTTTTTTATATAATAACTGAAATAAGAAATCTTTTTTGAAAAATATCAAATAAAGGCATTTGGCTTCCTCCTCTGGCTTCTCTGTAACATTTGCCGTCGACAACTCTAAGTTGAGTGATGACCTCTCAGCTAGACCTGGACCTTCAATCCATCGGCCATTTGTGCCATCAAGAGCGGAACAAAAATAGGCTCGAACTCGAACTGCTTCAGTAGCGAATCCATCACGTACTTCATTTGAACAAAAGCCATCTCTTTCCATAGGCACACCTTGTGTCCGACTTGAAATATTGGGAACTTGAGGTGCCACTCGGACCCAAGACACAACGCTCGTTTAATCAAATTATCAACTTCTTTGTCTTTCTTCTCTCTCCAAAAGCGGAAAATGAAACTGTGATGTGTTCCAATGCTGACGCTATGATGCTGGTGTCCAAACTTTGTGAAACCTCCAAAACCATTTGACAATAACACCACATAACCCACTCTAATCACTGTTATGTTCACTATGTGAAGGAGGGTTGGTTACAATGATGATGATTGATGAGTAAAGGGGAAATAATCCCAGCAAATGCTAGTCTCTATTATGAAAGGGATGGTAAAATCCATCGTATGGATGCTAAAATAGTTGTGGAATGGGTGGGCGAGTTTCAAAAATTTTCTACCTGCCTTTCAACTGGGAATCACATTCCCTAATTTTATAATCAAGATTCAAAGATCCTACTTGAACCAGAAGCAAACCAGATCTGAACCAAAAGTGAAGGGAGTAATTATACCTGATCCAGAGAAAAAAATTTCTCCCAAAGTTGGTGTTCACGCCCAAAGAAGGAACCAAGATCTGCTCCTGCTGAAGATGACATAGCAACTGTGGAATAGAACCAGCAGTTTGCGTCCTACAAACTGAATCCTTCACAAGAATCCTTTGGATGACAATGAGCACCAAACCGAATCGGCCTTTCAAGAAAGACTGATATCAAGAACTTTTCTTGATCTTTCTCTGGCAAAGAAAACGAACTGCAGCAGATGGGGTGGCAGCTACAATTGGAGGAAGCTAGAGAAATAAATGGCGAACTGCTTTTCTTTTCTCTAGGGTTTCTGAGATCCTATCTCACAAAACTGCAGAATGTGTTTTGTCTCCCTAGGGTTCAAATTCTTGTAATTCAACTAGGGTTTCTTCTAGTTGCTTAATGATTAAGAAAGGTTTTCCTGATCATATCAGGAGTTGCCCTTTATCCAAATCTGTATTTGGATTATGACTCTTCTTAATCCTATCTACAGATTAGATAAGCTTTTGGGCTTATCCTAATCTCAGATTTGCCCCTTAATAATGATTGATCAAATCAGCCCAGTTCGAAATGGGCTTCAGGCCCAATAAGGTTATGTGCTCAAAAGTCTTCCAAACTGCTACCCAGTTGGGCTTCTTTGTATGGCATGGGACCCAAGCATTGATCTACACACCATCCACATGGGTTCGGCCCAACCTCTGTTACAAGGCCTGGCCGAATTCACTGGAAAGCCCAGTGAACCGCTTGAATTCATCACATGGACCCTATGGGCCCAACACTTACACTAAGTGGTCCATGGGCCAAGCTATCTTATAAAAACCCAGGGACTGTGGGCAGGTGCAAGATTAGCCCATCAGGTGTCATCCCAAATGGCCTTCTACTTAACCTCTCAGCCCATAATGATCAAACACTACCCGACAAGAGATGACCTCTCCCTCGGATGCAAGGAACAGTGCTACACTATCTACTTACATGGATCTTGGGAATTAAAACCATTTGCAAATATTTTGAAACCATACTTAAATATATATCATATATATAAAATTTTCAAAACAAAATTCTAACGATTGAAATCAACTGCCGACTGTTTGGTTTCCATCAGAGAGAGTGCATCCCCGATCATTACCTTTGTCCAACAAAGGGGCTGATCCCGTCACTATGATCACCCACTCAGATGAATTCTCAGACTGTCCCAACATACCCAGGTTTTGACCCCCGCTAAGGATATCACTGATGGGCATATCAAATATAGCCCAATCTGACACCTAGTGCAGTACCATAATCAGGTCTAGGGGTCAAGTGTAACTTTCCAGTCTTGCCCATCAATCTCCAAGGTCCAGGGCAATATTGGAAATCTGGTCCGGTTCAAGGGTTCAATTAATCCTACATTGCATGTGCCTTGAGTCTCACCTTGGCGGCTGAGACAAGCCACCCCAACACTTAGCAGCACATCAGTGTCAGCCTTGGTAGGATAAATCTCCCAGACTTATCCCAACAGTTGTGAACATTGAAAACCAACACAAGTCTCATTAAGTGTCCAGTTTTAGGGTCTTACACAAAAGTATACCACATAACATGAATCAAACATGTACTTCATTTATTTACATTAAATATCAAAAGTACTTCAAAACTTATTGAAGCTAAGGGCATACAAAAACTGTCCAACAACTCCCACTTGCACTTAGGTCCAATCTGGTACAAGCCGGAGTACCATACTTTCCATGTGTTTTTCAAACACCTTCTGTATGAGTGGCTTAGTTAATGGGTCTACCACAATATCCGCTGATGCTACCATATGAATCAGGACGTCCCCTTTACCAGCGATCTCCCATAGTACAGGGTACTTCCTCTCGATGTGCTTTGACTTCGAGTGGGCCCGAGGCTCCTTAGCCTAGGCGATCACTCCATTGTTGTCACACAACAACGGGATGGGTGATGTGCTAGATGAAACCACTCCTAATTCATCAACGAACTTCTTCATCCACACAGCTTCCTTGGCAGCTTCACTTGCGGCAATGTACTCGGCTTCGGTTGTGGAGTCTGCATGGACCCCTGTTTGCTGCTTTTACAGCAAAAAATACATGATCCTATCATGAAAACATACCTAGATGTAGACTTTCTATCATCTGGATCTGACTGGAAATCGGCATCAGTATACCCCAGAATTTGTAGTGAACTACCATCGAATACCAGACAAAACACTTTTGTCCTTCGAAGGTATTTAAGTATATTCTTCATAACTGTTCAATGCTCCTACCCTGGGCTGGCCTGGAACCTGCCTACAATACTCACTGCCTGAGCAATGTCAGGGCGAGTGCACAACATGGCATACATGATGCTCCCTACAACTAAGGCATAGGGAGCGTCTTTCATGCCCTCAATCTCCTCAGAAGTCTTGGGAGACATCTTCTTATCAATATAAGCAGCCTGGGATAATCCAATTATCCGCTTCGATCTATCTCTATAGAGTCAAAGACCCAGTATATAGGAAGCATCTCCAAGATCTTCCATAGAGAACTACTGCGAAAGCCATACCTTGACCGAATTCAACATTCCTACATCATTCCCAATGAGTAGGATATCATCCACATATAATGCCAAAAAGGTGACCTTATCCCCACTGGACTTTCTATAAACACAGGGCTCATCCGAATTTTGCTCAAAGTTAAACGATTTGATGGTAGGGTCAAAACGGGCATTCCAACTCCTAGAAGTCTGTTTAAGTCCATATATCGATCTATTAAGTTTACATACCATGTGTTCCTAACCAATGAAGCCTTGCAGCTGTTGCATGTATATATCTTCACTAAGATCGCTATTCAGGAACGCGGTTTTGACATCCATTTTCCAAATCTTGTAGTCATGGTATGCTGCTACAGTTAGTAAAATCCTAATGGATTTAAGCATGGCCACGGGCGAAAAGGTTTCCTCATAGTCGATGCCTTCTTTCTGAGTATACCCTTTCGCCACCAAACGAGCTTTGTAAGTCTCAATTCTGCCATCAGGTCCCTTCTTCCTCTTATAAATCCATTTGCAACCAATTGTTTTTACCCCGGAGGGTGGATCTACTAGAGTCTAGACTCCATTGGCCTCCATTGAGTCCAACTCAGCTCTCATGGCCTCCACCCACTTCTGGGAATCTATGTCCAACATAGCTTCCGCATAGGTCACGGGATCTTCCTCACTAGTCAAGGCTTCCACCAAGTAACTATTCTGGTCATAACCATAACAGACTGGTGGCCCGGATACCCGGGTGGATTTTCTAGATTGGTCACTACCTAGAACCTGCGAGACATCTCCCATTGATCCTAAGCTCTCCTCATCAAGAACTATTTCCTAACGATGAGTGTCCAAGATATAATCCGTCTCTAAGAACATGGCATTTCGACTGCAGAACACTTTCTGCTCACTTGGGTCATAGAAAAAATAACCCATTGAATCCTTTGGGTAGCCTACAAACAGGCAACGACTGGTCTTGGAATCCAACTTGTCCCTACTCATTCTTTTAATGTGCGTAGGACAACCCCAAATCTTCAAGTGTCTAACACTTGGTTTCTTTTCGGTCCATAGTTCGTATGGAGTTTTTGAAACCGATTTGGTTGGAACCCTATTCAACACGTAAATTGCGGTCTCCAATGCATACCCCCAAAAGGATGTGGGCAATTCTAAGCGTGTGAGAAGTGACCGAACCATGTCTACCAGTGTCCTATTCCTCCTCTCTGAAACCCCATTAAGTTGGGGTGTTGCAGGAGGAGCCAACTGTGAGATAATCCCATTGGCCTTCAAGTATTCCCTGAATTTGTCAGAGAGATACTCACCACCTCGATCCGATCGAAGGTCCTTAATTTCTCTCCCTAATTATTTCTCGACCGCTTGTCTGAACTCTTGAACTTTTCAAATGATTCAGATTTATGTCTCATTAGGTACACGTAACCATATCGTGAAAAATTATCGGTAAAGTTGATGAAATACACGTGTTGATTGCATGTCCTAACACTTAGGGGACCACATACATCACTATGTATAAGGCCAAGTGTGCTTGTACATTTTTCAGGCTTACTGTTAAATGGCCACTTTGTCATCTTACCTCTAAGACAAGGCTAACAAGTGGGAAGGTTTTCTATGGTTAGAAAACCCAAAGGACCATCATTTACCAATCTTGTGATTTGGTCAATATCGATGTGGCCAAGACGGTAATGCCACAGGCACGTGGGACTTACCATGTCATGAGTCATTTTCTTGGGGATTTTGACCGACGTAGTTTCGGTTAGATTAGTTTATAGAGAAGGATGTAGAACATAGAGACCGTTCTCCAATTCCCCGCATGTGATGAATTTGTTGTTCCTTTTGATAGTAATCATATTACTAAAAGAGACAGTATATCCATCCACACACAGTTTAGAAATAGAAATCAAATTTCTTCTTAGATTTTGTACATAAAGACAATCTTTTAGTATAAGAATCCCTTCTCTAAAATTTAATTCTACGGTTCCTATCGATGTAGCTGCAACACTTGTAAAAGTCCCAAAGTATAGTGTCACTTCTCCTTCACTCAGCCTTGAAGCCCCAGAGTCAACACACTAGGACACAGAAGTTACTAATAAATTAGTTTCAATGACACAAGTTTCGAAAGTACCTTTCTTAGATTCCAGGTAGGCGGGACAATTCCTCTTCCAGTGACTGGCCTGCTTGCAGAAGTGACAGGCATCGGATGCCTTATCTTTCTTTTGTTTCTTAGATTTGGTGGTTTTCTTCTGAGGCTTTCTCTTTGCCTTCCTCTTCTTGCCAGATTTGCCAGCTTTAACAAGCATGGCTATCGGTTCATCCTTCCTTATTAGTTCCTCAACTCTTTGCAACGTATTGCTGAGCTCTTGGACGTTGACATTCAGCTTGCTCATATTGTAATTCATAATGAATGGGTTGAAGGACGGAGGCAAAGAGTTGAGAATAGCATCGATTTGTGTGACCAGATCTAGCCCTAAACCAAGGGTCTCCAGCTCGTTTATATAGCCCATCATCTGAAGACAATGGTCATGCACTTGCTGCCCTTTAGTCATCTGCGCGGTCATTAACTGTTTCAGGACCTTTTGTCAAGTAGAACGATTCTACTCTTCGTATATAGTCTTCAGACTATCCAATATGTCTTTGGTGAGTTCAATCTAATCGAATTGCCTCTGTATCGGATTGTCCAAAGAGGCTATGATATAGCAGCGGGCCAGGGAGTTTTTATCCTCCCATTCTTGGTATTCTTACATTCGGGTCTCAGAAGCCCTGTCCCCCGAACGATCTGGAGCAGAATTTTTAGCCACCTTATCCAGTTTTTCTGAAGCTAGGACCAGCATAAGGTTTTTGTACCAATCGACATAATTGGGTTCCTTAAACTTGTTGTCATCAAGTAGCTTAGCAAATTGTTTGTTTTCCATTTTATGGTAAAACAACAAAATGTCAGTCCACAACCTTTAGTTTGATTCATGTTACCTACATATATGGCTTTTAATCTATGTTCCATTTCCATTTGTTCATCTCTGAGATTTCCCACCTATCTCAGTGACGGAGATAGCGAGATGTCTTTGGAAATGTGGGAAATCACATAGGGTGCATGGAGCCAACAGTTTCAGCTGCATAACCCCACCACATTTCTGTGATGGATCACATCCACTCATCGTATGAGTTTCCCTTTGGCCTTTGTCAGACAAGGTTCAGAGCCATTTTTAGGTAAACCTTTCTGTCCAGTGAGTGCTTACCCATCATATTCAGGTTACGTCAAGGTACTATGAGAGAGTTCCCATTTTCTGGTGAAGCCCCTCCCACATCGGTCTATGACGCCCCTATCATCTTATGAAACACTCTAACAGATCCAACAACAAATGGATAGCCCAATTTTATGTTGTGTTTCCTCATTACTGAAGGACCCATCATCGTGCTAATGATGGAAGGCCTTTAGAGAGTCCATCATATGGATCTCCCTATCACATGCACTCATATTACCGAAGGGAACAAAATTACACCCTAGTTCTAATTCAGGTCAAACCAAAGTGGCGCCCACTGACTTTCATAAAGTCAGATTTGTGGTGGGCCTAAATCGGCTAGGGTTTCCACACGCTTCCCTTTTCAGGGTTGTGGGGCCCACCAAGCAAGGAGGGGTCATCCAATGGATGACCTTATGGGACACCATGGCAATGATGTGCATTCAGCCATGGTGTGCGCAAGAGCCACTAATGAGTCATCATGGGCCAAGTGCTTATGGCCCATTGTCGCAACACATCAAACATCCACACATCACATGATATGGAATAATTGATCCAATCAATCACTAGCTGTAAAGCCCATTAATCAGCCCAACAAAAACACAATATTAACAATTAATATCATCTAGGTATATGGGCTGAATAGCAGTTAGCAATTCGACCCATATAGCTTTTCTCACAGAATGGGCTTTTGCAGTTTTAACCTTTTAAAACTGGGCTTTACAGGTTGGGCCGAATTAATCTCTGCAATTGAACATCAGATTTGGGCTTGATAGTGTGAGAAAACTGGACTGAAAATAGTCCCCTTTCGAACCCTAGATTCAGTCCAAACAGATTTGGTCAAATCTGGTCCAAGATGGTCCGAAACTGATTTTCATTTCAAGAATTAATTAAGGAAAGATCTGAAATTAATATTTCTGATTTTAGACAATCATAAATCAGATATGGACTGCTCGCACCTCCTGCAAAATAGAGGTTAGTCACTAGGGTTGCAGTTTCATAAACTGCAAAACGCAAAATGTGATCCCTCCATCTGCGAATCTCCAGTGCCGTCGTCTTCTTCAATCAAGAAAATAAAATAAAATAGAAATTCTATTTCTATTAATTAATTACATCCTTGATTGAGTCCTATACATTCAGTCTAGAAAAATAAAACAAATAATTATTTTACAAACCGAATTGAATAGAAATTACAAAAGGAATGCGCAGACAATCTGCGCCAACTCTGCACTTTGATCACCAGGTACGAATAGTCCATTAAATCTAGAAATCAATCAAGAACCATTCTAAATAAATTTCAGATTTAAATAAAATTAATTTCAGATCAATCACCCTCAACAAGAAACAGTTTCTTGAAACAAAACAACAATCTGCGCAATACCCAGATAGAACAGCTTCTATCGAATTGCGCAGGTTCAGATCTGAATTCTTGGTTCAAGATTCGAACCTGTGGCTCTGATACCACTGAAAGGGATGCTAGAATCCATCGTATGGACGCCGAAACAGTTGCGAAATGGGTGAGCGAATTTCAAAATTGCAGAATGTGCAGAATGTGTTTCTGAGAAATAGATGGTGAATTACTTTTCTTTTCTCTAGGGTTTTTGAGATCTTATCTCACAAAACAGCAGAATGTGTTCTGTCTCCCTAGGGTTCAAATTCATATAATTCAATTAGGGTTTCTCTTCCAGTTGCTTAATGATTAAGAAAGGTTTTCCTAATCATATAAGGAGTTGCCCCTTATCCAAATCTGTATTTGGATTAGGACTCTTCTTAATCCTATCTGTAGATTAGATAAGCTTTTGGTCTCATCCTAATCTCAGATTCACCCCTTAATAATGACTGATCAAATCAGCCCAGTTCGAAATGGGCTTCATGCCCAATAAGGTTATGTGCTCAAAAGTCTTCCAAACTGCTACCCAGTTGGGCTTCTTTGTATGGTATGGGACCCAAGCATTGATCTACACACCAGCCACATAGGTTCGGCCCAGCCTCTATTACAAGGCCTGACCGAATTCACTAGAAAGCTCAATGATCCCCTTGAGCCCATCACATGGACCCTATGGTTCCAACACTTACACTAAGTGGTCCTTGGGCCAAGCCATCTTATAAAAACCCAGGGACTGTGGGCAGGTGCAAGATTAGCCCATTTAGTACTGCCCGACAAGAGAGGACCTCTTCCCAAATGGCCTTACACTTAACCTCTTAGCCCATAATGATCAAGCACTGCTCGACAAGAGAGGACCTCTCCCTCGGCTGCAAGGAACAGTGTTGCACTCTCTACTTACATGGATCTTAGGAATTAAAACCATTTGCAAACATTTTGAAACCATACTTAAATATATATCATATATATAAATTTTGCAAAACAAAATTCCAATGACTGAAATCAACTGCCAACAGTTTGGTTTCCATCAGAGAGAGTGCATCCCCAATCATTACCTTTGTCCGACAAAGGGGCTGATCCCGTCACTATGATCACCGACTGAGATGAATTCTCAGACTGTCCCAACATACCCAGGTTTTGACACCCGCTAAGGATCTCACTGATTGGCATATCAAAGACAGCCCAATCCGATACCTAGTGCAGTATCATAATCGGGTTTAGGGGTCAGGTGTAACTTTCCAGTCTTGCCCATCAATCTCCAAGGTCCAGGGCAATACTAGAAATCTGGTCTGGTTCAAGGGTTCAATTAATCGTACACTGCATGTGCCTTGGGTCTCACCTTGGCAGTTGAGACAAGCCACCCCAACACTTGGCAGCACACTAGTGTCAACCTTGGCAGGATAAATCTCCCCAGACTTATCCAACGGCCATGAACATTCAAAACCAACACAAGTCTCATTAAGTGTCCAGTTTTATGGTCTTAACACAGAAGTATACCACACAACATGAGTCGAACATGTACTTCATTTATTTACATTAAATATCAAAAGTACATCAAAACTGATTGAAGCTAAGAGCATACAAAATCTGTCCAACAGTCCACTCGACTTAGAGTTATCAACAGCAACCGTTAACAGAGAAGCCACCAGATGAGGAAGATGAATGCCTTTATTTGATGTTTTTCAAAAAGAAAAGATTTCTCATTTCGGTTATCATATAGAAATATTATTTTTATTGATGTTAAGGGAAAAAAGTTGCCCTTATGGCTAGAAATTCTAAAAATAAAAATGTTAGTTAAATTGTTTTTGTTAAGGGGTTTTAACTGTTTAGTCCACCTGTAGAAATCTTGATTGTGAATTGATATCAAATCCACGAGCAGGATGCAGTTTATAGGGGGCTACTAGTAGACTAGGAGGTGGCTGTAACTTCATATTTCTAAGAGAGAGTACAATCTACTTATCCCTTTTGTTAAATGCTACCGTTAAGTTTGATTTTCAAACTTTATCTTAAAAGCACGTTTCTATGAACCCAATCTGGATCTCCTACCCACAAGAATCCTATCCACACTTACCTACCGACACTACAGTTGTATATTGGGAACATTCCCCATGAATGGTAATATATAAACACGGAAGATATTCCCAATGTATAGTTTTATTGTCCTATGGATAGGTCCGATTAGGATCCTTGTGGCTAGGAGATCCAACCTCCTATGAACCACGTACCCTCTTAGGTAAATTGATAAGTTGCTGACTTGTGATGTCAATTAGGAGTGCAACTTTTCTGGGTTAGGGTTGGGATGTAATCAAAATTTCAATGGACCCAACCCGAAGCCCGAGCTCAAAACAGTGTAAATTGTTAACTCGGGCCAACTTGACTTGCACCCCTAATGTCAATTCCCATGATATGAGAGGTCTTTCTTCTAACAGTATTCATTTCCATTAGACAATATCTAAGTTGAAAGTCACGATACATTCATACACCCTCTTCCCCTTAAATTTGGTAAGTTGCCCTCTTACATTAATCCCTATAAAATGAGAGGCTGAGGTTTTTTTATGATAACTTTTTTTTATTAGAAATAGAAGCAAAATGCAAAAAAGTAAAAGAGGGAAAGAGAAAAAAGAAGAATACAAAAAGCAAAAACAAAAAACAGGCCAACAGCCTCAAAACAAAGATTATCAACCAAAGGGGGGGTTCTCTGAATTGGGATCTGCTCCTCATGCTTTACACCAACTTCACAGCCACATCCCACTATGTATTGGGGACATCTCCTCATGAATAATCAATTCAAGGATGGGAGATGTTCCCTATATGCGGCCAGGACATGTTGTGAGGTTGATGTGAGACGCATAGTGCAAGGAGCAGATCCGGCCTCAGTTTCTCCATTCAGACGAGATCCCAGAACTACCTTTAGGTGCTAATAGATGAGCTGCATCATCATTAGAAGTAAAGGCCAAATTAACGGGAAACAGTCAAAAGATTTATTGTCAACAGCTTTTACCGTGACTTAACTCCACCGAAGTAGGACTTTTTTGTTGTTTTGTAAAAAATAAGATTCCTTCAACCAATTAAGTGGTGGTTTGGTATCCATCCATTTATAAAATAAACATTTTGTACTATTTTGTCTTAAAAAATAAGACCAAATCTGCTTTAAACATTTTGTACAATTTTTTATACCTCAGCGCCTCGAGGCACCATAATGCTGAACCAACACATTGCTTCCAAAAGCTACATCAATACCAAATACCATCTAAATAAGAGAGAATGCTATATTATGAGCAATCTTTTAGATATGTACTCAACTCCCTGCTGGTTCTACTCACAAGTCATCGCTTATAAAACCTATTTGTCCTTGTCACTAAATTTGTACAAGGCTCAGTTTGGAAGTACAAGTACAAATTTGTACAATGCAAATACAAGTAAAATAATATAAAATACAAGGTTTTGCATTCTACATATTTGCATTTGTAAATTTGGAGACAGTACAAATACAAATATATACAATATAAATACGTACAAATTAATACAAAATATAAAGTTTTGTACTTTACATATTTGTATTAATACTCCTTTCAAACTGAGCCTAAAAGTTGATTTTCTTGCATTTACTACAATGGCTCAGTTTGGAAGGATATGCAGAATGCAAAACCTTATATTTTGTATATGTATTCTTTTCAAACTGAATCAATCTATATTATATCTATTAAAATCAGAGGGCGGAACTAGGGGGATTCAGGAGAGCAATGACCCCCCCCCCCCCTATTGTCCAGAAATCTGCACAGTAAATACATTTTTCTATGTAAGTTTCCTCTCTCCCATCACTTCTTATCTAATGGTTGGCTCCCTATATGTCCCATCTATAAGTTTTGATTAAAATGAAATAATATACGGTCATGTGCTAAGTGTACGAGAAATGGAATCTTAAGAAAATGCCTTTTATCTAGGAATCGTGACAATAAAAACCGAATTTACAATATAAATTATAAAATACAGCCAGATTTGGTGAGTATGCACTACCTTTGTGTTTTTATTCTTTCACATATAATAAACCTTCTTATTTTTCTAGCGAAGCTGTAAACCTTCATAAATGCAGTAGAATATATTACACACTCATAAATGCATGCAGCAGCCTCCTGCTGTATCTATACTCTGCCAAGCAAATCTTACCTATTACACTACCAGACCGGTTCATTAGATAACTACAAGCCTTTTACTTTTAAGTGGTAAGGTATATGGGTTCAGAGAAAATATGTACAAGCATGAGAAGTAAATTAAAAGTTAAGATCAAGGTTTTTAAAATCAGACCGGACAGGTAATCCTTTTTGATCCGGTTCCCGTGGTTGAACGGTCCAATCATCTGTTCCGAACAGACACCCCATTCAGACAAAAAAATAAAAAATAAAAAAATTAAAAACACAAAGCCACTCAGTTATAGGATTGTCAACTGGATCTATGTGTTCACACGAATCTTGTCTAACCCCAACCCAAAGCCACTGAGCAATCCGACCTGACCCAACTGAATAAAATAGGCATTAAACCCGGTCCGTATTCATCCCACAAATGTTGCTCTAGTACTTGATAATGGCTCTGTTTATAACTTGATAAAGGCTCGGTTTGGTATAAGTTGACCTCAGCAAGTCAGCAGCCCAATTAAGGCTGACTAGTACGCTGACCTGATTTAACCGGACCTACTAACATGTAACATCAATAGGGACTAGGAGTGTCAGTGGGTCAGGTTAGGTGGTAAACCCACACTGACCCAACCTACCACCGGGTTAGAATTGGGCCGGTCTTAACCCGTTGGCACAGCAGCCCAAACCCATACATATAATATCAACTGGAAATAGGTACGCTATACATGAGGCAGGGCGAAAGGGTTCGAAATTTTTTCTATTATTCAGTAGTAGAGACTAACAACTAACAAGTGCCCCCCATTACATGTATTAATATTTTCTGATGCAGAACTGATGGTTTCATAACTATATGTAGCATTGCATTAAGGCTTGAAATTTTTTCCACCCACTTCCAACCTAATTATGCGACTATCAATAATGCATTCAAGGAGTAAAGAAAGCACACATATTTCTTAAAAATTCTTGTGTGAAAGACTGTAGAAACGTGAAATTGATTTTCTTGCTCATGGTATTAAGTTAATTTAACCATTCTTCTAAGCTGAAATGACACTCAAATGTGACCAGACAATCTATATTTTTCACCAAATTATACCCATTAACACAAAACATTTAATATTATAGAACGTAGATACAACAATGATACCAAACAGAACCCGTTTGGAAGTGCACTAGCAATCAGGGAACAATCAACGGTGGAAAAGAACAAAACACTATACTCTTCTACTTCTACTGATACGTAGCTTTTTTACTGATGTCAACTAACCATCAATATATAGAAAGTAAAAAAACAAAGACAAATTAATGTGTATTTGGCTGCAAAACGAATTTGCTAATTATAAACTACTTTTTTGATTATTAACTTACTGAATACCATAAACATACTACCAGCAACCAAATGCCATGCACCTTGTCGAATAAAGTTTTCCTGTGTGTTGTCTTTCTCACATCACAAATGTATCGACGAATCAAAAGAAAAAGGATCATAATACAAGTAATGATACTTAAGTTTTCTTAGCATTTTCCTGGAAGCCATCAAAACCAATGGATTGGAAAATAAATCTAAGACAAATAGAGACCATTGCAAACCTAAGACCCATATAAATAATTGCTGCAGCAATTTTGTTTGGAGCAGCACTAAATAGGCCAGATCTACTGCAATTTTAACTCTTCCTTCGAGTCTGTGACATGTGTCCCATTACACTAGCTAACCCAAAAGGCTATAAATTCCTCAGTAGGAATTTACCAAGTTAAATTCCTCAGTAGGTACTATAAATTCCTAACCTGGTGCCTGCCTCCCTGCTATTCACTAGCTAACCCAAAAGTCTAAAGAAGAAAAGATGGCTTCAAGACCAGGTCCCCTAACAAACTGGCCATGGCAAAAGCTAGGAAACTTCAAAGTAGGCACTTCATTCTATTGCATTTCCATTTTATGCATGGGTTCTGAGTCAGAATTAGCTGTGGGAGTTCCTCTACTGTGTCTGTGTTTTTATTGGTTTTTGGTTTTGTGCATGCTTCAAATTGAATGGATGTTCATGTTATCCTCTTTTCTTTCTTTGTCCAAGTAATAATCTTTCTTCTGTTTTCTCCTTGTCTGGTTGAAGTAGTATGTGATTTTGGCGCCGTGGGCTGTTCACAGCACTCATCAATTTGTGACCAAGGATGAAAAAGAGAGGGATTTGGGCTACTCTTTTGTCTTCCCATTTTTGCTCTGGAGGATGCTCCATGCCCAGATATGGATAAGCTTAGCTCGTAACAGGACTGCGGAGAGCAAACACAGGATAGTCCACAAAGGAATCGAATTTGAACAAGTGGACAGAGAAAGAAACTGGTTAATATATATAAATATATATTCCTATTAATTCTGTTTTCTCTTGATGGACTTACATTCTTTAAAACATCAGCTAGCTGTTTGACGAGGAAACTAAATATATGGTGGCAGGGATGACCAGATCATTTTTAATGGTATTCTATTCTACCTTGCAATTAATCTGCTGCCTGGGGCGCCTAGAATTCCAATGTTTAGATGGGATGGCATACTTCTTACATCACTCCTTCATGTGGGTCTTGTGGAGTTCCTCTACTACTGGCTTCATAGAGCATTGCACCATCACATCCTCTACTCCCGCTATCATTCCCATCATCATTCCTCCATTGTTACAGAGCCCATAACATGTAATAACTAATAACTCTGTCATGCATGCATATGATTCTATATATGCTTCACATATATATCACATATATGTTATACATGCATTAACATCTCTTAACTCTAGTTGGCCCAGGTTTTGGAGAGTGCCTCCCTTTTTCCAGTAGGGAGATGTTGATTAACTAAGCTTTTCTTGCATTCAATGATTCACTACTATCATAAAGAAACTTATCACTGTTAGGGTTTATTAATTGTTTGAGAATCAGTGATTCACTATTGAAAAGAAACCCATCACTGTTAGTGTTTATTAATTGTTTGAGCATCAGTGTTTCACTATTAAAAAGAAACCATCACTGTTAGGGTTTATTGTTTGCTGATTGATATCATAAATATACATACATGAAGTGCAATAAAGTGCAACAGATACAATTAGACCCCATGATACACTATCATACCCTACCCAACAAAATTATTCTTTTAATTTGTTTACCCATCCCCCATATTTGCATAACCCGGTGGCAGTGGTATTTGATCCCAAAGTCTCCACTACACCAGGAACCTTATTAGGTTTTGTTTTATTTTATTGATTTTTGGATATATAAATTTTTATTTGATTTAAAAGATTAAATCAGGTTGATTTTATAATTAACAACATAATAGATCCACACCATTGAAAAATCTTTATACTGGGTCTTTTATTTGAATTAGAAAACTAACTTAGAAAGAAGGTCTGTAAGCTTTCATGCCTCTTGTGTACTCCTTTTTTCTTATTCTCAGTTTGGAACTAAGCCTCAATAATTAATATTATCAGAAGTAATAGAGTGAATAAGATGGGTGTTACTGTTACATCCTTTGAAGTGGGATTTTTTTATGAATAGCCACATGTCTAAAGCTAGCACTTCTAGAGAATGGAGTCAATTGTGTCTGAAGGATAAACTCTCTAATCTGAGGGCATTACTTTAATATTGGAGCTCCGCTTGAGTACATCCTGAGGACTTATAATATATGTCTGGTCTTGGGATGATGTCAGGCATCTGGGTTTGTCAACCCAAGTTGTTAAAATTATGGGGTTTTTATGATTCAGTTCACCCCTTGGTGTTGCTAGGATTTTTTAGGGGTGGATTGAATCTATCCATGGATTGATGCCAAATTCATGGATAGGATGTGATTTATGGGGGAGTTATTAATAGACAAGGAGAGGGTTGCAAAAAATATATCTGAGGGAAATTATAGTCCAAAAATCCCTAAAATTACTTCTCTAAAATAAAAAATGATCATCCCTAATAAATACCCATACATGAGAGAATACTCATGTGATAGGATACATTGAATGGAAAGAAATTTGTAGGCAAAAGTAATGGAGATCTGAACCTTCTACTTAAGTATTCTATC
Source organism: Nelumbo lutea (assembly GCF_056320005.1). NCBI lineage: Eukaryota > Viridiplantae > Streptophyta > Magnoliopsida > Proteales > Nelumbonaceae > Nelumbo > Nelumbo lutea. Next base: position 198,113,100 of record NC_142684.1, on the reverse strand, counting down.
TGTATATCCTTGCATGTTAATATTAATCAAATGCAATTATATAATTAACTTCCTTTGTTTCTTGTATGTGGCAGCTGTGATTCATCCATTCGCAGAACATATCTCTTATTTCCTTCTCTTTGCAATCCCAATGGTAGTCATGTTGATCACAGGGACTCTTTCAATAGCAGCAATTGCGGGATACATAACCTACGTCGACTTCATGAACTATATGGGGCACTGCAACTTTGAGTTAATTCCCAAGCGCCTCTTCGAATTATTCCCCCTTCTCAAGTATCTCGTCTATACTCCATCGTAAGTCCAACTTCACACAATAATTAAGATTACGAATATTTTTATGTTTTGTGAATTTTGATGAATTTGATTTCTCCCAAGTTTCTCTGTGGCTTTGCACATTTATTGTGAGTTTATTATGACCACAGTCGCATCACTTTCATGCAACCCGTGACCCATTATAATGCATGGAGTCATAAAAATACCAAAGTATTTAAAAGTTTAACGTATTTCATTTTTTTGAAGTTATATAAAGATTTCAAACAATCATATTAAAAATTAGGGAAAATTTTAGATTAGTACCCTGTATTTTGGGTTTAGTGCCACTTTGATTCCCAAACTTAAAAATGTGATAATTCAGTATCCAAACTTTTAAAACATGACAATCCAGCACCTACTGTTAAATAACTGTTAACCAGTGTTAAGTGGCATTTGAAAAAGATACAAGTGTCCTTCGAGTGTCATCTAATTTTCTTTATCAACCATCCAAATATTGAAAAAAAATTAACAACTCAAATCCTTGCATCTTCTATTTAAGAAAGTTGGGGTCACCAGGATACCCACTCAAGCATGACCTCAACTTTTTTGAATAAAAAAGGCAAGTATTTGGGACTATTAATTTTTTGTTAACATTTAGATGGTTGATAAAAAAATTAAATAATACTTGAAGGACATTTATGTCTTTTTCAAATGTCACATAACGACTGATTAACAACTAGTTAACGACAAATACTAGATCGTCACGTTTTAAAAGTTTCGATATTGAATTGTTACATGTTAAAGTTCGGTGACTAAAATGACATTAAACCCAAAATACAGGGTACTAATTGAAAATTTTTCCTAAAAATTAATGTCACATGGTTCATTTATATGTTATTCATTTACAATTAATCACATTAAAAATGTCAATGAAACATGTCACTTTATCATTGAATCATTCACATTTGATATATGTTGTCTGTTTAAAGCGTCACACCAAAATGCTGGAACGATGATCACAGCAATTGTACATGAACGCTGTTATCATACCACAGTTCTCATTTAGGTTCCATCGTCCAAGTAGTAATTTTAAATTACTGGGTTAGGGTTACAGTCATCCATCGGATTGAACTTTAGCCTTTAGATGGGACCCATTGGATGGTGGTTCTGATCGAATAGTTGATTGTAGAAACCACTTCTACTATTATCTTTATCATATAAAGGACAATTAACTATGATGGTCCTTATTGGGACATTGGACAGATGGACTTGATAAGGACTTGATAATTTGTCTTCATTTTGTATATGGTGTGGCTACTCTGCTCCAACCAATCTTTTTCACATTTATCATCAGCCACAGATTTTCTCAGGGTATGTGTCATCATTATTTAAGCCTTGTCCCAAGTGTGTCAGTTAGATGAATCAATCTCATTTAATTCATAATGTCATGCTCATGCATTGTTAAGCTATAGCCATTAAATCATTTCTTACAAGTTCAATCCATCCATTTTTTTAGCTTTATACCCTTAAGCTGTATTTGGTTTGAAGAAAAAAGTAGGGAAATGAAAGAAAAGGTAGGGAATCTACACAAGATTTATAAAAAAATTTCTACCATTTCCTTTCTTTCCCTACTTTTTTTCTTTAAACCAAACATAGCCTTAGTTCTTCTAGCTGCTTTCAGCTTATAATGCATCACTAGATGTTATAGATGATTTTCCCCAGATAGGAATTAGCTACCAATAAAGTGCTCCCAATGCTGTCCCAACAGCCCATTTCAGTTGCACATTGAGAACATCTTCCTTGTCATTCATGGGCAGATGTTCCTAATGTGCAGCTGAAATGGCTGGGCGGGATGTTGTTGGGACCGTATGTTGGTAGTTGATCTGAACTCGTTTTCTTTATATGTGATGAAATCATCTTAATTTATTTTTTTTCATTTTATCACTTATTAAAGTTGTTCCTAGGTTTGTTCAGATGGATTCAGTTTTTAATCATCTTATCCTTTCAGTGGTTCATTTCGTTTGCAGTTAGAATCAAAACCGAAATGGTTTATTCTCATAGTTTGTTTAGTTCATACAGAAATGAAAATAGGAATCAACAGGAATGAGATTTTATTTCCGAAGGAGGTGCAATGAATGACTATTTCCTCAAATGAAGGAATACCATACCACTGAGAGTGGGAATGAGAGATTCTGAATCTGCCCAACCAAATATGCTTGTTGAAAACAAGCTTAGGAATATCATATATTTATGCCACTTGTTCTTAAGGCATGGTAGTTTTGAAATTAAAACAAAATACACAAATTTCATGTGTTTAGGACAAGTGGCAATACTGTGATATGACTAGTATTGTTGGATACCAGATTCTACAAAAAGCAGGTGGGTGATATAAATGAGTTTACTATATATGCTATTAATTCTGAGCTTTATTTAGCTCCTACACTGTTATAGGTACTGTTTTCTTCGTGGTGGATGTTAAAAGCCATCTTATCAAATAAATATTTAAAACAATTCAAAAAAAAAAAAGAAAAGAAAAGAAAGCGTTGCCTTCTTATTTCATCATGAAATGCTGAGATCAGTATATATATAGAGAGAGAGGATATAATATATGTACATATATTATATATTTATTTTAGTTTTAAATTTTTTATAAATAAAAAATATAATAAACATAGTTCTTTGGCAAAAATAATAGGCTTGGCATGCACATATATCTCCAAAAGTTATTGAAAATAAAAAACAAAATCACCCCAATTGGAAAATCAAAAGTAAAGTTATGGCCTCCATAAGTTTTAACACATTTTTACCGTGTAACACATGACTCAATGATTGGGTTGAATTGACAAAGCCGACGACTTTTTGTCAATTTTTAGGTTTTATGAAAGCCAGACCTAAAAATAAGACCGGGTGACAATTCAAACAGTGACCATGCATCCAAGACAGTTGAAAACATTGGTTCAAATACCTAAGATCATATAGGAACCACTATTTTTTTATTAATTCTGGAGTTCTACTAGTATGAGAAAATCACTGTTTTCATAGAATAAGTGAGAAACCTTGGTCTCTAACTTCGGACAGGGTGGTGGGGATCTTCATTTACCCCCACCTAGCTCACAAATTTTTACTTCACCATACAGTTGGGAACAGTAACACTGTGATACTCCTGGTAATTGATGCTAATACAAAGGGGTTGGTTTCAGAAGTGTAGGTATTCGAAGTTTTATTATACTGTCATGCTGAGGATTCTCTCCAAGAAATTCCATTTCCTAGATTGCATCTGATGCAAGAAAATGGCCAAATGAGAAATTCCTTTAAAGTACTTAGATAATTATTCTCTTAGACCAGGCCAGATGGCAAGAATTCGAATCTGTTATACTGCTTTGGACTTTTGGAGAAGTATTTGTGATTTTGATTTAGAAATGCTAAATACATGCATGTAGAGAAGAAGTAGCATAATAGAAATTCAAAGGTTTTATGCAACAGGTTTCATTCTCTTCATCACACCAAATTCCGGACCAATTACTGTCTCTTCATGCCTATGTACGATTACATGTACGGTACCGTGGATGACACCTCGGATACACTATATGAAGCCTCTGTGAAAGGAAAGAAAGAGACCCCAGACATAGTCCATCTCACACATCTGACTACATTAGAATCCATCTACTATCTACGGCCAGGATTTGCTTCATTGGCTTCATACCCCTACGATTCAACTTCAAAATGGTATATGTGGATGTTGTGGCCAGTGACATATGGGTCCATGCTGTTGACATGGATCTTTGATTCCACCTTTACTGTGGAGAGGAATATGTTCAATGAACTCAAGATGCAAATATGGGCTATACCAAGATACAGTTACCAAGTAAGAAATTAATGTATATATTCTTCACTTCTTTTTTTCTTTTTACTCATTTTATTAAAAAAATGATGATTATGTACGCTTCATCTTTTAAAAATAAGCAAAATAATTAATTCCAAATTTTGTTATTACAGTATTTGTTATCCTGGAAAAGAAATGCAATCAATACTTTGATTGAGAAAGCCATACTAGAGGCTAATGTGGCGGGAGTAAAGGTGATGAGTTTAGGTCTTCTAAACCAGGCAAGTAGTTAATAGTGGTGCTTTCTATTGTTTTGAAAGATTAATTCTTTCATCTCTCTCACCACTAACATAATTTGATAAGTATTGGTAGGGAGAGGAATTGAATGGAAATGGCAAACTCTATATTCAGAGGCATCCAAACCTCAAGATCAAGCTTGTGGATGGCAGTAGCTTAGTGGTTGCTATTGTACTTAATAGCATTCCAAAGGGAACACAACAAGTACTTATAAGGGGAAAGCTTTCTAAAGTAGTTTCAGCCATTAACTTATTTTTATGCCGAAGAGGAATCCAGGTATATTCACCTTTTCATCTTTCTTTATTATCAAGTCAATATATGAAATCACACTCATTAAGGGGGTGTTCTTTTTGTTTTTTTTTTGGATTTTGAGAGGAGGAAAAGATGGTCAACCGGATTTTGATTCCCACTGACCAAGGAAAGTTTATTTTCTTAGATATCACTTACCCATATTACCAACAATTGAATAAGACAAATTCTCCTTTTAATATTGTATTTTTATGGCCAAAATGGTCATTGCCTTATTTACATTGGAAATAAAAGAATATGGATAAATGCACTTATCTGGGTAAATCTTTCCTGGTAAACACTTACCCAGTTAAGTGCATTTACCCAACTGAGTAACTTACCGAAAAGTAACCTCTCTTATTCTCAATAAGAACTTTCTTCTGTAAATGAACCAACCGATTCATTATTGCATATTAATTTTTTTATTAGGCACCCAAGAGTCAATATTAGCATGCTTAATCATTAATGGTCATTGTAGTATTTGATTTTGAATATATGTGAAATCAAGTGATTTCAGCTCTTGAAGAAGTTTAAATGATTCCAGTTAACTGGAACTACAATGTGAAGCTTAATGTGGACATTTAATAACAAGTACATAAAATCTGTCAGGAAAATTAATTAGGAAGTTACTCCAATATTAAATTATATCCTCAGCAAGTAGGTAAAATATAGGCTTTGCCGTCATGGTTTTTCCATCATCTCACATTGCTAAAATGAAACAGGTAGCTGTAACAAGCAAGGATGATTTTCAGAGGCTTAAATTGCAACTCCCTACAGAGTTGTCGAGTTTCTTAATCCTCTCAAGTAGCTATAAACAGAAGGTAAAGAAAGTTCACTCTTGAGAAGATTAACAGTTATTTGAAAATTATATTAATAAACAAATTATCTTAAATAGAAGTTGGATGGTTGGGTATATGGTTAACTTAATTATGACTATCGATCTTGAGCTTGTAAATTATATAAAATGATAATTTATGGGGTGATTGTAGGTATGGTTGATGGACAATGAAGTAATGACAGATGAAGAACAGAAGAAAGCAGTTGAAGGGACACACTTCATTCCATTCTCTCAATTTCCACTCAAGAAGTTGCGGAAGGACTGTGTTTACTACAACACACCAGCCATGTTCATCCCCAAAGCTTTTGAGAACGTGCATTCTTGTGAGGTTTGTCAGCTTATCCATTCTCCGTTAGACTTTTCTTTTTTTTTTTTTTTACATACTGTAACAATGAGAGTTACAGGAACTAAGTTAAGTGTGTGTGTGTGGCATTTAGAACTTTTGTTAAATGATCCATCGGCGAATCGATCATATGCGATGTTAAGCAAGCATTGATCGATACCAATGTCAAATTAACCATACATTTCTTCTATATGAATGAATGGCTCTAACAGAATTGGCTGCCGAGAAGGGTGATGAGTGCATGGAGAATAGCAGGAATTGTGCATGCTCTGGAAGGATTGGAAGTACATGAATGTGGAGATACAATGCTTGATGTAGAGAAGATTTGGCGTGCAGCTCTGCATCACGGATTCCTTCCTCTACCTAGCCTTTGATCAAACTATTGCACCTTTGTTTAATTTAGAGTTCTCTGTTGCTTCATTAGAATATCAGAATCATAGTAAAGGAGCTAGGCTTTTACCAATTTGATGTCAATTTGGGATTTGAAGCATTTAATTATGTTTCTATTCTATGTGGAGCTTATATGTGTTCATCAATATTTATTATGTATAGATCTCATCTACCTGTTTTTATCATTGCCGTGCTTCTTACACAATATTGAGTCAGGGTGAACTTATTAGCTTTGTTCAGTGTTGTTAGGTTTATTTTTAAGTATTATAACTCAAATAATACCGTTGAGTAAAGCTTTTCATTTAGACTCAGAGATAGTTTAATTAGTTGAATAAGAAAAATGGCTGGATCTGGTTGGTCTAGCTAATGCTACTCAAGGCCTTAGCCCAATTCCAACTTGATAACGAATCAAGCCCAACATTTTATTTTTGGTTCAGGACCAATCTATAGCTCAAGGCTGAGCTCATGCATGCTACCCAAGGCCCAATCCATAGCTTTAAAATCCTACAGATGACCCAGTACTTCAGGTGATCCGTTTTTATGGATGGACGTTTTCCCTTCCCCGAAGGATAAGATGGTAACGGAATTTGGTGGATCTCACAAGTAGAAGAGTCGTTACGTCATGCTGAAACTTGAACAAGGCCTCAGGTCAATGCAACCACACCATGAAGCTCAATCAATATTTTTCCTTTTATTGTAAGACATGCAATTAATAATATTGCTATCAATTAAATGGATTCTTCCAATAGTGAAACCAAAAATAAATCCATAGCAATAACATTTGTGCCGATTAAATTGTAAAGTAACATCATAATTATTATTTTCTTAAGCAGAAGATAAGATCATTATTGGGGGGGGGTTTGCCAATATGATAAATGGTCTTTCTTTTAAAGCAAAAACAACTGTTGTATCGGAAAAATGTATTATTTTTAAAAATGCTTTTAATCAATATTAATATATATCAATTGATTGAGATTCTTAGCCATTTTGTGCCTAATAAAATGCAAACCCGACAGTTTTATTTTAGCTCAAACAATTCATAATCAGAAAAGAATTCCAAATAATGCAAATCATAGCTTTTATTTTTATTTTTATTTTTTGTTTCCATGGGGTTACACACCGGGGAATAGTATTAGTAGCCGTGCAACTCGGGCTGCCCTAAATTAGCATTTAACGCTGCTTCAGGCTTGGCCATTTCAAATTTTGACAAAAGGCCAGTCCAAGCCCGCCCAAATTGCACCTTTGGGGAATAGCCCATCCCACAAACCACCGCTTCATCATTTGGGAATTGGGAGCCGAGTTTCACCATCTGTCTTGTTTCTAGTTTGGTCGGGTTTTTGATTCATCAAGTCAGTTGATTTACTATTTAAATTTTAAACCAGCAGAGTCTAGAAGAAGGGAAAAACTCTTAAACAAAAGAAAATATTTTTCTTTGTCAAAATAAGGTATTCAAAGGAAGTTTGTTATATGACTTACTTACTTGGATTTGTAGTTTTGAGAAGGTTTTGACTCTAGGAGGAAAAAAATAGTTGTAGGATTGCAAACATGGTGTTCACCATTGGAGCTATTTTCTGTGTTATGATAAAATAAATAGAAAAAAATAGTAATACAGGTGATGTACTTAACGGTTCTTTTCACCATAAACAAAGACAATGGATGGTGTAGTTCATGGAGGATGAAATCTGGTATGAAAGGATGGCCAATGGTGTGTGTGTAGGGGTGTCAATGGATCAGTTTTGGGTTGGATCCAAACCTTATTAAATCGGTTTTAGACGGTCCATAATACATGTTGGATTGGGCCAAACTCAAAATAAAGTCGTCTGTATTCTTATTGGTTCGAGTCAATTCTAAACCAAAACTCCAATAGTTCGATTGCCAAACCCTACCGATTTGAAACCATCGAAAGTCAAAACTGAAACCGTTTGGACTCTAAAAGAAACCTTCGAATGCTCAAAGTTTAGAAACCTTGTTCAAGGTTTGAAGGTCTAAAAATCCTGTTCGAACGTTCGAAGCAACTCTTCTCCAGCAGTTCGAAGAAACTCTAAAAATCTAGAAGATAGGAACTAGGATTATCTCACTCTCTGGCAAGCATTCTCTCCCTCACTTCAGGTCTCTTTCTTTTATGGTTTCTTTCAATAGATTCAAATATTCTTCTAATGGCATTCAGGTTTTTGTGCTTTTGCTGGATTTACTACCCAATATTGAAACTCATTGTCAGATCGTTTCCAAATCCCTCTCCCTATATTCCCATGCATTTTTAGTTTGGTGATATAATTTTTGTTTATTTGTTTTAATTATTGTTATTTCATTTAATCTGTTTATTGATTCATCGGTTATACCATTTATTTTTATGTTTCATTTGCAATTTGAAAATCGTTTGCAAGCGCTTCTCATTCTATCCCTCTGTTTAAACAATGCTTTTTAGACTTCTGATTTCCAAATCGCTTTAATTTTTTTGGCTTGCATTACCAAATAATTGTCATTTTTCAATCAAATTTCCAGAACTAACTTTGTCATTCGGGAATTCCAAAAGAATCAAATTTCTCGTCCTCTCTTGTGCGTGCCTCTTTGTTTTTTTTAATTCTAATATATATTTTTCTTCTTTTTTATATGGATTTCAAGTGGACCATTTGCTGTCTCTTCTTGTAGTTCCCTCTAGATATTTCATGTTCTATTTGATTTTATGTGAATTAGAATAACATATTCATATTATGTTGTTTTTTTTATCTTTATGTATCAAGGATGAATGAACCAAGCATTGAGAATGCAAGCAATTCTGAAGATGTCAATGAAACATCTGTGCATCGAGTTCTAGTCGAAGGAGGACTAGATCTAAAGCTTAGGAATACCTTAAAAAAATAAGATTGGATTCTAGGGAGGAGAAAGCTGTTTCTATATATTGTGGAAAACAATATATGGGAGGAAGTAGTAAAGGGACATGCCACCTATTGAGTCATTTATCAAGATGTCCTGAAATGAAGGAAATGTGCACTAAAATAAGCTGAAATGGAGTTTAAATTTGACCAAGATAGGAGCATAATGGCTTTAGCAAAGATTATAATGAAGCATGGTCATCCATTTAACATAGTTGAAGAAGAATTTTTTTTAGATATTTGTCAATAATCTTTAGCCATCATTTAGGTTTGTTTTTGGAATACAATAAAGAATGATGCCATGAATATTTACTTAGATGAAAAGGAGAAGTTGTACAAATATTTTGATTGTTTGGATTATCGAATTAGCTTAACCAATGTTATGTGGACTTCGGAGTAGAATTTGGGGTATTGTTGTTTAACAATATATTTTATAGATGATAGGTGGGAGCTAAAGAAGAAAGTTATTGCATTTATGGCAGTTGTCCCCATGATGGAAATATTCTGTATGAAGTTGTTATGGAGAGGTTGTTGACTTGGAACATTGATAAAAAAATATGTTCTATAACAGTTGACAATGCCTCTAACAATAATGTTATGGTTGGAGAGTTCAATAATCGGCTCTATGTTAAGGGTTTGCTTCTTTGAATGGTAAGCTATTTCATGTGATATGTGCTACTCACATCTTGAATCTTATTGTTCAAGATGGGTTGAGAGAAATATCACCATTGTTGCATAAGATGTTAGACAGTTGTATGCCCTTAGCTCCAATCAGAATAATGTACATATTTGATTCATGTTCTTGTGGTGTGCTTCTATGTAATACCCTTAAACTGAACACTTATGAGACTCGTATTAGTTTAGAATGTTCACAGCCGTTGGATGAGTCTGGGGAGATTTATCCTGCTAAGGCTGACATTGGTGTGTTACCAAATATTGGGGTGGCCTGTCTCAGCCGCCAGGGTGAGACCCAAGACACATGTAGTGTAGGATTACTTGAACCCTTGAACCGGACCAGATTTCCAGTATTGCCCTGGACCTTGGAGATTGATGGGTAAAACTGGAAAGTTACACTTGACACCTAGACTCGATTATGATACTACACTAGGTATAGGATTGGATTGTCTTTGATATGCCAATCAGTGAGATCCTTAGAGGGGGTCAAAACCTGGGTATGTTGGGACAGTCCGAGAATTCATTTGAGTGGGTGATCATAGTGACAGGATAAGCCCTTTTGTCAGACAAAGGTAATGATCAGGGATGCACTCTCTCTGATGGAAACCAAGACTGCCGGCAGCCGATTTCTATCGTTGAAATTTTATTTTGCAAAATATATTTAAATATTGATATACATATATGTATTATGGTTTCCAAACGTTTGCAAAAGGTTTTAATTCCCGGGATCCATGTTAGTAGAGAGTGTAACACTGTTCCTTGCAACTGAGGGAGATGTCCTCTCTTGTCGGGTAGTGTTTGATCATTATGGGTTGAGAGGTTAAGTGTAAGGCCTTGGGGGTAATACCCAATGGGCTAATCTTGCATCTGCCCACAGTCCCTGGGTGTTACAAGGTGGCTTGGCCCAGGGACCACTTAGGATAAGTGTTGGGCCCATAGAGCCCATGTGATGGGTTTTAGGGGGTGCACTGTCCATAACAGTGTATTCGGCCAGGCCTTGTAACAAAGGCTGGGCTAAACCCATGTGGTTGATGTGTAGACCAATGTTTGGGTCCCATGCCATACAAGGAAGCCCAAGTAGGCAACAGTTTGGAAGACTAAGTGAACACATAACCTTATTGGGCCTAAAGCCCATTTCGAATAGGGCTGATTTGATCAGTTAAATGAGGGGCGAATTCTGAGATTAGATTAGCAGATAGGATTGAGTCATAACCCTATCCACTTAGAGAGTCCAGATCTGAATGTGATTAAGATCTGAAAACCTCCTAATAGGATTAGGAGATGGCTGATCTAATCTGCAAATAAGATACGGGTTTACCCTTATCACATAGAGGGGATTCTGATCCAAATATGATTTGGATCAGCAGCTCCTAATGGGATTAGGACCTGATCCCTTTAAGGTGATAAAAGGAGGAAGGGGCGGCAGCCTTTAGAAGACATTGATATTCACATTCTCTTCAGAGTTGAAATCACAGAAGAAAGAATTCAACACCTCTGCGAAAATTTTTTCTTGCTGCCTCTTTCCTGCTGCCGCCATATCTACCAGTTCGATCTCCTCTTGTCAGTAGAAGTGATCAAGATTGGATCTTGATATCAGTCCTTTGTGAAAGGGCTGATTGGAAGAAGTGCTCACGTGCCGTCTAGCTGATTCTTGTGAAGGATCTGGTTCTTTTGAAGAACGCTGTTGATTCTGCTCCATCCTACACTACGCCATCTTCAGTGGGAGTAGTTTTTGGTTCCTTCCTTAGGCGTGAACACCTCCATTGGGAGATACTATTTCTCTGTATCAGGTATATCCCTTTCCTACTACTTTTCTTCAGATCTGCTTTGGTTCTTGGTTAAAGATTGATCCTTGAAAAATATGATTTTTTTCTAAAATAGGGAATACGATTCCTAGTAGGATGGAGAGAAATTTTTGAAATTCACCCAATCTATTCCGTAAGATTCGGGTGTCCATACGATGGATATTTCATCCCTTTAGTGGTATCAGAGCCATGGTTCAAGTCTTGAACCGAATTGGATCAAATCTGAACCTGCGCTAATGGGCAGAAGGCGTTCTACTCGATTTGCGTATATAGGGTTTTTCTAGAAAATTTGTTTCTAGTTAATGGGCGATTAATCTGAAATTAATTTTTATAAATCTGATTATTATTTAGAATTGTTCTTTATAATTTTCTTGATTTATGGGTTGTTCGTACACATGGAGATCGAAATCTTGATTGGCGCAGTAAACCTGCGGTTTTGTAGTTTCTTGATTATTTTATTACATTTGGTCTGTAAAATAATTTTTTTTTAGACTGAATGTATAGGCATTCGATCTGATGTAATATTAATACAAATTAGGTTTTCTATTTAATTTTATTTTGGATCGAAGATGGCGGCACAAAGAAGGAGATTCCGCAGATGGGAAAATTGCCATCTGCGATATGCAGTTTATGAAACTGCAAACTATGATCTAACCTCTGTTTTGTAGGATGGATTGTGCGAACAATCCTATTTGACTGATTCTTGATTCTCTTTTATCAATATTTAATTTCAGATTAATTTCTTGAATTAAATCTTTAATTAAAGATCAAACCCTAGACCCGTTCAAACCAGATTGGTCCAAACTGGTTGGACCGAATCTAGGGTTCGATCAAGGCTGAATGTCAGCCCTAATTCTCCCACTAATGGGCCTAACGATTGATAATTAATTGAATGTTTAGTTTGGCCCAACCTATAAAGGCCCAGTTTTAAATTGTTAAAACTATTAAAAGCCCACTTCATAGATAAAGCTATATGGACCGAATTGATCAACCTTAATTTCGGCCCATATACCTAGATAATATTAATGGTTAATATTATGGGCTTTAAAATGGGTTTTACAGTTATTAATTGATTGGATCAATTCTTCTCTGCATATGATGTATGGATGTGTGATGTGCTACGTTCATGGGCCATAAGTGCTTGGCCCATGCTAATTCGATAGTGGCTCTTGCGCACACCATGGCGGAATGCACATTATTTCCATTGTGTCTCTACTGGTCATTGGAAGACCTCCCTTAGTGGTGGGCTCCACACCTCCTGAAGAGGAATCATGCGGAACCCTAACAGATTTGGGCCCACCAAAATCTAGTTTTATGAAAGTCAGTGGGAGCCACTTTGGTTTGACCTAAATTAAACTACGGCATAATTTTTCGTTCCCTCCAGCAAATATGAGTACATGTGATAGGGAGATTCATATGATGAACTCTCTAAAGGCCTTCCATCATTAGCATGAGGATGGGTCCTTTAGTAATGAGGAAACGCACCAGAAAATGGGCTATCCATTTGCTGTTGGGCTTGTCTGAGTGGTTCATAAGATGATAAGGGCGTCATAGACCGATGTGGGAGGGGCTTCACCAGAAAATGGGAACTCTCTCACAGTACCTTGGTGTTCATGAATATGATGAACTCTCTAAAGGCCTTCCATCATTAGCATGAGGATGGGTCCTTTAGTAATGAGGAAACACACCAGAAAATGGGCTATCCATTTGCTGTTGGGCTTGTCTGAGTGGTTCATAAGATGATAAGGGCGTCATAGACCGATGTGGGAGGGGCTTCACCAGAAAATGAGAACTCTCTCATAGTACCTTGGCGTTCATGAATATGATGGGTGAGCACTCACTGGATAGAAATGTTTACTTGAAAACAGCTCTGAACCTTGTCTGACAGAAGCCGAAGGGAAAGCTCATATGATGAGTGGATATGATCTTCACAGAAAGGTGGTGGGGTTTTGCAGCTGAAATAGTTGGCTCCATGCACCCTATGTGGTTTCCCACATTTCCAGAGACAAGTCGTTGTCTCCGTTACTGAGATGGGAGGGAAATCTCAGAGATGAAAAAATGAGAATGGAACATAGATTAAAAGTCATATCTATGTAATGAACATGAATCAAATTAGGTTGTGGACTAATGTTTGCTGTTTTACCAGAAAATGACAAACGGACAATTTGCAAAGCTTCTTGACGACAACAAGCTTAAGGGCCCGAACTATGCCAATTGGTACCGTAACCTCATGCTGGTCTTAACATTTGAAAAATTGGATAAGGTAGTCAAAAATCCTGTCCCAGAGCGTCCGAGTGACAGGGCTTCTGAGGCCCGAAGGAGGGAATTCCAAGATTGAGAGGATAAAAACTCCCTAGCTTGCTGCTATGTCATTGCCTCCGTGGACAATTCAATATAGAGGCAGTTCGATCAAATCGAACTAGCCAATGACAAATTGGATAGTTTAAAGACAATGTACGAAGAGCAGAATCGTTCTACTCGGCAGAAGGTCTTGAAACAGTTCATTACTGCTCAGATGTCTAAGGGGCAACAGGTTCACGACCATTGTCTTCGGATGATGGGTTATATCAACGAGCTTGAAGCCCTTGGATCCGGGCTAGATCTTGGCACGCAAGTGGATGCCATCATTAACTCTTTGCCTCCTTCATTCAATCCATTCATAATGAATTACACTATGAACAAGCTGAATGTCAGCATCTAGGAACTCAACAACATCTTGCAGATGGCTGAGGATTTGATTAAGAAGGATGAGCCTATGGCTATGCTTGCTGAAGCTAGCAAATCGGGTAAGAAAAAGAGGAAGGCTAAGAAGTCTCAGAAGAAAGCTACCAAACCCAAGAGCAGAAGAAAGACAGGGCATCGGATGCGTGTCACTTCTGCAAACAGAATGGCCACTGGAAGAGGAATTGTCCTAAATACCTGGAATCCAAGAAGGGTAATTTCGAATCTTGTGTCATAGAAACCAATTTATTGGTGGCTTCTACATCCTGGTGTATTAACTCCGGGGCTTTAACTCATGCGTGTAACTCACTACAAGGGTTCAAGGTAAGTAGAAGGCTGAATGAAGGTGAAGTAACACTCTACTTGGGGACTTCTGCAAGTGTTGCAACTACGGCAATAGGAACCGTAGAGTTATTTTTTAGAGAATAATCCATTGTACTTAAAGATTGTCTTTTTGTGCAAAATTTAAGAAGAATTTTGATTTTTGTCTCTAAACTGTGTGGATGGATATTCTGTCTTTTTCAGTAATATGATTACTAGTAAAAGAAACAATAAATTCATCGCATACGGGGAACTGGAGAACGGTCTCTATGTTCTATATCATTCTCTAGAAACTAACATAGCCGAAACTACGCTGGCTTATATCCCCAAGAAAAGAGTATGTGATACGATGAATCCCACGTGCCCGTGGCATTACCGACTTGGCCATATCAGTGTTGACCGAATCACAAGACTGGTAAAGAATGGTCCTTTGGACTTTCTAACTGTAGAAGATCTTCCCACTTGTGAGCCTTGCCTTCAGGGTAAGATGACAAAGAGGCCATTTAACGGTAAGCTTGAAAGATGTACAGACACGCTTGACCTTATACATACTGATGTATGTGGTCTCCTGAGTATTAGGACCCGTAACCAGCACGTGTACTTTATTACATTTACCAATGATTATTCTCGGTATGGTTACTTGTACTTAATGAGACATAAGTTTGAATCCTTTGAAAAGTTCAAAGAGTTCAGACAAGAGGTCGAGAAACAGTTAGGGAGAGAAATTAAGACCCTTCGATCGGATCGAGGTACCGAGTATCTCTCTGACAAATTTAGGGACTACTTGAATGTCAACGGGATAGTATCACAGTTAGCTCCTCTTGCTACACCACAACTTAACGGTGTTTCAGAGAGGAGGAATAGGACCTTATTGGATATGGTCCGGTCACTTCTCGTCCATTCAGATTTACCCACATCCTTTTGGAGATACGCATTGGAGACTGCGATATATGTGCTGAACTGGGTTCCAACCAAATCAGTTCCGAAGACTCCCTATGAGGTTTGGACCAGAAAGAAACCAAGTGTACGACACTTGAAGATTTTGGGTTGTCCAGCACACGTTAAAAGAACGAGTTCGGACAAATTGGAATCCAAGACCAGTCGTTGCCTATTTTTAGGCTACCCAAAAGGCTCTGTGGGTTACCTATTCTATGACCCAAGTGAGCAGAAGGTGTTCTACAGGCGAAATGCATAGTTCTTGGAAAATGATTACATCTTGAACAATCATCGTCAAGAAATTGTTCTTGATGAGGAGAGCTCAGATGTAGTGGGACGTGTCCCACAAGTTCTAGGTAGTGACCAACCTAGAAGATATACCTGGGTATCCATGCCACTAGTCCGTTTTGGTTATGACCAGGATAGTTACCTGATGGAAGCCTTGACTAGTGCGGTGGATCCCGTGACTTATGCGGAAGCTATGTTGGACATAGACTCCCTTAAGTGGTTAGATGCCATGAGAGTTGAGATGGACTCAATGGATACCAGTGGAGTCTGGACTCTACTAGATCCACCCCCCGGGGTAAAAGCAATTGGTTGTAAATGGATCTATAAGAGGAAGAAGGGCCCTGATGGCATGGTTGAGACCTACAAAGCTCGTTTGGTGGCGAAAGGGTACACTTAGAAAGAGGGCATCGATTATGAGGAAACCTTTTCGCCTGTGGCCATGCTTAAATCCATTAGGATCCTGCTAGCTGTAGTAGCATACCATGACTACGAGATTTGGCAGATGGATGTCAAAACTGCATTCCTGAATGGAGATCTTACTGAAAATATCTATATGCAGCAGTCGCAAGGCTTCATAGCTATGGGTCAAGAACACATGGTATCTAAACTAAATAGATCCATATATGGACTTAAGCAAGCTCCTAGGAGTTGGAACATCCGATTTGACTCTACTATCAAACATTTGACTTTGAGCAGAATCTGGATGAGCCCTGTGTTTATAGGAAGACGAGTGGGGACAAGGTTACGTTTTGGTTCTATATGTAGACGACATTCTACTCATTGGGAATGATGTAGGAATGTTGACTACGGTGAAAGTATGACTTTCACAACAATTCTCTATGAAAGATCTTGGAGAAGCCTCCTATATACTGGGTCTTCGACTCTATAGAGATAGATCAAAGCAGATAATAGGATTATCCCAATCTGCTAACATTGAAAAAATTGTCAAGAGATATAGCATGGAGAACTCCAAGAAGGCAAATGTTCCTTTCAAGCACGGAGTCACTCTCTCCAAGAAGATGTCTCCCAAGACTTCTGAGGAGATTGAGGGCATGAAGGACATTCCCTATGCCTCAGTCGTAGAGAGCATCATGTATGCCATGCTGTGCAGTCATCTTGACATTGCTCAGGCAGTGAGTGTGGTAAGCAAATTTCAGGCCAATCCAGGGCAAGAGCACTGGACTGCTGTGAAAAACATACTTAAGTACATTCGAAGGACAGAAGATTTTTGTCTGGTATTCGATGGTAGCTCACTACAAATCTAGGGGAATACTGATGCCGATTTCCAATTGGATCTAGATGATATAAAGTCTACATCTGGGTATGCTTTCACGATAGGATTGTGTGCTGTTTGCTAGAAAAGCAACAAACAGGGGTCCATGGCTGACTTCACAACCGAAGCCGAATATATTGCCGCAAGTGAAGCTGCCAAGGAAGCCTTGTGGATGAAGAAGTTCATTCACGAATTGGGAGTAGTTCCATCCAGCACATCACCCATCCCATTGTTGTATAACAACAATGGAGCGATTACTCAGGCTAAGGAGCCACGAGCCTACTCGAAGTCGAAGCACATCGAGAGGAAGTACCATGTACTGCATGAGATTGTTGGTAGAGGGGACATCATGATTCAGAAGGTAGCATCAGCGGAGAATGTAGTAGACCCATTGACTAAGCCACTGACACAGAAAGTGTTTGAGAAACCTGTGGAAAGTATGAGACTTTGGCTTATACCAGATTGGACCTAAGTGCAAGTGGGAGCTGTTAAACAATTGTATGCCCTTAGCTCCATTCAAAATAATGTACATTATTATTTTATTGTAAATGAATAAAGTACATATTTGATTCATGTTCCTGTGGTGTGTTTCTGTGTAATACCCTTAAACTGGACACTTATGAGACTTGTGTTAGTTTAGAATGTTCACAACCGTTGGATAAGTCTGGGGAGATTTATCCTACCAAGGCTAACACTGGTGTGTTGCCAAATGTTGGGGTGGCATGTCTCAGCCGCTAGGGTGAGACCCAAGGCACATGTAGTGTAGGATTAATTGAATCTTTGAACCAGACTAGATTTCCAGTATTGCTCTGGACCTTGGAGATTGATGAGCAAAACTGGAAAGTTACACTTGACCCCAAGACTCGATTATGATACTACACTCGGTGTCGGATTGGGCTGTCTTTAATATGCCAATCAGTGAGATCCTTAGCGGGGGTCAAAACTTGGGTTTGTTGGGACAGTCCGAGAATTCATCTGAGTGGGTGATCATAGTGACAGGATAAGCCCCTTTGTCGGACAAAGGTAATGATCAGGGATGCACTCTCTCTGATGGAAACCAAGACTGCCGGCAGTCGATTTCAATCGTTGAAATTATGTTTTGCAAAATATATTTATATACTGATATACATATATGTATTATCCAAACGTTTGCAAAAGGTTTTAATTCCCGGGATCCATGTTAGTAGAGAGTGTAACATTGTTCCTTGTAGCCGAGGGAGAGGTCTTCTCTTGTTCGGCAGTGTTTGATCATTATGGGCTGAGAGGTTAAGTGTAAGGCCATTGAGGGTAATACCTGATGGGCTAACATTGCATCTGCCCACAGTCCTTGGGTGTTACAAGGTGGCTTGGCCTAGGGACCACTTAGGGTAAGTGTTGGGCCTATAGAGCCCATGTGATGGGTTTCATGGGGTGCATTGTCCATAACAGTATATTCGGCTAGGCCTTGTAACAAAGGCTGGGCTAAACCCATGTGGCTGATGTGTAGATTAATTTTTGGGTCCCATGCCATACAAGGAAGCCCAATTGGGCAGCAATTTGGAAGGCTAAGTGAGCACATAACCTTATTAGGCCTAAAGCCCATTTCGAGCAGGGCTGATTTGATCAGTTAAATGAGGGGCAAATTCTAAGATTAGATTAGCAGATAGGATTGGGTCATAACCCCTTCCACTCAGAGAGTCCAGATCTGAGTGTGATTCAAATCTGAACCTCCTAATAGGATTAGGAGAGGGTTGATCTATTCTGCAGATAAGATAAGGGTTTACCCTTATCACTTAGAGGGAAGTCTGATCTAAATATGATTTGGATCAATAGCTCCTAATGGGATTAGGAGCTGATCCTTTTAAGGTGATAAAAGGAGGAAGGGGCAGTAGCCTTTAGAAGAAATTCATATTCACATTCTCTTCAGAGCTGAAATCACAAAAGAAAGAATCCAGCACCTCTGCGAAAATTCTTTCTTGCTGCCTCTTTCCTGCCGCCGCCATATCTACCTGTTCGATCTCCTCTTGAAAGTAGGAGTGATCAAGATTGGATCTTGATATCGGTCCTTTGTGAAATGGCTGATTGGAAGAAGTGCTCACGTATCGTCCAGCTGATTCTTGCAAAGGATCTGGTTCTTTTGTAGAACACTGTTGATTCTGCTCCATCCTGCACTGCACCATCTTCAGTGGGAACAGTTTTTTGTTCCTTCCTTGGGCGTGAACACATCCATTGGGAGATACTATTTCTCTGTATCAGGTACATCCCTTGCTACTACTTTTTTTTCAGATCTGATTCGGTTCTTGGTTCAAGATTGATCCTTGAAAAATATGATTTTTTGTAAAATAGGGAATACGATTCCCAGTAGGATGGAGAGAAATTTTTGAAATTCGCCCAATCTATTCTACAAGATTTGGGCGTCCATACGATGGATATCTCATCCCTTCATAAGATTCAAGAAAGTGCTAAATATGTAAGGCTGACGCCCCATAAGAAGAAAAAATTTGGCAATGCAAGAAGCCAAGAGAAAGTACAACATAAAAGAGAGGTGGTTGTTGGACATAGTTTTAGAGTTAAATGAAGCATTTTGTCGACTAGCAGAGCTTAACCATGACTATAAGAATCTACCATCTTATGAGGAAAAGGAGATGGGGGCAGTGGTATGAGATTGTTTGCATTTTTTTACGTCTGCACAAAAAAATTCTCAAGCACTACTTCCCCAACCTCAATTGTATTTTTTTCCCGATATTTGCACAATCATGCTTCTGTTGCTTCAGTGGCTAAATAGTGAATAAGAGTATGTTGGTTCAATGGCAATTAGATTGAAGCAAAAATTTGTTAAATATTGGGATGAATGTTCTTTGGTGCTTGTGATTGCCATTGTCTTTGATCCCACGTTTAAAATGGAGATTGTTACATATTACTACTGATGTCGCACAATCTAGAAGCTCCCTCTTGTCCGATGACTCGAACTCTGACTTGGACGTCTGCCTGGCTAGACCAAGCTAATATTCGGATGACCGATCTATTGTATGTTGTAAGGAGAAGAAGGTGAGAGTGCCCAGATGTCTTTTACCCGGGGAGGGCACTCCGATGCTTAAGTCAAAAGGTGTTTTCTTTTGAGTTTTCTAAGAGATTAAGAAAGCTTTAGAATACTTAGTGTGCATACCTTTTCAAGTGGGAATAGGTGCCTTTTATAGGCATTAGTGCTCAGGGCTCTCATGGTAACGGGCCTGAGCTCCTTGCGAAGCTATTTCCATTTTATTTGGCATGTCAATGCATTAATTGTGAGATTCCCGTGGAGGCTATGGTCTTCCCGAATAAAGTCGAGGCATGCGATATGGTGGACCGTTCTAACGATCAAGAAATTGGTGCTTTTGTTGGACTACTGTTGGGGGTGGTTAGCAAGCTCTTACTCACAGGTCATCTTGAATCTCTACAGCTCAGCCGGCTCCTAGAACAGGTCGTCGTAATCTTATGGGGCCTACTAGTTCAGTCTTGCCGAGGTGGAGGTCGGCATGGGAGAGGTGCTCCAAGCTAATTTATCGAGCTAGTTTGCTGACTCAGCACCAAGGTGTCATCGAAAGTCCATGTGTCGCTATACGATTGGGAGGACCAAATTAACCCTTCAAAAATTGCCCCCCACTCTCGAGCCGGCATTAGTTTGGTGAAGAAAGTAGCTCCCAGTAGGGGTAATTGGTCTCGCTGGTTCGTGTGTCGCTTGGCTCGCTTTATTAACTTGGTCTGAGCTTGAAAGGACCATAACTTCTCTTTCAAATTTCAAATCCGGAGGGAGAAGGGAGCATGTGTGAGGGAATTTCAAAAGAGGCGCATTACTTGGGCACGTGCTAATTTCAAATTCAAAAAGAGCGTGCTCGGCAGTGAACAAATTTGAATTTAAAATATCCCACATGCACTGCTAACTATAGCCTAGCTATCAGCCCATCTGCACTGCTCATCTTCTCGCTTGGTGGGTTATAAGTATGGGGTTCCCCACCAAGGTCCCCACACACACTGTTTCTCTCTTGGAGATTTCTGGGTGGTGCTTGGTTAGAGGAAGTCGCAAGCCGAGTAGGTCCGAGTTTGGTTTTATGTTGGGATTCCATTGTCATCATCGTCAGTCTTCTTTTGTTTCTCCGGTGAGTATTCTGGTCTTTGCAATGTCTGATAGTCCATCTGGGGGTAGGCTGCCCGATCAGCGGTCGAATAGCGTGGCAATCTCCTTGGGGGAGGACTCATATGGAGAGTACTATGCTAGTTCTTTGGTGGAAAAGAGGCACAAGGTTGAGCGGGTTGCAACCATGTTTAGTTCAACCGAGCTATCGGGGGAGCAAAAAGTCGAATTGTGTCATAGGTACCAAATCCCTAGCGAGTACAACTAGATCCAACCGCAGGCCGACCACTTCCATTGGGACCATGACCGGGACGTGTTGTATGTCTATGAGGAGGCGTTGGCTACCGGTCTCCACTTCCCCCTTTACCCTTTTATAGTTACTATTTTGAGGCGTTACGATGTATCTCTGGGTCAGCTCACCCCCAATGCAATCCAAACTTTGGTGGGGCTGATTAGCTTGTGCCACCATCATAACTTCCCACTGAATCTTGAGGTCTTCTCTACTTTAGTTCACATGAAGAGAATCTCGAATCCCTTCTACTTTTGTCTTCCTTTTCGCAGCGGGTGGAAAGTATTGGTCGATTTCCCCAATAAGGTTAAGGGGTGGAAGAATAAGTTTTTCTTTCTTTCTAAGGACGATGGTTGGGGTATGGACATCGTTTGGTATAGTAACTGTCGAAGTTTTGCTGAGAGTGAGGATGTCGAGTTGCATGCTATGCTTAAGGAACTCGTCCGCGAAAAGGTCTAGGAAGAAAGGGTTCTTGCCAAGCCCATGCTTATGCAAGCCGGACTGAGTCGGGTAGGTAGGTCGGCCATTGGGACATAGCGTCTTTACTTTATATTTCCTTTGTATCTAGCTTGACAACTCGACTAACTATTTGTCTTTTCTTCAAATATGGTGAGCTTGGCTTCCATGATGGCAGTTGACAAAGAGAAGAGGTCCTCTAGGAAGAAGTGGAGGGTAGATCGTTGTTCTTCTATGGAGGGGACCTTGGCCAACGTCGAAGTGAGGTCGCCATACTCTGCTCCTCCCATCGTGGACCTTGAGGGAGGCGACGAGCCGATGTGTAATGATTAGTACCCAGCAAACCCTGCCACCTTCCAACCTTAGCTCAGTCAAGTGGAGCATGACGCTAGCCCCTATGTCTCGGACATTCCTCCCTTTGTTCCTATTGTCATCGATGTCTCAGTGATAGATCACTTGAACAACCATCGTGTAACTCTCTTGGTAGCCAAGGGTATGCTCCTCCCCTTCCCTATTGACACAAGAGCTCGAATGACCCAATGCATTGTCCAGGTTTGTCTTTTTACAGATTCTTTGTTTTTGCTTGTGAAATATCTTAATCTGATTATGATTTTGTAGGCAAACATGATGGGGCAAGTTTTGTTGTATCACATTCATTCTGGCCAGAAGGAGAGAATTAACATGCAGGCGAGCATCAGCTCGCTTCAGGCTGAGATGCAAAAGCTTCAAGTCAATTTTGAGGAGGACCACAACTATTTCCTTGAGGTGAACCAGAAGATGCAGCGTGAGCTGACCAAGGCCCTATGCAGGTTGGTAGAGGCCTGGGCTCAACTGGAGGAGAGGCAGTCGAAGTATGCTAAGGATATGCGCCAAGATGGGGAGGAAGTTGTTGCTCGTTTCTTAGAGTCCCTAGAGTACGCGAAGAAGAGGGCGGAAGACAGAATCCCTTCAATGAAGAAGGGTTTGAAGATGTTGAGGAAGTGGATGAAGAGGGTGGCGATGAGGTTCGGGGTGGTGATGACAACGAGTAGCTCGGTTGGTTTGTTGGTGATTATCTTCTGTTGTTTCCAGGGGTCTTTGTGCTCCTGTAAGTTTCTCTTGGGCCTGCGTGCCCTTTGTCCAAACTGATGAGATCCCCTTTTTTTTAACATACATGTATGGCCTTGGGCCTTTTTTTCTAATTTCAATGGAACTTAACTTTTTTCAATTGTTGTTTCTTTTTGGATGGGACTTCTTCTTTCGTCTGACATTTAGGTTGGCTGACTTGTCTCCATATTGGTCGAACCCCTTGTTGTAGTTGCCATTTAGTGAGTTTGCCCCCCATGTTTCTTGGTCGAGTTGTTGGCTAGTTTTGGGTGTCTTAGTGGAGTTTTAGCAAACTTGCGAATGCAGCTCGAAACACTTCACTTCAAAGATAATACCAGCGCAGGTTGTCTATGTTCCAAGCCCGGGGTATTGCCTTCCCTTCATGTGTTTCGAGCTTGTACATGTTTCCTTTTATAATTTTAGAGACCCTGTAGGGGCCTTCCCAATTCGAGCCAAGCTTTCCTACTTCGGGCTCGGGCACCATAACTTTCCTAAGTACCAGGTTGCCAACTTTAAATTGGCATCTCTTGACTCAGGCATTATAGTACCGAGCTACATGTTGTGGGTATGCTACAATTCGAATGTAGGCCAGGCCTCTTACTTCTTCTACCAAGTTGAGATTTAATCGCAAATCTTATTAATTGCTTTGGATCGTAGAATCGGAAATTCCATCTCGATTGATATTACCGCCTTGATCCCATATGTTAAGTTAAAAGGTGTTTCACCTATCACTATTTTAACTATTGTTTGGTATGCCCATAACACACTATGCAACTTGTCAACCCACAAACCTTTAGCTCGGGAAATTCGAGCTTTTAGACCACGGAGGATAGCCCTGTTACCTCGGCTTGACCATTAGCCTGGGGATGTGCGATCAAGGCAATATTTTGCCTTAAACCAATCTGCCCACACCAGTTCTGGAATTTGAAGTCCTCAAACTGTTTTCCATTTTTGGAGATCAGTACTCTTGGTAGCCCGAACCTACACACGGTATTCCTCTAGAAAAAGTTCTAGACATTGCGAGCTGTTATGGCTACTAACGGCTTCACTTCTACCCACTTTGTAAAGTAATTAACTACGACTGCTAGGAACTTCTTTTGTCCCTTTGCTGGTGGGAAGGGGCCTAGTAGATCAACCCCCCACTACGTGAATGGCCAGTGACTGGTCAAGTATTTCAGGTCAGTCGCCGGTTGGTGTAGGATGTTGGTATGTTGCTGGCACTTATCACATTTTTGGAACAACTCGATGGTGCCTGCTTTCACGGTGAGCCAATAGTACCCTTGTCATTGAAGGGATGAGATATCCATCATATGGATGCCCGAATCTTGTGGAATAGAATGGGATAATTTCAAAAATTTCTCTCCATCTTATTAGGAATCGTATTCCCTATTTTAGAAACATCACATTTTTCAAGGATCAAACTTGAACCAAGAATCGAACCAGATCTGGACAAAAGCAGTAGGAGAGGGATATACCTGATATGGAGAAATAGTATCTCCCAATGGAGGTGTTCACACACCAAGGAAGGAACCAAAAACTGCTCCCACTGAAGATGGCGTAGTGCAGGATGGAGTAGAGTCAGTAGTGTTCTTCCCAAGAACCTGATCCTTCGCAAGAATCAGCAGGACGACACGTGAGCATAGCTTCCTATCAGTCCCTTAACAAGAAACTGATATCAAGTTCCAATCTTGATTTCTCCCACCTAACTAGAGATCAAACCGGCAGGTGAGGCGGCGACAGGAAGGAGGCGGCAAGAAAGAATTTCGCAGGGTTGCTAAATTCTTCCTTCTGTGATTTCAGCTCTGCAGACAGGATGTGAAGTGTGTCAAAAGGCTGCCGCCCCTTCCTCCTTTTATAACCTTAAAGGGATCAGCTCCTAATCCCATTAGGAGTTGCTGATCCAAATCATATTTGGATTAGAATTCCCTTCAATTGATAAGGGTAAACCCTTATCTTATCTGTAGATTAGATCAGCCCTCTCCCAATCCTATTAGGAGGTTTCCAGATCTGAATTACAATCAAATTTGGACTCTCTGAATGGATAGGGTTAAGACCTAAACCTATCTGCTAATCTAATATCAGAATTCGCCCCTTATTTAACTGATCAAATCAGCCTAATTCGAAATGGGCTTTAGGCCCAATAAGGTTATGTGCTCACTTAGCCTTCCAAACTACTGCCCAGTTGGGCTTCTTTGTATGGCGTGGGACCCAAACATTGATCTACACATCAGCCACATGGGTTCAACCCAGCCTTTGTTACAAAGCCTGGCCGAATACATTGTTATGGACAGTACACCCCCTGAAACCCATCACATGGGGTCTATGGGCCCAACACTTACCCTAAGTGGTCCCTGGGCCAAGCTACCTTGTAACACCCAGGAACTGTAGGCAGATGCAAGATTATCCCATCAGGTATTACCCTCAATGGCCTTACACTTAACCTCTCAGCCCATAATGATCAAACATTGCTCGACAAGAGAGGACCTTTTGCAAACATTTAGAAACCATAATATATATACTCTTATATCTCATATAAAATACATTTTGCAAAACAAATCTCAACGATTGAAATCGGTTGCCGGCAGTCTTGGTTTCGATTAGAGAGAGTCCATCCCCGATCATTACCTTTGTCCGACAAAGGGGCTGATCCTGTCACTATGATCACCCACTCAGATAAATTCTCAGACTGTCCCAACATACCTAGGTTTTGACCCCTGCTAAGGATCTCACTGATTGGCATATCAAAGATAGCCCAATTTGACACCTAGTGCAGTATCATAATCGAGTCTAGGGGTCAGGTGTAACTTTCCAATTTTGCCCATCAATCTCCAAGGTCTAGGGCAATACTGGAAATCTGTTTCGGTTCAAAGATTCAATTAATCCTAGACTACATGTGCCATGGGTCTCACCCTGGTGGCTGAGACAGGCCACCCCAACATTTGGCAGCACACCAGTGTCAGCCTTGGCAGGATAAATCTCCCCAGACTTATCCAATGGTTGTGAACATTCTAAACTAACATGAGTCTCATAAGTGTCTAATTTAAGGGTATTACACAAAAACACACCACAGGAACATGAATCAAATATGTACTTTATTCATTTACAATAAATTCATAAAGTACATCATTCTGATTGGAGCTAAGGGCATACAACTGCCTAACAGTCGTAAAGCTTTTTAAGTGAGGGCCTTGCCCCCCAAGTGTCCTCCACAAATCCCTTTGTGGATCTCATGCAATACCCAATCTGCTTCAGTTCAGCGGAAGCACAATAAGCAAGGTAGAGTGAAAGATCTTCTGTATAGTTGCTCACCTATGATCACGTAGTGAGCTGTTTGTCATTCTATCCGTCAAGCTGCATTTTGTTATTTTGGCAATATGCCCTAGCATAGATAATCGATGAGTGGGTTTATCTAGCTCGGCTCTTCCATTGTTGTTTGGGCGACCTCTTCTGCCCCTTTCTCTGTTGATGGGTGAGGTAGCTCTTCTATGTGGACTATTGGTCGAGTCTATTGTACTCGCCAACCTAGAGAGGGCATCGACTTCTATATTTCCCAATCTTAGGATTTGATGGAGATGCCAAGAATAGAAGCTGAACAGGAGTTCCCTTACCTTGGCTAGATAAGCCGACATGGCAAGTTCCCGAGCTTCATACTCATCATTTACTTGGTTTACCACGAGTTCAGAATCACTGCAAATCATGAGATGCTTGGCCCTGACCTCTCTCGCTAGTGCTATCCTAGATATGAGCGCCTTATACTCGGCCTCGTTGTTTGAAACTTAGAACAAAAATTGGAGCATGTATTCTAGTTTCACCTCGCTAGGTCCATAGAGTATCAACCCAGCTCTGCTTTCACTCTAGTTGGATGAGCCATCCACATGAAGTATCCAGGGATCCTCATCCCAGCTCATACAATCACGAGCTAAGGCTGGTGTTGCACTGGTTGAAGCCTCTGACATAGTTACAAGCTATGTCACCTTAGGGGTTGACAAGCTGAAGGTACACTCGATAATAAAGTCTTCTATAACCTGCACTTTTATCACTGGTCGCGGCTCATAATGGATGCCATATTCGTTGAACTCTATTGCCTACTTTGTCAGTCTCCCCAAGACCTCAAGCTTTTTAAGAATTTGCCTTAAAGGTCGATCGGTCCGGACCACGATGATAAGGGCCTGGAAGTAGGGCCTTAGTTTTCGGGCTGCCAACACTAGTGTGAAAGCAAGCTTCTCTATGTCTGGATACCTTGTCTCAGCAATGTGCAGGACTTTGCTTACATAGTAGATATGTCAATGTACTTCATCTATGTTAGACAGTTTTGTATGCCCTTAGCTTCAATCTGATTTGATGTACTTTTGTTATTTAGTGGAAATAAATAAAGTGCATGTTTGATTCATGTTGTTTGGTTTAATTCTGTGTAAAACCCTAAAACTGGACATTTATAGAGACTCATGTTAGTTTTAAATGTTCACAGTCGTTGGATAAGTCTGGGGAGATTTATCCTACCAAGGCTGATACTGGTGTGCCACCAAGTGTTGGGATGGCCTGTCTCAGCCACCAGGGTAAGACCCGAGGCACATGCAGTGTGGGATTACTTGAATCCTTGAACCGGACCAGATTTCCAGTATTGCCCTGGACCTTGGAGATAGATGGGCAAAACTGGAAAGTTACACCTGACCCCTAGACTCGATTATGACACTTCACTAGGTGTTGGATCAGGCTGCCTTTGATATGCCAATCAGTGAGATCCTTAGCGGGGATCAAAACCTGGGTATGTTGGGGCAGTTTGAGAATTCATCTGAGTGGGTGATCATAGTGACAGAATCAGCCACTTTGTCGGACAAAGGGTAATGATCGGGATTGCACTCTCTCTGATGGAAACCAAACTGCCGGCAGTTGATTTCAATCGTTGGAATTTTGTTTTGCAAAATTAATATATTTATATATATATGTACGGTTTCGAATTGTTTGCAAATGGTTTTAATTCCCGGGATCCATGTGAGAGGAGAGTGCGGCACTGTTCCTTGCAGCCGAGGGAGATGTCCTCTCTTGTTGGGCAGTGCTTGATCAATAAGGGCTGAGAGGTTAAGTGTAAGACCATTGAGGATAATACCTGATGGGCTAATCTTGCACCTGCCCACAGTCCCTGGGTTTTTATAAGATGGCTTGGCCCAGGGACCACTTAATGTAAGTGTTGGGCCCATAGGGTCCATATGATGGACTCAAGGGGTTCATTGAGTTTTTTAGTGAATTCGGCTGGGCCTTGTATTAAAGGCTGGGCCGAACCCATGTGGCTGGTGTGTAGATCAATGCTTGGGTCCCACGCCATACAAAGAAGCCCAACTGGGTAGCAGATTGGAAAGTAATTAGACACTGAACACTTAATGGGCCAGAAGCCCATTTCGAGGTGGGCTGATATGATCACCCATCCATGGGGCGAATTTGAGATTAAAGTTAGTAAAAGGATTAGGCCTTTTAGCCTTATCCACTCTAAGAGACCAAATTCAAATTAGATTTGAATCTGGTAACCTCCTGATAAGATCAGGAGTAAGCTAACTCTATCTGCAAAAAGGATTAAGATTATCCCCTATCCAAATACTGATTTGGATTGGGATAACTCCTAAAAAGGAGGTTTCTTAATCAAGAAGAAAGGAGGAGATTTCGAACCACCTTGAAGAGGTATAGGATACCTCCTGCGAATTCAGATCTGATCTGATTCATACTCTCCAAAAAAAGAGAAAAAGCAGTTCAGCCTTTTTCATTTTGGAGATCTCCTCCTGCCGCCGCCATCTGCCATTGCAAGATTAGATCTTTGCAGAAAAGAAAGTCAAGAAATATGTTCTTGACATCAGTCTTGCAAGAAAGACTGAGAAGGATTCAGTGTTTAGTACTTCCAAAGGATTCTTGTGAAGGATCCAGTGTGTAGGACGCACCCTGCTGGTTCTGTTCCATTCACAGCTGTGTCATCTTCAGCAGGAACGGATCTTGGAGCATTCTTTGGGTGTGAACACCAACTTTGGGAGATACTGCTTCTCCGGATCAGGTATATTCCTCCCATTTATCTTTTGGTACAGATCTGGTTTGATTATGGTTCAAGTAGGATCCCTGAATATTGTATTCTTAACTTTGGGAATATGATTCACAGTTGGGAGAAGGTAGGAAAATTTTGAAATTCGCCCACCCATTCCGCAACCCCTTTATGGCATCCATTAGATGGATCCTACCCTTCTTTCAGTGGTATCAGAGCCACAGGTTCGAATCTTGAACCAAAAGAAAGTCATATCTGACCCTGCGCAGATGGATAGAAGGTGTTCTTTCAGGATTTGCGCAGATTGTTTTCTTTTTTTTCAAGAAACTGTTTCTTGTTAAGGGCGATTGATCTGAAATTAATTTTATTAAATCCAAAATTTATTTAGAATTGTTCTTTATTTATTTTGATTTAATGGACTGTTTGAACCTGGAGATCACAGTGCAGATTTGGCACAGATTGTCTGCGGAACCCTTTTTCTTTCTATTTATTTATATTCGGTTTGTAAATAATTTTTTTTTTATTTTAGACTGAATGTATAGGATTTGATCAAGAATGTAATTAATAGAAATAGGATTTCTGTTATTTTTCTTGATTAAAGAAGAAGGAAGAAGAAGGCGGCGCTGGAGATTTGTAGTTGGAGAAATCGCTTTCTACGATTTGCAGTTTGTGAAACAGCAACCCTTGTGATTAACCTCTGTTTTGCAGGTGGTGCGAACAGTCCATAGTTTGATTTGTGATTGTTTGAAATCAAAATTATTAATTTCAGATCTTTCATGAATTAATTCTTGAATTGAAAATCAGTTTTGGATCCTCTCGGACTGGATTGGACCTAAACTGTTTGGACCGAATCTGGGGTTCGATAGGG
Source organism: Nelumbo lutea (assembly GCF_056320005.1). Classification (NCBI taxonomy): domain Eukaryota; kingdom Viridiplantae; phylum Streptophyta; class Magnoliopsida; order Proteales; family Nelumbonaceae; genus Nelumbo; species Nelumbo lutea. The sequence goes on along the minus strand of NC_142684.1, from coordinate 198,083,166 downwards.
ACTGTTTTTTAGTCTGTATTTCTCACACTTGCTGTTCCAAATCTGATGTTCAATTATAATGATTAATTCGGTCGACCTGTAAAGCCCAGTTTTAAAGGGTTAAAACTGCAAAAGGCCCATTACTGTGAGATAAGCTGTATGGTCCGAATTGCTATCTGCGATTCAGCCCATACACCTAGTAGTCATTAATTGTTAATGACTTAGATTTTTAAATGGGCTATTCAATGGGCTTTACAGCAGTTAATTGATTGGATCAATTCCTCCTTTACATGTGATGTTTGGATGTTTGATGTGCTGCGACCATGGGCCATAAGTACTTGGCCCATGAAGACTCGTTAGTGGCTCTTGCGCACACCATGGCTGAATGCACATCATTGCCATGTTGTCCTTCAAGATCATTGGATGACCCCTCTTTGTTTGGTGGGCCCCCACAACCCTGAAAAGGGATGCGTATGGAACCCCTAGCCGATTAAGGCCCACCAGAAATCTGACTTTATGAAAGTCAATGGGAGCCAATCTGGTTTGACCTAAATTACATCTAGGGCGTTTTTGTTCCCTCCAGCAAATATGAATGCATGTGATAGGGAGACCCATATGATGGACTCTCTAAAGGCCTTCCGTCATTAGCACAATGATGGGTCCGTCAGTAATGAGGAAACGCACCATAAAATTGGGCTATCCATTTGCTGTTGGATCTATTAGAGTGTTTCATAAGATGATAGGGGCGTCATAGAACGATGTGGGAGGGGCTTCACCAGAAAATGGGAACTCTCTCACGGTACCTTGGCGTAACCTGAATATGATGGGTAAGCACTCACTGGACAGAAAGGTTTACCTAAAAACGGCTCTGAACCTTGTCTGACAGAGGCCAAAGGGAAACTCATTTGATGAGTGGCTATAATCCGTCACAGAAAGGTGGTGAGGTTATGCAACTGAAACAGTTGGCTTCACGCACCCCATGTGATTTTCCACATTTCCAGAGACATTTCGTCATCTCCGTCACTGAGAAAGGAGGGAAATCTCAGAGACAAACAAATGGGAATGGAACATAGATTAAAAACCATATCTATGTAGGTAACATGAATCAAACTAAGGTTGTGGACTAATGATTTTGCTATTTTATCAGAAAATGGCAAACGGTCAATTTGCAAAGCTTCTAGACGATAACAATCTAAAGGGCCCAAACTATGCTGACTGGTACAGAAATCTTATGTTGGTCCTAACTTCCAAAAAGTTAGACAAGGTAGTGAAAAATCCTGCACCGGAACGTCCGGGTGATAGGGCTTTTGAGGCCCGGAGGAGGGACTACCAAGAGTGGGAGGATAAGAACTCCCTAGCCCGCTGCTTTGTCATTGCCTCATTAGACAACTCAATACAGAGGCAGTTCGATTAGATCGAACTATCCAAGGACATATTGGACAGTCTAAGAACAATGTATGAAGAGCAGAACCGTTCTACTCGACAGAAGGTCCTGAAATTGTTCATGACTGCGCAGATGACCAAAGGGCAGAAAGTTCATGACCATTGTCTTCGGATGATGGGTTACATTAACGAACTTGAAGCTCTTGGATCCAGGCTAGATCTTGGCACGCAAGTGGATGCCATCCTCAATTCTTTGTCCTCTTCCTTCAATGCGTTCACAATGAACTACAATATGAATAAGCTAAATGTCAGCGTCCAGGAACTCAGCAATATGTTGCAGAGTGCCGAGGATCTACTTAAGAAGGATGAGCCTGTGGTTATGCTTGCTGAAGCTAACAAATCGGGCAAGAAAAAGAGAAAGGCAAAGAAGCCTCAGAAGAGGCTACCAATCCTAAGAAGCAGAAGAAGAACAAGGCATCTGATGTCTGTCACTTCTGCAAGCAGACCGGCCACTGGAAGAGGAATTATCCTGCCTACCTGGAATCTAAGAAAGGTAACATCGAAACTTGTGTCATAGAAACTAACATGTTAGTTACTTCTGTGTCCTGGTGTGTTGACTCCGGGGCTTCAACTCATGCGTGTAACTCACTGCAGGGGTTCAAAGTTAGCAGAAGGTTGAGTGAAGGTGAAGTGACATTATTCTTGGGAACAACTGCAAGTGTTGCAGCAGCGGCAATAGGAACCGTAGAATTAGTTTTTAAAAAAGGAATGCTTGTACTTAAAAATTGTCTTTATGTACAGAACTTGAGAAGAAATTTAATTTCTATTTCAAAACTGTGTGCTGATGGATATACTGTTTATTTTAGTAATGTTATTACTGTTAAACGGAATAATAAATTCATCGCATGCGGGGAACAAGAGAACGGTCTCTATGTTCTACATCCTTCTCTGGAAACTAACTTAACCGAAACTACGTCGGTCGAAAATCCCAAGAAAAGGAATCGTGATACAGTAAGTCCCACGTGCCTCTGGCATTACCGACTTGGCCATATCGGTATTGACCGAATCACAAGGTTGGTAAAGGATGGTCCTTTGGATTTTCTAACTGTAGAAAATCTTCCCACTTGTGAACCTTGCCTTCAAGGTAAGATGTCTAAGCGACCATTTGACGGTAAGCCTGAAAGATCTGAAGGCACACTTGACCTAATACATACTGATGTATGTGGTTCCCTGAGTGTTTGGACACGGAATCAACACGTGTACTTCATCACCTTTACAGATGATTTTTCACGATATGGTTACGTGTACCTAATGAGACATAAGTCTAAATCATTTGAAAAGTTCAAAGAGTTCAGACAGGAAGTCGAGAAACAGTTAGGGAGAGAAATTAAGGCCCTTCGATCAGATCGAGGTGGCGAGTATCTCTCTGACGAATTCAGGGACTACTTAAGGGACAATGGGATAGTGTCACAACTAGCTCCTCCTACTACACCTCAACTCAACGGTGTTTCAGAGTGGAGGAATAGGACCTTGTTGGACATGGTCCGGTCGCTTCTCGTACGCTCACAATTACCCACATCCTTTTGGGGATACGCATTAGAGACTGCTATCTACATGCTGAATCGGGTTCCAACCAAATCAGTTCTGAAAACTCCATATGAACTTTGGACCGGAAGGAAGCCAAGTGTAAGACACTTGAAGATTTGGGGTTGTCCTGCACATGTTAAAAGAACAAGTGCGGACAAGTTGGAATCTAAAACCAGTCGTTGCCTATTTATAGGCTACCCAAAGGATTCAGTGGATTATCTATTCTATGACCCGAGTGAGCAGAAAGTGTTCTGTAGTCGAAACGCCCAATTCTTAGAATCCGATTACATCCTGGACACCCATCGTCAGGAAATAGTTCTTGATGAGGAGAGCTCAGGAGCAGTGGGAGATGTCCCACAAATTCCAGGTAATTACCAGCCTAGAAGAACCACCCGGGTATCCAGACCACCAGTCCGATATGGTTATGACCAGGACAGTTACCTGGTGGAAACCTTGACTAGTGAAGAGGATCCCGTGACTTACACGGAAGCTATGTTAGACATAGACTCCCAGAAGTGGGTGGAGGCCATGAGAGATGAAATGGACTCAATGGAGACCAATGGAGTCTGGACTCTAGTGGATCCGCCCCCCGGGGTAAAAGCAATTGGTTGCAAATGGATCTACAAGAGGAAGAAGGGCCCCGATGGCAGGATTGAGACCTTTAAAGCTCGCTTGGTGGCGAAAGGGTATACTCAGAAAGAAGGCATCGACTATGGAGGAAACTTTTTCGCCCGTGGCCATGCTTAAATCCATTAGGATCCTGCTAGCTGTAGCAGCGTACCATGACTATGAGATTTGGAAAATGGATGTCAAAATCGCGTTCTTGAATGGAGATCTTAGTGAAGATATCTACATGTAGCAGCCGCAAGGCTTCATTGCTACTGGTCAGGAACACATGGTATGTAAACTTAATAGATCCATATATGGACTTAAGCAGGCTTCTAGGAGTTGGAACATCCGTTTTGATTCTGCAGTCAAAACGTTTGACTTTGAGCAGAATCCGAATGAGCCCTGTGTTTACAGGAAGTCCAGTGGGGATAAGATCACCTTTTTGGTGTTGTACGTGGACGATATCCTACTCATTGGGAATGATGTAGGAATGTTGACTTCGGTCAAGGTATGGCTATCACAACAGTTCTCCATGAAAGATCTTGGAGAAGCTTCATACATACTTGGTCTTCGACTCTATAGAGATAGATCGAAGCGGATAATTGGATTATCCCAGGCTGCTTATATTGACAAAATTGTCCAGAGGTACAGCATGGAAAACTCCTAGAAGGGAAACGTTCCTTTCAGGCACGGAGTCACTCTCTCCAAGAAGATCTCCCAAGACTTCTGAGGAGATTGAGAGCATGAGAGACGTTCCCTATGCCTCAGTCGTAGGGAGCATCATGTATGCCATGCTGTGCACTCGCCCTGACATTGCTCAGGTGGTGAGTGTGGTAAGCAGATTCCAGGCAAACTCAGGGCAGAAGCATTGGACTGCTGTGAAGAACATACTCAAATACCTTCGAAGGACAAAAGAGTTTTGTTTGGTATTCGATGGTAGTTCACTGCAAGTTCTAGGGTATACCGATGCCGATTTCCAGTCGGATCCAGATGATAGAAAGTCTACATTTGGGTATGTTTTCACGATAGGATCGTGTGCTGTTTGCTGGAAAAGCAGCAAACGGGGGTCCACTGCTGACTCCACAACCGAGGCCGAGTACATTGCCGCAAATGAAGCTGCCAAGGAAGCCGTGTGGATGAAGAAGTTCATACACGAATTGGGAGCGATTCCATCCAGCACATCTCCCATCCCGTTGTTTTGTGACAACAATGGAGCGATCGCCCAGGCTAAAGAGCCTCGGGCTCACTCGAAGTCGAAGCACATCGAGAGAAAGTACCATGTACTGCGGGAGATCGTTGGTAGAGGGGACGTCCTGATTCAGAAGGTAGCATCAACGGATAATGTGGCAGACCCATTGACTAAGCCACTGACACAGAAGGTGTTTGAGAAACACGTGGAAAGTATGGGACTCCGGCTTGTACCAGATTGGTCCTAAGTGCAAGTGGGAGCTGTTAGACAGTTTTGTATGCCCTTAGCTTCAATCTGATTTGATGTACTTTTGTTATATAGTGGAAATAAATAAAGTGCATGTTTGATTCATGTTGTTTGGTTTAATTCTGTGTAAAACCCTAAAACTGGACATTTATAGAGACTCATGTTAGTTTTAAATGTTCACAGCCGTTGGATAAGTCTGGGGAGATTTATCCTGCCAAGGCTGACACTGGTGTGCCACCAAGTGTTTGGATGGCCTGTCTCAGCCACCAGGGTAAGACCCGAGGCACATGCAGTGTGGGATTACTTGAATCCTTGAACCGGACCAGATTTCCAGTATTGCCTTGGACCTTGGAGATAGATGGGCAAAATTGGAAAGTTACACCTGACCCCTAGACTCGATTATGACACTTCACTAGGTGTTGGATCAGGCTGCCTTTGATATGCCAATCAGTGAGATCCTTAGCGGGGATCAAAACCTGGGTATGTTGGGGCAGTTTAAGAATTCATCTGAGTGGGTGATCATAGTGACAGAATCAGCCACATTGTCGGACAAAGGGTAATGATCGGGATTGCACTCTCTCTGATGGAAACCAAACTGCCGACAGTTGATTTCAATCGTTGGAATTTTGTTTTGCAAAATTAATATATTTATATATATATATGTACGGTTTTGAATTGTTTGCAAATGGTTTTAATTCTCGGGATCCATGTGAGAGGAGAGTGCGGCACTGTTCCTTGCAGCCGAGGGAGAGGTCCTCTCTTGTCGGGCAGTGCTTGATCATTAAGGGCTGAGAGGTTAAGTGTAAGACCATTGAGGATAATACCTGATGGGCTAATCTTGCACCTGCCCACAGTCCCTGGGTTTTTATAAGATGGCTTGGCCCAGGGACCACTTAATGTAAGTGTTGGGCCCATAGGGTCCATATGATGGACTCAAGGGGTTCATTGAGTTTTTCAGTGAATTCGGCTGGGCCTTGTATTAAAGGCTGGGCCGAACCCATGTGGCTGGTGTGTAGATCAATGCTTGGGTTCCACGCCATACAAAGAAGCCCAACTGGGCAACAGATTGAAAAGTAATTAGACACTGAACACTTAATGGGCCAGAAGCACATTTTGAGGTGGGCTGATATGATCACCCATCCATGGGGCGAATTTGAAATTAAAGTTAGTAAAAGGATTGGGCCTTTTAGCCTTATCCACTCTAAGAGACCAAATTCAAATTAGATTTGAATCTGGTAACCTCCTGATAAGATCAGGAGTAAGCTAACTCTATCTGCAAAAAGGATTAAGATTATCCCCTATCCAAATACTGATTTGGATTGGGATAACTCCTAAAAAGGAGGTTTCTTAATCAAGAAGAAAGGAGGAGATTTAGAACCACCTTGAAGAGGTATAGGATACCTCCTGCGAATTCAGATCTGATCTGATTCATACTCTCCAGAAAAAGAGAAAAAGCAGTTCAGCCTTTTTCATTTTGGAGATCTCCTCCTGCCGCCGCCATCTGCCATTGCAAGATTAGATCTTTGCAGAAAAGAAAGTCAAGAAATCTGTTCTTGACATCAGTCTTGCAAGAAAGACTGAGAAGGATTCAGTGTTTAGTACTTCCAGAGGATTCTTGTGAAGGATCCAGTGTGTAGGACGCACCCTGTTGGTTCTGTTCCATTCACAGCTGTGTCATCTTCAGCAGGAACGGATCTTGGAGCATTCTTTGGGCGTGAACACCAACTTTGGGAGATACTGCTTCTCCGGATCAGGTATATTCCTCCCATTTATCTTTTGGTACAGATCTGGTTTGATTATGGTTCAAGTAGGATCCCTGAATATTGTATTCTTAACTTTGGGAATATGATTCACAGTTGGGAGAAGGTAGGAAAATTTTGAAATTCGCCCACCCATTCCGCAACCCCTTTATGGCGTCCATTAGATGGATCCTACCCTTCTTTCAATCTACTTCTCTTATCAAGACTGAGCTAACCACCTCGTCACTCGCAAAGAGGTAAAGTTTGAGCTTATCCCCGATCTCAAGTTTGGTCAATAGGGGAAGTGAACTAAGGTATCTTTTCAGCTCGTCAAAGGTAAGTTGACACTCTTCGGTCCACTCGAAACCTTGGTTTTTTTTTATGGCCTTAAAGAAAGGTAAGCACTTTCTAGCTGACTTAGACATAAATCATTTTAGGGCAGCTATTCAGCCAGTTAGCTTTTGGTTTTCCTTTAACCAAGCTTGGATGTTGCATATCTAAGATTGCCTAGATTTTTTTCGGATTGGCCTCGATACCACATTGGCTGACGATGTATCCAAGGAACTTACCCGAGGTCACACCGAAGGTGCACTTGTTAGGGTTGAGTTTCAAGTCATACTTTCTTAAAACAGTAAAAACATGGTCGACGTTGACAATTAAATCATACGAAAATTGAGTTTTGACAACCATATCATCAATGTAACATTCAACTTTATTTCCAATCAAATTTGAAAATACATTGTTTACAAGTCACTAGAAGATCTCTCTAGTGTTTTTTAAACCAAAAGGCATGACTTTTTAACAATACAAACTAGTTTTGGTAACAAATTTCATTTTCTCTTCATCTACTAGGTCCACCGAGATCTGGTTGTAGCCGAAGTATGCATCTATGAGACCTAACAACTCGCACCCTGAGGTCGCGTCTACTAGGCAGTTTATCCAGGGGAGAGGGAAGTTATCTTTGGGGCGAGCTCGGTTTAGGTTGGTGTAGTTGACGCTACATTCAACTTTATTTTTAATCAAATTTGAAAATACATTGTTTACATGTCGCTAGAAGGTCGCTCTAGCAAGGTGTAGTATTGTACTCTCTGCTTGGATGGGTCCTGGGAGTTAAAACCTTTTGAAAACCTTTTCCTTAAAATATAATATATATATATATATATATACATATATATATATTTTGAAAAATAAATATATTTTGCAAAACAAATTTCAAACAAGGTGGAAATCGACTACCAACAATTTTGGTTTCCATTAGAGAGAGTGCAGACTCAATCATTCACTTTGTTCGACAAAGGGGCTAATCCTGTCACTATCACCCACTTGAAGGAATTCTCATATTACCCCAACATATCCAGGTTTTGACCCCCAAAGGACCTTACTAATTGACATATCAAAGATACCCCGATTTGACACCCAGTGCAGTACCATAATCGAGTCTACGGACTAGGTGTAACTTTCTAATTTTGCCCATCAGTCTCCAAGGTCCAAGGCATAACTAGAAATTAGTCTGGGTTTAGTGTTTCAAACACACACTACATGTGCTTTAGGTCCAACCCTGGCAGTTGAGACAAGCTGCCCCAACCCTTTTGGCAGCGCATTAGTGTCAACCTTAGTAGGATAAACCCCCCAAGCCTACCCAATGGCTGAGAACAGTCTAAACTAACATGAACCTCATAAGTGTCTAGTTTAAGAGGTAATTACACAAAAAATACCAATCATAACATGAAACAATTATGTACTTTTACTCATTTACAATAAATGTATGAATACATCAATTTGATTAGAGCACTTAGGTCCAATCTAGTACACTATCTAATGGCTCCCACTTGCACTTAGGTCCAATCTGGTACAAAACTCAATCTCATACTGTCCACGTATTTCTCAAACACTTTTTGTGTCAGTAGCTTAGTTAATGGGTTTACCACATTCTCTGCTAATGCTAGCTTCTGAATCTGGATGTCCCCTCTAACAACAATCTCCCAAAGTACATAATACTTCCTCTTGATGTTCTTTGACTTCGAGTGGGATCTTGGCTCCTTAGCCTGAGCAATGGCTCTAATGTTGTCATACAATAGTGGAATGGGTGATGTACTAGATGGAACAAGTCCTAATTCATAAATAAAATTCTTCATCAACACTGTTTCCTTGGCAGCTTCACTTATTGCAATGTACTCGGCCTTGGTCGTGGAATTTGTTGTGGACCCTTATTTGCTGCTTTTCCAGCTAACTGCACAGGACCCCATTGTAAAGATGTTGAATGAGGGGTAAATCCATCATATGGATGGCCAAACCATGCTAAATGGTTGGGCAAATTTTCAAAAAATTTCTTTTGGCCTTCTAGGAATTGTATTCCCAGTTTTAGAAAAACTATATTTTTCAATGTTTGTTCTTGCACCAAATTGGACTAGATCTAAAACTGAAAAAATGGAGAATTATACCTGATGCAAAATCCATAAGTGTAGCTCCCAAAGTGGTAGTTCACGCCGAAAGAGGGTACCAAAAGTAGCTTAGGTTGAAGCCGGTTCAACAACACAGTCCTTCAACAAGAATTATAATCCAACAACTTGGATCGAGCAAGGGAGGTGAGCATGAATTGAATCCGATTTTTCTTGCAAAAATCAGAAACTAAGACTGGTCAAGATTAGTCACAAGATGGAGAATGAACTAGGGTTTTGGGCGGCAAGAGTAGAAGGAGATTACTAAGAGAAGATGTAATGTAACTAGAGCAGTTCGCCCTCCTCCTTTTATAAGCCTTAAGGATCAGCACTCCTAATCCAGTTAGGAGGAGTCTAATCCAAATTTTTATTTGGATATGGACTCTTTAAGTGGATAAGACTTATCTTCCTACCTAATTGCTGATCCAAACCATATCCATACCCATATTCGCCATGTCACATGACTGCTTAAGTTGTCAAGTGACCACTTGATTAATCTAATTAATCTAGGGCTTTAGGCCCATTAAGAATGTGGTTCAGGACCCTAGATAGTTGTTAGGTCATTTGGCTCTCTTTGTATGGTGTGGGACCCCAACAATGACTTCGCATAATCCCACATGGGTTTGGCCTAGTTTATGTGAAAAAGTCTGGCCAAATTCACTATCAAGCATAGTGAACCCTTGAGTCCATTAGTATGGTCTCTTAATGGGCCCAACATTTACACTAAATGATCATTGAGTCCATCCATCTTACGAAGGCCCAAGGATAATGGACTTAAATGAGATATAACCCATTAGGTAAAACAACCATAAATGGTCTCTTACACTTAACCTCTCAGCCCTTAATGATCAAACACTGCCCAACAGGGAAGGACCTCTCCCCTGGCTACAAGGTGCAGTGTTGCACTCCTAACTTGGATGGGTTCCAGGAATTAAAACCTTTTTCAAACATTTTTCTTAAAACATAATATATATTATCATATAAATATATTTGAAAATCAAATCTTAAACAAGTTTGAAATTGACTGTTAGTAGTTTTGCTTTCCATTAGAGAGAATGCAGTCCCAATCATTCACTTTATCTGACAAAGGGGCTGATCCTATTACTATGATCACCCATTTGAACAAATTCTCAAACTGCCCCAGCATACCTAGGTTTTGACCCTAAAGGATCTCACTGATTGGTATATCAAAGACTGCCCAATCCGACACCCAATGTAGTACCATAATCGAGTCTAGGGGTTATGTGTAACTTTCCAGTTTTGCCCACCAGTCTCCAAGGTCCAAGGAATAACAAGAAATTTGTCCAGGTTCAGTGTTTCAAACAAACACACACTACATGTGATTCGGGTCTAACCCTGGCAGCTTAGACAGGCTGCCCTAACCTTCTTGGCAGCACATCAGTGTCAACCTTGGTTGGATAAACTTCCCCAAGTCTATCCAATGGCTGAGAACATTTTAAATTAGCACGAGTCTCATAAGTGTCCAATTTAAGGGTAATTACATAGAAACACACCAATTATAATATGAATCAATTATATACTTTTATTCATTTACAATAAGTGCATATGTACATTAATCTGATTGGAGTTAAGGGCATACAATGTCTAACTGATGTTACTAGATGTAGATCTTACCCTGAAGGCAAGGCTTACAATTTGGTAGATCTTCTACAATTAGAAACTCTAAAGGACCATCCTTTACCAATCTTGTGAAACGTTCTATATAAATATGGCCATATCAGTAGTGCCACAGGCACGTGGGATTAACTGTATCATGTGTTCTTTTCTTGGGGATAAGTTTTGATGTAGTTTCGATTATGTTTATTTCAGAGAAGGATGGAGGACATAGAGACCATTCTCAAGTTCTCCATAGGTAAGGTTTTTGTTATTCAAGTTAGTAGTAATCTTATCACTAAATAAAATAGAATAACCATCCTTACACAATTTAGAAACTAAAACCAGATTTCTTCTAAGTAACAGTACACAAAGACAATCTTTAAGGGTTACAATTCATTCTCTGAAAATTAAATCTACCATTCCTATAGCAATAGCTACAACAGTTGCAAAAGTCCCTAAGTAGAGCACCACCTCGTCGTCATTCAACCTTCTCCTTTCCTTGAACCCCTGCAATGTGTTACATACATGAGTGGAAGCCCCAGAGTCAGTACACTAGGATGCAGAAGTGACCAAAATATTGGTCTCTATGACAAGAGATTCAAAATTACCTTCTTTGTTCTTGCAGGATTCTAGTTACTGAGGATAGTTCCTCTTCTAGTGTCCAACTTGTTTGCAGAAATGACATTCATCTAATGACTTGTCTTCCTTTTTCCCTTTTGGTTTGCCTGCTTTCTTCTAAGGCCTCTTCTTGCCCTTCTTCTTTCTTTTGCCTGATTTTCCACCTTCAACAAGCATGGCTACTAACTTATATTTCTTAATCAGTTCTTCAGCCCTCTACAACATATTGATGAGTTCTTGAAGGCTAACCTTTAGCTTGTTCATGTTATAGTTCATGACAAACTGATTGAAGAAGGGAGGCAAAAGGTTGAGGATGGCATCAGTCTTGATTTCATCATCTAGTTGGGTTCCAAGATCCTCTAGTTTGTTTATATACCCCATAATCCGCATGATGCCGGCTAGCTCTCGGTCATCCTTGTGGTCATCAACAACTTAAGGACCTTTTGTCTAGCAGAAAAGTTCTACTCTTCATACATAGTCTTTAGACTGCCCAGAATATCTTTGTAGATTTTGATCTTATCAAACTGTATCTAGATGGAGTTGTCTGAAGATGCTATGACATAATACTAGGTAAGAGAGTTCTTCTCCTCGCATTCCTGATATTCCCTCCTATGTGCTTCAGAAGTTAGGCTCTTAGCAACCTTGTCCAATTTCTTACGTTCCAAAGTCGGGTTCTTAGCAACCTTGTCCAATTTCTTAGACGTGAGGACTAGATTAAGGTTACGATACCAGTTAGCATAGTTAGGTCCCTTTAGTTTGTCGTCATCCAATAATTTGGCGAATTGTCCATGTGCCATTCTTGATAAAAAGCAACAATTGTTAGTCCACAACCTAAAATTGTTTCATGTTATCTTACATAGAATGGTCTTTCATCTATGTTCCATCTCCATTTATTCATCTCTGAGATTTCCCTCGTATCTTAGTGATGAGGACATGGTGCATGTCCCTGGAAATGTAGGAAATCACATAGGTGCATGGAGCCAACTATTTCAGTTACAAAACCCCACTACTTTCTGTGAAGGATCAAGTATCCACCAATCTAATGAGCTTTCCCTTTGGCCTCCATTAGACAAGGTTCATTATCATTTTAGGTTAAACCTTTCTGTCTGGTAAGTGTTGACCTGTCATATCGTGAACCCCAAGGTACTATGAAAGAATCTTCCATTTTATGATAGGCCTCTCCCACCTCAGTCTATGACATCCCTATCATCTCATGAAGCAATCCCACTGACTGGACCAGCAAAATGGATAGCCTAATTTTATGGTGTAACTCCACTCACCGATTCAACCCGTTTTCATGCTAATGATGGAAGGCCTTTAGAGAATTCATCATATTATATTCCTTATCTCTTTGTACTTAAATTAAATAGGAGGGAACGAGAAAGAGTCCCTAGGTCTGATTTAGGTCATACTGAAGTGGTTCCCACTAACTTTCATAAAGTCAAATTCGAATGGGCCCAAATCAGGCTAGGGTTTTGCAAGGTTCCTCTTGGGGAGGAAGTTGATCTGGGGCTCATTTGAAAAGGGAGATCATGCAATTATCTATGGGCATCATGGCAATGATGTGCATTCAGCCATGATGTTTGTAGAAAGCCACATATGTCTAAACATGGGCCAAGCACTTATGGCCCAAGAATGAATCACATTCAGCACATCACAAGTGTGAGCATCGGAAAACGGGCTCACTTGCCACTTGGGCTGGAAATGGAGTCACCACCCATCAAGTAAATGAAGAGAAGGTGATGGGACCTCCAGGATTTACATCAAAAAGAACTTTTGATTTATTAGTGATTCCATTGCCCGAGGCACTGGCTAACTAGTCTGGGTAAGACTCGGATGGGAGAAGGAAGAGGTTAGGCACCCCTCTCCCGGGTCCAATAGGTGGGCCCACATGGGGTACTAATAACCAGGCACAAATACAAATAAAAATTATTAAATCAACTAAGAGCAAACAAGTGAAGAACAAGCACCATAAGAGAATCCTTCTAATTTATTTTTATTTTTATTTGTATTTTATTTTCTCAATTGTTTATGTAATCCTATTTATTTTACAAGGTTATTTTGAGTTTAAACTTTTTTTATTAAAAGTTTTTTACCTTTTACGTTTTTTATTAATTGTATTTATTTTATTTTTAAAATTTTTACTCATTTATTTTTATATTTTGGTAGTTTTTTTTCTTTTTATTTTCTCACTTCCCTTTCTTTTAGCAACTACTATTGTATTTTTTTTGTTTATTTTCTTATGGAACCCTACTGGCATATTCATTTATTAATTGCTCTCACTAACGTACTCTTTCTCTAACCTTCCAAAGCTTGTTGATATTTCCCACTGCTAAATTATCAATAAATCAGCCCAATTATCACAGATATTTATTATCATTATATATATATTTTTATTTCATAACGGTAGTACTCTTATACCTGACCTTTGTTCCCTCCTATTATTTTACATTTATTATTATTATTATTATTATTATTATTATTATTATTACTATTATTATTATTATTATTATTATTATTATTACTATTATTATTATTATTACTATTATTATTTACAATTCCTCCAATTTGATGGGTTATCACTCTTCTCACCCCAAAAGGCAATTATTTAATTCAAATGGATGCACTCTAAAGACAAAGAATCGACCAAACAAATCTCCATTGATTGTATCAATCCTTAACATGTCAAGTAGAGCGAGCATCTAATCAACAAAATGATTAAGACTAAAACTTACAACCTTTCATTCAAGTAAATCAAATGCATATTGAAATAAAAAAAAAAAAACGAGATGAACAATGCATCATTACAAACATCATGGAAGGAGAATTGTTAGTAAAGAAAGTAAATGAACACATAGAATTATTCTAATAGATATCTTCCTAGTAAACAAAATCATGCAGTGATCAGAGATCCAAGAGGAGGTAACAACAAGATTGGATAAGTCTTAATAGCATCGACATAATCGACTCAGTAGAGACCTCACCACCAGTTTCGATCAACAACTATCTCAATACCCATCATTAAGAAAAGAAAGAATAAATAATAAATAAATAAATAATATAAAAGACAAACCAAGATTAACAAAATGCAAGCAGAGGTTGTAACTCTAAAGGGAGCTTAATGCTACTCAAATGAAAGCTTCGTTATTGAAAGAAATTTATCAAAGAAAGAAATCAGCAACCGAGATAGTTAAATGAAACACAATCATTAAGAATCTGATCCATCAACAAGATGTTTAGGAGACAATCCATGTGGTAATTCCTTCCATCACTACATTTGTCACTGGAAAGGGATGATGCAGAGGATGACTCAGTAGAGCTTCATTGTCATCCTCGAAACCAGTAGAGAATTGGAACAAATACAATAATAAAAAGAAAGAAAGAAAGAAGAATCATAAGCAAAACAAGACTTACCTGAGTTGAGATGTTGGCCGGAATTCAAATGATGCAACAGGGGATATCATGATCTGATTTGATCTGCTACTATGTACCCTCTAGCCTAAGAAAGAAACAAGATAAAAGGCAGGGAGGTGAGAACCGGAATAGTTGTGTTTGAACAGGGAGATGCCTTGTTGCTGCAACTGGTTCAAGTTGTTTAGTCATCGCCTCTCTATTTTCGTAGAAGGAGGAAGACTATGAACAATAACTTTCCCACTTTACACGATTTCGGTTGATTCGGTCAGTTGATGATGATGGGAAGTAATGGAGTGAAGAAGAGAGTAAGGGAGCAAGAGAGAGGAGCACAAAGGATGATGAAATGGAAGAAGAGAAAGGCTGGAAAGAAGGGAATCGTCGTTGATTCACCGCCTCTATCGAGAGGTTGAAGATGATGAACAGTGGTTCCCTCTTGATTTATTTCAATGGAGAGGGAGAATGAGAGAAAGGGACTGAGGAAGTGAATGGGAGAGGAGGCTACTGGAAGGGTTACCGCCGTTGCTTTCTTTGTTCGAAGGAAGAAGATGGTGAAAATCACTTCATAGGTGTCTCCTCAGATTAGGGCAAATACAGAGCTTCAGCTGAATTTGTATGGGAGGTAGGGGCATTTTTGTAATTTTAGGGAATCTAAGGGGTAGTTTTGTAATTTTGGAAAGTCTTATCAAACTGAGTCAAAGGGTGGTCAAACTGGGGTTCTGGATGGATGGATAAGATTTTGGGTAAAAAAGAGAGGGTTTAGAGGGGTCTAACTACAGAGGGGGTTTGTGTTTGTGGGTTACTAAGATTGACCAAAATAGAATCCTTTTACATGGAAGGGTAAATGTGGGTATTTTTGGCTAAAATTTGGTAAGGTAGGGTTTGGGGATTCTGGGTTGATTAGTAGGGTCAGATTGGCCCAACTGGGCCAGGATCAGGCAGATTTGGAAAGGGCTTAATTCGGTTAATCTGGATCCTTGGAGTGGAATCTATGTTTGATGAAGGCGTAAACGAAGGTAGTTTTGGGTGAAATTTCACAGGGTAGGGTTCTTTGGTAGTCTGATGTGATTGGTAAGGTTAAATTGGGCCAACTAAGCTCGGATCAGGCAGATTTGGAAACTAGTCAATCTGAAGCCTTAAAATGGAATCTTAATGCGATGGAGGGGTAAGCAAGTGTTTATGGATAAAATTTTACAGGTGGGTGTTTTGGGAGGTCTTAGATCTGATGGTGGGGTCAGATCTAGTGGTTGAGGTGTAAGTAGGGGTCGATTGGGGGACATCAGATTGGTATCAAATAGGTTTAACAGTGGACCTGAGGCTCTCGGGGTGAAATTTGGGTTTTCTGGGTGTTTTGAAGAGGTCGGAAGGGTCTGATCAGGTGTTTGGGGTGAATTGAAGGTTCATGCGGCAAACTAAGCAAAAATTGAGTGCTGACAACTGCCCCTATTTGTTGTGAGGTAGGATACTATGAAACAACAAAGACCAAAAGAAGCACACAAAGATTTTTTCAAAGGGCAAAATTGGAAGAGGGGCGAGACGAGGAAGGAGAGGTGAGACGAAAAGGAGTTCCCGTGCAGCATCGTTTCATCATGTTCAAGCCATTTTATTGTTGGCAAAGTGACCTCTCATAGGTATCAAAAACCTTCGGAATCAAGGTACATTTGTTGTAAAAGAAAACAATAAAAACAACTGATAATAAGAAAACTATTCATTTTGGAAAAAATACCTCTCCTAGGTATCAGAAACCTTGTAGAATCATGGTACATTTGCTATAAAGGAAGGCACCAAAAACTAATCACAACACAACATTGAAAGTAATTCAAGAGTAGAATATTTAAGCTAATCGCAAAGCGCAATCACAAGACAAATACATATATTCTTTAGAAAGCATTTTAAAATCCTTGGTAAGACATTGACAGAGGTCCTGTGGTTGATATAGCGTTACTGCTCTTTTGATAAGCAAGAGACACCCATACATGTAAGAGTAGTCTACGCTCGAAAACTTGGCAAAACAAAATGCACGTTTAATATGATATCTTGAGTTATTATTTTCCTTTGTACTCCTCGGGGGATGATGGGGAATTTCAACATAATAACAAAATCATCAAAGGTTATGAGATTGTTGGGCATGCTGTCATATGCCTAAAAATGAAAGACTTGTCATCAAGATTCTTGCTACCAAAGTTTTTTTTCTTCTCTTCTTTTCTTTTTTTTTTTGATTTTTTTATGAGTTGTATTGCATTTTGATTGCCAAAATTGTGTGTTATGCCACGGTTCAAATAGTAATTTTCTAAAAAATCGGGAAAACAACAAGATTCATTATATTCAATGACGTGAGACAATATTAATTACTTCGCCACAAGGGACTTTGATGCCACCAGGGACTTTGACGCCATGAGGGAATTTGATACTGATATAATTGAAATGAGATTTTCATGATTTAAACAAATAACTTATATGTGCATTAAGCCGCGAAACATTGATTTATTTTCACGAGGGACTTTAGTGTCGTGAAGGGCTTTGATGTCATAATTGTTAGACAGTTTTTGTATGCCCTTAGCTTCAATCTAATTTGATGTACTTTTGTTATTTAGTGGAAATAAATAAAGTGCATGTTTGATTCATGTTGTTTGGTTTAATTCTGTGTAAAACCCTAAAACTGGACATTTATAGAGACTCGTGTTAGTTTTAAATGTTCATAGCCGTTGGATAAGTCTGGAGAGATTTATCCTGTCAAGGTTGATACTGGTGTGCCACCAAGTGTTGGGATGGCCTGTCTCAGCCACCAGGGTAAGACCCGAGGCACATGTAGTATGGGATTACTTGAATCCTTGAACCGGACCAGATTTCCAGTCTTGCCCTGGACCTTGGAGATAGATGGGCAAAACTGGAAAGTTACACCTGACCCCTAGACTCGATTATGACACTTCACTAGGTGTTGGATCAGGCTGCCTTTGATATGCCAATCAGTGAGATCCTTAGCGGGGATCAAAACCTGGGTATGTTGGGGCAGTTTAAGAATTCATCTGAGTGGGTGATCATAGTGACAGAATCAGCCACTTTGTCGGACAAAGGGTAATGATGAGGAATGCACTCTCTCTGATGGAAACCAAACTGCCGGCAGTTGATTTCAGTCGTTGGAATTTTGTTTCACAAAATTAATATATTTATATATATATGTACGGTTTGAAATTGTTTGCAAATGGTTTTAATTCCCGGGATCCATGTGAGAGGAGAGTGCGGCACTGTTCCTTGCAGCCGAGGGAGAGGTCCTCTCTTGTCGGGCAGTGCTTGATCATTAAGGGCTGAGAGGTTAAGTGTAAGACCATTGAGGATAATACCTGATGGGCTAATCTTGCACCTGCCCACCGTCCCTGGGTTTTTATAAGATGGCTTGGCCCAGGGACCACTTAATGTAAGTGTTGGGCCCATAGGGTCCATATGATGGACTCAAGGGGTTCATTGAGTTTTTCAGTGAATTCGGCTGGGCCTTGTATTAAAGGCTGGGCCGAACCCATGTGGCTGGTGTGTAGATCAATGCTTGGGTCCCACGCCATACAAAGAAGCCCAACTGGGCAGCAGATTGGAAAGTAATTAGACACTGAACACTTAATGGGCCAGAAGCCCATTTCGAGGTGGGCTGATATGATCACCCATCCATGGGGCGAATTTGAGATTAAAGTTAGTAAAAGGATTGGGCCTTTTAGCCTTATCCACTCTAAGAGACCAAATTCAAATTAGATTTGAATCTGGTAACCTCCTGATAAGATCAGGAGTAAGCTAACTCTATCTGCAGAAAGGATTAAGATTATCCCCTATCCAAATACTGATTTGGATTGGGATAACTCCTAAAAAGGAGGTTTCTTAATCAAGAAGAAAGGAGGAGAAATCCTAACCAAGAAAGAGAGAAATACAATAGATTTCGAACCAAGAGAAATCGCAAGAAAGGTTCCTGCGAATTGAGATCAGATCTCATACTCTAGAAAAGAAAAAAAAAAAGGCAGTTCAGCCTTTTCACCTTTAGAGTTCTCCTCCTGCCGCCGCCATCTCCTTTGCAAGATTAGATCTTTGCAGAAAAGAAAGTCAAGAAATCTGTTCTTGACATCAGTCTTGCAAGAAAGACTGAAATAGATTTAGTGTTTAGTGCTTCCAGAGGATACTTGTGAAGGATCCAGTGTGTAGGATGCACCCTGCTGGTTCTGTTCCATCCACAGTTGTGTCATCTTCAGCAGGAACGGATCTTGGAGCATTTTTTGGGCGTGAACACCAACTTTGGGAGATAGTGCTTCTCTGGATCAGGTATATTCCTCCCATTTGGCTTTTGGTACAGATTTGGTTTGATTATGGTTGAAGTAGGATCCTTGAATATTGTATTCTAAATTTAGGGAATATGATTCCCAGTTGGGAGAAGGTAGGAAAATTTTTGAAATTCGCCCACCCATTCCGCAACCTTTATGGCGTCCATTAGATGGATCCTACCATTCTTTCAGTGGTATCAAAGCCACAGGTTAGAATCTTGAACCAAAAGAAAATCATATCTGACCCTGCGTAGATGGATAGAAGGTGTTCTATCAAGATTTGCGTAGATTGTTTTCTTTTTTTCAAGAAACTGTTTCTTGTTAAGGGCGATTGTTCTGAAATTAATTTTTATTAAATCCAAAATTTATTTAGAATTGTTCTTTATTTATTTTGATTTAATGGACTGTTCGAACCTGGAGATCGTAGTGCAGATTTGGCGCAGATAGTCTGCGCACCCTTTTTCTTTCTGTTTATTTATTTCATTTAATTCGGTTTGTAAATATATATATTTTTTTATTTTTAGACTGAATGTATAGGATTTGATCAATAATGTAATTAATAGAAATAGGATTTCTGTTATTTTTCTTGATTAAAGAAGAAGGAAGAAGAAGGCGGCGTTGGAGATTTGCAGTTGGAGAAATCGCTTTCTGCGATTTGCAGTTTGTGAAACTGCAACCCTTGTGATTAACCTCTGTTGTGCAGGTGGTGCGAACAGTCCATAGTTTGATTTGTGATTGTTTGAAATCAAAATTATTAATTTTAGATCTTTCATGAATTAATTCTTGAATTGAAAATCAGTTTTGGATCCTCTCGGACTAGATTGGACCAAAACTGTTTGGACCGAATCTGGGGTTCGATAGGGACTATTTTTCAGTCCGTATTTCTCACACTTGCTGTTCCAAATCTGATGTTCAATTATAGGAATTAAATCGGCCCACCTGTAAAGCCCAGTTTTAAAGGGTTAAAACTGCAAAAGGCCCATTACTGTGAGATAAGCTGTATGGGCCGAATTGCTATCTGCGATTCAGCCCATACACCTAGTGGTCATTAATTGTTAATGACTTAGATTTTAAATGGGCTATTCAATGGGATTTACAGCAGTTAATTGATTGGATCAATTCCTCCTTTACATGTGATGTTTGGATG
Organism: Nelumbo lutea; assembly: GCF_056320005.1. NCBI lineage: Eukaryota > Viridiplantae > Streptophyta > Magnoliopsida > Proteales > Nelumbonaceae > Nelumbo > Nelumbo lutea. The sequence continues at coordinate 198,062,905 of NC_142684.1, read as the reverse complement.
TTTGATGTGCTGCGACCATGGGCCATAAGTACATGGCCCTTGAAGACTCGTTAGTGGCTCTTGCGCATACCATGGCTGAATGCACATCATTGCCATGGTGTCCTTCAAGGTCATTGGATGACCCCTCTTTGCTTGGTGGGCCCCACAACCCAAAAAAGGGATGCGTACGGAACCCCTAGCCGATTAAGGCCCACTAGAAATCTGACTTTATGAAAGTTAGTGGGAGCCATTCTGGTTTGACCTAAATTAAAACTAGGGCGTATTTTTTGTTCCCTCCAGCAAATACGAATGCATGTGATAGGGAGACCCATATGATGGACTCTCTAAAGGCCTTCCGTCATTAGCACAATGATGGGTCCTTCAGTAATGAGGAAACGCACCATAAAATTGGGCTATCCATTTGCTGTTGGATCTATTAGAGTGTTTCATAAGATGATAGGGGCGTCATAGATCGATGTGGGAGGGGTTTCACCAGAAAATGGGAACTCTCTCACGGTACCTTGGCATAACCTGAATATGATGGGTGTGCACTCACTGGACAGAAAGGTTTACCTGAAAATGGCTTTGAACCTTGTCTGATAGAGGCCAAAAGGAAACTCATTTGATGAGTGGATATGATCCGTCACAGAAAGGTGGTGGGGTTATGCAGCTGAAACAGTTGGCTTCACGCACCCCATGTGATTTTCCACATTTCCAGAGACATTTCATCGTCTCCGTCATTGAGAAAGGAGGGAAATCTCAGAGATGAACAAATGGGAATGGAACATAGATTAAAAGCCATATCTATGTAGGTAACATGAATCAAACTAAGGTTGTGGACTAATGATTTTGCTATTTTATTAGAAAATGGCAAACAGTCAATTTGCAAAGCTTCTAGACGATAACAAGCTAAAGGCCCAAACTATGCCGACTGGTACAGAAATCTTATGCTGGTCCTAACTTCCGAAAAGTTAGACAAGGTGGTGAAAAATCCTGCCCCAGAACGTCCGAGTGATAGGGCTTATGAGGCCCGTAGGAGGGACTACCAAGAGTGGGAGGATAAGAACTCCCTAGCCCGCTGCTTTGTCATTGCCTCATTAGACAACTCAATACAGAGGCTGTTCGACCAGATCGAACTAGCCAAGGACATATTGGACAGTCTAAGAACAATGTATGAAGAGCAGAACCGTTCTACTCGACAAAAGGTCCTGAAATTGTTCATGACCGTGCAGATGACCAAAGGACAGAAAGTTCATGACCATTGTCTTCGGATGATGGGTTACATTAACGAACTTGAAGCTCTTGGATCCGGGCTAGATCTTGGCACGCAAGTGGATGCCATCCTCAATTCTTTGCCCTCTTCCTTCAATGCGTTCACAATGAACTACAATATGAATAAGCTGAATGTCAGCGTCCAGGAACTCAGCAATATGTTGCAGAGAGCCGAGGATCTACTCAAGAAGGATGAGCCTGTGGTTATGCTTGCTAAATCTAACAAATCGGGCAAGAAAAAGAGAAAGGCAAAGAAGCCTCAGAAGAAGGCTATCAAACCTAAAAAGCAAAAGAAGAACAAGGCATCTGATGTCTATCACTTCTGCAAGCAGACCGGCCACTGGAAGAGGAATTGTCCTGCCTACCTAGAATCTAAGAAAGGTAACATCGAAACTTGTGTCATATAAACTAATATGTTAGTTACTTCTGTGTCCTGGTGTGTTGACTCCGGGGCTTCAACTCATGCGTGTAACTCACTGCAGAGGTTCAAAGTTAGCAGAAGGTTGAGTGAAGGTGAAGTGACACTATTCTTGGGAACAACTGCAAGTGTTGCAGCGGCGACAATAGGAACCATAGAATTAGTTTTTAAAGAAGGAATACTTGTACTTAAAGATTGTCTTTATGTACAGAACTTGAGAAGAAATTTAATTTCTATTTCTAAACTGTGTGCTGATGGAAACTAACTTAACCGAAACTACGTCGGTCGAAAATCCCAAGAAAAGGAATCATGATACAGTAAGTCCCACGTGCCTCTGGCATTACCGACTTGGCCATATTGGTATTGACCGAATCACAAGGCTGGTAAAGGATGGTCCTTTGGATTTTCTAACCGTAGAAAATCTTCCCACTTGTGAACCTTGCCTTCAAGGTAAGATGTCTAAGCGGCCATTTGACGGTAAGCCTGAAAGATCTAAAGGCACACTTGACCTGATACATACTGATGTATGTGGTCCCCTGAGTGTTTGGACACGGAATCAACACGTGTACTTCATCACCTTTACAGATGATTTTTCACGATATGGTTACGTGTACCTAATGAGACATAAGTCTGAATCATTTGAAAAGTTCAAGGAGTTCAGACAGGAAATCGAGAAACAGTTAGGGAGAGAAATTAAGACCCTTTGATCAGATCGAGGTGGCGAGTATCTCTCTGACGAATTCAGGGACTACTTAAGGGACAATGGGATAGTGTCACAACTAGCTCCTCCTACTACACCTCAACTCAACGGTGTTTCAGAGAGGAGGAATAGGACCTTGTTGGACATGGTCCGGTCGCTTCTCGTACGCTCACAATTACCCACATCCTTTTGGGGATACGCATTAGAGACTGCTATCTACATGCTGAATCGGGTTCCAACCAAATCAGTTCTGAAAACTCCATATGAACTTTGGACCGGAAGGAAGCCAAGTGTAAGACATTTGAAGATTTGGGGTTGTCCTGCACATGTTAAAAGAACAAGTGCGGACAAGTTGGAATCTAAAACCAGTCGTTGCCTATTTATAGGCTACCCAAAGGATTCAGTGGATTATCTATTCTATGACCCGAGTGAGCAGAAAGTGTTCTGTAGTCGAAACGCCCAATTCTTAGAATCCGATTACATCCTGGACACCCATCGTCAGGAAATAGTTCTTGATGAGGAGAGCTCAGGAGCAGTGGGAGATGTCCCACAAATTCCAGGTAATGACCAACTTAGAAGAACCACCCGGGTATCCAGACCACCAGTCCGATATGGTTATGACCAGGATAGTTACCTGGTGGAAACCTTGACTAGTGAAGAGGATCCCGTGACTTACGCGGAAGCTATGTTAGACATAGACTCCCAGAAGTTGGTGGAGGCCAGGCCATGAGAGCTGAAATGGACTCAATGGAGACCAATGGAGTCTGGACTCTAGTGGATCCGCCCTCCGGGGTAAAAGCAATTGATTGCAAATGGATCTACAAGAGGAAGAAGGGCCCCGATGGCAGGATTGAGACCTTTAAAGCTCGTTTGGTGGCGAAAGGGTATACTCAGAAAGAAGGCATTGACTGTGAGGAAACCTTTTCGCCCGTGGCCATGCTTAAATCCATTAGGATCCTGCTAGCTGTAGCAGCGTACCATGACTACGAGATTTGGCAAATGGATGTCAAAACCGCGTTCCTGAATGGAGATCTTAGTGAATATATCTACATGCAGCAGCCGCAAGGCTTTATTGCTGCTGGTCAGGAACACATGGTATGTAAACTTATTAGATCCATATATGGACTTAAGCAGGCTTCTAGGAGTTGGAACATCCATTTAGATTCTGCAGTCAAAACGTTCGACTTTGAGCAGAATCCGGATGAGCCCTGTGTTTACAGGAAGTCCAGTGGGGATAAGATCACCTTTTTGGTGTTGTACGTGGACGATATCCTACTCATTGGGAATGATGTAGGAATGTTGACTTCGGTCAAGGTATGGCTATCATAGCAGTTCTCCATGAAAGATCTTGGAGAAGCTTCATACGTACTGGGTCTTCGACTCTATAAAGATAGATCGAAACGGATAATTGGATTATCCCAGGCTGCTTATATTGACAAAATTGTCAAGAGGTACAACATGGAGAACTCTAAGAAAGGAAACGTTCCTTTTAGGCACAGAGTCACTCTCTCCAAGAAGATGTCTCCCAAGACTTCTGAGGAGATTGAGAGCATGAGAGACGTTCCCTATGCCTCAGCCGTAGGGAGCATCATGTGTGCCATGCTGTGCACTCGCCCTGACATTGCTCAGGCTGTGAGTGTGGTAAGTAGATTCCAGGCAAACCCAGGGCAGGAGCATTGGACTGCTGTGAAGAACATACTCAAATACCTTCGAAAGACAAAAGAGTTTTGTTTGGTATTCGATGGTAGTTCACTGCAAGTTCTAGGGTATACCGATGCCGATTTCCAGTCGGTCCGGATCAGGTATATTCCTCCCATTTGTCTTTTGGTACAGATCTGGTTTGATTATGGTTCAAGTAGGATCCTTGAATATTGTATTCTAAATTTAGAGAATATGATTCTCAGTTGGGAGAAGGTAGAAAAATTTTTGAAATTCGCCCACCCATTCCGCAACCTTTATGGCGTCCATTAGATGGATCCTACTATTCTTTCAATAATGAATTTTAATGCCACAAGGGACTTTGATACTAATATAATTCAAATGAGATTTTCATGATTTAAATAGATAAATTCAATGTGCATTAAGCCACAATACATTGATATTTTTCCGTGAGAGACTTTGGTGCAATGAAGCACTTTAATGCTGTAACAGGCTTTAATGCCGTATAGGACTTTGATGCCGTGAGGGAATTTGATACTGATATAATTCAAATAAGATTTTCATTATTTAAATAGATAACTTCTATGTGTGTTAAGCCGCAATACATTGATATTTTGTCATAAGGGACTTTAGTGCCATGAAGGTCTTTAGTGTCATAATGGACTTTAATGTCACAAGGTACTTTGACACAGATTTAACTCAGATGAATGATTTTAACAAATATTTTCAAATTTGATGTGCGATAAGTTGCAATGCAATTAGCAAAAGTCATGCTATGCCATGATGTATTTATCCACAAAACTTCGATATTCTGCCACAAGAGACTTTGGTACCATGAACTTTAATGTCGTAATAGACTTTGGTGCCACGAGGGACTTTGATGCCTTAAGGGGCTTCGAAACAAATTTGACTTAGATAGATGATTTTAACAAATGATTTCCAAATCCAATGCACAATAAGTTGTGATGTAATTAGCAAAAGTCATGCTATACCATAATGCAATTATCCACAAAATTTTGATATTTTGCCACGAGGGACTTTAGTGCCATAAAGGACTTTAATGCCATGGTGGGCTTTGGTGCTATGAGGGAATTTGATGCCATAAGAGACTTTAAAACATATTTAACTCAGATGAATGATTTTAACAAATGATTTTCAAATTTGATGCACGATAAGTCGCGATGCAATTAGAAAAAGTCATGCTATGCCATGATGCAACTACCCACAAAACTTCAATGTTTTGCCATGAGGGACTTTGGTGCCATGAAAGACTTTAACGCCGTAATGGACTTTGGTGCCACAAGGGACTTTGAAATAGATTTAACTCAGATGAATAATTTTAACAAATGATTTTCAAATCTAATACGCGATAAGCCCTGATGCAATTAGTAGATGCCATGCTATGCCCTGATGCAATTATCCATAAAACTTTGATATTATGCATAAAGGACTTTGGTGCCATGAAGGGATTTAATGTCATAATGGACTATGGTGCCACGATGGACTTTGATGCCATAAGCGACTTTGAAACAAATTTAACTCATGCTCAAACACTAGTTTCTATGCCATAGGGCGAGAAATTATATTATTATCTAGAAGCTGGATGATTTAAAAAGCATGGTATGATTAACTGAAAAATGCAATTCATCATGTAAACAATCAATTGAGAAAACAAAATACAATCTTTTTCTTGTAAACAAACTAAGGTGTGATTGGAAATCCAAATACAATAGAGGTGATACACAAAATGCCACATTCATATGGTTCAAAATAATGAATACTCAAAAGTAGCCAGACTTGGATAAGAGACCAAAGTAGCCACCTCCTCTTTAGAACGGAATGATCAATGTATTTCAAATTTGAAGGACATAAACTTTGGATATGCAATGATTGCTGATCAAAGATTCACATCAAGAAACATATATCGGAAGGGGGGCTGCCCTAGTTTGGACCAATTAAGAAGGATGATTCACAAATGAGATAACTGCTTAATTTTGCACAAAGAGGATTATGACTCTTCAGAGTGGGTGTCGATCATAGGTTTTCAAAAGAGGGATAAAGCTAAATTTGCTCAAACTGGGCTGATTGGTACTCTTGTCGCACTTCAAATGATTGATCACTTCACCTTCTTTGGTATTCAACTTTTGATGAAGCGATTTTTCTTTGGATTATTTTGCCCCTAGTTTTCCCATCAACTCTTTCTCTTCTTCTTCACTTCAAATGATTGATCACTTCTCCTTCTTTGGTATTCAACTTTTGATAAGAGATTTTTCTTTGGACAATTTTGCCCCTAGTTTTCCCATCAACTCTCTCTTTTTTTTTATTTTTTTTCCAAACCACTTAGGTCTATCTAGTGCTAGTTACCAATTTCTCAAGGATCGAGGAGGACTTCTTACTAGGACAAAACATGGCCTAATTCTGAAACAAGGGATAAAAGGCTCAAGAAACTTAAATTAAGATGGGTATCGGATGCTTGAATCCATATGTTGGATTTTATTCAAGATTATGCTCTCGCTCTCATTTTCTTCAATTAAGTACTCTTGTAACCATAAATGAAACAAAGTGATCTTCATGTCTTTTAATACTATGGGTCATGCACCCGGGTGATCAAAGAGGGCTTTATTATAGGACAAAATATAAATGGGTAAGGTTAAAATAAAAATCGAGAATGGATGTCACTTGGAACAATATCTCACTGGTTTGATCATCTCATCGGCCCCAATTTCTTTTGTTTTTTTCTCCCTTCATTCTTTGTAGCAATTGGTTGCCCAGTTCTTCTTTCATACCTCATTTTCCTCTTTTTTTTCATTCTCATTCTTCTCCAAAATTTCTTCTTCTTGTTTCTTTTCCTTCCATAAAAACTTGTTGAGATTCACACACAATTAAACATATGACATCTGCCTCATAGGAGGGTTTATTTGAAGGAATGGTTCTTAAAAAGGCTCAAAGGGATAACTAGTGAAATGAATAATAAAGGGGGTTTGATGAAAAGGGATAAAGCAATCGGCCAAAAGGGGGCCTCCCATCATTTCTCCATCCAATGCATAACCCACAGGAAAGAATGACATGTCAAGCACAATTTGAGTTCCATTGACTCAAGGATATTTTTGTCATTTGACATCATCAAGAGTTGAATGTTCTAAGATTACTTGAATGAGATCTATTTTTTTCTCTTTCTTTTTTCCTTTCTTTTTTTTTCTTCTTCTTTTCTTTTCTTTTTTTTCAATTTTTTTTCTAGCCCTTGGGAAAGAAGCATCCTAGGAATTTGATTGGTTTAACAAAGAAGGTCTAATAAAATCAACTCAACGAGCTAATTAGCAATGTTATCAATGATCGGGACATTTGGGGGAATAACAATTGATAATGGCCTCCAGTCCTTTCCTAGATTCATCAGCAAAGCACTAGCTTAATATGATGCCTTCAATCTATGTTGGCTCAGGAAATTAATCAAAAGGATTGCATACCCCATCGCAATACCTTCAACCTTATGATTGCCCCAGTTTGAGCCATTAATGATGGATTTATATGTGGATATTGTTGTTCTGGATTGATAGGGTTACCTTCCCTCCTTAAGACATTTCTAGTGATGGACCTTCGATTGACAATGATTTTTTTTGTTTACAAAGTTATGCCCTTGATGCCTACTTATGCATTCCTCTCAAAGGAAGTGGCAACTTTATATCTTTCGATGTTTGGGAAATTCCCTCATTATTAAAACTTATTGCTTTATTGGAAGCACAAATGACAAAGCAATAAAAAGAAATAGCTAAGTAAATTTTTCATTAATTCAAAAGATGAGCCATCCAATGACCATACTCGCTTCCAAACTACCACAAAGCAAGACATAATGGAATAAGTGAAAAGAGTCCTAGTGCAGTGAAATAAAACTGATGAGATTTACTAATGGATTAGCTTCTTAGGCATTGGTGGTGCCATGTCTGGAATTTTCCTAGTTGGATTGAACATGCCTTCATCAATGAGGTCCTGTATGGCAAACTTCAATTGCCAGCAGTGATCGGTTATGTAACCCGGTCCCTAGTGATATTCACAATGAACATTTTTATCGTAACTTATAGGCTTTGGTTCTAGAGGTGGTCTCCATTTCAATGGCCAAAGATATCCTTTGGAAGTAAGGAAAGGCAACAATTCAGTGAGTGCATGGAAAATAAATGAGGACCCTTTTCTCCTTCTGAGATGGCTGACCGCTTTGAGTCAATCGGGCTAGAGTAGGGAATAACGTGTATGACACCAGTTGGGAAGATGATGTATTAATCAGAGTTATCTGAGGTAAGATCGAGATGACAAGAGGTTTTTTTAGTTAGTGCACCAGATGAACATCCATGAATTGGTGGTTGGTGGGATGGGGATACTGGTTGAGATGGTGATCTATAGACTGTGGGAGCAGGTACAGGTGTCATGAGAGCTGGCAGGGACAAGGGTATGCCATATGGGGGTATGTGTGATGGGTTTGCCCCAGCCTGAGATAACAGTCGATCCATCTTAGAATCCAAGGCCTCCATCATTTGCTTGATCTCTTCAAACTCTTGAAGGGTTACAAACCAATCATTAGCAGGAGTAGACATTTTTCTGAATAGAACACCAGGCCAGAGAAGCTAAACTTATTATGCAAAATGTAAAATGGATGGAAAAGGAGATGATGAAAAAAAAAATCAAGATGAATCCTTCATTAAGCACAACTATGTAATTCATGAATTATGCCACTTCTACTATTTTCATTAGTGAGCACTGACAGCATGTCGGTTCTTTCTTTCTTACATTCTTCTTTTTATTTTTCATCCTAAGGAGCATTAAATCTTGAAGAATAGATACCACACGCATGAAATAATGTGAAGGGAAACCTTGTGTATGTGTGTGTGCCATTGGTGGAGTGAATTAAATCTAAGAAAACATTCCATGAATGAAATGTTTGAAGTAGGGTAGGACCTATTCGGTAGGCAACCTAGGGTTGTTCAGCAAGTATGAAGAAATTTGGACTTAAAAGATTAGATAATGAAACTTTCATTTTTATTTTATTATCCAGGTCGAACCCAAGCACCATTGCTCAGGCTGCCTACGTACCCCTCATGAGGGAACAGACCGAGCATAGTTCAAGTTATTTACAACTTCAAATATAAGCAAGAGGAAAAAGGGGCACAAAAAACAAATGATAAAAACATGTGGTATGCCGCTAAGGCTGGAAGATTCCACTATCAATAAGATTCTGCATTGCAAGCTGGAGAGGAACACACTGGTTGATCGGATGTCCAAGCATTTGATGATAATCGCAGAATGTATTCAATCTGAACTCTCAAGGGAGTGGACTCAGAACTGGTTTTGGCTGAAGTGGAACCAAATATCCTTTTTCCACTAGTTGAGGAAGTAACTGAGAAAGTGGCATCGGTAGGGGAGTAAGCTTTCTCTTAACCCATCTATCTATTTGGGAAAGAGAAACAAGATGCTTATGACTATAAGGTCTAACTTGTTGATAAGCAGCTTGTACTTCATTCACTTCTTGAGATGGTGGAGGGCCTGTAGTCTGACCATGATTTCCTAATCGAAAATCATGCTCATTTCTCTTCTTGACAGTAACTAATCCTTAAAATCATGATATTTCATAAATGTAGAGAAAGGTGGTTCTAAGGTCCTTAGAAACAATTCGATCATTTCTTCTAAAGGAATGGGAATCTTCAACTTAGCAGCAATGGATCTCCATCAGTGCACATATTTTGCAAAACTTTCCTTGAATATCTTTCGTATGCCTTCTAATGTCTCTCTTGTTAGAGCCAGATCTATGCCATAATCAAACCACTCCAGAAAAGTTGTAGCCACTTGATTCCAAGCCTTCTTCTTATCTACTTCAAGTGATGCAAACCATGCTAGTGCTTCACCCTCCAAACTTTGTTGGAAAAGCTGGACGAGGATCTTTTCATCTGCTCCAAGCTGAAACATCTCACCATAGTATGTGCTTAGATGCACTCTAGGACAACCTTTTCCGTCATACTTATGAAATTTTGGGATCTTAACACCTTCTGGCAGCTCCAACATTGGGTATATGCACAACTCATTGAAATCTAGCATAGGAGGGGACTGAATGTGCTTTAATTTCTGCAAATCTTGCTTTAAAATGGCTATATCCTCATAGATGGGAACTATGCTCAGTGGCATTGTTGTGCTTGTGGAATGTTGGTTTTGATTATCTGTCTCAATGTATGATTCTCTAGGATGCTCTGATCTCAATCACATGATGTTCTTTGAATCCAATGTCTTAACCTTCTTGAAACTAGATGCCATGATCCTAAGGAAACGCTCTGATTCAGAAATGTGATTGGTAGTTTCATCTTTTATTTTTATTATTTACTTTTTATTTATTTTTTCTTTTTTTGATTTATTTGCTCTTTTTGGTTTTTATTAAAAATTGGACAATTAAAGGATATAAGAAAACTACTAAGGCCTATGTAGTGGGAGGTCTTGCCTAAGGCCACTAAGGCAGGATATGCATAATGCAAAATGTATGTGAAAACCATACAATTAATAAAACATCGAGAAAACAACACTAAAACTGGCTTGCCCCTAGTTTAGGACTAGATGGGGTGAACACCAGGGTAGGTAAAGAAATATGCATGAAGTTGGGAGTGGGTTGGTGGTGTAGGCGGAAGCGTGTCGTTAACCACTTCGGAACACCAATTTCAATACTTATAAATTTTTTCGATTCTCAAACAACTACAAACGTAGTTAGTGGTGAGAAAAGGGTCGTATCCATAGGGAAGCAAGGGAAAAATTGTTGTGAACTTTAATCTAGATAAAAGAACACAATGGGAAGTTGCGAAAACATAGAATTTAATTAATTAAATTGGAAAAATAGAATTTGAACATTGTTGAAAGTGAAAAGTGCAGAAAAATAAATAAATAAACATAAATAAATAAATAAAAGAAACTAATTAAAAAGTTTGTAATTTGATTAGAGGTAGCAGTCTTCGGATTTCTCCTTTGACCCTCGAACTTCTCGAGCTAGGCCTTCCGTCTTACCTAGCCGAATCCAGATCTACAGAAAAGAAAATGAAAATTAAACTGGATAAAAGTAAATTGCAGAAAGGAAAAAGCATAACTGAAAATGAAAAAACAAAAATTAAAATTAAAGCTAAAGAAACTAGTTGGGATCCGAATCCAGAGGTGGCAGTAGTGGCCTAGGTGAACTGCAAGTAGGAACCCCTCCTCTTGCCTGGGCGTTCTCCTCTTCCTCTTCCTATGAACTTTTCAAGATCAGCCTTCTGTCTTACCTTGGGGTAGAATCCAACCCGTTCTCAGGACCCCTTGAGTCCTTTTTATAGAGAAGAGTGGATAAAACTGGAATTAGAGAGAAAGAGGGGGGCGACAACTGGGTTTTAGCAGAAATATGGGCACCCTAGGGTTTAGAATGGAAGGTTACAATTATTCTAAGGTGATCCTGAGGTTGAGAAGAGAAGGAGAGGGTGCCCAATATTATGTAGGGCTGAGATTTGAGTGCCTAGTGTTGAAAGGTGGAGATTAAAAGGAGTGGGCGACGCCCTAGAGTGGATGGCTGAGATAGAGAATGGAATAGAGGGATGAGATCTAGTGGCTAGGGGCTGAATGGTGAGGATTAGAAGTTAGGTGGCGCCCTAGGGTTAAAAAGCTAAAAAGAGAGTGCCTAAAATGAATGGTGGAGATTAGAAGGGATGGAAGGTGGAGATTTAGCAATTAAGGGCAGCTAGGGTTTGGAAAGGATGAAAAGGAATGGAAAGGCGCCCTAGGGTTTGCTAAGGAGAGGGAAGTAAGCTAATATAGTAGGAAGGGCGCCATTCTGGGTTTAGCAGATTGGAGGCGTCCTCCTATGCTCAATTTTTCACAAAAACACCCCCTCTCTCACCTGGACTTCACACCAGCTTCCCAAAAGCTGCATTTCAGCCATGAAATTTTCCTAGTTTTCCACAAGATTTGCATAAAGAACCTTAGAGGTCACAATATTGAATTTAACTGGGAAAATGGGGCATTTTGACTATTCTAAGGCCTAAAATACCCTTGAAATAATGTCCTTAAGGCATCAAAATACAAAGTTATGAGTCAGCCACCTATGAAGTGGGTAGGTTGCTATGAACTGGCTATCTAATTAAAAGGTCCAAGAGTATTAATAGAAAAAAATGGGTGTTAAGGAGCCAAGTGTGGTGGATGTTGGTTTATTAGGCTCTAGTTGCATTAGAATGGAAAATGGATTATCAAGGGATGGTAGGGAAAAGCAATTTAGGAAGGTGGCTTAAGATTACTCTTTGGTTGGGAAGAGAAACTAGTGCCTCTATACCCGACTATGCTGAAAGAATACAAAATGCAATATGATGAAAACAAGATGGACCTCTATCATGAGAAGAATAGAAATTAAGGAAATACCTTTAAAAGAAACCAAAACTAAGGAAAAGACTTGATTAAGATTAAAATAATTGCAACGAGCAGTTTATTTGGAAATTTAGATTGACATTAGTTTGAAGATGAACAATGCATCATTACGAACATCATGGAAGGAAAATTGTTAGTAAAGAAGTAAATGAACACATAGATTTATTCTAACAGATATCTTCCTGGTAAACAAAGTCATGCAGTGATCAGAGATCCAAGAGGAGGTAACAATGAGATTAGATAAGTCTTAATAGCATCGACGGAACCGGTTTAGCAAAGACCTCACCACCAGTTCCGATCAATAACCATCTCAATACCTGTCATTAAGAAAAGAAAGAAGAATAAATAAATAAATAAATAAGATAAAAGACAGACCAAGATTAACAAAATGCGAACAGAGGTTGTAAATCTAAAGGGAGCTTACTGCTACTCAAATAAATGCTTCGTTATTGAAAGAAATTAATCAACGAAAGAAATTAGCAACCGAGATAGTTAAATGAAACATAATCATTAAGAATCTGATCCATCCACAAGATGTTTAGGAGACAATCCATGTGGTAACTCCTTCTATCACTACATTTGTCACTGGAAAGGGATGATGCAGAGGATGACTTAGTAGAGCTTCACTGTCATCCCCAAAACCAACAAAGAAATGGAACAAATGCAATAATAGAAAGAAAGAAAGAAACAAGAATCACAAGAAAAATGGGACTTACTTGAGTTGAGATGTTAGCCGGAATTTAAATGATGCAATAGGAGATACCATGATCTGATTCGATTTGCTACTGTGTATCCTGTAGCCTGAGAAAGAAACGGGACAGAAGGCTAGAGAGGTGAGAACCAGAAGAGTTGTGTCTGAATTGGGAGATGCCTTGTTGTTACAACTGGTTCAAGCTGTTCAGTCATCGCCTCTCTGTTTTTGTAGAAGGAGGAAGATGATAAACAGTAACATTTCCACTTTACACGATTTCGGTTGATTTGGTCAGTTGATGACGATGGGAAGTAATGAAGGAAAGAAGATAGTAAGGGAGCAAGAGAGAGGAGCACAAAGGATGACGAAATGGAAGAAGAAAGAGGTTGGAGAGGAGGGAATTGATGCTAATTCACTGCCTTTATCGAGAGGTTGAAGACGATGAACAATGGTTCTCACTTGATTTATTTCGTTGGAGAGGGAGAATGAGAAAGAGGGACTGAGGGAGTAAATGGGAGAGGAGGCCACTAGAGAGGGGAGAGGATATGCCGGAGCTGAAAGGGTCACTGTTGCTGGTTTCTTTGTTTGAAGGAAGAAGATGGTGAAAATCACTTCATAGGCATCTCCCCATATTAGGGCGAATACAGAGCTTCGGTTGAATTTATATGGGAGGCAGGGGCATTTTTTTAATTTCAAGGAATCTGAGGGGTAGTTTTGTAATTTCAGAAAAGTCTAATCAAACCGGGTCAATGGGTGGTCAAATCGGGATTTTGGATGGATGGCTGAGATTTTGGGTCAAAAATGGAGTGTTGAGATGGGTCTGACTACAAAGGGGGTTTGTGTTTATAGGCTAGCAAGATTGACCGAAATGGAATTTTTTAGATGGAAGGGTAAATGTTGGTATTTTTGGATAAAATTTGGCAATGTGGGGTTTTCGGGGATTTTAGGTTGATTAGTGGGGTCAGATTGGACTAACTGGGCCTGGATCAAGCAGATTTGGAAAGGGCTTAATTTGGCTAATCTAGAGCCTTGGGGTGGAATCTATGTTTGATGAAGGGATAAATGAAGGTAGTTTTGGTGAAATTTCACAGGGTAGGGTTCTTGAGCAGTCAGGTGTAATTGGTAATGTTAAATTGGGCCAACTAGGCTCTAATCAGGGGGATTTGGAAGCTGGTCAATTTGGAGCCTTAAAATGGAATCTTGGTGCAATGGAGGGCCAAATTGGTCCATGTAGTGGGCCATCAAATCCTTAGCCCATAACTGATTTTGAGCCACCAAAAATGTGACCCAACTGTGATCAGACCTTGTCAAACCATTGGTTCGGCCCAACTAGTTTGGACCAAACTAGGTTAAATCGGCCTAGGATTTGGTGTCCAAAACATGTAACAATTCATATAAATCTTGTCTGAAATTTTAACAACCGAAAATTGCTAATCAATCACAGCAAATAAACAATAATCTAGGGCTACAAGTGTGATGGTCTAAATTTGATCCAAATAAACTGCAAACCTACAAAAAACTATTAATCGTAGATGCAGATTTTCTGCAAAATCTTCCTTCTCCTTCTCCGTATGCCCCAACAAGTCTTCTGATGTAAAAAAAATAGAAAAGCCATAATTTTCTATTACTTATATCAGAATAAATCCTAATACATTTTTCTAAACAGGAAAAAATTATTACAAACCAATAATCAAATAAATAATTTCATGGGTGCATAGATCTTGGCACAAATAAAGAATTCAATCTCCATTACACAAACAACCCAAGAACCAAAGAAATCATAGTAGAACAATTCTAAATTATTACAAACCTTCTGAGAATCGTATTCCCTATTTTAGAAAAACTACACTTTTCGAGGATCATTCTTGCACCAAAACTAGACCAATTATAAAACCAAAAGGAAGGGAGAAGAATACCTGATACGGATTCAACAAATGTAGCTCCCAAAGTGGTAGTTCACGCCCAAACTGAATCCTAAAACTAGCCTCCACTGAAGATGGCCAGCATGTTGTCATAGGCACCCAAAAATAAAACCTTTACTCCTAAAAACACATGCAGTAGTGCAAGTAAGGATCGTTCTCATAGAGAGTATCTAGCCTAGTTTCATGCTGCGTGAACAAGGATGGGGGGTTTTGAATATAACAAAAATCAGATTTAAAAAGAAAGAAAATCAAATGAGGAACAATTCAAATTAAAGTGTTGAAATTAATCAAAAGAACAAATCTTGTTCTAAGTCAACATCCACCATCAGAATTTCACTACTGATCATCGATGCAAAAATATATCAATTCGCACATTGAATATTCACCATAGGAATTATTTTCCTATCTCTCCTTAATTGTAGTTAAGAAACGTTTCCAGCACGTAAGCATTGCCGGTGCAGCTACTTCGAGCCCAATTTCGTCCTCAATGCATCATTATTTCTCAAAACTCAAAACATGAAAGTTGTAGAGATTTTCCTTGTAGTGCCAAAGCATCTTGAATCATCTCGATCGAAGCTCGGATGAGAGAGTTATGCCCAGATTACGAAGTGATGCCGAAACTGTCCAGAATTGCCCAATTAGCTCCGTTTTTCACTTAACGCCTCCATTTGTGCCCAAAATCAAAATATAAGAATAATGAGTCCATTTAGGCACTAAATAAGTATAAAGGACTAAACATTAAGGGGAAAAAATATGATGTTTTGCATTCTCATCAAATCCCCCCATACTTAGCTTTTGCTCGTCATCGGGAAAAACTCGAATTCACTTTCCCAAAAAACACCAAGGTTACAATGCCATCAGTAAAGAACAACTAAGCTCTTCAATATTCATAACACATCATGAACAAACACTCTTAAAAAACTTTCAATTACTTAGTAAGCATTTTCACTCAAAGATGGAATAAACTAAATACGTAGACCCTCACGGAAATAAACACTCTACTCTCATGTGCTTGAAGGGTATGTGTTTCACTCAAATTCATT
Source organism: Nelumbo lutea (assembly GCF_056320005.1). Taxonomy (NCBI): domain Eukaryota; kingdom Viridiplantae; phylum Streptophyta; class Magnoliopsida; order Proteales; family Nelumbonaceae; genus Nelumbo; species Nelumbo lutea. Next base: position 198,046,815 of record NC_142684.1, on the reverse strand, counting down.
CCAATGGAAACGATCTACCATAGGCTTGCATATCTTATAATTCTCCACCACTGGGATCACATGCTTTAAACAAATCAAAAGGGCTTTTCAAGGGTTGTAACGGGGCTTAGGATCAAGGTGGGAAATAATTGGGAATGTAGCTCAAAAGCCATCGAAACTAGTGCAGCAAAAATGAATCAACTAAAGCTTGAATGTACAAGACATGTAAAACCACTCACTCCATTCAGCAACTTCTTCAATTTTGCTTTAATGCATTGAGACCATGTAAAACTCCTATATTGGAAAAGAGATTGTTCAAATGAGCACTTTTCGTTTGCAACAAGGAACAATCCTTTGCAACAGCTTCCACCTTTGTATATATATAAGTAGTCCCCTTTTTTTTTTAATTTTAGTAAGGGCATGGATAGTTTGTAACATCAAAAGAAATTTCCTCCATTCTTTCCTTACTTCTTTACTTACTTTTTTTTCCGAAGCATGTCAATCACTGGAACTCACGAACTGAGAATGAAAACATGCTCCATTTCACCAATCATAACCATGTGGCCAAAACGGTAATGCCACAGGCATGTGGGACTTGCACCCATATTTCAGGAGGAAACAAAATCATTACGCCCTAGTTTCATAAAGCCAAATTTCATGGGCCCTTAAACGGCTAGGTTTCCGTACAATTCCTCTTGAAGAGGTGTGGGCCCACCACGAAGGGAGATCATACAATGATCTTAAGGACACCATGGCAATGATGTGCATTCAGCCATGGTGTGTGCCAAAGCCACTATCCTATCAGCATGGGCCAAGTACTTATGGACCATGAATGTTGCACATCACACATCCATACATCACATGCAAGGATAAAATTGATCCAATCAATTAATATCTGTAAAACCCATTATTAAAGCCCATAATAACCCATAATATTACTGATTAATATTATCTAGGTATATGGGCTGAATAACAAAGAGCGGTTCGACCCATGTAGATTTTATGCAGTTAATGGGCTCAAGCAGTTTTAACACATTAAAACTGGGTTTTATAGGTGTGGGCTGAATTAGATCTTGCAATTAAACATCAACTCCTGGACCTAAGAATGAAAAATTAGGGCTAAGAACAGCCCCCATCGAACCACAGACTTGGTCCAACTAGTTTGGTCCAATCTGTTTCGAATCGGTCTAGGGTTTGATTTTTAATTAAAGAATTAATTCAATATTATGATCTGAAATTAAATTACTGATAAAAGACATTCAAGAATCAGTATAAGGGCTGTTCGTAGATCATCTATCCTGCAAAACAGAGGTTAGTTTATAGCTTGCAGCTTCTCAAACTGTAAATCGTAGATAGCCAAACCCTAATATGCAAAAATCCTTCCTTCTATGCAATCCGCTTCGATCTTGATTGAAATAAAATAGAAAAACCTTAATTTTCTATTAATATTACATCAAATCAAATTCGTATACATTCAATCTAAAAAAAAAATTAATTACAGACAAGAAAGTGAAAGAACTGCAAAGCGTAGATTTTTTGTGCCAATCAAGATTATGATCTCCACCATACGAACAACCCATAAATCAAGAAAAATATAAAGAACCATTCCAAATATAATTCAAATTTATAAAATTTAATTTCAGATCAATATAGCCTTTAATCTGGGAACCGATTTCCCAAAAAATCTCTTATCTGCGCAAATCGGGTAGAATGCCTTCTGCCCATTTGTGCAGTTTCAGATCTGGACAATTTCGGTTCAAGATTTGAACCTAGCTCTGATACCACTGAAGGGACAAGAGATCCATCATATGGATGGCCGAACCCTGTAGGTAAGTTGGGCAAATTTTCAAATATTTCTCTCTCTATCTCTCTCATGTGGGAATCACATTCCCTATTTTAGAAAATTGCATTTTCAAGGATCATTCTTGAACCCTAAACTAGACCAGATCTAAAACCAAAAGGTAGGAGAGGGAAATACCTAATATAGACTAGTAGTAACTCTCAATGAAGGTGTTCACGCCCAAGGAGATCACTAAAGATTGCTCCCAGTGAAGATGACACAATGTAGGGTGGAGCAGAATCAACAGGGTGGTTCTTCAGCAAGAACCTGATTTTTCACCAAGAATTTGATAGAGGGCGAGTGAGCACGACATCAGATAAGTTTTTATTCCAAAATCTGATATCAAGAACCTTTCTTGATTGCTGCAAGGAACAATGTTGCACTCTCTCTCAAATGGATCCCGGGAATTAAAGCCTTTTGCAAACCTTTTAGAAACCATTAAATATATATACTTTTATATCTCATATAAAATATATTTTGCAAAACAAATCTCAACAATTGAAATCGGCTGCTGACAGTCTTGGTTTCCATCAGTGAGAGTGCATCCCCAATCATTACCTTTCTCCGACAAAGGGGCTGATCCTATCACAATGATCACCCACTCAGATGAATTCTCAGACTGTCCCAACATACCCAGGTTTTGACCCCCGCTAAGGATCTCACTGAATGGTATATCAAAGATAGCCCAATCCAACACCTAGTGTAGTATCATAATCGAGTCTAGGGGTCGGGTATAACTTTCCAGTTTTGCCAATCAATCTCCAAGGTCCAGGGCAATATTGGAAATCTGGTCCAGTTCAAATATTCAATTAATCATACACTGTATGTGCCTAGGGTCTCACCCCAGCAACTGAGACAAGCCACCCCAACCGACTTGGTGGCACCACAATGTTAGCCTTGTCAGGATAGGTCTCCCCAGACCGACCCATTGGCTATGAACATTCTAAACTAACACGAGTCTCATTAAGTGTCTAGTTTAAGGGTGTTACACAGAAACATACCAAGGGAACATGAATCAAATATGCACTTTTATTCATTTACAATAAACTCATAAAGTACATCATCTTGATTGAAGCTAAGCGCATACAAAACTGTCCAACAGCTCCCACTTGCACTTAGGTCCAATCAGGTACTAGCCAGAGTCCCATGCTTTCCATTTGTTTCTCAAACACTTTCTATGACAGTGGCTTAATCAATGGGTCTGCCACATTCTCCGCTGCCGCTACCTCTCAACATCAACCACCTGTTGTCACACAACAGTGGAATGGGTGATGTGCTGAATTCCAAATTCAGGAATGAACACTTTCATTCATAAGGTAGCCTCACTTACAGCAATGTGTTCGGATTCGGTTGTAGACTTTTAGTTTGCTACTTAGGACCCCTGTTTGTTGCTTTTCCAGTAAATAACACATGATCCTATCGTGAAAACATATCTAGATGTAGACTTTCTATTGTCTGGATCCGACTGGAAATCAACATCTGTATACCCTTGGATTTGTAGTGAGTTACCATCGAATACTAGACAAAACTCTTTTGTCCTTCGAAGGTACTTAAGTATGTTTTTCATAGCAGTCCAGTGCTCCAACCTAGGTTGGCCTAAAATCTGCTTACTACACTCACTGCCTGAGCAATGTCAAGACGAGTGCACAACATGGCATACATGATGCTCCCTATGACAGAGGCATAGGGAATGTCTTTCATGCCATCAATCTCTTCAGAAGTCTTGGGAGACATCTTCTTGGAGAGAGTGACTCCATGCGTGAAAGGAACATTTCCTTTCTTGGAGTTTTCCATGCTGCATCTTTTGACTGTTTTGTCAATATAAGCAGATTGGGATAATCCTATTATCCACTTCAATCTATCTCTATAGAGTCAAAGACCCAGTATATAACAGGCTTCTCCAAGATCTTTCATAGAGAATTGTTGTGAAAGCCATACCTTCACCGTAGTTAACATTCCTACATCATTCCCAATGAGTAGAATGTCATCTACATACAAAACCAAGAAGGCAACCTTATCTCCACTGTACTTCCTGTAAACATATGGTTCATTTGGATTCTACTCGAAGTCAAACAATTTGATAGCAGAGTCAAAATGGATGCTGCAACTTCTAGAAGTTTGCTTAAGTCCATAAATTGATCTATTAAGTTTACATACCATGTTTTCCTGACCTACAACAATAAAGCCTTGCGGCTACTGCATATAGATATTTTCAGTAAGATCTCCATTCAGGAATGCAGTTTTGACATCCATCTACCAAATCTCATAATCATGGTATGCTGCTATAGCTAGCAGGATCCTAATGGATTTAAGCATGGCCACAGGCGAAAAGGTTTCCTCATAAACGATGCCCTCTTTCTGAGTGTACCCTTTCGCCACCAGACAAACTTTGAAGGTCTCAACCCTACCATCGGGGCCCTTCTTCCTCTTGTAAAGCCATTTGCAACCAGACTCCATTGGTTTCCATTGAGTCCATCTTTGCTCGCATGGCCTCCACCCACTTCTGGGAATCTATGTCCAACATAGCTTCCGCGTAAGTCACGGGATCCTCCTCACTAGTCAAGGTTTCCACCAGGTAACTATCCTGGTCATAACCATAACAGACTGGTGGCCTAGATACCCGAGTGGATCTTCTAGGTTGGTCACTACCTGGAACTTCTGGGACATCTCCCACTGCTTCTGAGCTCTCCTCATCAAGAACAATTTCCTAACAATGGGTGTCCAGGATGTAATCGGTCTCCAAGAATTGTGCATTTCGACTACAGAACACTTTCTGCTCACTTGGGTCATAAAATAGGTAACCTAAAGAGCCTTTTGGGTAGCCTACAAATAGGCAACAGCTGGTCTTGGATTCCAACTTGTCCGCACTCATCCTTTTAACGTGTGCTGGACAACCCTAAATCTTCAAGTGTTTAACACTTTGTTTCCTTTTGGTCCAAAGTTCATATGGAGTATTCAGAACTGATTTGGTTGGAACCCAATTCAGCACGTAAATCGCAGTCTCTAATGCGTAACCCCAAAAGGATGTGGGTAACTTTGAGTGTATGAGAAGTGACTGGACCATATCCAATAAGGTCCTATTCCTCCTCTCTAAAACACCGTTAAGTTGTGGTGTAGCAGGAGGAGCTAACTGTGATACTATCCCATTGTCCTTTAAGTAGTCCCTGAATTCGTCAGAGAGATTAACTGTATCACGGGCTCTCTTCTTGGGGATTTCTGCCAGTGTAGTTTCAGTTATGTTAGTTTCTAGAGAAGGATGTAGAACATAGAGACCGTTCTCCAATTCCCCGTATGCGATGAATCTGTTATTTCTTTTAATAGTAATCATATTACTAAAGAAGACAGAATAACCATCTGCACATAGTTTTGAAACAGAAATCAAATTTCTCCTTAAATTTTTCATTCTCTAAAAATTAACTCCACGGTTCCTATTGCTGCAGCTGCAACAGTTGCAGTAGTCCCCAAGTAGAGTGTGACTTCTCCTTCACTCAGCCTTCTACTTACCTTGAACCCTTGCAGTGAATTACACGCATGAGTTGAAGCGCCAAAGTCAATACACCAGGACGCAGAAGCTACCAATAAATTGGTTTCTATAACACAAGTTTCGAAATTACCATTCTTAGATTCCAGGTAGGCAGGACAGTTCATTTTCCAGTGGCCGGTCTTCTTGCAAAAGTGACAGGCATTCGATGCTTTGTCTTTCTTCTACTTCTTGGATTTGGCAGCCTTCTTCTGGGGCTTTCTCTTTGCCTTCCTTTTCTTGCCTGATTTGCCAGTTTCAACAAGCATGGCGATGGGCTCATCCTTTTTAATCAATTTCTCGTCCCTCTGCAATATATTGCTGAGTTCCTGTAAGCTGACATTCAGCTTGTTCATGTTGTAGTTCATGATGAATGGATTAAAGGATGGAGGCAGAGAGTTGAGAATAGCATCGATCTGTGTTACCAGATTTAGCCCGGATCCAAGAGCCTCCAGTTCGTTGATATAACCTATCATCTGGAGACAATGGTCGTGAACTTGTTGGTTCTTGGACATCTGCGTGGTCATGAACTGTTTCAAGACCTTCTGCCGAGTAGAACAATTCTGCTCTTTGTACATTATCTTGAGACTATCCAATACGTCTTTGGCAAGTTCAATCTGATTGAACTGCCTCTAAATTGGATTGTCCAAAGAGGCAATGATATAGCAGTGGGAAAGGGAGTTTTTCTCCTCCCATTCTTGGTATTCTCTTCTACGGGCCTCAGAAGCCCTATCTCCCGGACGATCTAGGGTAGGATTCTTGGCTACCTTATCCAATTTTTTAGAGGTTAAGACCAACATAAGGTTCCTGTACCAATCAGCATAGTTTGGGCCCTTAAGCTTGTTGTCGTCAAGAAGCATTGCAGATGATCCGTTTTCTATTTTCTGATAAAAGAGCAAATATCAGTCCACAACCTAATTTGATTCATGTTCATTTCGTAGATATGGATTTTAATCTACGTTCCATTTCCATTTATTCATCTCTGAGATTTCTCTCCTTTCTCAGTGACGGAGACTACGGTTTGTCTCTGGAAATGTGGGAAATCACATAGGGTGCATGGAGCCAACTGTTTCAGCTGCATAACCCCACCACCTTTCTGTGAATGATCATATCCACTCATCATATGAGTTTTCCCTTTGGCCTCTGTCAGACAAGGTTCAGAGCCATTTTCAAGTAAACCTTTCTGTCCAGTGAGTGCTTACCCATCATATTCGTGAACGCCAAGGTACCGTGAGAGAGTTCCCATTTTCTGGTGAAGCCCCTCCTACGTCAGTCTATGACGCCCCTATCATCTTATGAAACACTTAGACAAGCCCAACAGCAAATGGATAGCCCATTTTCTGGTGCGTTTCCTTATTACTGAAGGACTCATCCTCATGCTAATGATGGAGGGCCTTTAGAGAGTTCATCATATGAATCTCCCTATCACATGCACTCATATTAGTTGGAGGGAACAGTTATTACGCCCTAGTTTGATTTAGGTCAAACCAAAGTGGCTCCCACTGACTTACATAAAGTCAGATTTCGGTGGGCCTTAAATCAGCTAGGGTTCCACACGTAACCTCTTGATGAGGTGTGAGGCCCACCACTGAGAAAGGTCATCCAATGACCAAAAGGGACACCATGGCAATGGTGTGCATTCGGCCATAGTATGCACAAGAGCCACTGTCAAATGAGCATGGGCCAAGCACTTATGGCCCATGTACGTAGCACATCACACATCCATACATCTCATGCAGGGATAAATTGATCAAATCAATTAATTATCTGTAAGGCCCATTGGAAGCCCATAATATTAACCATTAATATTATCTAGGTATATGGGCTGAATTAGGGTTACCCAGTTCAGCCCACATAGCTTTATCCTTTGAAGTGGGCTTTTAGTAGTTTTAACTATTTAAAACTGGGCCTTTACAGGTTGGGCCGAATTAACCATTTAATTAAATATCAATCCTCAGGCCCATTAGTGGGAAAATTAGGGCTGACTTTTAGCCTTGATTAAACCCTAGATTTGGTCCAAACAGTTTGAACCAATCTTGGTTCGAATGGGTCTAGGGTTTGATCTTTAATTAAATCTTTAATTCAAGAAAATAAACTGAAATTAAATACTGATTAAAGAAAATCAAGAATCAGTCAATCAGGGCTGTTCACACAATCCATCTTACAAAACAGAGGTTAGATCACAGATTGCAGTTTCATAAACTGCAAATCGCAGATTCTATGTCTCCCATCTACGAAATCTTCTTCTTTGTGAAATCTCTCTTTCCGCGCTGCCATCTTCGATCCAAAATAAAAATAAATAGAAATCCTATTTCTATTAATGATTACATCAGATCGAATACCTATACATTAAGTCTAAAAAATGATTATTTACAAACCAAATGTAATAAATAAATCAAGAAACTACAAATCTTGCAGTTCTCCCTGCGCAAACCAAGAATTCGATCTCCACTTGTATGAACAGCCCATAAATCAAGAAAATCATAAAGAACTATTCTAAACAATAATCAGATTTATATAAAATTAATTTTAGATTATTTGCCCATCAATTTTGGGAACAAATTTCCCAAAACCCATATCTGTGCAAATTGGGTAGAACGCCTTCTGACTATTTGCACAGGTTCAGATCTGAAACGGAATGGTTCAAGATTTGAACCATGGCTCTGATACCACTAAAGGGATAGGATATCCATCACATGGACGCCCAAAGATTGTAGAATAAGGGGGTGAATTTCAAAAAATTTTTCTCTCCCTTCAACTGGGAATCGAATTCCCTATTTAGAAAATCACATTTTCAATGATCATTCTTGAACCACAAACAGAACCAGATCTGAACCAAAAGGAGTAGGGAGGGATTATACCTGATACAAAGAAGCAGTATCTCCCAATGGAGGTGTTCACGCCCAAGGAAGGATCCAAAATCTACTTCCACTAAAGATGGTGCAGTGCAGGGTGAAGCAGAATCAACAGTGTTCTTCCTAAAGAACTTGACCCTTCACAAGAATCAACTGGGTGGCTTGTGAATACTACTCCAACCAATCTTTTCTCCAAAAGATTGGTATCAAGATCAAATCTTGATTTCTCCCAAGAACTGAAGATCGAACTGCTGGATGCAGCGGCTGCAGGAAGGAGGCGGCAAGAGAGTGTTTGCAGGGTGCAGAATTCTCTCTTCTTGTAATCTTAGCTCTAAAGACAAGAGTGTGTTGGTTGCATGTCTGAAGGCTGCCGCCCCCTCCTCCTTTTATAATCTCAAAGGGATCAGCTCCTAATCCCATTAGGAGTTGGAGATCAAAATCATATTTGGATTAGAAGTCCCTTTAAGTGAGAAGGGATAACCCTTATCTTATCTGTAGATCAGATCAGCCATCTCCTAAGCTAATTAGGAGGCTTCCAGATCTAAATCTTATTTAGATCTTGGACTCTCTAAGTGGATAGGGTCTGGGCCCAATCCTATCAGTTGATCCATCTCAGAATTCACCATTTTAAGTGACTAATCAAATTAGCCCAATTCAAAATGGGCTTAAGGCCTATTTAAGGTTATGTATTCATTTAGCCTTCCAAACTGCTGCCCAGTTGAGCTTCCTTGTATGGTGTGGGACCCAAATGTTGATCTACACATCAGCCACATGGGTTCGGCCCAGCCTTTGTTACAAGGCCTGGCCGAATACACTGTTATGGACAGTGCACCCCCTGAAAACCATCTCATGGTCTCTATGGGCCCAACACTTACCCTAAGTGGTCCCTGGGCCAAGCCACCTTGTAACACCCAGGGATTGTGGGCAGATGCAAGATTAGCCCATCAGGTATTATCCTCAATGGTCTTACACTTAACCTCTCAGCCCATAATGATCATTGATGTGTGGCTCATTGTGACACTAGCAAGTGCACTAGCCGTTCAAGTAATAAAGTAGTGAGTGAAGTATCGTTCCCACGAGGATTTAGGAAACAATTACCAATACTAAATTGAACATTTCTTATCTGATCAACAAATAAATCAAAACTCTAATGAAAGCTAAGAAATCCTAAATTAAAATCTATCTAAATCATTGGTCCAATTGCCTTCAATTCAGGTTAGAAGAGTAAGCAGTAAATGTCAATCTCAGAATTCAGCAATCTATCAATTTGGATCATTCGAATGAATCATGATTGAGCCTTGGTTTGGTGAAACCCCAAGGTCATGAACAGCCTCTCTCAAGCGCATGTTCATCCTATGCATGAGTGACGGTTCTTCTATCTCTAGCAAGAATCTAATCCCCATGCATGCATTTCTTCAAACACTTCTAAGGCATCAATTCAAATCTGAATTGATCACCAACTGAATTGTGCAAGTTATCTCTAACCTTGCACTCAATTCAGTTCTTGAATAGTAGATCTGAATTCCTAGAGTCTCTCTCAAGCACTCTAGGAATTCCAAGCTGTAGATTAATTCGCCCAATCTGAAATTTGCAGATCTGAATTCTCTTTCAAGCAATTCAGATCTTGCAATCTCAGATCTGAGAATTCAGATCTGAGTTTTGAAGGTTAGTTGGTCGAATTGATCTGCAATCACACCCTTATTCAAGAAACTTCAAGTACAATGCATGATCATTTGAATGAATCAAAAAGAATTAGATTGCTGAACTGAAATTTTACAAGCTGAAATACATCAAGGAAGAATGGAAACAAGGAGAAAGAAGAAAGAACATATAACTAAGAAACTGAATTCAAATCAAAAGAGAATGAAACTACAAATGATTTATTACAAAAAATCTTTGAATCACAATCCCTCAATTCGAACTCACCTTCTTCTTCTAGCTTGCTTGTCTTGAACTTCCTTCAGCCCTTCTTCTTCTTCTTCCTTGCGCCTAGCCTTCTTCTCTTCTCTTCTCTCAAGGTGGCTGAACCTCTAAGAGTGGGAGAGCCTTTCTCTCAAGCAATTGAACAACTTTCTCCCCTCCTAGAGGCCTCCTTATATAGTTTTTCAAGGGGGCTCTTGCCCCTTCTTGAAGCCTCTAGAATGGGGTGTATTACACCCCTCATGAACCTTATAGAGTGCTCCCTCCTTCTCTTCAAGAAACTCCTAGAAGTTGCCGCCCCTAGCTCCCTTTGGGCTGCTATTTGGGCTACAACTTAGCTTGCTTTTGAGCTCATGTGGGCTACACTCTAGGCTGTTATTTGGGCTAAAAATGGGCCTTCCTTGCTGGGCCGAATTCTCCTCATAGCTAGGCTTCTTCCCTTGGATTTTCCAAAGAGTTTCACTTGCTCTTCTTGGGCCGAATGAAATTCTCTTGCTCTCATGGCTGGGCCGGGCTGAACTTGATAAATTTTTGGGTTTTCTTTTCTTGCTTTTGCCTTCTTTTTGTTGATTTGGCTCCCCCTGAAATCTTTCTTGCAATCAAGCTAAAATACGGCAAAAATTTAATTAAACCATTATAAAATTTCATGCAAAAACCTCATAAAATATAGATAAATTGTAAGTTCATCAATCATACACTGCCCGACAAGAGAGGACCTCTCCCTTGGCTGCAAGGAACAGTGTTGCACTCTCTCTCAAATGGATCCTGGGAATTAAAACCTTTTACAAACCTTTTAGAAACCATTAAATATATATACTTTTATATCTCATATAAAATATATTTTGCAAAACAAATCTCAACGATTGAAATTGGTTGCCGGCAGTCTTGGTTTCCATCAGTGAGAGTGCATCCCCGATCATTACCTTTGTCCAACAAAGGGGCTGATCCTGTCACTATGATCACCCACTCAGATGAATTCTCAGACTGTCCCAACATACCTAGGTTTTGACCCCCGCTAAGGATCTCACTAAATGGTATATCAAAGATAGCCCAATCCGACACCTAGTGCAGTATCATAATCGAGTCTAGGGGTCGGGTGTAACTTTCCAGTTTTGCCTATCAATCTCCAAGGTCCAGGGCAATACTGGAAATCTGGTCCAGTTCAAAGATTCAATTAATCCTACACTGTATGTGCCTAGGGTCTCACCCCGGTAGCTGAGACAAGCCACCCCAACTGGCTTGGTGGCACCACAGTGTCAGCCTTGTCAGGATAGGTCTCCCCAGACCGACCCACTGGCTGTGAACATTCTAAACTAACATGAGTCTCATTTAGTGTCCAGTTTAAGGGTGTTACACAGAAACATACCAAGGGAACATGAATCAAATATGCACTTTTATTCATTTACAATAAACTCATAAAGTACATCATCTTGATTGAAGCTAAGGGCATACAAAATTGCCAATACAAACTACCCTCAAGAGTTCATCACATGAATCTCCTTATCACATGCACTTATATTTGCTAGAGGGAACAAAATTTATGACCTATTTAATTTATGTCAAACCAAAGTGGCTCCTACTGACTTTCATAAAGTCAGATTTATGGTGGCCCAATTCTGCTAGGATTTTCACACGCGTCCCTTTTTAGGTTTGTGGGGCCCACCATGAAAGGAAGGGGTCATCCAATGACCTTAGGGACACCATGGCAATGATGTGCATTCAGCCATGGTGTGCACAAGAGCCACTAACATATCATCACAGGCCAAGTGCTTCTGGCCCATGTTCGCAGCACATCAGACATTCACACATCACATGAAATGGAAGAATTGATCCAATCAATTAACTACTGTAAAACCCATTAATCAGCCCGTTTAAAGTCCATAATATTAACCATTAATATCATCTAGGTATATGGGTTGAATCGTAGTTAGCAATTCGGCCCATATAGATTTTACGTAAAACTGGACTTTTGCAGTTTTAACCCCTTAAAACTGGGTTTTACAGGTTGGGCCGAATTGGTTCTTCAAATTAAAAATTGATTTCAGACTTGAAAGTGGGAAATAACAGGACTGAATATAGCCCCTTTTGAACCCTAGATTCAGTCCAAACAGTTTTGGTCCAATCTGGTCCGAAACAGTCCAAAAACAATTTTTAATTCAAGAAACAATTCAATGAAAGATCTGAAATTAAAAACCCAATTTTTTGATAATCAAAAACAGATCTGGACTGTTCATACAACTTGCAAAACAAAGGCTAGTAATTAGGGTTGCAGTTTCCCAAACTGCAAAAACACAGATAGCGAACTCTTCATCTGCAAATCTCCAGTGTCGCTGTCTTCTCAATCAAGGAAATAAAAAAAAAACAAAAATCCTATTTCTATTAATTAATTACATTCTTGATTGAATCCTATACATTCAGTCTAGAAAAAAAAGTTTACATACCACAATGAATAGAAACTGCAAATAACAGGTGCGTAGACATTCTGTGCCAAATTTGATCTTCGAACTCCATGTACGAACAATCCATTAAATCAGAAATAAAATAAGAATAGTTCTAAATTAAATTTCAGATTTAACAAAAATTAATTTCAGATCATTCCCCCATACAAGAAACAATTTCTTGATATCAAACTGCAATCTGTGCAATACCCGGATAGAACAGCTTCTACCGAATTGTGTAGGTTCAGATCTGATTTCTTGGTTCAAGATTCGAACCTATGGCTCTGATACCACTGAAGGAGGGAGAAATCCATCGTATGAACACTAAGAAAGCAGTGGAATAGGTGGGCGAATTTCAAAAAAAAATTTCTCCCTTCAATCAATTGGGAATCACATTCCCTTATTTTAGAATCAATTATTCAAGGATCCTACTCGAACCAAACCAGACCAGATTTGAACCAATGAACAAGGGAAGGGTTATACCTGATACGGAGAATCAAGATCTCTCAACGTCGGTGTTCACGCCCAAAGAAGTATCCAAGATCTGCTCCTACTGAAAATGACACAGCGATGGTGGGGAAGAACCAACAATGTATGTCCTACGTACCGAACTCTTCGCAAGAATCCGTTGGAGGCTTAGAGCACCAAACCAAATCAGCCTTTCAGCAAAGACAGATCTCAAGAACCAGCTTCTTGATCTTCCCTTCAGAGGAATTCGAACCAAGCAGTAAGGTGACGGTGGCTGGAGGAGTTCCTAAGGCTGAAAGTGGTGTGAATGCAGATTTCAGCTTAGGGAAGGTGAGATCCTATCTCAGATTGTAGGAGAAGTCATTGCAAAACCCTAGGTTGAATTCTTGTAATTCAATATTAGGGTTTCCTCCTTTCTTAGTGATTAAGAAATCTCCCAATCCTATTAGGAGTTATCCCAATCCAAATCAGTATTTGGATAGGGGATAATCTTAATCCTATTTGCAGATTAGGTCAACGCACTCCTGATCTTATCAAGAGGTTACCAGATTCAAATCACATTTGAATTTGGTCTCCAAGAGTGGATAGGGTTAGAATCCTAATCCTTTAGCTAACCCTAATCCCAGATACGCCCCCTTAAGTGGGTGATCATATCAGCCCATGTCGAAATGGGCTTTAGGCCCATAAGTAATCAGTGCTCAATAAGTTTCCAAGTTGCAGCCTAGGTGGGCTTCTTTGTATGGCATGGGACCCAAGCATTGATCTACACATCAGCCACATGGGTTCAGCCCAGACTTTGTTACAAGGCCTAGCCGAATTCACTAAAAAGCCCAGTGAACCCCTTGAGCCCATCACATGGACTCTATGGGCCCAACACTTATAGTAAGTGGTCCTTGGGCCAATCCATCTTATAAAAACCCGGGGACTACGGGCAGATGCAAGAGTAGCCCATCAGGTGTAACCCTAAATGGTCTTACACTTACCTCTCAGCCCATAATGATCAAACACTGCCCGACAAGAGAGGACCTCTCCCTCGGCTACAAGGAACAATGTTGTACTCCCTACTCACATGGATCTCGAGAATTAAAACCATTTGCAAACATTTTGAAACTGAATAAGTATATATATCATATATATAAAATTTGCAAAACAAAATTCCAATGATTGAAATCAATTGTCGGCAGTTTGGTTTCCATCAGAGAGAGTGCATTCCCGATCATTACCTTTGTCTGACAAAGGGGCTGATACTGTCACTATGATCACCCACTCAGATGAATTCTTGGACTGTCCCAACATACCCAGGTTTTGACCCCCACTAAGGATCCCACTAATTGGCATATTGAAGACAGCCCAATCCGACACCTAGTGTAGTATCATAATCAAGTCTAGGGGTCAGGTGTAATTTTCCAATTTTGCCCATCAATCTCCAAGGTCCAAGGCAATACTGGAAATCTGGTCCGGTTCAAGGATTCAAGTAATCCTACACTGCATGTGCCTTGGGTCTCACCCTGGCGGCTGAGACAAGCCACCCCAACACATGGCAGCACACCAGTATCAGCCTTGGCAGGTTAAATCTCCCTAGACTTATCCAATGGCTGTGAATGTTCTAAACTAACCCGAGTCTCATTAAGTGTCCAGTTTAAGGGTCTTAACATAGTTGTTAAATGTCAAAAGTACATCAAATCTTATTGGAGCTAAGGGCATACAAAATTGTCTAACACTTGGGTGGCCACTCTACATAGTTGTTAAATTCTATTTGCATTAAAATTTCTTCCCTTTTTGAATTTAAGGGAGTGAAAGTTCTAGTGTACAATGGTGGAGTGGCTTGTTGTTGAGTCGAGTTCCAAGGTGGTGACCTACCTTTTCTTTGTGGTGAGCTGCTACACCAGCTCCTTGGCGACCTGTTTCTTCTAGGAGACTTACTTCTCCTCTTCGTCTTGCTACTACTTGCTTCTTCCTCAACTCACTTTCTCTTTCCGATCATCTCAGACTTCGATCCCATGGCTTCTTCTTCTTTGATGAATTAATTCGCTACAGTGAGAAACTTCTCCATGGTTGCCGACGGGTTTAGCTCCATTTCTTAGCGTAGTTCAAGATGGTATACACCATTTTTGGTTGTTGTTAGTTGCACGCATGACAAGATCTAGATCTAGAATCTGCAAGCATTTCATGAACCTCCTTACATATTCTTGCAGTGTTTCATTTGGCTTCTGGACCACATTGAGTAGGCAGGTCATGGATTTCAAATGCCTTCTACTGTTGGCAAACTGACTAGTGAACATATTGACAAACTAGTCCCAGTTTTTAAGGGAAACTAGGGCCAACCTTGAGTACCAGAGCCGAGCCTCTTTTTTTAATGTGGTTGGGAAGGCGATGCACATACTTGCATCATCATCCCCGAGGAGTAACATTAGGGCTTGGAAACTGTCTGCATGTTCATTTGGGTCATTGTTCCCTTATATGTTTAAAGGGGCAGTGCCCTAAAGTTTCTTGGTCTTGGCACCTTAATAATCTCTAGTGCCAAGGGGGATACTAGAAATCTGGTTCGGTTCAGGGTTTCAAGTAAACCTACACTACATGTACCTTGGGTCTCACCCTGGTAGTTGAGATAGGCCACCCCAACACTTGGTAGCACACCAGTGTCAGCCTTGGCAGGATAAATCTCCCTAGGCTTATCCAACGGCTGTGAACATTCTAAGCTAACATGAGTCTCATAAGTGTCCAGTTTAAGGGCATTACACAGAAACACACCACAATAACATGAATCAAATATGTACATTATTCATTTACAATAAATGTCATAATGTACATCAATCTGATTGGAGCTAAAGGAATACACTGTCTAATAGCTCCCACTTGCACTTAGGTCCAATCTGGTATAATCTGGAGTCCCAAACTTTCCACGTGTTTCTCAAACACTTTCAGTGTCAGTGGCATAGTCAATGGGTCTACCACATTCTCCGTTGATGCTACCTCTTAAAATCAATCTCCTGTAGATCCAGTGCTGTCACACAACAATGGAATGGGTGATGTGCAGAATTCCAAATTCCAAAATGAACACCTTCATTCATAAGGCAGCCTCACTTATGGCATTGTGATCGGCTTGGGTTGTGGACTATCATTCTTACTACTTAGGACCCCTGTTTGCTGACTTTCAGCAAACAGCACACGATCCTATCATGAAAACATACCCAGATGTAAACTTTCTATCATCTGGATCCAACTAGAAATCGGCATCAGTATACCCCTGGATCTGTAGTGAGCTACCATCGAATACCAGACAAAACTCTTTTGTCCTTCGAAGGTACTTAAGTATATTTTTCACAGCAGTCTAGTGCTCCTGCCCTGGGTTGACCTGGAATCTGCTTACCACACTCACTGTCTGAGCAATGTCAAGATGAGTGCACAGCATGGCATACATAATGCTCCCTATGGCTGAGGCATAGGGAACGTCCTTCATGCCCTCAATCTCCTCAGAGGTCTTGGGAGACATCTTCTTGGAGAGAGTGACTCCATGCCTAAAAGGAACATTTTCCTTCTTAGAGTTCTCCTTACTGTATCTCTTGACTATTTTGCCAATATAAGAAGATTAGAATAATCCTATTATCCGCTTCGATCTATCTCCATAGAGTCAAAGACCCAGTATATAGGAGGCTTTTTCAAGATCTTTTATGGAGAATTATTGTGAAAGCCATACTTTCACCGTAGTCAACATTCCTACATCATTCCCAATGAGTAGAATGTCATCTACATACATAACCAAGAATGTAACCTTGCCCTCACTGGACTTCCTATAAGTACAGGGCTCATCCGGATTCTGCTCAAAGTCAAACTTTTTGACAATAGAGTCAAACTGGATGTTTCTACTCCTAGAAGCTTGCTTAAGTCCATATATGGATCTATTTAATTTACATACCATGTGTTCCTGACCCGTAGCTATGAAACCTTGTGGTTGCTACATAAAGATATCTTTAGTAAGATCTCCATTCAGGAATCCAATTTTGACATCCATTGGCCAAATCTTGTAGTCATAGTATGCTACTATAGCTAGCAGGATCCGAATGGATTTAAGCATGGCCACAGGTGAAAATGTTTCCTTATAATCGATGCCTTCTTTCTGAGTATACCCTTTCACCACAAGACGAGCTTTGTAGGTCTCAACCTTACCATCAGGGCCCTTCTTCCTCTTATACATCCATTTGCAACCAATTGCTTTTACCCCGGGGGGAAGATCTACTAGAGTCCAGACTCCATTGGTCTCCATTGAGTCCATCTCGGCTCTCATGGCATCTACCCACTTCAAGGAATCAATGTCTAACATAGCTTCCGCATAAGTTACGAGATCCACCTCACTAGTCAAGTCTTCCACTAGGTAACTATCCTGGTCATAGTCAAAATGGACTGCTGGTCTAGATACCCAGGTAGATCTTCTAGGTTGGTCAATACCTGAAACTTGTGGGACACCTCCCACTGCTCCTGAGCTCTCTTCATTAAGAACTATTTCCTGAAGATGGTTGTTCAGGATATAATCATTTTCTAAGAATTGCGCATTTCGACTATAGAACACCTTCTGGAGATTGCTTTTTGTTTGCTTTATTAAATTTATTGATTATGGTTTTCTGTTTGTAGCATGTCTTTAAAATGGAACAAGAAGAATACACCAAGGAGGAAATCAATTGGAGCTACATAGAATTTGTTGATAACCAAGATGTTTTGGATCTGATTGAGAAGGTATTAACTATGCATGCAATATATAATACACAAGAACATAATTGTAAGGTATGCAATTATATTCTCCATATATGAAAATATAAAAGTTTGTCACATTTTGAGATTTATACCATTGCATTCTGACCATGAAAACTAACAAGATATTAGTATTGAGAAGTATGTAAATTGAGATGAAAAAAAGATGACTATAACCAAGGTTAAAAAATCAATACACTTGATATGCATGGATTTGTGTATCATGTGTTTCAGATGATACACTACTTTTGATAATTATAGCATTCCCAGGTAAGAATTTGCTTCTCAGAAAAAGCAGCCTCCTCAAGCTACTGAAAAATACAATGTGCACTCCTATATGAGAGCACCAAAAAATACAAACTCGGGGCAAAAGACTTGAGGGCAGTTCTGAAGATCGACCCTGGTAATAGGATTACAATAAGTACCATTCACCATTTAACCAAACTAGCTGACTAGATAATATCTCCCCTTGAACCTTGGATTGGACAATTCTTATTTGGTCTTTTTTTGCATTTAGGTATAAGATGCATTAGCTTTGTTTTCTTTACATAGAATCCATCTCGAGCATAGAAACAAAATACCTTTTTCACTTGGAAGCATGGGTTATCTACTAATGATTTGACACCTAACGAATCAACTGAACATCTATAGGATTTGGCACCATCAACTGATGAAGTTACACCTGAATTGACTCTTTACATCCATTGGATAGGGAAAAGTCAGAGGTGCTTTTGGGAGATAAAGATGAAGCATCCACATCAAGCCAAACCAAGGGTTCTAGGAATCATGAAGCTCCTCTTCTCCATTCAGATGGTGGTATTCGGACGACAAGAGTTCTAGGAATCATCCACATCCAGAGGAAGAAAGTGTAGACTTTACTGAGCCACAGTTTGAATCATTTTGCATGACAAATATTCAATAAACCACAAGTGTTTTGAGAATGGATGATGAAAATTGTACTAGAGAATGTATCAATTTGAAAAAAGAAAAAAGATTTAGCGATAGTCACAACTGTAGCTAAAAATACTTTTAGTGGCAGTCGTGATTACCGCTAAAAGTAATTTTAGCAGCAGTTTTTTATTTGTACCGACAACCGAGAAAACTGGCACTAGAACGTCTAGCAATAGTTTATTTGTACCGATAAAGTCTTTAACGGCAGTTTTAGGGACCTTTAGCGGCAGTCGAAACTGCCGCTAAAAGTCATTTTTCTTGTAGTGTCTGCGAACAACATGACTGAATGCACATCATTGCCATGATGCCTATAGATCATTGGATGATCTCCCCTTTTCGATGGGCTCCTGATCAGCTTCCTCCCCAAGAGGAGCCCCTTAGAACCCTAATCCATTTTGGGCCCATTTCAATCTCACTTTATGAAAGTCAGTGGGAGCCACTTTGGTATGACATAAATCAGACCTAGGGATTGTTTTTGTACCCTCTAGATTAATACAAGTGCAAGTGATGAGAATATCATATGATGATTTCTCTAAAGGCCTGTCATCGGTATGAAGATGGGTTGAATCGGTAGGTGGAGATGCACCACAAAATTGGATTATCCATTTTGTTGACCCAGTCAGTTGGAGTGCTTCATGAGATGATAGGGGCATCATAGACCGATGTGGCAGAGGTCTATCCCAAAATGGAACTCTTTCACGGTACCTTGGGGTCCATGATATGATGGGTAAGCACTTAGTAGACATAAATGTTATAAATGTTTAACCTAAAATGGCAATGAACCTTGTTTGATGGAGGCCAAAGGAAAAGTTCATTGGATGGTGGATTGAAAGAATGGTAGGATCCATCTAATGGACACCATAAAGGTTGTAGAATGGGTGGACGAATTTCAAAAATTTTCCTACTTTCTTCCAACTGGGAATCATATTCCCAAATTTAGAATACAATATTCAAGAATCCTACTTGAACCATAATCGAACCAAATCTGAACCAAAAGGAATGGGATGAATTATACCTAATCCAGAGAAGCAGTATCTCCCAAAGTTGGTGTTCACGCCCAAAGAGGACACCAATATCCGCTCCTGCTGAAGATGACATAGTTGTATATGGAACAGAACCAGCAAAGTGCATCCTACACACTAGATCCTTCGCAAGAATCCTCTAGAAACTCTGAGCACCAAATCTTTTTCAATCTTTTCTACAAAATTGATCTCAAGAACTGATTTCTTGATTTCTTTCTTCTTCAAAGATCGAATCTTGTCAGAAAGAGTGGCCGCGGCTGGAGGAGATCTCCTGAGACGAAGATGGCTGAATTGTTTCTCTTCTCTCTGGAGTGTGTATGAGATCCTATCTCAATTCCCAGGATGCTTTCTTGCTTGTACACAACCCTAGATTTGAAATCTGATTATGTCCACTTAGGGTTTCTCCTCTTTTCTTCTTGACTAAGAAACCTCCTAATTAGGAGTTTTCCCAATCCAAATCAGTATTTGGATAGGGGATGATCTTAATCCTATCTGCATATTAAGTTAGCTTACTCCTGATCTTATCAGGAGGTTACCAGATTCAAATCTGATTTGAATTTGGTCTCCCAAAGTGGATAAGGTTAAAGGCCCAATCCTTTTGCTAATTTTAATCCCAGATTCGCCCCATAGATGGGTGATCATATCAGCCCAACTCGAAATGGGCTTTTGTCCCATTAAGTATTCAGTGCTTAAATAGTCTCCAATCTGCTGCCCAGTTGGGCTTCTTTGTATGGCGTGGGACCCAAGCATTGATCTACACACCAGCCACATGGGTTCAGCCCAGCCTTTATCACAAGGCCCAGCCGAATTCACTAAAAGAGCTCAGTGAACCCTTGAGCCCATCACATGGACCCTATGGGCCCAACACTTACATTAAGTGGTCCCTGGGCCAAGCCATCTTATAAAAACCCAGGGACTATGGGCAGGTGCAAGATTATCCCATTAGGTACTATCCTAAATGGTCTAACACTTAACCTCTCAGCCCTTAATGATCAAGCATTGCCCGATAAGAGAGGAACAGTGTCGCATTCTCTGCTCATATGGATCCCGAGAATTAAAACCATTTGCAAACACTTTGAAACCGTAAATATATATATATATGTATATATATATATATATATATATATATTATATAAATTTTGCAAAACAAAATCCCAACGATTGAAATCAACTGCTGGCAGTTTGGTTGCCATCAGAGTTAGTGCATTCCCAATCATTACCTTTGTCTGACAAAGGGGTTGATCCTGTCACTATGATCACCCACTTAGATGAATTTTCAAACTGTCCCAACATACCCAGGTTTTGATCCCCAAGAAGGATCTCACTGATTGGCATATCAAAGACAGTCTGATCCGACACCTAATGAAGTGTCATAATCGAGTCTAGGGGTCAGGTGTAACTTTCCAGTTTTTCCCATCTGTCTTCAAGGTCCAGGGCAATACTGGAAATCCGGTCCGGTTCAAGGATTCAAGTAATTCCATACTGCATGTGCCTCGGGTCTTACCCTGGTGGCCGAGACAGGCCATCCCAACACTTGGTGGTACACCAGTATCAGCCTTGGCAGGATACATCTCCCCAGACTTATCCAATGGCTGTGAACATTTAAAACTAACACGAGTCTCTATAAGTGTCCAGTTTTAGGGTCTTACACAGAATTATAGCAAACAACATGAATCAAACATGCATATTATTTATTTACACTAAATATCAAAAGTACATCAAATTGGATTGAAGCTAAGGGCACACAAAACTATCTAACAGCTCCCACTTGCACTTAGGTCCAATCTAGTACAAGCCAGAGTCTCATACTTTCCACGTGTTTCTCAAACACCTTTTGTGTGAGTGGCTTAGTCAATGGGTCTACCACATTATCCGCTGTTAGGACGTCCCCTCTACCAACAATCTCCTATAGTACATGGTACTTCCTTTCGATGTGCTTTGACTTCGAGTGGGACCAAGGCTCTTTAGCCTAGGCAATCGCTCCATTGTTGTCACACAACAACAGGATGAGTGATGTGCTGGACGGAATCACTCCCAATTCGTGTATGAATTTCTTCATCCACACGGCTTCCTTGGTAGCTTCACTTGCAGCAATGTACTTAGCATCGGTTGTGGAATCCGCAGTGGAACCCTATTTGCTTCTTCTCCAGCAAATAGCACACGATCCTATCGTGAAAACATACCCAGATGTAGAGTTTCTATCATCTGGATCCGACTAGAAATCAGCATCAGTATACCCTAGAACTTGTAGTGAACTACCATCGAATACCAGACAAAACTCTTTTGTCCTTCGAAGGTATTTGAGTATGTTCTTCATAGCAGTCCAATGCTCCTACCCTTGGTTGGCCTAGAATCTGCTTACCACACTCACCGCCTAAGCAATGTCTGGACGAATGCACAGCATAGCATACATGATGCTCCTTATGGCTGAGGCATAGGGAACGTCTCTCATGCCCTTAATCTCCCTAGAAGTCTTTAGAGACATCTTCTTAGAGATAGTGACTCCGTGCCTGAAAGGAACATTTCCTTTCTTGGAGTTTTCCATGCTGTATCTTTTGACAATTTTATCAATGTAAGTAGCCTGGGATAATCCAATTATCTGCTTCTATCTATCTCTATAGAGTCGAAGACCCAGTATGTATGAATCTTCTCCAAGATCTTTCATGGAGAACTACTATGATAGCCATACCTTGACCGAAGTCAACATTCCTACATCATTCCCAATGAGTAGGATATCGTCCAGTACAACACCAAAAAGGTAATCTTATACCCACTGGACTTCTTGTAAACACAGGGTTCATCTGGATTCTGCTCAAAGTCAAACGTTTTGACTGTAGAATCAAAACGGATGTTTCAACTCCTAGAAGCCTACTTAAGTCCATATATGGATCTATAAGTTTACATACCATATGTTGCTGACCAGTAGCAATGAAGCCTTGCGGCTGCTGCATGTAGATATCTTCACTAAGATCTCCATTCAGGAACGTGGTTTTGACATCCATCTGCCAAATCTCGTAGTCATGGTATATTACTACAGCTAGCAGGATCCTAATGGATTTGAGCATGGCTACGGGCTAAAAGGTTTCCTCATAATCGATGCCTTCTTTCTGAGTACCCTTTTGCCACCAAACGAGCTTTGTAGGTCTCAATCTTGCCATCGGGGCCCTTCTTCCTCTTCTAGATCCATTTGCAACCAATTGCTTTTACCCCGGAGGGCAGATCTACTAGAGTCCAGACCCCATTGGTCTCCATCGAGTCCATCTCAGCTCTCATGGCCTCCACCCACTTCTGGGAATCTATATCTAACATAGCTTCCGCGTAAGTTACGGGATCCTCCTCACCAGTCAAGGCTTCTACCAGGTAACTATCCTGGTCATAACCATATCGAACTAGTGGCCTAGATACCCGAGTGGATCTTCTAGGTTGGTCACTACTAGGAACTTGTAGGACATCTCCCACTGCTCCTGAGCTCTCCTCATCAAGAACTATTTCCTGACAATGGGTGTCCATGATGTATTCAGTTTCTAAGAATTGGGCATTTCGACTGCAGAACACTTTCTACTCACTTGGGCCATAGAATAGATAACCCACTGATTCTTTTGGGTAGCCTATAAATAGGCAACGGCTGGTTTTGGATTCCAACTTGTCCACACTCGTTCTTTTAATGTGAGCAGGACAACACCAAATCTTCAAGTGTCTTACACTTGGCTTCCTTCCAGTCCATAGTTCATATGGAGTTTTCGGAACCGATTTGGTTGGAACCTGATTCAGCACGTAGATAACAATCTCTAATGCGTATCCCCCAAAGGATGTGGGTAATTCTAAGTGTACGAGAAATGACCGGACCATATCCAACAAGGTCCTATTCCTCCTCTCTGAAACACCGTTGAGTTGAGGTGTAGCAGGAGGAGTTAATTGTGACACTATCCTGTTGACCTTTAAGTAGTCTATGAATTTGTCAGAGAGATACTCGCCACCTCGATCTGATCAAAGGATCTTAATTTCTCTCCCTAACTGTTTCTCGACTTCCTGTCTGAATTCTTTGAACTTTTCAAAGGATTCAGACTTGTGTCTCATTAGGTACACGTAACCATATCGTGAAAAATCATCTGTAAAGGTGATGAAATACACGTGTTGATTCTGTGTCCTAACACTCAGGGGACCACATACATCAGTATGTATTAGGTCAAGTGTGCCTGCAAATCTTTTAGGCTTACCATCAAATGGCCGCTTAGTCATCTTACCTTGGAGGCAAGGCTCACAAGTGGAAAGATTTTCTATGGTTATAAAATCCAAAAGACCATCCTTTACCAGCCTTATGATTCGGTCAACACCGATATGGCCAAGTCGGTAATGCCAGAGGCTTGTGGGATTTACTGTATCACGAGTCCTTTTCTTGGGATTTTTTACCGACGTAGTTTCGGTTAAGTTAGTTTCTAGAGAAGGATGTAGAACATAGAGACCGTTCACTAATTTCCCGCATGCGATGAATTTGTTATTCCGTTTAACAGTAATCATATTACCAAAATAAACAGTATATCCATCAGCACATAGTTTAGAAACAGAAATTAAATTTCTTCTCAAGTTCTGTACATAAAGACAATTTTAAGTACAAGCACTCCTTCTCTAAAGACTAATTCTACGATTCCTATTGCCACAACTGCAACACTTGCAGTCGTTCCCAAGAATAGTGTCACTTCACCTTCACTCAATCTTCTACTAACTTTGAACACCTGCAATGAGTTACACACATGAGTTGAAGCCCCAAAGTCAACACACCAAGACACAGAAGTAACTAATATATTAGTTTCTATGACACAAGTTTTGACGTTACCTTTCTTAGATTCTAGGTAGGCAAGACAGTTCCTCTTCCAATGGCCGGTCTGTTTGCAGAAGTGACAGACATCAGATGCCTTGTTCTTCTTCTGTTTTTTAGGTTTGGCAGCTTTCTTCTGGGGCTTCTTTGCATTTCTTTTTTTCTTTCCTGATTTGTTAGCTTCAGCAAACATAACCACAGGCTCATCCTTCTTGAGTAGATCCTTGGCCCTCTACAACATATTGTTAAGTTCTTGGACGCTGACATTCAGCTTATTCATGTTGTAGTTCATTGTGAACGCATTGAAGGAAGAGGGCAAAGAATTCAGGATGGCATCCACTTGTGTGCCAAGATCTAGCCCAGATCCAAGGGCTTCGAGTTCGTTAATGCAGCCCATCATCCGAAAACAATGCTCATGAACTTTTTGCCCTTTGGACATTTGTGCGGTCATGAACTGTTTTAGGACCTTCTGTCGAGTAGAACGATTCTACGCTTCATACATTGTCTTTAGACTGTCCAATATGTCATTGGCTAATTCGATCTGATTGAACTGCCTCTGTATTGAGTTGTCCAGTGAGGCAATGACAAAGTAGTGGGTTAGGGAGTTCTTATCCTCCCAATCTTGGTAGTCCCTCCTACGGGCCTCAGAAGCCCTATCACCCAGACGCTCCGGGGCAGGATTTTTCACCACCTTATCTAACTTTTCAGAAGTTAGGACTAGCATAAGATTTCTGTACCAGTTGGCATTGTTTGGGCCCTTAAGCTTGTTATCGTCTAGAAGATTTGCGAATTGTCTATTTGCCTTTTTCTGATAAAACAGCAAAGACGTTAGTCCACAACCTTTGTTTGATTCATGTTTCCTACATAGATATGGTTTTCAATCTATGTTCCATTCCCATTTGTTCATCTCCGAGATTTCCCTCATTTCTCAGTGAAGGAGACGACGAAATGTCTCTAGAAATGTGGGAAATCACATGGGGTGTGTGAAGCCAAATGTTTCAGTTGCATAACCCCACCACCTTTTTGTGACGGATCATATCCACTCATCGAATGAGTTTCCCTTTGGCCTTTGTCAGGCAAGGTTCAGAGCCATTTTCAGGTAAACCTTTCTATCCAGTGAGTGATCACCCATCATATTCAGGTTACGCCAAGGTACCATGAGAGAGTTCCCATTTTCTGGTGAAGCCCATCCCACATCGGTCTATGACGCCCCTATAATCTTATGAAACACTCTGATAGATCCAACAGCAAATGGATAGCCCAATTTTATGGTGTGTTTCCTCATTACTGAAGTATCCATCATTGTGCTAATGATGGAAGGCCTTTAGAGAGTCTATCATATGGATCTCCCTATCACATTCACTCATATTTGCTGGAGGGAACAAAATTATGCCCTAGTTCAAATTTTAGGTCAAACCAGAGTGGCTCCCATTGACTTTCAGGGTTGTGGGGCCCACCAAGTAAGGAGGGGTCATCCAATGACCTTAAGGGACACCATGGCAATGATGTGCATTCAGCCATGGTGTGTGCAAGAGCCACTAACGAGTCATCACGGGCCAAGTGCTTATGGCCCATGGTCGCAGCACATCAAACATCCAAACATCACATGTAAAGGAGGAATTGATCCAATCAATTAAATGTTGTAAAGCCCATTTGACAACCCATTTAAAATCTATAACATTGACAATTAATGTCGACTATGTATACGGGCTGAATCGCAGTTAGCAGTTCGACCCATACAACTTTTCTCATAAGAGTGGGCTTTTGCAGTTTGAACCATTTAAAACTGGGCTTTATAGGAGGGTCGAATTAATCCCTATAATTGAACATCAGATTTGGAACAGCAAGTGAAGAAAAAATTGGACTGAATAACAGTCCCCTTCGAACCCTAGATTCAATCCAAACAGTTTTGGTCCAATCTAGTCCAAAATGGTCTGAAACTGATTTTCAATTCAAGAAATATTTCATGAAAGATCTGAAATTAATAATTTTGATTTTAAACAATCATAAATCAAATATTTACTGTTTGCACCACCTGCAAAACAGAGGTTAATCACTAGGGTCACAATTTCACAAAGTGCAAATCGCAGAAAGCGATTTCTCCATCTGCAAATCTCCAGCACCGCCTTCTTCTTTCTTCTTCTTCAATCAAGAAAATAAAAAATAGAAATCCAATTTCTATTAATTATATTCTTGATCAAATTCTATACATTCAGTCTATAAAAAAAATATATTTACAGACCGAATTGAATAAAATAAATGAATAAAAAGGAAAAAGGGTGCGCAGACCATCTGCGCCAACTTTGCACTGCGATCTCCAGGTTTGAATAGTCCATTAAATCAAAATAAATAAAGAACAGTTCTAAATAAAGTTTGGATTTAACAAGAATTAATTTCAAATCAATCGCCCTTAACAAGAAACAGTTTCTTGAAATAAAGAAAACAATCTGCGCAAATCTTGGCAGAACAGCTTCTGTCCATCTGCGCAGGTTCAGATCTGATTGTATTTTGGTTCAAGATTCAAACCTGGGGCTCTGGTACCACTGAAAGAATGATAGGATCCATCTAATGGATGCCATAAAGGTTGCAGAATGGGTGGGCGAATTTAAAAATTTTCCTACCTTCTTCCAACTAGGAATCATATTCCCAAATTTAGAATATAATATTCAAGAATCCTACTTGAACCATAATCGAACCAGATCTGAACCAAAAGGAAAGGGAGGAATTACACCTGATCCAGAGAAGCAGTATCTCCCAAAGTTGGTGTTCATGCTCAAAGAGGACACCAAGATCCGCTCTTGCTGAAGATGACATAGTTGTATATGGAACGGAACCAGCAGATTGCGTCCTACACACTGGATCCTTCACAAGAATCCTCTGGAAACTCTGAGCACCAAATCTTTTTCAGTCTTTTCTGCAAAACTGATGTCAAGAATTGATTTCTTGATTTCTTTCTTCTTCAAAGATCGAATCTTGTCAGAAAGAGTGGCCGCAGCTGGAGGAGATCTCATGAGACAAAGATGGCTGAATTGTTTCTCTTCTCTCTGGAGTGTGTATGAGATCCTATCTCAATTCGCAGGATGCTTTCTTGCTTGCATATAACCCTAGGTTCAAAATCTGATTATGTCCACTTAGGGTTTCTCCTCTTTTCTTCTTGATTAAGAAACCTCCTAATTAGGAGTTATCCTAATCCAAATCAATATTTGGATAGGGGATGATCTTAATCCTATCTGCAGATTAAGTTAGCTTACTCCTGATCTTATCAGGAGGTTACCAGATTCAAAATTTGATTTGAATTTGGTCTTTCAGAGTGGATAAAGTTAAAGGCCCAATCCTTTTGCTAACTTTAATCCCAGATTCACCCCATAGATGGGTGATCATATCAGCCCAGCTCGAAATGGGTTTTGACCCATTAAGTATTTAGTGCTTAACTAGTCTCCAATCTGCTGCCTAGTTGGGTTTCTTTGTATGGCATGGGATCCAAGCATTGATCTACACACCAGCCACATGGGTTCAGCCTAGCCTTTATCACAAGGCCCAACTGAATTCACTGAAAGAGCTCGGTGAACCCCTGAGCCCATCACATGGACCCTATGGGCCCAACACTTACATTAAGTGGTCATTGGGCCAAGCCATCTTATAAAAACCCAGGGACTGCAGGCAGGTGCAAGATTAGCCCATCAGGTACTATCCTAAATGGTCTTACACTTAACCTCTCAGCCCTTAATGATCAAGCACTGTCCGACAAGAGAAGACCTCTCCCTCAGCTGCAAGGAACAATGTTGCACTCTCTGCTCACATGGATCCCGGGAATTAAAACCATTTGCAAACACTTTGAAACCGTAAATATATATATATATATTATAAATTTTTCAAAACAAAATTCCAACGATTGAAATCAACTGCCGGTAGTTTGGTTTCCATCATAGAGAGTGCATTCCCGATCATTACCTTTGTCCAACAAGGGGGCTGATCTTGTCACTATGATCACCCACTCAGATGAATTCTCAGACTGTCCCAACATACCCAAGTTTTGATCACTGAGAAGGATCTCACTGATTGGCATATCAAAGACAGCCCGATCCGACACCTAATGAAGTGTCATAATCGAGTCTAGGGGTCAGGTGTAACTTTCCAGTTTTGCCCATTTGTCTCCAAGGTCCAGGGCAATACTGGAAATCTGGTCCAGTTCAAGGATTCAAATAATCCCATATGATGGATCTCTCATCCCTTCAATATCAACATAGATCATATCACAAGATTGGTAAATGATGGTTCTTTGGTTTTTCTAATTGTAGAAGATCTTCCAACTAGTGAACTTTGCCTTCATGGTAAGATGACAAAACGAACATTTATGGAAAAGCCTAAAAGATCTACGAACATGCTTGACCTGATACATACTGATGTATGTGGCCCCATGAATGTTAGGACACGGAACCAATACTGTTATTTTGTAACTTTCACCGATGACTATTCTCGGTATGGTTATGTGTACTTAATGAGACATAAGTTTGAATCGTTTGAAAAGTTCAAGGAGTTCAAACAAGTCAAGAAACAGTTGGGGAGATAGATCAAAGCCCTTCAATCAGATCGAGGAGGTGAATATCTCTCCGATGAATTCAGGGACTACCTTAAGGATAATGGGATTATATCCCAGTTGTCTCCTCTTGCTACACCACAATTAAATAGTGTATCGGAGAGGAGAAACCAAACTCTATTAGATATGGTCCGATCACTCCTCGTACATTTAGAACTACCTATATCCTTTTGGGGACACGCATTGAAGAATCTTATATACGTGTTGAATCGGGTTCCAATCAAATCTGTTCCTAAGACTCCCTATGAGCTATGGACTGGTAAGAAACCAAGTGTAAGACACTTGAAGATTTGGGATTGTCAAACACATGTTAAAAGAACATGTGCAAACAAATTGAAATCCAAGAACATTCGTTGCTTATTTATAGGCTACCTCAAAGGCTCTATAGGATACGTCTTTTACGACCTAAGAGAATAAAAAGTGTTTTGTATCGCAATGCCTATTTCTTGGAAGAAGATTACATCTTGAACGATCATCGTCAAAAAATTGTTCTTGATGAGGAGAGCTCAGGAGTAGTGGGAAATGTCCCACAAGTTCCAGATAATACCCAACTGAGAAGACCTGTCTGGATATCTAGGCCTCTAGTTCTCTATGGCTATAATCAAGAAAGTTACTTGATGGAAGCCACGATCAGTGAGGAAGATCCCATGACTTATGTGGAAGATATGTTGGACATAAATTCCTTGAAGTGGGTTGATGCCATGAAAGTTGAGATGGACTCAATGAAAATTAACGGAGTTTGAACTCTCGTAGATCCGTCCCCTAGAATGAAAGCAATTGGTTGCAAATGGATCTACAAGAGGATGAAGGGCCTTGATGGAAAGGTTGAGACCAATAAAGGCCATCTTGTAGTGAAAGGGTACACTTAGAAAGAGGGAGTCAATTATGAGGAAACCTTTTCGCTAGTGGCCATGCTTAAATCCATATAGATCCTGCTAGCTGTAGCAGTACACTATGATTACGAGATTTGGCATATGGATGTCAAAACCACGTTCTTGAATGGAGATCTTACTAGAGATATCTATATGTAGTAGCCACAAGGCTTTGTTGTTGTAGTCAGAAACACATGGTGTGTAAACTTAATAGATCCATTTATGGACTTAAGCAAGTTTCAAGAAGTTGGAACATCCGATTTGACTCTACGGTCAAACAATTTGACTTTGAGAAGAATCCAGATGAGCCCTGTGTTTATAGGAAATTAGTAAGAGATAAGGTTACGTTCCTCATTTTGTATGTAGACAACATTCTACTCACTGGGAATGATGTAGGAATGTTGAATACAATGAAGGTATGGCTTTCACAACAATTCTCCATGAAAGATCTTGAAGAGGCCTCCTACATCTTTGGACTTTGACTCTATAGAGATAGATCGAAGAGGATAATATGATTCTCTGAATCTATTTACATTGACAAGATCTTCAACAAATACAACATGGAGAACTCCGAGAAGGATTTGTCCCTTTCAAACATGGAGTCACTCTTTCCAAGGGTATGTCTTCCAAGACTCCGGAGGAGATTGAGGGCATGAGAGAGGTTCCCTATGCCTTAGCCATAAGGAGTATCATGTATGCCAAGTTGTGTACTCAGCCAAACATTGCTCAGACTGTGAGTGTAGTAAATAGATACTAGTCTAACATGGGATAGGGGCATTGAACTGTTGTAAAGAACATACTCAAATACCTTCAGAGGATAAAAGAGTTTTGTCTTATCTTCGATGGTAGTTCCCTACAGATCGTCAGGTATACTGATGCTGACTTCCAATCAGATACAGATGATAGAAAGTTTACATCTGGTTACATCATCATGATAGGGTCCTATGCAGTTAGCTAAAAAAGTAACAAACAAAGGTCCACAGTAGATTCCACGACCGAGGCCGAGTACATTGCCGCAAGTAAAGCTGCCAAGGAAGCAGTGTGGATTAATAAGTTCATTTACGAATTAGGAGTTGTTTCATCCAACACATCACCCATTCCACCGTTGTATGACAATACTGGAGCCATTGCTCAAGCTAAGGAGCCAAGAGCCCACTCGAAGTCAAAGCACATCGAGAGGAAGTATCATATACTTCAGGAGATTGCTGGTAGAGGGGACATCCAGATTTAGAAGGTAGCATCAACAGAGAATGTGGCTGACCCATTGACTAAACCACTTACACAAAGTGTTTGAGAAACACATGGACAGTATGGGACTTCGGCTTGTACTCAATTGGACCTAAGTGCAAGTGGGAGCTTCTTAGATAGTGTATACCCTTAGCTTTAATTAGATTGATATACTGATGCATTTATTGTAAATGAATAAAAGTACATAATTGATTCGTGCTATAATTGGTGTGTTTTTGTGTAACTACCCTTAAACTGGACACTTATGAGACTCGTGTTAGTTTAGAATGTTCTCAGCCGCTGGATAGACTTGGGGAAGTTTATCCTACCAAGGCTAACACTGGTGTGCTGCCAAGAAGGTTGGGACAACCTATCTCAATTGCCAGGGTTGGACCTGAAGCACATGTAGTGTGTGTTTGTTTGAAACACTGAACCCTGACCAATTTCTAGTTATGCCCTGAACCTTGGAGACTAGTGGGCAAAACTGAAAAGTTACACATAACCCCTAGACTCGATTATGGTACTACACTGTGTGCCGGATTGGGTTATCTTTGATATGCCAATTAGTGAGATCCTTTAGGGGTTAAAACCTAAGTATGTTGGGGCAGTCTGAGAATTCACTCGAGTGGGTGGTCATATTGATAGGATCAGCCCCTTTGTCAAACAAAGTGAATGATCAAGATTGCACTCTCTCTGATGGAAAAAGATTTTTTTTGCAAAATATATTTATATGATATATATATTATGTTTTAAGAGAAATGTTTGCAAAAGGTTTTAACTCCTGGGATGCATTCGAGCAAAGAGTGCAATACTACACCTTGCAGCCAGGGGAGAGATCCTTCCTTGTTGGGCAGTGTTTGATCATTATGGGCTGAGAGGTTAAGTGTAAGAAACCATTTAGGGTTGTTTTATCTGATGGGCTATATCTCACTTAAATCCATTGTCCTTGGGCCTTCTGAAGGGATGAGAGATCCATCATATGGATGGCAGAACCCTATAGGAAGGTTGGGCTAAATTTCAAAAATTTCTCTCTCCCATGTGGGAATCACATTCCCTATTTTAGAAAACTGCATTTTCAAGGATCAATCTTGAAACCAAATTAGACTAGATCTGAAACCAAAAGGGAGTAGAGGGATATACCTGATACAAAGTAATAGTAAACCCCCAATAAAGGTGTTCACGCTCAAGGAGAAGACCAAAGACTGCTTCCACCAAAGATGACACGGTGTGACGTGAAACAGAATCAGCAGGACGACTCTTCAGCAAGAACCGAATATGATGGAGGGCTAGAGAACACGACTTCAGATTGCCTCTTCTAGCAAGAAGCAATATCAAGAATGATTCTTGATCATTCCCATAGGTGGAGATCGAACTAGGTAGGGGCGGCAAGAACAGGAAGAAAAGAGCAGAAGACAGGAGCAATCAAACTGTCTGTTGTCTTCTCCCTTTTGGTTTCAGATCTGGTCTGGTTCAATGCAAGAACGATTCTTGAAAAATGCAATTTTTATAAAACTGGGAATACGATTCTTGGAAGGGTAAAAGAAAATTTTTGAAAATTTTCCCAACCATCTAACATGGTTCAGCCATCCATATGATAGATTTCCCTTTCCTTCAATGTCACATTGCCACACATTGACAAAGATGGTGCATTAGATGCTTGTTAGTCATTGTTCATTTTGCTAATATATGTAGTTATGTCTGAATGCCATACCTTGTACTAATGCTAAGAATTGATTTGGCATTCATATTCTATTTATCTGGACTATTAACTCATTGCAGGGGACAATGATAACTTGTCATATTTTATGTAAAAGAGTTACTCCATTTACTCACCGAAGCTGCGCACAGAATCATGAATGGAGTATACTACTATGCTTAGTGATTAGGCATATACTCCTAAATGAGCTGCCATATTCATTTTGGAACTGAATTTTTGATAGGTTAAGTTTTATCTTTTGTAAAATTCAGTTTCTCTCAAACAAGTTTAGAGGTCAACACTCTGACACAATTTGATTTGGTCTTTTATTTTATTGGTTTTCTTCATGACTTTACACTATGAAACATAGCAAATTATAGAAAAATGTCCTCTAGATGTGCAGGACTACCTCAAGACCTTTTGTGCTTTCTAATATCATTGATATTGCTTTTGAATACCTGACTTTTATCTGTTTCTTTCCCATCCATTGCATGATTTAATCTGTAACTTTTCTTCTAGCTGTTGGATGAAAGTAGTTCTAATAGATGTAGTTATAGCTGGATGTGAAAGAATGGTAGGATCCATCTAATGGACGCCAAGAAAGGTGCGGAATGGGGGGCGAATTTCAAAAAAATTTCCTACCTTCTTCCAACTGGGAATCATATTCCCTAAATTTAGAATACATTATTCAAGGATCCTACTTGAACCATAAACAAACCATATCTGAACCAAAAGGAAATAGGAAGGATTGTACCTGATCCGAAGAAATAATATCTCCCAAAGTTGGTGTTCACGCCCAAAGAAGTAACCAAGATCCACTCCTACTGAAGATGACACAGCTGTGGATGGAACGGAACCAGCAGGGTGCGTCCTACACACTGGAATCTTCACAAGAACCCTCTGGAAACCTTGAACACTAAATCCTAGTGTCTTTCTTGCAAGACTATTGTCAAGAACTACTTTCTTGACTTCCTGTTGCTGCAAAGATCCAATCTTCCAACAGGTAGTGGCGGTGGATAAAGGAGGAGAAGTCTAGGGATGAAGATGACAGAATTGTCTCTTCTCTCTGGAGTCTGTGAGAGATCAAATCTTAGATTGCAGGATGTGTTTCTTGCTTACTCAAACCCCCTAGTTCGAAATCTGATATTTTTGCTAGGGTTTTCTCCTCTTTCTTCTTGATTAAGAAACCTCCCAATATTTTGGGAGTTATCCCAATCCAAATCAGTATTTGGATAGAGGTTAATCTTAATCCTATCTGCAGATTAAGTTAGTTAACTCCTGATCTTATCAAGAGGTTACCAGATTCAAATCTAATTTGAAATTGGTCTCTTAGAGTGGATAAGGTCAAAGACCCAATCCTTTTACTAACACTAATCTCAGATTCACCCTATGAACTGGTGATCATATCAGCCCAGTTCGAAATGGGCTTTTGGCCCATTAAGTGTTCAGTGTTTAACTAGTTTCCAACCTGCTGCCCAGTTGGGCTTCTTTGTATGGCATGGGATCCAAGCATTGATCTACACACCAGCCACATGGGTCCGGCCCAGCCTTTATTACAAGGCCCAACCGAATTCACTGAAAGACTCAGTGACCCCCTTGAGCCCATCACATGGACCCTATGGGCCCAACACTTACATTAAGTGGTCCTTGGGCCAAGCCATCTTATAAAAACCTAGGGACTGTGGGCAGGTGCAAGATTAGCCCATCAGGTATTATCCTAAATGGTCTTACACTTAACCTCTCAGCCCTTAATGATCAAGCACTGCCCGACAAGAGAAGACCTCTCTCTCGGCTGCAAGGAACAGTGCTGCACTCTCTACTCACATGGATCCCGGGAATTAAAACCTTTTGCAAATCTTTTGAAACCATACATATACATATATATATATATATATATATATATCTTATTTTGCAAAACAAAATTCCAACAATTGAAATCAACTGCCGGCCGTTTGGTTTCCATCAGAGAGAGTGCATTACCGATCATTACCATTGTCCGACAAAGGGGCTGATCCTGTCACTATGACCACTCACTCAGATGAATTCTCAAACTGCCCCAACATGTCTAGGTTTTGACCCCCACTAAGGATCTCACTGATTGACACATCAAAGACAGCCCAATCCGACCCCTAGTGATGTGTCATAATCGAGTCTAGGGGTCAGGTGTAACTTTCCAGTTTTGCCCATCTGTCTCCAAGGTCTAGGGCAATACTGGAAATCTGGTCCGGTTCAAGGGTTCAAGCAATCCCATACTACATGTGCATTAGGTCTTACCCTGATGGGCGAAACAAGCCATCCCAACACTTGGTGGTACACCAGTATCAGCCTTGGCAGGATAAATCTCCCCAGACTTATCCAATGGCTGTGAACATTTAAAACTAAAACAAGTTTCTATAAGTGTCCAGTTTTAGGGTCTTACACAGAATTATACCAAACAACATGAATCAAACATGCACTTTAATTTATTTCTACTAAATAACAAAAGTACATTAA
This sequence comes from Nelumbo lutea, assembly GCF_056320005.1. Taxonomy (NCBI): domain Eukaryota; kingdom Viridiplantae; phylum Streptophyta; class Magnoliopsida; order Proteales; family Nelumbonaceae; genus Nelumbo; species Nelumbo lutea. The sequence continues at coordinate 198,011,375 of NC_142684.1, read as the reverse complement.
ATTCGGTTGAAGCTAAGAGCATACAAGACTGTCTAACAGCTCTCACTTGCACTTAGGTCCAATCTGGTACAAGCCGGAGTCCCATACTTTCCACGTGTTTCTCAAACACCTTCTGTGTCAGTGGCTTAGTCAATGGGTCTACCACATTATCCGCTAATGCTACCTTCTGAATTAGGAGGTCCTCTCTACCAACGATCTCCCGCAGTACATGGTACTTCCTCTCGATGTGCTTTGACTTCGAGTGGGCCCGAGACTCTTTAGCCTGGGCGATCGCTCCATTGTTGTCACACAACAACGGGATGGGTGATGTGCTGGATGGAATCACTCCCAATTCGTGTATGAATTTCTTCATCCACACGGCTTCCTTGGCAGCTTCACTTGCGGCAATGTACTCGGCCTCGGTTGTGGAGTCTGCAGTGGACCCCTGTTTGTTGCTTTTCCAACAAACAGCACACGATTCTATCGTGAAAACATACCTAGATGTAGACTTTATATCATTTGGATCCGACTGAAAATCGGCATCGGTATACCCCAGAACTTGTAGTGAACTACCATCGAATACCAGACAAAACTCTTTTATCCTTTGAAGGTATTTAAGTATGTTCTTCACAGCAGTCCAATGCTCCTGCCCTGGGTTAGCCTGGAATCTGCTTACCACACTCACCGCCTGAGCTATGTCCGGGCGAGTGCACAGCATGGCATACATGATGCTCCCTATGGCTGAGGCATAGGGAACGTCTCTCATGCCCTCAATCTCCTCAGAAGTCTTGGGAGACATCTTCTTGGAGAGAGTTACTCCATGTCTGAAAGGAACATTTCCTTTATTAGAGTTTTCCATGCTGTACCTTTTGACAATTTTGTCAATGTAAGCAACATGGGATAATCCAATTATCCGCTTCGATCTATCTCTATAGAGTCGAAGACCTAGTATGTATGAAGCTTCTCCAAGATCTTTCATGGAGAACTGCTGTGACATCCATACCTTGACCGAAGTCAACATTCCTACATCATTCCCAATGAGTAGGATATCGTCCACGTACAATACTAAAAAAGTAATCTTATCCCCACTAGACTTCCTGTAAACACAGGGCTCATCCGGATTCTGCTCAAAGTCAAACGTTTTGACGGCAGAATCAAAACGGAGGTTCCAACTCCTAGAAGCCTGCTTAAGTCCATATATGGATCTGTTGAGTTTACATACCATGTGTTCTTGACCAACAGCAATAAAGCCTTGCGGCTGCTGCATGTAGATATCTTCACTAAGATCTCCATTTAGGAACGCGGTTTTGACATCCATTTGCCAAATCTCGTAGTTATGGTATGTTGCTACAGCTAGCTGGATCCTAATGGATTTAAGCATGGCCACATGCGAAAAGGTTTCCTCATAATCGATGCCTTCTTTCTGAGTATACCCTTTCGCCACCAAGCGAGCTTTGTAGGTCTCAATCCTGCCATCGGGGCCCTTCTTCCTCTTGTAGATCCATTTGCAACCAACTGCTTTTACCCCGGATGGCGGATCTACTAGAGTCCAGACTCCATTGGTCTCCATTGAGTCCTTCTCATCTCTCATGGCCTCCACCCACTTCTGGGAATCTATGTCTAACATAGCTTCTGCATAAGTCACGGGATCCTCTTCACTAGTCAAGGCTTCCACCAGGTAGGGATCCTGGTCATAACCATATCGGACTAGTGGTCTGGATACCCGGGTGGACCTTCTAGGTTGGTCATTACCTAGAACTTGTAGGACATCTCCCACTACTCGTGAGCTCTCCTCATCAAGAATTATTTCCTGATGGTGAGTGTCCATGATGTATTTAGATTCTAAGAATTGGGTGTTTCGACTGCAGAACACTTTCTGCTCACTTGGGTCATAGAATAGATAACCCACTGAATCCTTTGGGTAGCCTATAAATAGGCAACGACTGGTTTTGGATTCCAACTTGTCCGCACTTGTTCTTTTAACGTGTGCAGGACAACCCCAAATCTTTAAGTGTCTTACACTTGGCTTCCTTCCGGTCCATAGTTCATATGGAGTTTTCAGAATTGATTTGGTTGGAACCCGATTTAGCACGTAGATAGTAGTCTCTAATGCATATCCCCAAAAGGATGTGGGTAATTCTGAGCGTACGAGAAGTGACCGGACCATGTCCAACAAGGTCCTATTCCTCCTTTCTGAAACATCGTTGAGTTGTGGTGTAGCAGGAGGAGCTAGTTGTGACACTATCCCATTGTCCTTTAAGTAGTCCTCGAATTCGTCAGAGAGATACTCGCCACCTCGATCCGATCGAAGGGCCTTAACTTCTCCCCCTAATTGTTTCTCGACTTCCTGTCTAAACTCTTTGAACTTTTCAAAGGATTCAGACTTGTGTCTCATTAGGTACACGTAACCATATCGTGAAAAATCATCTGTAAAGGTGATGAAGTACACGTGTTGATTCCGTGTCCTAACACTCAAGGGACCACATACATCAGTATGTATTAGGTCAAGTGTGCCTCTAGATCTTTCAGGCTTACTGTCAAATGGCCGCTTAGTCATCTTACCTTGAAGGCAAAGCTCACAAGTGGAAAGATTTTCTATGGTTAGAAAATCCAAAGGATCGTCCTTTACCAGTCTTGTGATTCGGTCAATACCGATATGGCCAAGTCGGTAATGCTAGAGGCACGTGGGATTAATTGTATCACGATTCCTTTTCTTGGGATTTTCGACCGACGTAGTTTCGGTTTGGTTAGTTTCTAGAGAAGTATGTAGAACATAGAGACCATTCTCCAGTTCCCCGCATGCGATGAATTTGTTATTCCATTTAACAGTAATCATATTACTAAAATAAACAGTATATCCATCAGCACACAGTTTAGAAACAGAAATTAAATTTCTTCTCAAGTTTTGTACATAAAGACAATCTTTAAGTACAAGGACTCCTTCTCTAAAAACTAATTCTACGGTTCCTATTGCCGCAGCTGCAACACTTGCAGTCATTCCCAAGAATAGTGTCACCTCGCCATCACTTAATCTTCTGCTAACTTTGAACCCCTGCAGTGAATTACACGCATGAGTTGAAGCCCCGGAGTCAACACACCAAGACACAGAAGTAACTAACATATTAGTCTCTACGACACAAGTTTCGATGTTACCTTTCTTAGATTCCAGGTAGGCAGGACAATTCCTCTTCCAGTGGTCGGTCTGTTTGCAGAAGTGACAAACATCAGATGCCTTATTTTTCTTCTGCTTTTTGGGTTTGGCAGCTTTCTTCTGGGGCTTCTTTGCCTTTCTCTTTTTCTTGCCCGATTTGTTAGCTTCAGCAAGCATAACCACAGGCTCATCCTTCTTTAAAAGATCCTCGGCCCTCTGCAACATATTGCTGAGTTCCTGGATGCTGACATTCATCTTATTCATATTGTAGTTCATAGTGAACACATTGAAGGAAGAGGGCAAAGAATTCAGGATGGCATCCACTTGCATGCCATGATCTAGCCCGGATCCAAGAGCTTAAAGTTTATTAATGTATCCCATCATCCGAAGACAATGGTCATGAACTTTCTGCCCTTTGGACATCTGCGCGGTCATGAACAATTTCAGGACCTTCTGTCGAGTAGAACGGTTCTGCTCTTCATACATTGTTCTTAGACTGTCCAATATGTCCTTGGCTAGTTTGATCTGATCGAACTGCCTCTGTATTGAGTTGTCTAATGAGGCAATGACAAAGCACCGGGCTAGGGAGTTCTTATCCTCCCAATCTTGGTAGTCCCTCCTACGGGCCTCAGAAGTCCTATCACCCGGACGTTCCGGGGTAGGATTTTTCACCACCTTATCTAACTTTTCAGAAGTTATGACCAGCATAAGATTTCTATACCAGTCAGCATAGTTTGGACCCTTAAGCTTGTTATCATCTAGAAGCTTTGCAAATTGACCATTTGCCATTTTCTGATAAAACAGCAAAAACGTTAGTCCACAACCTTAGTTTGATTCATGTTACCTACATAGATATGGCTTTTAATCTATGTTCCATTCCCATTTATTCATCTCTGAGATTTTCCCTCCCTTCTCAGTGACGGAGACAACGGAATGTCTCTAGAAATGTGGGAAATCACATAGGGTGTGTGAAGCCAACTGTTTCAGCTGCATAACCCCCACCACCTTTCTGTGACGGATCATATCCACTCATCATATGAATTTCCCTTTGGCCTCTGTCAGACAAGGTTCAGAGTCATTTTTAGGTAAACCTTTCTGTTCAGTGAGTGCACACCCATCATATTCAGGTTATGCCAAGGTACCGTGAGAGAGTTCCCATTTTCTGGTGAAGCCCCTCCCACATCGGTTTATGATGCCCCTATCATCTAATGAAACACTCTAACAGATCCAACAGCAAATGGATAGCCCAATTTTATGGTGTGTTTCCTCATTACTGATGGACCCATCATTGTGCTAATGACGGAAGGCCTTTAGAGAGTCCATCAAATGGATTTTCCTATCACACGCACTCATATTTTCTTGAAGGGAACAAAATTACGCCCTAGTTCTAATTTAGGTCAAACCAAAGTGGCTCCCACTAGCTTTCATAAAGCCTGATTTCTGGTGGGCCTCAATCGGCTAGGGGTTCCGTACGCATCCCTTTTCAGGGTTATGGGGCCCACCAAGTAGAGAGGGGTCATCCAATGACCTTAAGGGACACCATGGCAATGATGTGCATTCAGCCATGGTGTGCGCAAGAGCCACTAACAAGTTAACATGGGTCAAGTGCTTATGGCCCATGGTCGTAGCACATCATACATCCAAACATCACATGTAAAGGAAGAATTGATCCAATCAATTAACTGCTGTAAAGCCCATCGAATGGCCCATTTAAAACTTAAAGCATTAATAATTAATGTTTACTAGGTGTATGGTCTGAATTGAAGTTAGCAGTTTGGCCCATACAGCTTTTCTCACAACAATGGGCTTTTGCCATTTTAACCTTTTAAAACTAGGCTTTACAGGTGGGCCGAATTAATCCCTGTAATTGAACATCAGATTTGGAATAATCAGTGTGAGAAATATGGATTGAAAAACAGCCCCTTTCAAATCTCATATTCGGTCCAAACAGTTTTGGTCCAATCTAGTCCGAAATGGTCCAAAACTGATTTTCAATTTAAGAATTAATTCAAGAGAGATCTGAAATTAATAATTTTTTATTTTAGACAATCACAAATCAAAAAATATGGACTGTTCGTACCACCTGCAAAACAGAGGTTAATCACAAAAGTCACAGTTTCATAAACTGTAAATCGAAGTATGCGATTTCTCCATCTGCAAATCTCCAGCGCCGCCATCTTCTTCCTTCTTCTTTAATCAAGAAAATAAATAAAAAACAGAAATCCTATTTCTATTAATTAATTACATTCTTGATCAAATCCTATACATTCAGTCTAGAAAAATAAAAAAAAAATTGTTACAGACCGAATAATAATAAAAGGAAGAAAAAAGGGTGCGCAGACTATCTGCGCCAAATCTGCACTGCGATCTCCAGGCTCGAACAGTCCATTAAATCAAAAATAAATAAAGAACAATTCTAAATAAATTTTTGGATTTAACAAAATTAATTTCAGATCAAACGCCCTTAACAAGAAACCATTTTCTGTTCATCTGCGTAGGGTCAGATCTGATTTTCTTTTGGATCAAGATTCAAACCTGTGGCTCTGATACCACTAAAAGAATGGTAGGATCCATCTAATGGATGCCAAGAAAGGTGCGGAATGGGGGGCGAATTTCAAAAAAATTTCCTACCTTCTTCCAACTGGGAATCATATTCCCTAAATTTAGAATACATTATTCAAGGATCCTACTTGAACCATAAACAAACCATATCTGAACCAAAAGGAAATAGGAAGGATTATACTTGATCTGGAGAAATAATATCTCCCAAAGTTGGTGTTCACGCCCAAAGAAGTAACCAAGATCCGCTCCTGCTGAAGATGACACAGCTGTGGATGGAACGGAACCAGCAGGGTGCGTCCTACACACTGGATTCTTCCCAAGAACCCTCTGGAAACCTTGAACACTAAATCCTAGTGTCTTTCTTGCAAGACTATTGTCAATAACTACTTTCTTGACTTCCTATTGCTGCAAAGATCCAATCTTCCAATAGGTAGTGGCGGCGGCTGAAGGAGGAGAAGTTCGGGGACGAAGAGGGCAGAATTGTCTCTTCTCTCTGGAGTTTGTGAGAGATCAAATCTCAGATTGCAGGATGTGTTTCTTGCTTACTCAAACCCCCTAACACTAATCTCATATTTGCCCTATGAACCGGTGATCATATCAGCCCAGTTCGAAATGGGCTTTTGGCCCATTAAGTGTTCAATGTTTAACTAGTTTCCAACCTGCTGCCCAGTAGGGCTTCTTTGTATGGCGTGGGACCCAAGCATTGATCTACACACCAGCCATATGGGTCCGGCCCAGCCGAATTCACTGAAAGACTCAGTGACCCCCTTGAGCCCATCACATGGACCCTATGGGCCCAACACTTACATTAAGTGGTCCCTGGGCCAAGCCATCTTATAAAAACCTAGGGACTGTGGGCAGGTGCAAGATTAGCCCATCAGGTATTATCCTAAATAGTCTTACACTTAACCTCTTAGCCCTTAATGATCAAGCACTGCCCGACAAGAGAAGACCTCTCTCTCGGCTGCAAGGAACAGTGTCGCACTCTCTACTCACATGGATCCCGGGAATTAAAATCTTTTGCAAATATTTTGAAACCGTACATATACATACATACATATATATATATATATATATATATATCTTATTTTGCAAAACAAAATTCCAACAATTGAAATCAACTGCCGGCAGTTTGGTTTCTATAAGAGAGAGTGCATTACCGATCATTACCATTGTCCGACAAAGGGTGTTATGGGCCGGGGCATAGGATGTTATGGGCCGGGGCATAGGATCACGTCATGGGTTGGCCCACGGGGAAAAGCTCTTGTTTTCCCTTGTTCCTCCCCTTCCTAGCCATACCTATCTTGGCGTCCTAGAGGGTGATTTGTCCAAGAGATCACCGAACTCTCCTTTTGCTCTCTTTCTTGACTGGAAATTTGATATGCTTATTCAATAATTTCAGCTCCTTAAATAGGAGATTACAAGAGGTAAGAGTCCTCCTTGTAGGAAGACTCCTTGATAACTAAACTGCTTACAGATAAGATAGATAAGACTCCTAGATAAAACTAACTAAACTGCTTACAGATAAGATAGATAAGACTCCTAGATAAGACTCTTAGATAACACTCCCTACTCAAGAAGGATAAAAACTCCCTAAGATAAATCAGACTCTATACTAATCCTTATTGGAATGGATAATATAAGAGTAAGAAAGCAGATAAGATAAAGATAAGGTAAGATGAACTGTGGCTAGCTAGATAATCTGATGAGGATCCCACGTTACTGCTGCTGCTGGCGGCGGTACTTCTTCCCCACGATTGCGTCCATAACGAAGGAGGTATGCCTAATCAATGGCATTGACAAAAGGAAGAAAGTTTCAAGAACAAAACACTACCATGAGAGTAAAAGGCTCAGAAGCTCCTTTTTTCTCTTAAGCACACCATCCCATGGAAAATTGTTATAACCAAATAGTGTTTATATATAGGGAAACGAGTTCAAGTATCACATAGCATGTTGTAGTACTTAATGTCAACATCAAATTGGTGAAAGCCCAACTCCTTTATTATGATCGATGTTATTCTGAGCAACAAGGAACCCTCAATAGCAGTCTTGAGGTAGAGGAAGGAATCCATGATGCAGAGCTGCACGCCAAACCTTCTCTACATCAAGAATTGTGTCTCCGCATTCATGTGCATCCAACCCCTCCAGAGCATGCACAATTCCTCCTATTCTCCATGCACTCATCACCCTTCTCGGCAGCCAATTCTGTGAGAACCATTCATTTATATATATGTCAAGATAGAAGAAATTAATGGTTATTCTGTCAAAAGTAAAACAAGAGAAGGAGCACAAACCTCACAAGAATGCACGTTCTCAAAAGCTTTGGGGATGGCCATGGCTGGTGTTTTGTAGTAAACACAGTCCTTCCGCACCTTCTTGAGTGGAAATTGAGACAATGGAATGAAGTATGTCCCTTCAACTGCTTTCTGCTGTTCTTTATCTGTCATTGTTTCATTATCCACCAACCATACCTACAATGACTCCATAAATTATCATTAATTTCCAAATGCATCTGCTAAGCTTCTCATAAACAGTAAACTTTCTTTACCTTCTGTTTATAGCTACTTGAGAGGATCAACAAACTTGACAACTCTTCAGGGAGTTGCAATTTAAGCTTCTCAAAATCGTCCTTGCTTGCTACAGCTACCTGTTCCATTTTAGCAATGTGAGAGAGGACGGAAAAACCATATATGATGTTTAAGCCTATATTTTACCTACTTGGTGAAGATTTAATATTGGACTAACTTCCTATATATAGCTAGCTAGTTAAATTTCATTAGCTGCCCAAATTAAACCTCACAACCAGGGAGCCATTCCCTTAACTCGCACTGATGAAAATTTGACTCCACGAGAATTTGAACAAAAAGCTGCTGAATTGGCCTATTTCTTGCGCGTACCAATTGAAGTATTTTGAAATGAACTGAAGAATGAATGCTTTCTTAGCATGAGGGAAGGAACTCAAGAATCCTCTTTTTTATATAACTTAACTGAAGTTTCTTCAGAAAGCACATTCGAGCAAAACAAAAGCAGACGTATATGGAAGTAATGCCAGTTTATTGGAATCAATTAATCTTTAATTTTTTCAAGAGCTGAAATCACTTGATTTCACATTCAAAATTAATCAAATGTTAGCATCAATTAGAAGGAAAGAATGTACCTGGATTCCTCTTCGGCATAAAAGCAAGGAAATGGCTGAAACTACTTTAGAAAGTTTCCCCCTTATAAGTACTTGCTGTGTTCCCTTTGGAATGCTATTAAGTACAATAGCAACCACTAAGCTACTACCATCCACAAGCTTGATCTTGAGTTTTGGATGTCTCTGAACATAGAGTTCGCCATTTCCATTCAATTCCTCTCCCTGTACATTACAAAACTATGTTAGTGGTGAGAGAGATGTTGGAGAATAATACAACTGCTAATTCCTTTCTGTTCAATGAGTAGAAGAAAACCCATACATCCACTTGAACATATGAAGGAGAAAAAGCAGAAACAAAACAACCAACAGACCAATTACCCAACTTAGTGTTTGTTGCTGCTATCTTAATTAACTGACTTCCATTATATCAATAGCAATAAATGTACTAAATCACTGCAGCAAATTTAAGGGGCCGTTGAATAACGGCTGAGGTGGCTGAACAGAATAGTTTTCTTGTACCCCATTTATACAAAAGAAAAGTAGTGTAGGATATCTGGAATTAATCCTGGGAAATTAATCAAGCCTAAATTTGAAATAAACAATGGTTTTTTATTTTTATTCTTATTTTTTTGTAGAAGAAAAGAAATGATGAGAAAATTTCCTAGCTGTAATAACAAAACAATAGAAAGCACAACTATTAGCTACTTGCCTGGTTTAGAAGACCTAAACTCATCACCTTTACTCCCGCCTCATTAGCCTCTAGTATGGCTTTCTCAATCAAAGTATTAATTGCATTTCTTTTCCAGGATAACAAATACTGTAATAATAAAATTTGGGATTAATTATTTTTCTTACTTTTAAAAGATGAAGAAGTGTTCATAATCATCTTTTTTTTTCATAAAAAGAATAAAAAGAAAAAAAAAAGAAGTGAAGAATATATACATTAATTTCTTACTTGGTAACTGTGTCTTGGTATAGCCCATGTTTGCATCTTGAGTTCATTGAACATATTCCTCTCCACAGTAAAGGTGGAATCGAGGATCCAAGTCAACAGCATGGACCCATATGTCACTGGCCACAACATCCAGATATACCATTTTGAAGTTGAAGCGTAGGGGTAAGAAGCCAATGAAGCAAATCCTGGCCGTAGATAGTAGATGGATTCTAGTGTAGGCAGATGTGTGAGATGGACTATGTCTGGGGTCTCTTTCTTTCCTTTCACAGAGGCTTCATATAGTGTATCCGTGGTGTCATCCACGGTACCGTACATGTAATCGTAAATAGGCATGAAGAGAGAGTAATTGGTCCGGAATTTGGTGTGATGAAGAGAATGAAACCTGTTGCATAAGTTTTCAATATGCTGCATGCTTTTCTACATGAATCTATTAGCATTTTAAAATCAAAATCACAATATATACAGGAATCTAGAGTTTAAAATCGGATTTTGATTCCAACTATTTGATTGTGTAGAACCAAATCTCATTTCGTTTCTGGTGGAATGGCATTCTCCCATTTTGAAGTTATGACCATTCCCTTCTCCAATCGGAATGAAATCCTATTTTAACTGATTTCAATTCACATTATGATTTTTGTTTGAACCAAATAGACTATGGGAATAGATTATTCTGATTCCAATTGTAAACCAAATGAATCCTTAGAACCAAAATGCATTTTATGAAATTGACTTACGATGGAGTATAGACGAGGTACTTGAGAGGGGGGAATATATTAAAGAGCCACTTGGGGAATATCTCGAAGTTGCAATGCCCCACATAGTTCATTATGTCAATATAAGTTGTGTATCCTACAGCTGCTGCAAATGAAAGAGTCCCTGTGGCTAACGCGGCTGAGGTCGGAATACAAAAGAGAATGAAATAAACGATAATTTCTGCGAATGGATGAATCACGGCTGCCACATACAATAAAACAAAAGGAAGTTAATCATGTAATTACATTTTGAATAATACTGCTGTATGGGCATGGTTATGCATGTGTACAAGAAAGATGTAATTTTAATTTTTATATTAATTACCTGCATCAAAAATAAAGCAACTATTTTCTTTATAATAGTATACATGGATTAATAGATTAATACTCTCGATGTAGCATGTTAGAATCTCCCATGCTTCTATTCAATCTTTGTCCCATTACATGAATATGTTCATATATATAAATAATTAGATAGATAGATAGATAGAGAGAGAGAGAGTGGGAATAGTAATACAACATAATAAAGTAAAATATTAATAAATCAAATAACATAAATAAGTTCAGCTTAAAAAAATCAAACATAAATAAAAAAAAATAAAAATATTAATTTAAAAATCCATTAAGCTTTCACTTAAAACTAATAAATATTAAAAACATTTCAATTCCAGTTAAAAATCAAACTTAATAAACACTAATAAAAATAGGAAACTTAAATACAAAAAGTATTAATTGATAGTTTTAATAATATTATAGTTTAAACATGGGTTTGATATATTCCAAATAGAACCCGTGTTTTAGCATTGTATTTTGTTTTGTTTATTCTTTTCATTTTATTAGATAACTTTAAATTCCATAAATTACAATGATATTATATAAAAAATAAATTACAAAAATTAAATCTATAAAATATTTTAGACTAACAAATATGAAAATTTTCCTACTTTTTTGTATTAAAAATTTAAATTTAAAATATAAAATATTAATATATTTATTAAACCAAAGCCAATCTGAAATACTAGAAAACTGACCAACTCGGGTTGAGTCTGATTGGATTGTTTATTAGTTAAAATATAAAACAATTATATACTCTTATGTATTTCTATTGTTTAACTTTCGCTTAACAAAGCACGGGTCCCCGTCATCGTGCCTCTCCTTCCTCCATTAACCCCATTCTCTTTGACTTTCTCTCCTCTCCCCTTCCCTTAAGCCATGTCACCCAACTACCTAAAATGCATCCCCCCAATCTATATCCACTCTCCCTCGTTTAAAATATTAATATTAATTAATAAATAGTTAAATACAATTAATATTTAATCCCACCCATATTCAATGAGTATTAAATAGTTCTATTTCCAAAATTTAATAAATACGGTTAGTAAATTACCAAAAATAAATAAATATTGTTATTAATTAACTCATTAACAATATTTTATAGAAATTGAATACTCTTTAACTAATTTCTATAAAATTGTGAATTATATTTAACAATTATCAAAAAGTATAAAATTTTAGTTATTTTTATTTATTATAATTAATAATCAAATACAAATGGGGGAACAAAATATTATAATGTTAGATAATGAAATTATTAATTAATTTATATTGAAAATAAAAGATAAATTAGTGTAATCTTGTTAGTAAACTGCCAAATAAAAGAATATATTTAATAACAATTTAAAAAAAAATTCAATAAATCTCCATAGTTACAAAAAAGTAATAAATTTTTCAAAAATTTTCATAAAACTACATTTTCATAAAATAAAATTTTTGAAATTAAAAGATATGAAGTATTTGAAAGTTTATTTAAAATGCATTAAATAATTATTGAAAATTATTACAATATTTTGGAAATTGTAGGAAAATTTATTACATTTGGTAGATTTTGGAAAACCATTGAAAAATTATGTAATTTTCATTGCAAATTATTGAAATTATTAAAGATAAATGACTATGGGAAATGGAAAACTATAATTTGAACAAATAGTTACACAAATTATTAAGATAAATTACTATAATATTCGTAAAAGGAAATTATTGGTTAGTTTATATTAGAAATTATAAGATAAATTAGTATAAATCTGTAAGTAAACCATTTAAAAAGAAAATTAATTATTTAATAAAAATTTAAATAATTTTGAATAAATTTTCAAAATTACACAAGTATAATAAAATTTCCAAAATTTTCATAAAATTATATTTTTGAATATTAAAGACAACTTAGTGTACATTTAGAAATTTACCATGTGGTTGATACTCAATATATCCATTTGATTATTTTTATCATCAAATTGAATATTGGGTTGACAGGGGCAGTGTTTTCAAAACTGGATCAAACCAGATGGTTATACTAGAAAAATTGGGAACCAGACATCATTTCACCCCAAAACTATTTTTTGTCCAAAAACCGTTTATTTGGTTAGCGAACCACTGACCTGGGTGGTCGAACCGTCAACCTAGATAACAGTTTTTGGCCTTTTTTTGTTTTTCTAATAGTTTTTGTTACAGCGGGTCATCCGTTCAAACCGAATAGTCAAACCATTCAACCCTAGAACAATTCCCTATCCAGTCCAATTTTAAAAACCTTGGACGTGGAGTGGGTGCCTCTCCTTGATCTTGGCTTGGTGTGCGGCATGCCTTGGCCCAAGGTCTGACCCATGGACGAGCCCGACCCACAACACGGCATGGGCCTGTGTGGACTTGAGCCATGGGCTGTGTCGAACCGACCCGCAAATTATCCTAGAGGAGGAAGGCACGACCTAGGATGCCTCGTGGGCCAGCACAACATAACTCGCACTTTGTGCGGGCCACATGTAGTTTGTGTCGTGCCAATCCAGCACGACCCAATTTACACCTCTACTTGAACCCGCCCAGGGAAGGGAAATTCGAAGACTCTCCATCCTTGATGAGGAGTGGGGTGCCTTGCCCCTGAACTTGCCCGACATTGAGGAACGGTTACCTTGTCCTGAAGCCGCATGACACTGGGGACGGGGCGTGGTTGGGGTAGAGTGTATTGAATATGGGGCAAGGAAAGGGATGGGGTGCCCTGCCCTGAACCCACCCCGTGTCATTACTATATAATTGTTAATTATTAGTGGAATTAATAAAAATGTTATCTTTTAAAATTATTTTTATTTATTTAAAATTAATTAAAATTTTATTTAAAAATAATAAAATTTAAAAATAAAATTTTTTTAAATTACTACAAATTATTAATAAAACTAAATTTATTAAAAATTATTTATTCATATTCAATTAAGAATAATTATTTTTTATAAATCAACATTAAATGAAAAACAAAATTATTTAATCTTTTAGATTTTCCCGTACATCACACGGGTCCCTACTATATAGTAAAAGCAAATTTAAAATAGGTACGGATGTAACACCCATATTGTAGTAAATCGAATCTTTGGGCTATCTCGGCTTGTGAGAAACTGATTCTCTGTGTGAGGTTCTAAACTTGTAATGATTAAATCACACAATCAAAGTTTCCTTTGGTTAAATCTCGTTTATCCACTTGATAGATAAAAAGAAGGATTTATTCAACATATAAACCGCTGGATAGATCCGTGGAACTCAAGTATCATAAAATGTGTGAAGGGCTTAACCCCTTTTTATAAAATATATACACAATGATGCCATATATATAAGACAAAAATAAAAAATAATGAGGGTTTAGCCTTGTTTTAATTATAATTGATATTAAGCATTAATATATTTACAATGATGCCATTATATAAGACAAAAAGTAATAATGACACTTAAAAATATGTTTAACTATTAAACATTCATTAATCAACTATTAATTACAATTATATAAAACAAAAAACAAGGATTTTCGATCTGGTAATTAAATCCGTGAAAACTAATTAAGAGTAGGTTTAAGTAAATCCGACCGTGAGACTATATACAGGAGTGTTCTAGTAAATGATTCATTTTTTTTTTAAATGAAAAAATAATTGTTCATTAAACGAAAATAAAAGAAAAGCTTAATCAATTAGCCATCTCCCTACTGGAAAAAAAGAAGGCAATTCTCAAAAACCTGAGCCAACTAGAGCTGAGAGATGCATGTTAATGCATGTATAACATATATGTGATATGTGAAGCATATATATATATATATATATATATATTGCACATGCATGTATGAGAGATGTAGTTATTAGTTATTACATGTTATAGGCTCTGTGGCAATGGAGGAATGATGATGGGAATGGTAGCCCGTGTAAAGGATGTGATGGTGCAATGCTCTATGAAACCAGTAGTAGAGGAACTCCACAGGACCCACATGAACGAGTGCTGCAATAAGTATGCCATCCCATCTAAACATTGGCATTCTGGAAGCCCCAGGCAACAGAGTTATTGCAAGGTAGTATATAATACCATTAAAAATGATATTGTCATCCCTGCCACCATTAATTAGTTTCCTCATCAAACAACTAGCTAGCTGATATGTTAAGTCAAGAGAAAACAGAATTAATTAATTAATAATGGGAATGAAGTGAAGATATATACTACTAACCAGTTTCTTTCTCTGTCCACTTGTTCAAATTCGATTCCTTTATCGACTATCCTGTGTTTGCTCTTCGCAGTCATGTAACGAGCTAAGCTTATCCATATCTGGGCATGGATCACCCTCGAGAGCAAATATGGCAACATAAGAAAGTAGGCCAAATCCCTCTCTTTTTCATCCGTGGTCACAAATTGATAAGTGCTGTGAACAATCCACGGCGCCAAAACCACATACTGGACAAAACAGTAATTTGAAGCATGCATGAGTAGAAAGAACTCATCCCTCATCACCATGCAAGAATCAATGCATAAATAAAATGGAAATGTAATTAAAGGGACAGAATGAAGTTAATTCATACATACTTTGAAGTTTCCTAGCTTTTCCCATGGATATTTTGTTAGGGGACCTGGGCTTAAAGCCATCTGCTCTTCTTTAGCCTTTTGAGTTGAAGAATACTGAAGAGCAGGTTAGGTATTTATATAGGTACATGATCGAGAGAAGTGAGTTCACATGCATGCATCTGCCAAATACATGCACATGCTACTGACGATGATGACCCAAGCAAAATTAAATCACACAATAATAATATTGCATGCATTAATGATTTCGTTCCAAAAGATGTACAATACACGGGCACTTATTTAATAAGGTGCCATTTGGTTGATCAACATCCGTTGCACCGATGTCAGGGTCACTGCTCTTTCTCTCTCTTTTCCCTTCTTTAGACCTATGTGACCCAATCGATTCACTTGCTCACCTCGACCAGCTCCACCTCCTTGACCTCAAATCAATAGGAACAGACTCAACGGTAGCATTCTCCCCTTGACCTCTCTGACAACAATCTGCAAAGGCTCCATCATTGATAGCACAGAGTATACCCATCGCCTTTCCTTCTTACAACACGGTAAGTTTTCTATTTTTAAAAGTTACAAAAGATTAAGGCGAATGCCTTATTTGACCTCGTGGACGGGATGAAGATGAATGAACAGTGACGATTCTTAGTTTAAAAATTTTCCGTTAAGATATCTCATTTCGCTGGCGAGATGAGAATGCCCTTATTTGACCGTGTTCATTTTAAATTTTCTGTTAAGCCCTTATTTGCTACCGAAGAATGCCGTTAAGATGATTGGGCTTAATGGAGTATCTCATTTCCATTAAAAATAAGGGCTTTCGTTGGCCAAATACAAAGGAGGAAGACGAATGCCTTTATTTGATATTTTTCAAAAAAAGATATCTCATTTGGCTATTATATAAAAAATATTATTTTTATTGATATTAAGGGCAATTTAATGTCTAGAAACTTACATTCTCTCTCATTGAATTCTACATTTATACTTTTGTTTATCATTATTAAATTTCACTAATAAATTCATACACAATAATTATTAATAGGATGAAATTTTATATTTTTAAAATAAACATAGAAATGAAATCATATTTTTCATCTAGGTGGTGGGTAATTAGTTCAACCATTTGGGTCAAATGGATAATTTCATGATGTCATAAGTAAATATTACAAATTTAAAAATATAAAAAATACTTTTGTTTATCATCATTAAATTCCACTAATAAATCCATACACAATAATTATTAATAGAATAAAATTTTATATTTTTAAAATAAACCTATAAATGAAATCATATTTTCCATCTAGGTCATGGGTAAGTAGTTCAACCATTTGGGTCAAATGGATAATTTCATGATGTCATAAATAAATATTATAAATTTAGAAATATAAAAAATGCAAAATATATAGAAAAATTTTTGAAAAAAAACTGGAAATATTTCTATTATTATATATTTGTCATATTAAAAAATAACTATAATAAAATAGACATAATTTTATTAATGATGGACATCAAATATACAACTTAAAACTAATAGGAAATTAAACTATCTTCCTATCTAGTGGGTGGGTTAGTGGTTCAACCTTTTAGGTCAAATAGGTTAACCCATGATGTATAATTAAAAATAAATTTTTTAAATAGAATAGTATAAAAAAAATATGAAACAATTTTGGGCACATCTATAATATTATATACAAATAATATAAACAAAAATAACTATGATAAATAATAATTATTTTATCAATAATATAAATGAAATGCAAAATTTAAAAACACTTTGAAAATGAAACCATTTCCATATCTAGATGGGAGGTAGGTTAATGATCTAACATTCTGGGTCAAATGGGTCAATCTATGATGTCATAACTAAGTAACGAATATTAAATACATACATACATATATACATACATGCACATATATATATATATATATATATATATATATATATATATATATATATATATATCAAAGAAAAATATAAGCTTTGTATAAAGCATTTTGATACAATTCTATTGTTATATATTCACCATATTAAACAAAAGTAAATGTGAAAATAACAATTACTTTTATCGATGATGAAAATGGAATACATAATATAAAATCAACTGAAAAATCAAAATGGTTTTTCAATCCAAGTGGTGGGTTAGTGGTTAAACTATCCATGTCAAATGGATGCTATTATTAAATAATAAAATACATAAAATTCTAGAAAATTTAGAAATTTGTTGATAATTTTGGGTACATTCAATAATATTATATATTCATCATATAAAAAAGTGTGATTAATGAGAATTATTTTTATTAATGATACAAAAGGGATAAAAATTAGAATAAAAAAATAAAGAGCATTAATATCTAACACATGACCCAAATAACCTTGTCAAATGGTTCAATAATTTAATTAGCTAGGTCATCGTACGCCAGTGATTTGGTAGGGATGCAAACAGATCAGATCAGATTTGAATCTGAATCCAATCAAGATGCCAAATATTCGAATATGATACGATCTGATTTAATTTTTATAAAAGTAATAAATTATTAAAAGAAAAAGAAAAATATAACAGTTGAAATGAAAAAACAAAATATATAAGTATTTTTTAAACTATTTCCATCATATATAAAGTTTACAAAAATGCAATATAAATAACATGTTTATAGATAAATAATAAATAACATATATATTATATATTAATAATATATATACTATATATATATATATATATAAATAATTGATTTGACCACAATATTAAAAACCAATGTTCAAACAATATATTGGAATTGCATTTCCTCTTGGTAAATAAGTGATTTTATTATCTCATAAATTAAATAATAAAAATAAAAATATAGAATTTTTTATAAATTTTATAAAAAAAATTGAACATACATTAATATTATATATTCTTCATATTAAACAAAAATATGTTTGAAAAATGAGAATTGTTATTAGTAAAGATAGAAATGGACAAAATACAAAGAAAAAATGAATTAATGTCTTAATCATAGTACATTTTCCTATTAAATAGGTTAACGGTTCAACCAATAAGGTCCTATGGTTGCTGATTATTATCATCAGCATCATTTGATATTGCTACATGCAAAAATAAATTTGAAAATAAGATTTACTTTTATTGATGATGAAAATGCAATACATGATTTAAAATCAACAAAAAAAGTGGGTTTTCCATCCAATTGGTGGGTTAGTGGTTCAACTATCCATGTCAAATGGATCAATACATGATGTTATTATTAATTAATAAAATACATGAAATTCTAGAAAATATAGAAATTTGTAGATAATTTTGGGTACATTTTATAATATTATATATTCATCATATAAAAAAAAGTGTGATTAATGAGATTTGTTTTCATTAATAATAGAAATGGGATAAAAATTAGGATAAAAAATACAAAGCATTAATGTCTAACACATGACCCCACTAACCATGTTAATTGGTCCAATGATTTAATTAACTAGATTATTCTCAGCAAGTGGTTTGGTAGGGATGCAAACAGATCAGATCGGATTTAAGTCAGGGTAAATTCAAATTCTATTCGATCCGAAGATCTGATCAGATCTCATAAATATTGGTTCGAATCTAAATCCGATCAAGATGTTGGATATTCAAATCTGATACGATCCGATTTAATTTAAAAAAATAATAAATTATTAAAAGGAAAAGAAAATATAATAGTTGAAATAAAGAAAAACAAAAATATATCATCATATAAGAAGTTTAGAAAATTCAATATAAATAACATATTTATAAATAAATAATAAATGACATATATATTATATATAAATAATATATATATAATTGATTTGACCACAATATTAATATTCAAACAATATATTAGAATTGCATTTCCTCTTGGTAAATAAGTAATTTGATTATCTCATAAACTAAATAATAATTAATAATAAATAAACATATAGAATTTTTTTATTTTATAGAAAAAATTTAACATACATTAATATTATATATTCTTCATATTAAACAAAAATATGTTTGAAAAATAAGAATTATTATTAATAAAGATAGAAATGGTTAAAATACAAAGAAAAATGAATTAACGTTTTAATCATAATCCATTTTCTTGGTTAAATAGATTATTGATTCAACCACTAAAGTTATTAATGTACATTTTTACTAGTTTTGTTAAAAGTATCAATTTCAAACTTATAATTCCTTTATTTCTCTGAAAACTTCCACTGTATGTTCCTCTAGTTTTAGCAGAGGTGTTTACTTATCGTTTAGCAAATCCAAAAAATGTTCGAACAACACTACTACCTCTGATATGGAGAACAAAGCTTTAGTGCTTCCAGTCGATATAAAATTTGTATTGAGATCCAATAAACATTGGCTTTTGACGAAGATCCCTCGTGAGAACCGAAGCCTGTAACTATCATTATTGGATTTTGGATTCGGGAAGGTACTACGAATTTTAATCCTTTATATGTTATATGCTTTCTTTTATTTCACTAATTTATTTGCGATTAAAGTAGCAAGAGATAAATGTCTGTCTTGTTTATTGAAATTCAGTTTTGATATGGAAGCATTGGAATTTCACTCATTCACGGACATTCTTCAATTAAAGAAAGTCAAAATAGAATAAAAAATGGCATATAAGCTCTTGGGAAAGATGGCTTATATCTTCTATGAAGATAGGATGATATGTGAAATTGGATCATAAAAGTGTGGTTGTCTTAATGCAACTAATGAGAAAATCAACGAACTGTTTAGTAGTGAAAAGTAATTGGCTATTATACCTTTAAACATAATAGCCTTGGTAATTTTATCTGAGTGCTGATGGAGTGCTGTGTGTAGGACAGGAAATTTGTTTAGAAAGTCAAATCATAAATGTATGTGGTTGGTACTCAACCAAATTGTGGACCTAAAGCTGCCCATGGTTTCTACTTTCTATAAAAGAAGTGGTGTTTACGGGGCTCTGCACTCTGCAAGTTGAATTTGGGAGTTGAGAGAGTTAAAGAGCATTAATTTTGGGGGTTTCATGGGACCCGAAGCTGGCAAGCTGTCGTGTGTCAAATCTGCCAGTTCATCACAGTCCTTAGGTGTC
This sequence comes from Nelumbo lutea, assembly GCF_056320005.1. Classification (NCBI taxonomy): domain Eukaryota; kingdom Viridiplantae; phylum Streptophyta; class Magnoliopsida; order Proteales; family Nelumbonaceae; genus Nelumbo; species Nelumbo lutea. The sequence goes on along the minus strand of NC_142684.1, from coordinate 197,990,901 downwards.
AGATCAACAAGCAATGCAAAGTGAAGCATTTTATCTTATTTTATTTGGTTTTGTCAAATGGCAAATTCTAATTAAAAAAAATAAAAAAATGGCGAATGGATAATTCTAATAACAAAAATTACAGGCAAAAATCCATGGTTTTTAAAAACAAAACGGTCAGGGACCATTTTTCGGTTAAGCTGTTCAACCGTCCGAATCGAACGGTTCGACCAGTTCAACCCATGACATCATAAAAAATTAAAAATACAAAATATATTTATAAATAATAAAAAATAGAATAAAATTAAATAAAAAACAAAAAATACAAAAAATAAAGCTATCTAAATAAAAATTATAATAAGGTGCCAAACACATAGATAATATAAAAATAAAATACAAAAAAAAACACAAAAAATACAGAAACATAAAACAGAAAATTACAAAAAACACAGAAAACAAAAACAAAAAATTGCAAAAAAAATTACAGAAACAAAAACAAAAAAATAAAACAAAAAAGTGTAGAAAAATACAAAAAAAAAATACAGAAAAAAACACAGAAACAAGAACAGAAAAATAAAACAAAAAAGTGCAGAAAATACAGAAAATACAAAAAATTGCAAAAATAATATAGAAAAAAAAAACAGAAAAAAGAACTGTCTTTTCCAATAGACTTCTACATCTACATCCTACTAACCCCAACCACCCCTACCTTCTTCTCGCATCTGGCATCCCTCCCATCACACCCAGTGAAACAGCTGACTTTTGCTAAAAGGTGGACTCCTCTGCTTCAAATTCAGCCCCTTGATACTCTTGATACCCATTCCATAGGCATTCCTCCTTCAAATTCAGCCCCATTTTGTCTGCCAGAGCATGTTAACTTTTCTCTTGATCCTGATGACTTGCAAGTCTTCAAGCACTCCAGAATACTAGATCTGATCTTGCATCCTTCCCGATCATGACCTAACCTGCTGCAAATGAAGCAAAAACAGGGCAGTTGCTCATGTATGATGAGAACTTCCATCATCACCCCATTAATAAACCTAAAAGGCACAGATTGGATAAGCAGATCCAGCACGCTGATCTCCACTTTCACCCTTGTGAACTTGGACTACTTTTTTTATCAATGACACAAACTTGGACCACTTCTTAGTTTCTTCCATGGTTAGCGGAAATGGTTTACCAATTCTTGCAGTGATATTCAGGACAACCAGCACCATTAGGTACTCTAAAGGCAGACCATAAATGTGGAACCAGAACATGCTCAATCAAGCTTGTACGAGTCAGCAATCTTGTTCAGAACACACTGCTGAAGGATGATGAGATCCTTCTCATAGAACTAGGGCCCCTTCTTCCAAATAGTATCAAAAGAAACTTTTATCTGGAAATTGAATTAAGTAGGATCTGGCCATAAACTTGGAAACTAAAATTCCAGAGAACTCATTCCAAGAATTAGTGTCGCTTAGACAATATCAGATAGCACCCTCACCACCGTCAACCAAAATCCATCCAGAATCTTGACAGATCTCTGACATGCTCCAAGAAACAGATCTCTGTCGAGTGCCGGTAATGGTGGTGTCAGAATGGACTCGCCGCCGGTGGGCTCAGGCTTGGTCGCAGTCAAGTTTCCGCTGCAAGTGCTGCTCCAACTTGCAGAATCGCCAAGTCGGCCGGACAAACTTGTCGCCCGCCGATGCAAACTTGGTCGCAGGCAACCTCGTCGTCCGCCGCTGCAAGTGCTGGCCGCCGCAAGGCCCGCAACTCTTACTACTGCTTGCAAGTGCTGCCCGCTTCCTGCAAGCTCGCCATCGCCGGTCGCCGTTGGTAGGTGTGTGTCGCCGTCGGACGCCGGAGGTGCTGGCTGCCGCAGGGTGTGAGGATTGAGAAGAGGGAACTAGGGAAGGGTTAGAACGAAAATGGGTTCTAACCCTAAAGCTAAAAGGACTAAACATTCGAACTGGGTTGGGGTCTTTGGGGATATAGAAGGTATTTTATTTTTTGTTTTTTTTTTTATTTAAAACATTGAAAATAAAAAGAATAACCCACGAACCGCTGCCCCAAGTCAAACGGTTTAGCGGTCCGACCGCCCATGTCAGCGGTTTTCTGGACCTTTTCAATGGTTTTTGGAAATTTCCAATTTTTAGTAAAATCGAACCTAGGGGCTGACCAGTTATCGGTTTTTTCGGTTCGACCATTTGGTTTGGTCTTGTTTTGAAAACCATGATTGATACGACCCGAAAACAGAACCATTCTGGGCACCGGTTTGGGTTGACAGTTTGACTATCCGTTTCGAAGAAATGGCTCGATCTGACAACAAAAATTAAAAAAAAAATAAAAAATGGCCAAAAACCATTGAATGGGTCAATGAGTCGACGGTTCGACCACCTATTCAATGGGTCGTTGACCAATTCAACGGTTTTTGGCCAGGGAGTGGGATTGGGATAAAATGGAATCAGTTGCTTGGATAGATCCCAATTAAAAAAAAATTAAAAAAAAATCAAAACCATTGAACAGGTCGACAGTTCGACTACCCAGGTCAATGGGTTGTTGATCGATTCAACAGTTTTTGGCCGGGGACCGGGATTGGGCTAAAACAGAACCGGTTGCCTAGACGATTCCTGGGTCGAAATGTCTGTCTGTCCGGGTCAACGGCGGCTCAAAAACCATGGCTTTTTATGCTTTGGGATTTTCACTATTAAAAGGTTTCTTCTACTATTGGCTTTATTCAAGCGTGTGGGGTATTCCTTTTTTTCATTTTCCGCTTTTGTTTTTGTTTTTGTGTGTTTGGTCTTCTTCTTCAACAAAAATTATAGGCAAAAAATTGAGCGTGTGAGGTCCATTAAGCAGTATCATACGTGTTATGTCATTCGAGCGTGTGACTCATATAACTCAAAAACGGAATCGTTCTGGCCACCGGTTTTCAGGTCGATGATTTGACTGTCCAATTTGAACGGACGACCTGTTCTAACAAAAAAAATTAAAAAAAATGGCCAAAACCATTGAAAGGATCAACGGGTCGATGGTTCAACCGCCCAGATCAATGGGTCATTGACCGATTCAATGGTTTTTGGCCAGGGATTGGGATTGGGATAAAACGGAACTGGTTGCCTGGATGGTTCCCAATTAAAAAAATGGTCAAAACCATTGAACAAGTCAGTGGGTCGACAATTCAACTGCCTCGATCAATGGGTCATTGATTGATTCAATAGATTTTGGCCAGAGACTGGGATTGGGGTAAAATGGAACCATTAACCTGGACAGTTCCTGGGCCGAAATGTCCATCCATCCAGGTCAATGGTGGTTCAAAAACCATGGTTTTTTTATGCTTTTGGATTTTCACTATTCAAAGGTTTCTTCTACTGTTGGCTTTATTTGAGCATGTACAGTCTAGGGTTTACCACCATTTTATTTCTTCCCTTTTGTTTTTTCTTTGGGTTTTCTTGTATAATGTTTTTTTTTCTTACAAAATGATCTGCTTTGTCTCTTTCTTTGATTGCATGTATGTTTAGCTCCGTCTCAAAGCAAAACTTTGGACTCGATTTTCTAATTTTTTTTTCCTTGGCTTTTTCCATTTTAGTGGATTTACCACCATTTTTTTTGTGTTTAAGTTCACTTTGGATTTATCTTTTAAGGTTTTGGAATCCCTTGCAATGTGCACTATTCCCATGACTATGACTACAAAGTTATTTGGTCTAATTATTGATATCTAGAAAAATGACCCAAAAATGGAATTGTTCTGGTCACCAGTTTCCAGGTCGATGGTTCGATTGTCTGGTTCGAATGGATGGTCCATTATGACAACAAAAATTTTAAATAAAAAATAATTAAAAAATAAAAAAAGGGCAAAAACCGTTGAACGAGTCAACGGGTAGATGGTTTGACTGCTTGGGTCAATGGGTCATTGACTGATTCAACGATTTTTAGCTAGGGACCAGGTTTGGAGTAAAATGGAACCGGTTGCCTAGACGGTTCTCGAGCCAAACCGTCCTACAGTTCGGGTCATTGGTATCAACTAGATCAACTGGTATTCAGTTGGATTGTTTCATCACTTATTGAGGATATCCTAGCTCAGGTCATAGGTATGTCCTCATCCTCTGAAGTTTAGACTGCATTGGAGGAGTCGTTTGCTACCCACTCACGCTCTAGAGCTTTACAACTAAAGAGACAACTCTAGAGTATCAAGAAAGGTACTCTTTCTATTTCTGAATACATATAGAAGGGCAAAGGTATTGCTGACAATCTTTTTGTTGTTTCTTAACCTGTCTCTTGACAAGATCTTGTTATGTGTATTTTGAGTGTACTCGGATCTGAATATGAGTCCATTATTACTGCTATTGCTAATAGACCTGATTTTGATAGACTGCAAATTGCTGATGTTGTTGGCCAATCACTCAATCATGAGTCTTGGCTAAAAAAAATCATTTTATTAAATCTGATGATGGAGCTGAAGGGGTGAGAGATCCATCATATGGATGGCTGAACCCTATAGGTAGGTTGGACGAAATTTCAAAAATTGCTCTCTCTCTCATGTGGGAATCACATTCCCTATGTTAGAAAACTGCATTTTCAATGATCAATCTTGAACCCAAACTGAACCAGATCTGAAACCAAAAGGTAGGAGAGAAATATACCTGATATAGAGTAGTAGTAACTCCCAACGAAGGTGTTCACGCCCAAGGAAAACGCCCAAAACTGCTCCCACTGAAGATGACACATCGTAGGGTGGAGCAGAATCAGCAGGTGGTTCTTCAGTAAGAACCGAACTCTTCAGCAAGAATTCGGTGAAGGGTGAGTGAGCACGACTTCAGATCAGTTTTTCACCAAAAACTGATATTAAGAACCTTTCTTGATCACTCCTACAGGTGGAGATCGAACTAGCAATGGCAGCAGCAATAAAGGAGGCAAGAGCAGAAGATGGCGTCAGTCCAACTGTAGTTGTCTTCTCTCTTGTTGATGCTTTCTCTTTGCCTTCCTCTTCTTTTTACCCAATTTGTCGGCTTCAATGAGCATGGCAATGGGCTCATCCTTCTTAATCAGTTCCTCAACCCTCTACAACATATTGCTGAGTTCCTGGATGCTAACATTTAGCTTGTTCATGTTATAGTTCATGATGAACTGATTGAAGGAAGGAGGCAAAGAATTTAGGATGGCATCCACCTTTGTGACATGGTCAAGCCTGGATCCAAGAGCCTCAAGTTCATTAATATAACCCATCATCTTGAGACAATGGTTATGAACTTGTTGGTTCTTGGACATCTGTGCGGTCATGAACTGCTTCAAGATGTTCTGCCGAGTAGAACGATTCTGCTCTTCGTACATCGTCCTTAAACTATCCAAGATATCCTTGGACAATTCGATCTGATCGACTGTCGCTGTATTGGATTATCCAATGAGGCTATGATGTAGCAGTGGGCAAGGGAATTTTTCTCTTCCCATTCCTGGTAGTCCCTCCTACGGGCCTCAGAAGCCCCATCACTCGGACATTTTGGGGCAGGATTCTTAACTACTTTGTCCAGTTTTTTAGAAGTCAGGACCAACATAAGATTACGGTACTAGTCAGCGTAGTTTGGGCCCTTAAGTTTGTTGTTATCCAACAGTTTAGCGAATTGTCCATTTGTCATTTATGAGAAAAAGCAAATATCAATCCACAACCTAATTTGATTCATGTTATCTACACAGATATGGATTTTAATCTCTGTTCCATTCCCATTTATTCATCTCTGATATTTCCCTCCTATCTCAGTGACGGAGACTGTGAATTATGTCTCTGGAAATGTGGGAAATCACATAGGGTGCATGGAGCCAACTGTTTCAACTGCATAACCCCACCACCTTTTTGTGAATGATCATATCCACTCATCTTATGAGCTTTCCCTTTGGCCTCTGTCAGACAAGGCTCATTGCCATTTTAGGTTAAACATTTCTGTCCAGTGAGTGCTCACCCATCATATTCATAAACGCCAAGGTACCGTGAGAGAGTTTTCCATTTTAGGATAGGCCCCTCCCATATCCGTCTATGACGCCCCTATCATCTTATGAAACATTTCAACAGATCCAGCAACAAATGGATAGCCCAATTTTATGGTGCGTTTCCTCATTACTGAAGGACCCATCTTCATGCTAATGATGGAAGGCCTTTAGAGAATTCGTCATATGAATCTCCCTATCACATGCACTCATATTTCAGGAGGGAACAAAATTATTATGCCCTAGTTTTATTTAGGTCAAACCAAAGTGGCTCCCACTGAATTTCATAAAGCTAGATTTCGGTGGGCCCTAAACGGCTAGGGTTCCGCACGATTCCTCTTGGGGAGGTGTGGGGACCACCACGAAAGGAGATCATCCAATGATCTTAAGGGCAGCATGAAAATGATGTGCATTCAACCATGGTGTGCGCAAGAGCCACTGTCATATCAGCATGGGCCAAGTACTTATGGCCCATGAACGTTGCACATCACACATCCACACATCACATGCATGAATAAAATTGATCCAATCAATTAATATCTATAAAACCCATTATTAAAGCCTAATTATTATCCATAATATTTCAGATTAATGTTATCTAGGTATATGGGCTGAATAGCAGTGAGCAGTTCGGCTCATATAGCTTTCGTGCAGTTAATGGGCTTAAGCAGTTTTAACACATTAAAACTGGGCTTTACAAGTGTGGGCCAAATTATATCTTGCAATTAACTATCAATCCCTTGACCCAAGAGTGAAAAATTAGGGTTGAGAACAGCCCCCATTGAACCACAGATTTGGTCCAACCAGTTTGGTCCAATCTTGTTCAAATGGGTCTAGGGTTTGATTTTTAATTCAAGAATTAATTCAAAATTTGATCTGAAATTAAATTACTGATTAAAGACAATCAAGAATCAGTACTAGGGATGTTCTTAGATCTGCTACCTGCAAAACTGATGTTAGATTACAGTTTGCACTTTCTCAAATTGCAAATCGCAGATAGCGAAACCCTAATCTAGGAAATCTCCTCCTTCTACGCGATCAGCTTCAAACTTGATTAAAATAAAATAGGAAAACCCTCATTTTCTATTAATATTACATCAAATCGAATTCCTATACATTCAGTCCAGAAAATAAAAAAAAAATTAATTACAGACCCAAAGTAAAAGAACTGCAAATTGTAGTTTTCCTACGCCATTAAAGAATGCGATCTCCACCGTATGAACATCCCATAAATCAAAATAAATATAAAGAAAAATTCTAAATATACATCAGATTTAAAAGGTTTGATTTTATATCAATAGCCCTTAATCTGGGAACCGATTTCCCAGAAAATCAATTATTTGCGCAAATCGGGTAGAACACCTTCTGCCCATTTGCGCAGTTTCAGATTTGATCAATTTTGGTTCAAGATTTGAACATGACTCTGATACCACTAAAGGGATGAGAGATCCATCATATGGATGGCCGAACCCTATAGGTAGGTTGGGCGAAATTTCAAAAATTTCTCTCTCCCATGTGGGAATTACATTCCCTATTTTAGAAAACTACATTTTCAAGGATCAATCTTGAACCCAAACCGAACCAGATCTGAAACTAAAATGTAGGAAAGGGATATACCTGATATGGAGTAGTAGTAACTCCCAACGAAGGTGTTCATGCCCAAGGAAAATGCCGAGGACTGCTCCCACTGAAGATGACACAGCGTAGGGTGGAGCAGAATTAGTAGGTGGTTCTTCAGCAAGAACCGAACTCTTCAGCAAGAATTCGATAGGGGGTGAGTGAACACGACTTCAGATTAGTTTTTCACCAAAAACTGATATCAAGAACCTTTCTTGATCGCTTCTACAGTTGGAGATCGAACTGGCAATGGCAGCAGCAATAGAAAAAGACAAGAGCAGAAGATGGCATTAGTCCAACTGTAGCTGTCTTCTCTCTTGTATCTGTAAGACTGAGGGATGAACTGGGGTTCGCCCTCCTCCTCTATTATAGCCTTAAAGAGAGGTTCTCCTAATCTCATTAGGAGTTTCTTAATCCAAATCTTGTATTTAGATCTGGACTCTCTTTAAGAGATAAGGATAATCCATTATCTTATTTGCAAATAAAGATCAACCCTCCTAATCTTATTAGGAGTTTCCTAATCCAAATCTTTATTTGGATCTGGACTCTCTGAGTGGATAGGGATAACTTCCTATCCTATCTGTTGATCTAAATCCCATAACTGCCCCTCTTTAATTTAATCAAATTAAACCGGTTCGAATTGGGCTTTAGGCCCATTAAGTCCATATGCTCATTCGGCCTCCAACTACTGACCAATTGGGTATCCTTGTATGGCGTCGGACCCAAACATTGATCTACACATCAGCCACATGGGTTCAATGTAGCCTCTGTTACAAGGCCTGGCCTAATTCACTATAGAAGGTAATGAACCCCTGAGACCATCACCATGGGCTCTTAATGGGCCCAACACTTATACTAAATGGTCCTTGGGTCAAGCCACCTTATAAAAACCCAAGGATTGTGGGAAGATGTAAAATTAGCCCATCAGGTATTACCCTCAATGGTCTTACACTTAACCTCTCAGCCCGTAATGATCAAACACTGCCCGACAAGAGATGACATCTCCCTTAGCTACAAGGAACAGTGCTGCACTCTCTTCTCACATGGATCCCGGGAATTAAAACCTTTTGCAAACATTTTGAAACCATAATATATACATGTATATCTCTATATAAATATATTTTGCAAAAAAAATTTCAAAGGTTGAAATCGGCTACAAGGAATAGTGTTGCACTCTCTTCAAGGCAAGTCACCATATGAACTTTTATTTCAGCGCCCACCAGACTACTCTTTGCTTCGCACTTTTGGTTGTGCATGTTATCCTTTCATGCATCCATACAATAGACATAAAATGGATTTAAGATCTCCCCTCTGTATATTTTCAGGGTACAACTCCTCTCACAAGGGGTACCTTTGCTATGATATCAAGACAAGATGACTCTATATCTTTCGCCATGTTATTTTTTTATGAAGATTTGTTCCTTGGCTTAACACTGCTAGCTTTAGCTTCAGAACCCAATCCTACTGGCGTCCATTTTCTTCCAGTTTGTGTAACTCAGCAACCAAACCCAATTCCTGCAACTTCATTGGCATCCTAGTCAGCTTCTAGGACTGATCTACCCAGATCCGATACCAGCAATAATGATGATGTAAACGCTGGTCCTGCTTCTTCTTTAGGTGAACTTCCATGCACCTGACCTCAGACTTGGTTGGTTTAGGACCTGATGGACTCCACACAACCTGTTCTTGCTCTAGTTCAGCACACTCATACTATGGTGACCAGGTCCATGTGCTCTAAAGCTTCTTTAGCTACTCGGTACCCTCTTCCCCTTTGTTATACTATTTCTGTTGCTGCTACTAAGTCTGAACCGAGCAGTTACTCCCAAGCCTCTAAACATCATCATTGGCGTGAAGTGATGTCTAAGGAGTTTGAGGCTCTTGTTCAGAACAAGACTTGGAATCTTGTTCCATATCATTCCTCAATGAATGTGGTAGGTTCTAAATGGGTTTACAAGATCAAATGGAAACCCGATGGATTTGTGGATCGCTATAAAGCTCTACTTGTTGCTCAAGGCTTTATGCAAATCTCGGGTGTGGATTTCTCTGACACATTTAGCCCTGTTGTTAAACCCACCACCATTTGTACTATCTTCTCTCTTGTCGTTTTCCATCAGTGGGTTATTCGGAAACCAAACTTTGACAATGCTTTTCTTAATGGTCTTGTTATTGAAAACATTTATATGCGACAACCTAAGAGTTTTGAGGATGCAGATCGACCCAATCATGTGTGCAAGTTGTCCAAAGCCCTCTATGGACTTCGATAGGCTCCTCGAGCTTGGTTCTCACGCCTTAGCTTTGAGCTTGTTGAACTAGGTTTTCGTACCTCTAGTTGTATGTGGATGATGTTATACTTACTAGCACTTCCTTGGCTATTATTCGTTATGTTATTACCAATCTGATCCGTATGTTTCAACTCAAGGACCTTGGTGATCTCCACTATTTTTTTGGTATTGAAGTACACAAGGATCACACTGGGCTTTATCTCTGCCAACGCAGGTACATTATTGATATTCTTCATCGTGCAGGTCTGGATGGTGCTAAACCTCTCTCTACTCCTATGGCGACAAGTGCTAAACTCTCTAAACTTCATGGGTCTCCTCTCTTTGACCCATCTCAATACAGGAGTATTGTGGGAGGGCTGTAATATCTCACTCTCACTCAGCCTAACATAATCCCACTGATGAACATTGGATAGCAGTCAAGTGCATTCTTCGATATCTCAAATATACCCTAGATCACGCTTTATTCTTCTCTTCTTAGTCCACTTCTAGTCTCATGGCTTTCTCTAATGCTAATTGGGTCAAATGCCCTGATGACTGCCAGTCCATTGGTGGCTACTGTGTTTATCTTGGTTCTCATCTAGTGAGTTGGAGTGCTAAGAAGCAGCAAACTATTGCTAGATTCAGTACAGAAGCGGAGTTTCGATCTCTCGCAAATACTGCTAAAGAATTGATTTGGTTGCTGCCTCTTTTACAGGACCTTGGAGTTCAGCTTCCATCTGCTCTATCACTTTATTATGATAATGTCGGAGCCTGTTATCTTGCAGTTCATCCAATCTTCCATGCTCGGACTCGTCATATAGAAGTTGACTTTCACTTCCTATGGGATCATATTCTCAAGAAGACTCTCCAACTGCATCATGTTTAGTCTTTGCATCAGCTAGCTCACATTTTCACAAAACCATTTGCTTCCCCTCGATTTTCATCTATTGTGCACAAGCTGCATGTGCTCCCAATGCCCATTCGCTTGAGGGGGCGTATTGAGGATAACCCTACTACCACATCATCAAATGCAACCATGTTGTCAAATAGATCTCCATCTATAGATGTAACTCTCTCCAAATTGAGATAGAACTCAACTAACTAGATGAATCCTATCAGATAGAGTTTAAATCTAAGATAAACTCTATCTGATAGAGTTCAATGTTATCTGACACTCTCTAATTATTGTTGTACTCAAACTGTACTGCTCCATCTATAAATATACAAGGTTTGAATGGTTATCCATCCCATCGAACCATTCTCAATTTGTTTGGTTTCTCTACCTCTTGTTTATTTCCTTAACTGGATATACCAAGATACAATTACCAAGTAAGAAATTAATGTATATATTCTTCACTTCTTTTTTTTTTCTTTTTACTCTTTTTATGAAAAAAAATGATGATTATGTACACTTCATCTTTTAAAAGTAAGAAAAATAATTAATTGCAAATTTTGTCATTACAGTATTTGTTATCCTGGAAAAGAAATGCAATCAATACTTTGATTGAGAAAAACATACTAGAGGCTAATGAGGCGGGAGTAAAGGTGATGAGTTTAGGTCTTCTAAACCAGGCAAGTAGCTAATAGTTGTGCTTTCTATTGTTTTGTTATTACAGCTAGGAAATTTTCTCATCATTTCTTTTCTTCTACAAAAAAATAAAAATAAAAATAAAAAACCATTTTTTATTTCAAATTTAGGCTTGATTAATTTCCCAGGATTAATTCCAGATATCCTACACTACTTTTCTGTTGTATAAATGGGGTACAAGAAAACTATTCTGTTCAGCCACTTCAGCTGTTATTCAACGGCCCCTTAGATTTGCTGCATTGATTAAGTATATTTATTGCTATTAATATAATAAAAGAAGTTAGTTAATTAAGATAGCAGCAACAAACACTAAGTTGGGTAATGGGTCTATTGTTTTGTTTTGTTTCTGCTTTTTCTCCTTCATTTGTTCAAGTGGATGTATGGGTTTTCTTCTTCTCATTGAACAGAAAGGAATTAGCAGTTGTATTATTCTCTAACATATCTCTCAGAGAGGAATTGAATGGAAATGGCGAACTCTATGTTCAGAGACATCCAAAACTCAAGAGCAAGATAGTGGATGGTAGTAGCTTAGTGGTTGCTATTGTACTTAATAGCATTCCAAAGGGAACACAGCAAGTACTCATAAGGGGGAAACTTTCTAAAGTAGTTTCAGCCACTTCCTTTCTTTTTTTCCGAGGAGTGATCCAGGTACATTCTTTCCTTCTTATTGATGCTATCATTTGATTTTGAATGTGAAATCAAGTGATTTCAGCTCTTGAAAACATTAAAGATTAATTGATTCCAATAAACTGGAATTACAATGTGAGGTTCGATGTGGGCAGTTAATGAAATTTAATTAGCTAGCTATAGTAAGTTAATCCAATATTAAATCTTCACCAAGTAGGTAAAATATAGGCTTAGACATCATACAAGACTGCTCACACCGTTCGCACTAAGTAGGTAAAATATAGGCTTAAATTTAATTCTTAGAAATTAAGAAATAATGAAATTTCTTTTTGATTTGTATTATCTCTTTTTAGCCCAAAAGAATTAGGGTAAAGATTTAAACATACCCTAAGTTTTTATAAATTGACTTAAACATACCTTAAGTTTTGTAAAAAGACTCAAATATACCTTGTGGATTAACCACACATACCCTCCATAAATAAAAAAGGCACATTAGAAGTTATTTAAAATATGAAAAATCCTATTTTGCCCTTTTGGGATGAAGAAGAAGAAAGAGGAATAATATTGGAAGATAGAAGAGAAAAAAATGGCCAATGAACTGGTTTAGTTTACACACACATAGAGCTGTCAATTGCACCAGATTTGGTCCAATCCGGTCCAGTCCAACATTGGTCCATTTACAAATGGATTGGACCAAATCCGGTCCAAACCCCATATAAACCGGATCCAATCCAATCCAATTGAAATGCAAATGGACCAGATTGGACCCAATCCAATCCAAATTAAATGTTTTCCTTAGAAAATATTTTCCCTACAAAATATTTTGGTTGCAACTAAAATAATTAAGGGAAACAAAATGTTTTCCTCAAAAAATAATACTCAATAAGGAATAAATCATTTCCCTAGCTTCTCAGAAAATAAAAACAAAATGGTTTTCACCTCCATTTTCAATCAAACACCAAAAAAAACAATCATTTCCTAAAGAAATTGTTCATATCAAGAGAACCACATCCTGGTGCAACACTTGGCGGACTTCACCAACTTAGCCATTCCATATTAAGAGTCCTTAGGAAAATTCCAATTAACCATCTTGACAAGTTCTTAAGCAACAAATCTACAAGAGCTACTGCATACTGTTCTTGTGCAGGTTATTACTTATCAATCGAATCCAAACAGATTCTTCTTTCTGAGGAGCCACTAGCCAGGTACACCCCCCATGATGAACATCCCGAATAATGTGAGCACTTTGCTTTGTGGGTGTATGGACACATCCCAAATACTTCCCTCCCTAAAATTTGTTGATTCTCTGAGGAACCATGGTTCTGCACTCTGCAAATTTTACTTATTTTGTACACATGGAAACTTCACAGTTCATAAAAGTTGTGATGACATGGGGGCCTACAACTTTGATGCTTGTACTTTGTAGTGGGAACTATGATGACATGGAGGCCCACAATTTGATATATGGTGGCTATAAATCACTCGGGGTATTACATTCTCATAGGGTTGTCATTAATTTGTCGGGTCCAGATGTAATAGTCACATTAGATAAGCACAATGAGTGAGCACATAATAGCTGTGTGACACATGTCCCCGGTTAATGCGCTTTTCATCCAAACGTTTTTACTCTGTTAAATAGGAATTATCTATTATTTTATTATCTTTGTCAAAATAATTAAATCACTCAGGGTATTACATTCTCATTTTATGATTCGGGAGTCAAGTCAGTAGCCTTATAGCTAATCATGATTTAAAACTGGATGAAGTGCTAACCCCCTCCCCTTTCTTTCATTGATTTGACTTGGCTTTCATACGTGTCAACACTTTTAAGCATTGATAATGTTTGTATTAGATCAACATATCACTTTGTCTCCCTTCGATAAGCTGAAGTCTTATGACTGTGATCTTGTTCCTGTAGGACTACAGGTTTGGTATGTCAATTGTGCTATTAGACAGTGTATGTCCTTAGCTCCAATCAGCATGATATACATTATGACATTTATTGTAAATGAATAAAGTACATATTTGATTAATGTTATTGTGTCGTATTTCTGTGTAATACTCTTAAACTGGACACATATGAGACTCGTGTTAGTTTAGAATCCTCACAGCCGTTGGATAGATCTGGGGAGATTTATCCTACCAAGGCTGACACTGATGTATTGCCAAGTTGGTTGGGGTGGCTTGTCTCAGCTGCCAGGGTGAGACCTAAGGTACATGCTGGGTGGGTTTTCTTGAAACCCTGAACCATACCAAAATTCTAGAATTGTCATGGACCTTGGAGATAAATGGGCAAAACTGGAATATTACACCTAACCCCTAGACTCAATTATGATACTACACTAGGTGTCGGATTTGGCTATCTTTGATGTACCAATCAGTGAGATCCTTAGAGGGGGTCAAAACCTGGGTATGTTGGGACAGTCGGAGAATTCATCTGAGTGGGTGATCATAGTGACAGAATCAGCCCCTTTCTCGGACAAAGTGAATGATTAGGAAAATACACTCTCTCTGATGGAAACCTAAACTGCCAATAGTGAATTTCAAATGTTTTTGAAATTTGGTTTTGCAAAATATATTTATATAGATATATACTTATATATTATGGTTTCACAAATTGTTTGCAAAATGTTTTAATTCCTGGGATCCATGTGAGTAGAGAGTGCAACACTGTACCTTGTAGCCGAGGGAGATGTCCTCTCTTGTCGGGTAGCATTTTATCATTATGGGCTAAGAGGTTAAGTGTAAGACCATTGATGGTTATATCTGATGGGCTAATCTTGCATCTGCCCACAGTCCTTGTGCCTTCATAAGATGACTAGACCCAAGGACCATTTAGTGTAAATGTTGGGCCCATTAAGAGCCCATAGTGATGGACTCAGGGGTTCACTGTATTCAGCAGTGAATTTGGCCAGGCCTTGTAACAGAAGATAGGTTGAACCCATGTAGCTGACGTGTAAATCAATGTTAGGGTCCCATGCCATACAAAGAGAACCAAGCTAGCTAGCATTAAAAGGAAGTGAGCCTGAAAGCAGAATGGGACTAAGGCCCATTTCGAACTAGGTTAATTGGGTTAATTAAATAGGGGCAGATTTGAGTTTGGATCAGCAGATAAGAATAAGAGGATAACTCTTATCCACTTAGAGAGTCCAGATCCAAATAAAGATTTGGATCAAGGAACTCCTAATTTGATTAGGAATAACTGATCTTTATCTACAGATAAGATAAGGGATTATCCTTATCACTTAAAAAGTCCAGATCCAAATAAAGATTTGGATCAGAAGACTCCTAATCAAATTAAGAGGTTGTCTCTTTAAGGCTATAAATAGAGAGCAGGGCAGATCTGAAAAAGACACACAACACAGAGAAGACAACTCAGTTTGACTATTTTTGCCTTCAGTTCTTTTTCTCCCTGCTCTTGCCGCCCTACCCTATTCGATCTCCAATTCTTGGAACTGATCAAGATTTGATCTTGATATTGTTTCTTTCTAGAAGAAACAATTCTAAAGTTGTGCTCACTACCCCATTCGATTCTTGCTGAAGAATCAAAGGTTCTTGGTGAAGAGCTACCTATTGATCCTACCTCATCCTAAGTTGTGTCATCTTTAGTGGAGGGATGATTTGGTATAATCTTTGGGCGTGAACACCTATGTTGGGAGGAGATTTTTTCATGGATTTCGTATCAGATATATCCTTCCCCAATCTTGGTTTTAGATTTGGTCCGATTTGGTTACAAGAACGAACCTTGAAAATGCAATTTTCTAAATTCAGAATACGTTTACCAGATGTGAGCAAAGAAATTTTTGAAAATTTGCCCAACCTTCCTGTAGGGTTCAGCCATCCATATGATGGATCTCCCATCCCTCAATGGTATCAGAGCCAGTTTCAAGTCTTGAACCAAATTAGATCATATCTGAATCTACGCAATTGGGTAGAACGCGTTCTACCCAATTTGCGCAGTTAGCATTTTTTGGGGAATTGGTTTCCAGATTTTGGGTGGATGATCTAGAAAATAAATATTTATTATTTTGTTATATTTATAGAACTGTCTATGAATGTTTCTTGAATATTTGGGTTGCACATGTGATGGAGATCGAATCTTTCTGGTGCCAAGATTGGCACACCCTGTTGTTTCTTTTCTATTCAATTTGGTCCGTAAATATTTCTTTTTTATTTTTAGACAAATTGTATAGGAATTCCATGTGAAGTAATAATAGAAAAATTAGGTTTTTCTATTTTATTTCCATCTAGAGATTGCTGGAATGCGCAACAAAGGAGAAGAAGTTTTCATAGAAAGAAGTTTTGCGATTTGCGATTTTGCAAATAATGATTCTACAATCTACGATTAATTGTTCTTTGCAGGTTTGCAAGATGTCCAAGAAAATCACAGTGCAGCCCTCTAATTTCATTTTCTTGATAATTTGATTATCTTGAATTAATTTAGTTTTTAGATCATTATTCTTGAATTAAATCTTGAACTAGACACCAAAACTTGGGCCGATTTGTACCAAATTTGGTCCAAACTGGTTAGACCAAATTGTTGGTTTTCTGACCTAAATTTGATTTAAGCTAGAGGATTGATGGCCCACTTCAAGTTTTAATTTGGTCCACCTCTGTAAAAACCCAGTTTTAATATGATAAAACTGAATCAGCCCTGATTTAGCTACATGGGCTGAATTGCTTTTTTGCAGTACAACCCATGTACCTAGATAATGTTATATGATAACATTATGGGCTCTGTTTGTTTGATACTGATTTAATCTAATTAATTAAGGGTTTTACATATATTTTAATTGACTAGATCAATTTGTTTCATGCATTTGATGTATGAATGTGTGATGTGCTACGCACATGGGCCATAAGTACTTGGCCCATGTTAATTTGATAGTGGCTCTTTCACATACCATGGCTGAATGCACATCATTGTTATGGTGTCCATAAGATCATTGGATGATGGGCCCCACATCAGCTTCCTCCCTAAGAGGAACTGTGTGGAACCCTATCCGTTTAGGGCCCACTTAAATCTAGCTTTGAAGAAACCAGTGGGAGCCACTTTGATTTAACCTAAATAAAACTAGGGCGTAATATTTCGTTCCCTTCACTGAAATATAAGTGCATGTGATAGGGAGATTCATATGATGAACTCTCTAAAGGCCTTCCATCATTAGCATGAAGATGAGTCCTTTAGTAATGAGGAGATGCACCATAAAATTGGGCTATCCATTTGTTGCTAGATATGTTGGATTATTTCATAAGATGATAGCGGCATCATAGACCGATGTTGGAGGGGCCTATCCTAAAATGGAAGACTCTCTCACGGTACCTTGGCATTCATGAATATGATGGGTAAGCACTTATAAGACAGAGGCCAAAGAAAAAGCTCAGAAGATGAGTGAATATGATCATTCATATAAGGTGGTGGGGTTATGCAGCTGAAACAGTTGGCCTTATGCACTATATGTGGTTTCCCACATTTTCATAAACATACTTCACAATCTCCGCCACTGAGATAGGAGGGAAATCTCAGAGATGAACAAATGAAAATGGAACATAGATTAAAATCCATTTCTATGTAGATAACATGAATCAAATTAGGTTGTGGACTAATATTTTCTTTTCCTTTTGTTGTGTGATTTATGCATAGTTAATTTAGGCAAGTGTACCTTAGTCAAATGTGCATATAATGATGAGAAAAGTGTCGATCCGACAAACTAGATCATAGTACCAAATCAATTTTAAACTAACCTAAGTTGAGCTTGTGAATCAATTAAATGAATAAAAATTAAGAAGAATTAAATAAAATCTAAGAACTTAATAAAAATTGAATTGACAAATGAATGTAGTTAGGGTTTAGATTTCATTAAATCAATGTTATATAATTACCTATTTAATCCAACTCAAGACCAAAATTACCTTAAGGTATATTAAAGTTATTTGCATGTGATGGTGGATTTCCCTAAATTAATTAATAAGTTTTCTCAAGTCATATTAATCCTTTATTAATCCAATTCTACCATCAAATTTCTAAGTGGTTGTCAAAAGGAAAAATAAGCATTAAGTTATTTGGAAACCTCTAATCGTAGAAGGGGAATTGATTCACTAAGCTTCCTTGATTCCCATACATGAGCTAATCATCTTTCGATATTATAGTCTATCATGCGATTTTTATTGCCTAGGGATCTAATTCATAACAATCCTTTGGTCGGTCATGCATGAATCATCAAATCATTAAAAGATTGGCCAATTATTTTAAAGCATTAAGTACAACCATAAAAATTCCTCATCCAAATAATAAAGGTCTTGAATTGAATTAAACAAAAAACTATATAACCTTAAGATCAAAATCCATCTAAACCCTAGCTAAGAGAATTTAGCTAGACATCATTAAATCCAACATACTCAAGAAAATTAGAGGAGAAACACAACAAAAGCACATCAAAGAATGAATAGAATAACAAGAAAACTTTAGCCTTTGAAGGTTAAAGACAAGTGCAGCAACTAAGCCTTCCTTCCTCTTGGATTCAGATTCTTCCTCTCCTTCTCTGACGTGTTGAACTACTTAATTCCTCTCCTTCTCTAATGTGCTGAGAGTGCTTCCTCTCTTCTTCTTTGCGGAATTTTCTTTAAGGATGTGCCCCCTTGCTTTGAGTCTATGGTCATTTTTATAGTATAGTCTCCCCTCAATTGTTTCTCAATGCAGACTCCTCATTCAACACAAATTAGGTCTCTTAGTCTTTATCTTAATTGAATTCCTATCTCTTCTGCACTGCTAACTGTCAGACCCACAACTTATAGCTCGAATTTCACTTGGTTGCGGTAGAATTAGGGTGAGTGATAAACATAAGTGTTGTAGTCCTATCTCTTAGATTTAATTATCCGTTTGAATCACCTCAATCCAAGTAATAGGCAGAAAGTTATGCCCAATATACAGGAACTATATCAAAATAGGAAATTTCCCGATTTTTGTGCATACATATCAAA
The DNA here is from genome assembly GCF_056320005.1 of Nelumbo lutea. Lineage (NCBI taxonomy): Eukaryota > Viridiplantae > Streptophyta > Magnoliopsida > Proteales > Nelumbonaceae > Nelumbo > Nelumbo lutea. Next base: position 197,971,884 of record NC_142684.1, on the reverse strand, counting down.
TCCGATTTCAATGGATTCTCTCCTTCATGGCTACATCAAGGAGCATCATTGCTGCATGGTCCTTCCTCTATGATTATCTTGATCAATTAAATCCAACTCCTATTTAAATTTTCACAATTAAATTCAAATCACCTTGCAAGACAATTTCATCAAAATTAGTGCAATACAATGCTCATCGATCAAGATCTTCCCTAGCCTTGTTGAAGCTTTAGCCGCACTTGGATGTCATTCTCCCCTCTTCTCCTCTATGAAATAGTGAGAAAATAATGACAAATAACCTTTGAAAGTCGTACCCCTTTTTGGTAAGATTTTTCATTTTTATTGTACTACCAGGCTCCTAAATCTACTCAGTCCGGATCTGCGTCTTATCCTCCAATTTTCGCCTAGAGATTGATTTAGAGAAAACTATCAACATATTAATTGTGTCTCTATCTCTTAGCTGTCCATAGCTTTAAGAATCACCGAATTTCGACATATGTAAAGAAAGATATGCCCAAAATACTGGACTCTATTTAGAGTAAAACGGGAAACGAATCAGCACTCATACTTGGGGCATGGAACTTGGGTTTGGGTTTCTTGGACCTATGTTTGGGCTTTCCTCCATTCAATTATTAATTATTTCAGCATAAAAATTGCACAAATAATAAAATTGACATTTATAAAATTATTATGAAAAAATATTACTTTTAAACTCTTTATTTTACAAATGTCAATTGTTGAGTACACTTTAGATAAACATTTTCATGCTTCCATCACAATCCCCAACCAGCTTATTGCTAGTCCCTAGCAATTTAAGTGCAAATAAAAAGACAAAGCATGATGATTAGATTAAACAAAAATCCAGCAAAACCATCTAAGCATTTCAAACAAAAAGGTCAAAAAATATCACAAATGCTTGTTCTTGCTTTAACGGCCATAGGATCTGCAAAGTCACTTAATGCTTCACGGAATATTTTTTGCCTAAATTGAAAATAACAAATATTAATATCATATTATCAAAATATATTTATTATATAATATATCAACTTACACAATTACACTTTACCTCTTGTAAGGCAATGACAGCTCTGGTTTCATCTGGCTCTAGCCTTGTAATGACTTTTTTCAAAGATGACAATAAATCCTCATTCACAATAAGATCATGATCATATTGAAAATCTGGATTTAAACAATATGCTAAAATTTAAGAAAAAAATAATAGTTAATTGACATCTTAAAAACTCATTTAACATTTAGCATAACAATATAAAATATTAGAAATTAATTATATAATTAAGTAGAGTAAAAAATACCTGCTTTATGCAAATGGTGAACGAGCTATGCATTCCATCTCTTGTTTATAATGTCCAGAATATGTTTATTTGAATTTGAAAATTTATCTTCAATCATTTTCTTCACTCTGCGCATTGCCTCATATACAATTCCCATTGTTGCTCTTTTTTCACCATCAACAATTCGAAACAGTTTTACAAGGGGCTCAATCATCAAAGCATATTGTTGAACTAATTTCCAAAAGTTGTTGTCATTGATAATTTTCTTAACTTCTTCTACCCTTTTTGTTCTTTCTTGTGGTAGTGATTTTCCATTCATCTGCGCCAATCATACATTTCAATACTATACTTTGAGAATTTAGACTTTCAAGAGCAATATAATGAGTAGCAAAGAGAGTTGGCCTTGGACGTATTAACTCACTATTATTTGTAAAGCTCCTCATCAAGTTGAGAATAATTGAGTAATTATAAATGAAATTGGTAATTTTTTTCCCTTTCAATCACTCTAGACACCATAGAAAGTTTAGCAATGTCTTCTAACATTAAATCAAGGCAATGAGCTGCATACGATGTCCAATACAAGTGCTTTCTTTTTTGTTTTAACATTTTGTTAGCTGCTTTATAAGCACTTTCATTATCAGTCACAACTTGTACAACATTTTCTGCACCAACTTCATCAACCACTACATTCATCAAATTAAACAAATACCATGCATTATGTTGATCACTAGATGCATTAATAGATTTATGAAACATTGTTTGCCCATTACAATACACCATAAAATTGATGATCGACAATCTAGTTAGTCCTGTCCAACCATCACACATAATAGTGAGCCCATATATTTTAGCTTTTTGGAAGAATGTTTTGAAATGGCTTTTCAACTCTTCAACTTCCTCATCTAAGAACCTCCCCATAATTTCACAAGGTGTAGGCTCCCGTACACCTTTTCCTGCTTTTGCAATTTCATCTATCATGATTTTATAATATGGAGAGGTTGCTGCATTTGCAGGGATATGATTGTATAAAAAAAAATTTGAAACAGCTCTTCTAACATCATTTATAGATCCATGGTCATAACACTCGTTTTTTTTTTTTTTGCCCAGCATTTCTGTCTCTATACAAAAATCTGTCAAACTCTTCTATATTAGGAGTGTCACTTTTTGAGGATTTTTTGGACTTAGAGGGGTTAAATATGTTAAATTCTTCTTTCCAACTCTTTGCTCGAAAGATACTATTCTTGCTTTTAGATAATTGTAGTTGTGAAAACTCCCCCTCTTAGTGTTGTGATTCTCTAAATTGGGGCCTAATGCTATGGAATCTTTGTAATTGTTCTTGTTCCCATTGAGAAGCTCGTGATGCATGTCTACCCATATTGAATGCCCTTTGCTCTGTATCATCATCATCAATGTTAACATATTCGGACCTTTCTTCATCATCATCATCATCTTCTTCTTCTTCCTCATCCCCATCATCCCTCCTAGCCAAGTGATGTTTAAGACGTGTTACACTACCGCCTTTCATAATCTACCCACAAAATATACATTTGGTATGGAGTCTATTATTATTTACTTTAGTACCATATCTCCATCCAATATCTGGTTCTTCTTCCCTTTTAGGTACCATATCAAATACTCGGTAGAGAACACTTTATTCAATATAAATGTTATATTTATTCACGATCCACATTTCCAAATTATTATTCAAATTTAAATAAAAAAACAAATGATCTATGGAAATGTTAAATTATCCATATATTAAGAATATATTCAATGTTTACGAAAAAATTACAATAAAAGATAAATAATTAATATTCATTTTTAATTTTAAAACTGATAGATCAGCCATATATTAAGAATATATTCAATCCTTAGGGCCATATCATAACAAAATATAATTAATTATTATTTATTTTTATTTCTAAAAATTACAAAAGAAAATTCAAAAAAATCATATTTGAATGATAAATTCCAAATGATTAATGAATATGATAAATCCACCATATATTAAGAATATATTCAGTCCTTAAGGCTATATGTATATCATAACAAAATATAATTAAATATTATTTATTTTTAATTTTGAAAATTATAAAAAAATTCAAAAACATCATATTTGAATGATAAATGTCAAATAATCTATTTATATGAAAGATTAGCCATATATTAAGAATATATTCAGTGTTTATGGACAAATCATGTTAAAAAATAATTAATTAATATTTATTTTTAATCCTAAAAATTACAAAAAATATTCAAAAAAATCATATTTGAATGATAAGTGTCAAATAATCTATAGATATGATAGATCAGCCATATATTAAGAATATGTTCAGTGTTTATGGACAAATCATATTAAAAAATAGTTAATTAATATGTATTTTTAATTCTGAAAATTACAAAAAAATCATATTTGAATGATAAATGTCAAATAATCTATGGATATGATAGATGAGCCATATATTCAGTGTTTATTGACAAATAAAAGTAAAAATAATTAATTAATATTTATTTTTAAATCTAAAAATTATAAAAAATAAAAAATACTATATTTAAAGAATAAATACCAAAATGCCCAATGATCTATGGATATGATAGATCAGCCATAAATTTACAATATATTCAGTGTTTATGAACAAATCATAATAAAAAATAATTAATTAATATTTAATTTTTATTTCCGAAAATTACAAAAAAATAAAAAAACAAATTATATAGAAAATTTTAAATCTTACATGGATATGGTAGATCAGCCATACGTTTCTAACATATTAAGTGTTTACATTCAAATAAAAAACAAACAATTTTTTCTTTAAATTCTTTTCTTTATTTTTATTTTTCCATATTTCTTCATAAAAATCCATAGATTTACACATATAATAAAAAATGTGATTTTTTACATGGTAAATGTAGATCAGGTAGGTTTAGAGAATTTCCAAGCATTCAAACAAGAAAGAGACAATAAATCAGAGAGATTAGATGAAAAATTTTGAAAAAATTCACCTATTTTCGCAATATTTTCCAAAACTTCAAAAATCTTCCAAAAGCTTCAAGGTTGATGTATTTTTGTTGTTGCTTTTTTTTTTGCAGATCTAATAGTTTAAACAAGTATGCGAGAGGTTTGGAGTGGTTTAGGAGGGATAGAAGGCTTTTTTCGAGAGAAAGAAGCCTTCTTTCGTGAGTTCAAAAAATTAATGTGCCGCCCGTATCATTTTAGCACTGTATCGATCGATACGCCATCGTATCGGGTGCTATCAACCAAAACAGCACCGGAATGCATGATACGGCCCCGTATCGTGTCGATACGGTACCGATATGAGCGAAAAGATACGACATTTATGAATTCCTATCGTATCTCGTATCTTATTCTAAAAGATATGATACGATACGCCCCATATCAGGCATATCGCATCGATACTTTGAACCTTGTTTACAACTGCTATAACACAAAGCCACATGGCTTCAAATTTGAACTGATGTTTCCTAGGATGGAAATCACCTTCGCTATTCAGCAACAGAGGGTAGTGATCTAATTGAATAGCTGGCAAGTGAAAGACCAGAGCCTGAGCCTGAGGGAACAACTTTCTCCATTCAGCATTTTCTAACGCTCGATCAATCCAACTTCTCAGTAATATTTGCAAGGCCATGGCGCCCATTGGTCCAAGTAAACCTTCACCCAGAGAAGCCAAGGTCAATAAGCTAACACAAATTTTGGACTTCCGCCATGGCCCCCTGCTTTTTTCTTTGCTACAAGAAATAGCATTAAAGTCCCCCATGCCACATCAAAATTTTTAGCAATTTCGTGTAACATTTCCCCTCCTCTTCTAGGATCTCCGTAGACACATGTGAAAAGCCACTCATAGATAGAGTCGACGATCTTGAAAGAATAGTTAGGCATGATGAGAAAGGCATCGGCCCTTATCTTTTTATAGAGAGGAGGTTTACAAAAAAGAGAACTCCATCTTTGATAGAGTTTTACAGAGATAAGAACCAAGAGAGTACATCTCATTAGGATAACAACCATCCTAAGTATCAAAGGATAATTGTTATCCTAAGGATAGATATCTAATCAAACAAGGAGATACACGTGGAGGTGTATCTCCAATACGCCCCCTCAAGAGCCATGCTCATCAAGTACATGGAGCTTGTCTCATAATGAACAAAACCGATTACCTGCAAGAGGTTTGGTGAGTATGTCAACAATCTGATCTCCAAAGGAAATAAATCGAACACATAGATGATGTGCAAGAATGAGGTCCCAAAGAAAGTCGAAGTCAACTTCGACATGCCAAGTGTGAGCACAAAAAATGAGGTTGGCAGCAAGATAGGTAGCCCCAATATTATCACACCAAATAGTAGGAGCATCGGAGAAAGTGACACCAAGATCCTGGAGGAGAGAGGTAATCCAAATAATTATCATGCTCCTCTCTCACTAGCAAACCCTAGGGCACCTTCTAACTCATTCTTTTCATCCTTATCAAACCCTAGCCGCCCCTAGCTGTTCAATCTCCACCTTCCATCCCTTCTAATCTCCACCATTCATTTTAGGGCACTCTCTTTTTAGCTTTTTAACCCTAGGGCGCCACCTAACTCCTAATCCTCACCATTCAGCCCCTAGCCATTAGATCTCAGCCTTCCATTCCATTCTCTATCTCAGCCATCCACTCTAGGGCGCCACCCACTCCTTTTAATCTCCACCTTTCAACCCTGGGCGCCTTAATCTCCACCCTCCATTTCTAGGTGCCCAAATCTCAGCCCTACATAATATTGGGTGCCCTCTCCTTCTCTTTTCAGCCTTAGGGTCAACCCAGAACCATTCTAACCCTTCATTAAAAACCCTAGGGCACCCATATCTTTTCTAAAACCCAGTTTCCGCCCCCTCTTTCTCTCTAATCCTAGTTGTATCCACCATTCTCTATAAAAATGACCCAAGGGCTCCTAAGAAGGGGTTGGATTCTGTCCCCAAGTAAGACAAAAGGCCAATCTTGAAAAGTTCAAGGGTAGAGGAAGAGGAGGACGCCCAGGCAAGAGGAGGGGTTCCTGCTTGCAGTTCGCCTAAGCTACTACTACCACATCTGGATTCGGGTCCCAACCATTAGTCTTAGATTTATTTTTTGTTCTTTCATTTCTAGTTCTGTTTTTTTCCTTTCTGCAATTTACTTTCATTTAGTTTGATTGTTTTCTTTTCTACATATCTAGAATTTGGTCAGGTAAGATGGAAGGCCTAGCTTGAGAAGTTCAAGGGTAAAAGGAGAGATCCAGAGACTACTACCTATGATCGGATTACAGACTTTTTATTTTGTTCCTTTTGTTTATTTATTTCTGTTATTTATTTATTTTTCTGCACTTTTCACTTCCGACATTGTTCAAATTTTATTTTAATGAATTTTAGTTTAATTAATTAAATTCTGTGTTTCTGCAACTCTCAATTGTGTTATCTTTCCTGAATTTAAGTAAATAACGATTTTAGCCTCGCTTCCCTATGGATACGACCCATTCTCACCATTTACTATGTTTGTAATTGTTATGAGAAACAGAGAAACTTACAAATATTAAAATTGGTGTTCTGAAGTGGTTAATGATACGCTTTCAGACACACCAAGTTTTTGGCACCGTTACCGGGGAAGTAACGGAGAAAAATTTCTATTTGCTTTATTTGGATTTGTTTCATTATTTTTTTTATTTTTGTTTTATTACTTGATTCGTTATCTCATTTTAATTCTTACTTCTCTTTGATTTTGCATGACGAAATAGCAAAAGGTGGGGTACTAGAGCATTGTGGGACTGCGGGAGAGAAGAGAAGAGAAGAGAAGATTAATTGGATTGCATTTCAGGTGTAGTCATCCCATTTTTATTGTTGATTTTTTGTAACTCTTTTTTGGTAGAATAGTGATTTTCAAAATTTTAATTAAATTTTTTCTAGATCCGTTTTATTTTTTTTAGTATTATTTTTCTTTCGTTTTGTTTCTAGATCTATTTTCTTCTTGATTTTAATTTCTTGTTCTAATTTCTGTTTCAATAGGTTTGTTTTTTTAATTTTAGATAAAAAATTGTTTATTTAATTTTTTTATTGCCACATAATCTCTTTTTTTATTTAATTTTCAATTTCACCTTTTGAGTAGCTATTTTTTCTCCCTTGTTAGAATTTATTTTTGGTAGTTGTTAATTCTTTTTAGCATAATTCTTTTTTTTTATTTTCTGTTTGCAATAATTATTTGTTGCTTTATTTAATTTCCTTTTTTTAGTTATTTAATTGAATAATTAATTGTTAAATAGAAAATTGTTCAAATTTTCGAATTTGAGTTTAAATTACAAATTTGAATTTAAATTTAAATTTTATTTCAAATATGAATTTCAATTTAAATTTCAATTTCAATTTCAAAATTTCAATTTCAAATCTCGAATTTCAAAAAATAATAAAAAAGTAAAAATAAAAAAATTAATATTCTAAAAGTTTTGCATTTGCATTCCAACATTTAGGGTGTGATATTCTAGAGGATGCATCATATAGGTTTACTTAATTACTGAAATTATCATTGTTAGTTGTGAATGTGTTAGGTTTTCTTTTTATTATTTTAATTGTTCCTTTTTCTTAATTAGTTTGTTTTATTATTTTATGTTTAATTACTGAATTGAATATTAGAAATAATTGTTCATGCATTGTAATTAGTGGCATTTTCTTTATTTTTTTTTCTTTTTCGTTAATCCATTTAAGGGCAATCCAACTTAAATAAGATAAGGTGGGGATTTCATTACCCTTCCTTGGCCCAAAAATCACCACCCTTCATGTGCGGTTCACCCTAAACCATAATTTAAAAATTGGATAGAAAAATCTAAAGGGATGAGATATCCATCGAATGGACGCCCAAATCTTGCAGAATAGAATGGGCGAATTTCAAAAATTTCTCTCCATCCTACTGGGAATCGTATTCCCTATTTTAAAAAAATCATATTTTTCAAGGATCAATCTTGAACCAAGAACCGAACTAGATTTGAACAAAAATAGTAGGAGAGGGATATACCTGAAATGGAGAAACAATATCTCCCAATGGAGGTGTTCACGCCCAGGGAAGGAACCAAAGACTACTCCCACTGAAGATGGCACAGTGCAGGATGGAGCAGAATCAACAGTGTTCTTCACAAGAATCAGATCCTTTGCAAGAATCAGCTGGATGGCACGTGAGCACTTCCTCTAATTAGTTCTTCCACAAGAAACTGATATCGAGACCTGATCTTGATCACTCCCATTGAGAACAGGAGATCAGACTAGCAGACATGGTGGCGGCAGGAAGGAGGCGGCAAGAGAGATTTAGCGCAATAATGCTGAATTCTCTCTTTTGTGATTTCAGCTCTGAAGACAGGCTCTGAAGCCTGTCAAAAGGCTGCCGCCCCCTCCTCCTTTTATAACCTTAAAGGGATCAACTCCTAATCCCATTAGGAGTTTCTGATCCAAATCATATTTGGATCAGAATTCCCTTTAAGTAATAAGGGTAAACCCTTATCTTATCTACAGATTAGATTAGCCTTCTCCAAATCTCATTAGGAGGTTTCCAGATCTGAATCACGTTTAGATCTGAACTCTCTGAGTGGATAGGGTTAAGGCCCAATCCTATCTACTAATCCAATCTCAGAATTTGCCCCTTATTTAACTGATCAAATCAGCCCAATTCGAAATGAGCTTTAGGCCCAATAAGGTTATGTGCTCACTTAGCCTTCCAAACTGTTGCCCAGTTGGGCTTCCTTGTATGTTGTGGGATCCAAACATTGATCTACACATCAGCCACATGGGTTTAGCACAACCTTTGTTACAAGGCTTGAAACCCATCATATGGGCTTTATAGGCCCAACACTTACTCTAAGTGGTCCCTGGGCCAAGCCACCTTGTAACACCCAGGGACTGTGGGCAGATGCAAGATTAGCCCATCAGGTATTACCCTCAATGGTCTTACACTTAACCTCTCAGCCCATAATGATCAAACATTGCCCGACAAGAGAGAACCTCTCCCTCGGTTGCAAGGAACTGTGTTACAGTCTCTGCTCACATGGATCCCAGGAATTAAAACCTTTTGCAAACAATTAGAAACCGTAATATATATACTTTTATATCTCATATAAAATATATTTTGCAAAACAAATCTCAATGATTAAAATCGGCTACCGGTAGTCTTGGTTTCCATCAGAGAGAGTGCACACCCGATCATTACCTTTGTCCGACAAAGGGGCTGATCCTGTCACTATGATCACCCACTCAGATGAATTCTCAGACTGTCCCAACATACCTAGGTTTTGACCCCCGCTAAGGATCTCACTGATTGGCATATCAAAGACACCCCAATCCGACACCTAGTGTAGTATCATAATCGAGTCTAGGGGTCAGGTGTAACTTTCTAGTTTTTCCCATCAATCTCCAAGGTCCAGGGCAATACTGGAAATCTGGTCCGGTTCAAAGATTCAATTAATCCTGCACTACATGTGCCTTGGGTCTCACCCTGGCGGCTGAGACAGGCCACCCCAACATTTGGCAAGACACTAGTGTTAGCCTTGGCAGGATAAATCTCCCCAGACTTATCCAATGGCTGTGAACATTCTAAACTAACACGAGTCTCATAAGTGTCTAGTTTAAGGGTATCACACAAAAACAAACCGCAGGAACATGAATCAAATATGTACTTTATTCATTTATAGTAAATTCATAATGTACATCATTCTGATTCGAGCTAAGGGCATACAACTGTCTAACAGCTCCCACTTGCACTTAGGTCCAATTTGGTTTTAGCCAGAGTCCCATACTTTCCACATGTTTCTCAAACACTTTTTGTGTGATTGACTTAGTCAATGGGTCTGCTACATTCTCCGTTGACGCTACCTTATGAATCAGGACGTCCCCTCTACCAACAATCCCCCGTAGTATGTGGTACTTACTCTAGATGTGCTTTGACTTTGAGTGGGCTCGTGGCTCTTTAGCCTGAGCAATCGCTCCATTGTTGTCACACAACAATGGGCTGGGTGATGTGCTGGATGGAACTACTACCAATTCGTGAACGAACTTCTTCATCCACACGGCTTCTTTGGCAGCTATTGGACAATTTTATAAGCCCTTAGCTTCAATCTGATTTGATGTACTTTTGATATTTAGTGTAAATAAATAAAATGCATGTTTGATTCATGTTGTTTGGTATAATTCTGTGTAAGACCCTAAAACTGGACACTTATCGAGACTCGTGTTAGTTTTAAATGTTCACAGCCATTGGATAAGTCTGGGGAGATTTATCCTGCCAAGGCTGATACTAGTGTGCCACCAAGTGTTGGGATGGCCTGTCTCGGCCACCAGGGTAAGACCCAAGGCATATGCAGTATGGGATTACTCGAATCCTTGAACCAAACCAGATTTCTAGTATTACCCTGGACCTTGGAGACAGATGGGCAAAACTGAAAAGTTACACCTGTCCCCTAGATTCAATTATGATACTTCACTAGGTGCCAGATCGGGCTGTCTTTGATATGCCAATCAGTGAGATCCTTAGCAGGAGTCAAAACCTGGGCATGTTGGGGCAGTCTAAGAATTCATCTAAGTGGATGATCATAGTGACAGGACCAGCCCCTTTGTTGAACAAAGGTAATGATCGGTAATGCACTCTCTCTGATGGAAACCAAACTGCCGGCAGTTGATTTTAATTGTTGGAATTTTGTTTTGCAAAATTTATATATAATATATATACATATATATATATATATATATATATATATATATATATATATATATATATATATATATATCGTACATTTTTAAAATGTTTGCAAATGGTTTTAATTCCCAAGATCCATGTGAATGGAGAGTGCAGCACTGTTCCTTGCAACCGAGGGAGAGGTCCTCTCTTGTCGGGCAGTGCTTGATCATTATTGGCTGAGAGGTTAAGTGTAAAGCCATTTAGGATAATACCTGATGGGCTAATCTTGCACCTACCCATAGTCCCTGGGTTTTTAAAAGATGGCTTGGCCCAGAGACCACTTAATGTAAGTGTTGGGCCCATAGGGTCCATGTGAAGGGCTCAGGGGTTCACTGGGCTTCTCAGTGAATTCGACTAGGTCTTGTAATGAAGGCTGGGCCGAACCCATGTGGCTGGTGTGTAGATCAATGCTTGGGTCCCATGCCATACAAAGAAGCCCAACTGGGCAGCAGATTGGAAACTAGTTAAGTACTGAACACTTAATGGGCCAAAAGCCCATTTCAAACTGGGCAGATATGATCACCCACTTATGGGGCAGATCTGGGATTAAACTTAGCAAAAGGATTGGGCCTTTAACCTAATCCACTCTAGGAGACCAAATTCAAATCAAATTTGAATCTGGTAACCTTCTGATAAGATCAGGAGTAAACTAACCTAATCTGCAGATAGGATTAAGATCATCCCCTATCCAGATACTGATTTGGATTGGGATAACTCCTCATTAGGAGTTTTCTTAATCAAGAAGAAAAGAGGAGAAACCATAAGAGAATATCAACAATATTCGAACCTAGGGTTTTGGTGCAAGAAAACTTGCAGCAAATTGAGATAGGATCTCATAACTCTCCAGAGAGAAGAGAAGCAATATTCACCATCTTCATCTCAGGAATTCTCCTCCAGCCACCATCATTCTCTAAAAAGATTGGATCTTAGAAGGAAAGAAATCAAGAAATCAGTTCTTGATATCAGTTTTGCATAAAGAAATGAAAAGATTTGGTGCTCAAAGTTTCCAGTGGATTCTTGCAAAGGATTCAGTGTGTAGGATGCACTCTGCTGGTTCCATTCCACATAGTGCTATGTCATCTTCATTAGGAGCGAATCTTGGTGTCCTCTTTGGGCGTGAACAGCAACTTTGGGAGATACTACTTCTCTGGATCAGGTATAATTCCTCCCTTGTCTTTTGGTTAAGATCTGGTTTGATTATGGTTCAAGTAAGATCCTTGAATATTGTATTCTAAATTTAGGGAATGTGATTCCTAATTTGAAGAAGGTAGAAAAATTTTTGAAATTCGCCCACCCATTCCGCAACATTTTTAGCATCCATACGATGGATCCTACCATTCTTTCAGCAGCTTCACTTGGGACAATGTATTCGGCTTCGGTTGTGGGGTCTGCCGTGGACCCCTGTCTGTTGCTTTTCCAACAAACAACACACTTGTGAGCCTTGCCTTCAAGGTAAGATGACTAAGCGGCCATTTGACGGTAAGCCTGAAAGATGTGTAGGCACACTTGACCTAATACATACTGATGTATATGGTCCCCTGAGTGTTAGGACACGAAATCAACACGTGTAATTCATCACCTTTACAGATGATTTTTCACGATATGGTTACGTGTACCTAATGAGACACAAGTCTGAATCCTTTGAAAAGTTCAAAGAGTTCAAACAGAAAGTCGAGAAACAATTAGGGTGAGAAATTAAGGCCCTTCGATTGGATCGAGGTGGCGAGTATCTCTCTGACGAATTCAGGGACTACTTAAAGGTCAACGAAACACTATCACAATTAGCTCCTCCTGCTACACCTCAACTCAATAGTGTTTCAGAAAGGAGGAATAGGACCTTGTTGGACATGGTCCAGTCACTTCTTGTATGCTCAGAATTACCCACATTCTTTTGGGGATATGCATTAGAGACTGCTATCTACGTGCTGAATCAGGTTCCAACCAAATCGGTTCCGAAAACTCCATATGAACTATGGACCGGAAGGAAGCCAAGTGTAAGACACTTGAAGATTTGAGGTTGTCCTGCTCACGTTAAAAGAACAAGTGCGGACAAGTTGGAATCCAAAACCAGTCGTTGCCTATTTATAGGCTACACAAAAGATTTGGTGGTTTATCTATTCTATGACCCAAGTGAGTAGAAAGTGTTCTGTAGTCGAAACACCCAATTCTTAGAAACCGAATACATCCTGTACACCCATCATCAGGAAATAGTTCTTGATGAGGAGAGCTCAGGAGCAGTGGGAGATGTTCCACAAGTTCTAGGTAGTGACCAACCTAGAAGATCCACTCAGGTATCCAGGCCACCAGTTCGATATGGTTATGACCAGGATAGTTACCTAGTGGAAGCCTTGACTAGTGAGGAGGATCCCATAACTTACGCGGAAGCTATGTTAGACATAGATTCCTAGAAGTGGGTAGAGGCCATGAAGGCTGAGATGGACTCGATGGAGACCTTTGGGGTCTGGACTCTAGTAGATCCGCCCTCTAGGGTAATAGCAATTAGTTGCAAATGGATCTACAAGAGGAAGAAGGGCCCTGATGGTAAAATTGAGACCTACAAAGCTTGTTTGGTGGCAAAAGGGTATACTCAGAAAGAAGGCATCGATTATGAGGAAAGCTTTTCACCCGTGGCCATGCTTAAATCCATTAGGATCCTGCTAGCTATAGTAGCATACCATGACTACGAGATTTGGCAAATGGATGTCAAAACCTCGTTCCTGAATGGAGATCTTAGTGAAGATATCTACATGCAGTAGTCGCAAGGCTTCATTGCTACTGGTCAGGAACACATGGTATGTAAACTTAATAGATCCATATATGAACTTCAGCAGGCTTCTAGGAGTTGGAACATCAGTTTTGATTCTGCTGTCAAAACATTTGACTTTGAGTAGAATTCAGATGAGCCCTGTGTTCACAGGAAGTCTAGTGGGAATAAGACCACCTTTTTGATGTTGTACATGGACGATATCCTACTCATTGGGATTGATGTAGGAATGTTGACTTCGGTCAAGGTATGGCTATCAAAGCAGTTCTCCATGAAAGATCTTGGAGAAGCTTCCTATATATTGGGTCTTCGACTCTATAGAGATAGATCGAAGCGGATAATTGGATTATCGCAGGCTGCTTACATTGACAAAATTGTCAAAAGATACAACATGGAGAACTCCAAGAAAGGAAACGTTCCTTTCAGGCACGAAGTCACTCTCTCCAAGAAGATGTCTCCCAAGACATCTAAGGAGATTGAGAGCATGAGAGACGTTCCCTATGCCTCAATCGTAGGGAGCATCATGTATGCCATGTTGTGCACTTGCCCGGACATTGCTCAGGCGGTGAGTGTGGTAAGCAGATTCCAGGCCAACCCAGGGCAGGAGCATTGGACTGTTGTGAAAACATACTCAAATACCTTCGAAGGACAAAAGAGTTTTGTCTGGTATTCGATGGTAGTTCACTACAAGTTCTAGGGTATACTGATGCTGATTTCCAATCGGATCCAGATGATAGAAAGTCTACATCTGGATATGTTTTCATGATAGGATCATGTGTTGTTTGCTGGAAAAGCAGCAAACAAGGGTCCACTGCAGATTCCACAACCGAGGCCGAGTACATTGCCACAAGTGAAGCTGCCAAGGAAGCCGTAGGGATGAAGAAATTCATACACGAATTGGGAGTGATTCCATCCAGCACATCACCCATCCCGTTGTTGTGTGATAACAATCCAGCAATCACCCAAGCTAAAGAGCCTCGGGCCAACTCGAAGTCAAAGCACATCGAGAGGAAGTACCACGTAGTAAGGGAGATCATTGGTAGAGGGGACGTCCTAATTCAGAAGGTAGCATCAGGGGATAATGTGGTAGACCCATTGACTAAGCCACTGACATAGAAGGTGTTTGAGAAATATGTGGAAAGTATGGGACTCCGGCTTGAACCAGATTGGACCTAAGTGCAAGTGGGAGTTGTTGGACAGTTTTGTATGCCCTTAGCTTCAATCTGATTTGATGTACTTTTGATATTTAGTGTAAATAAATAAAGTGCATGTTTGATTCATGTTGTTTGGTATAATTTTGTGTAAGACCCTAAAACTGGACACTTATTGAGACTTGTGTTAGTTTTAAATGTTCACAGCCATTGGATAAGTCTGGGGAGATTTTTCCTGCCAAGGCTGATACTGGTGTGTCACCAAATATTGGGATGGCTTGTCTCGGCCACCAGGGTAAGACCTAAGGCACATGAAGTATGGGATTACTCGAATCCTTGAACTGGACTAGATATCCAGTATTGCCCTGGACCATGGAGACAGATGAGCAAAACTTGAACTTACAACTGACCCCTAGACTCGATTATGATACTTCACTAGGTGTCAGATCGGGTTGTCTTTGATATGCCAATCAGTGAGATCCTTAGCGGGGGTCAAAACCTGGGCATGTTGGGGCAGTCTGAGAATTCATATGAGTGGGTGATCATAGTGACAAGATCAGCCCCTTTGTCGGACAAAGGTAATGATCGAGAATGCACTCTCTCTGATGGAAACCAAACTATCGGCAGTTGATTTCAATCGTTGGAATTTTGTTTTGCAAAATTTATATATATATATATATATATATATATATATATATATATATATTTGATGTAACCGTTTCTGGTCACATACCAATTTTTGTGATGTATCAATTTTTTTGGCTAAGTACCTCGTCATTTGACCTACTTCCAGGTGGCTTGTGACTCAGAGGATGATGGAGCTCCCTGGTGGCGAACTGCCTGGTGATGAGCTACTTGGTGACGAGCTCCCTGGTGGTGAGCTACCTAGTGACGAGCTCCCTAGTGGTGAGCTACCTGGTGACGAGCTCCCTGGCAGTGAGCTACCTGGGTAGACTTGTCATTTGACCTGCTCCTAGGCGGCCGGTAACTCAGGGGATTGTAGAGCTCCCTGGTGTAGCGCAACCCGACTGCCCTTGGCATGAGTTGATCTCCTCTCCTTTGTAGGCAGTGGAAGCTGAGGGACCTATGAGAAATCCATCTTTTCCTCCTCTTTGTAGGGAGTTTGGAGAGAAATGAGAGAGCTAGAGAGTAGGGATTACCTCCATTTTTTCATTCTCTCGCCCGTGTCTTTGGGGGTCGAAGTCCTTATATAGTGGTGTCCTATCAAATCAGGCGTAACAGCCTCTGTCAAGTAAGGCGTAACCGCCTCTATCTCTCTACCGCAGCCGTTACTACCAGAGCTGAGGTGGCGGGTGCAGGCAGCTGTTGCAGAGTATGGCCCTGCCAGTCAAGGGACAGCTCTCAAGACTGGCAAGCACGGTGCCGCCTAGCGAGAGATGTGGGTGTAGGTCTTTGGATCTGTCAGGTATGGTTGTCAGGCAGGAGATCTTCCTGCGATACACTGAGCTGCCCCTAAGTGCCTCACTACCTGTAAGTGCCAAGCTGCCCCTAAGTGGTGAACTCTTCGTAAGATGCCAGGCTACCTACGGAGTGGCTAGCTACCTGTGTCGAGCTGCCTATGCCGAGCTACCTGTAAGTGCTGAGCTGCCCCTAAGTGGTGACCTCTTCGTAAGATGCCAGGCTGCCTGTAGAGTGGCCAGTTGCCTATGCTGAGCTGCCCCTAGCTATACCGAGCTCCCCGAGCTATGCCGAGCTACCTGTGGTGAGCCATGCTGAGCTGTCTGTAAGTGGCAACCTGTAGCAAGCTCTGCCGAGCTGCCCGAGCTTCCCGAGCTGCCCAGTTGTCAAGAGGCTGCACTTGGTTTGCATGAGGTGTCAGGTGTCACAATTTCACTGGAGGGCCAAATCCGCCCTCATCATTTGCCCCCCACTCTCGAGCTGAGACTGAGAGTAACTTAGTGAAGGGAGTAGATTTCTTCTGTTGGCCCGTAAGTCGATAAGCTAGTAACTGATGATCCAATTCCTTAGGCTTTGGGAGCTGCCTATACGTGACGAGCTGCCTGCCAATGGCGAGCTGCCTGTAAGGTGAGGAGGTCTCCGCCAATTAAGTAGTGTAGCCCTTAGGCTTTGGGGGAAACTTATAGTTCACTTTTGCTGATTTTGCTCATGCTGAGGAAGCGACTGGGTATTTAGCAATTGTGTGGCCTTATAGGCTTTGGGAGCGACTCATAGTCCACTCTTCTTGACTTTGCCCATGCCGAAGAGGCAATTGGGTCTTAAGCAGTAATGTGGCCCGTAGGCTTTGGGAGTGACTCGTAGTCCACTCTTCTTAACTTTGGCCTTACCGAAGAGGCAACTGGGTCTTAAGTAGTAATGTGGCCCGTAGGCTTTTGGGAGTAACTCGTAGTCCACTCTTTTTTTACTTTGCTTGTGCCGAAGAGGTGACTAGGTCTTAAGCAGTAATGTGGCCCATAGGCTTTGCTTGTGAGGTGTCAAGCTACCTATGAAGTGTCAGGCTGACCAGGTGCCGAGCTACCTATGAGGTGCCAAACTAACCAAGTGTTGAGCTGCCTGCAAGGTGTCGAGCTGACCAGGTACCGAGCTACCAGTGAGGTGCCGAGCTACCTGTGAGGTGCCAAACTAACCAGGTGTTGAGCTGCCTGCAAGGTGCCGAGTTGACCAGGTGCCAAGCTACCAGTGAGGTGCCGAGCTGACCAGGTGCCAAGCTACATGCAAGGTGCCAAGCTGACCAAGTGCCGAGCTACCAATGATGTGCCGAGCTGACCAGGTGCCGAGCTACCTGTAAGGTGACGAGCCGACCAGGTGGATGCCTTAGAGCTATGATTGCACTGCATCAACTTCGTAATGTCGGTCACCCACTCCTACAAGAAGTTACTAGGAGCTTGACCTTTGGGGGCAGCACTACTAACTTTTGGTCACCAGCTCACACGGGAGCCTTGGAAGGCTTGACCAGTAAGGGCGCCTATGTAGTCTGTTGGCCGCCAACTCCCGCAGAAGCCATGAAGAGCTCATCTTTGTAGGGGGACCTTGCAAAGAGAACTGATGAGGCTTTAACTGAATTGAAAGTAAACTTAGTCTGTTAGCTCCCTGCGTAGTCTTTGAATTCATAAAAATGTTAACTATAAAGCGGGAGCTTCAATTTCTAAAAAGTGAAGACTTAGCTTTCTAGGAGAAGAGGACTTAGCTTTTATAGGATGAGAACTTAGCTTTTTGTAGCATGTTCCCACAGACGGTGCCAATTGATGTTAACCGTTTCTGGTCACGTACCAATTTTTGTGATGTATTAATTTTTTTGGCTAAGTACCTCGTCATTTGACCTGCTTCCAGGTGGCTTGTGATTTAGAGGATGATGGAGCTCCCTGGTGGCGAATTTCCTGGTGGTGAGCTACTTGATGACGAGCTCCCTGGTGGTGAGCTACCTGGTGACGAGCTCCCTGGTGGTGAGCTACCTGGTGATGAGCTCCCTAGCGGTGAGCTACCTGGGTGGACTTGTCATTTGACCTGCTCCTAGGCGGCCTGTAACTCAGGGGAGAGTAGAGCTCCCTGGTGTAGTGCAACCTGACTGCCCTCGGCATGAGGTGATCTCCTCTCCTTTGTAGGTGGCGGGAGCTAAGGAACCTGTGAGAAATCCATCTTTTCCTCTTCTTCGTAAGCGGCGGGAGCTGAGGAACCAGCGAGAACTGAATCAGAGGACCCAGGGGTACTTTTCCAGTGGGGACTCTCCGATGCCTAAGTTAGCATTCTGATTGTAGGGAGCTTGGAGAGAAATGAGAGAGCTAGAGAGCAGGGATTACCTCCATTTTTTCATTCTCTCCCCCTTGTCTTCGGGGGTCGGAGTCCTTATATAGTGGTGTCCTGTCAAATCAGGCGTAACCGCCTATGTCTCTCTATCGCAACCATTACTGCCAGAGCTGAGGTGGCGGGTGCAGGCGGCTACTATAGAGTACGGCCCTACCAGTCAAGGGACAACTCTCAGGACTAGTAGGAACGACGCTGCCTAGCGAGAGACGTGGGTGCATGTCTCCGGTTCCTGCGATACGCCGAGTTGCCCCTAAGTGTTGAGCTACCTGTAAGTGCCAAGCTGCCCCGAAGTGGTGAGCTCTTCGTAAGACGCCAGACTGCCTGCGGAGTGGCCAGCTGCTTGTGGCGAGCTGCCTATGCCAAGCTACCTATAAGTGCCGAGCTGCCCCTAAGTGGCGAGCACTTCGTAAGATGCCATGCTACCTGCAGAGTGGCCAACTGCCTATGCTGAGCTGCCCCTAGCTATACCGAGCTCCCCAAGCTATGTCGAGCAGCTTGTGGCAAGCCATGCTGAGCCGTTTGTAAGTGGCAAGTTGTGGCAAGCTCTGCCGAGCTGCCCGAGCTTCCCGAGCTGCCCAGTTGTCAAGAGGTTGCACTTGGTTTGCATGAGATGCCAGGTGTCACAATTTCACTAGAGGGCCAAATCCGTCCTCATCATATATATATATTTGTACAGTTTCAAAACGTTTGGAAATGGTTTTAATTCCCGGGATCCATGTGAGTGGAGAGTGCAACACTGTTCCTGATAGGCTAATCTTGCACCTACCCACAGTCCCCGGGTTTTTTTAAGATGGCTTGGCCCAAGGACCACTTAATGTAAGTGTTGGGCCCATAGGGTCCATGTGATGGGCTCAGGGGTTCACTGGGCTTCTCAATGAATTCAGCTAGGCCTTGTAATGAAGGCTGGGCCAAACCCATGTGGTTGGTGTGTAGATCAATTCTTGGGTCCCACGCCATACAAAGAAGCCCAACTGGGCAGCAGATTGGAAACTAGTTAAGCACTGAACATTTGATGGGCCAAAAGCCCATTTCGAATTGGGTAGATATGATCACCCACTTATGGGGTGGATCCGGGATTAAAGTTAGTAAAAGGATTGGGCATTTAACCTAATCCACTCTAGGAGACCAAATTCAAATCAGATTTGAATCTGGTAACCTCCTGATAAGATCAGGAGTAAGCTAACCTAATCTGTAGATAAGATTAAGATCATCCCCTATCCAGATACTGATTTGGATTGGGATAACTCCTCATTAGGAGTTTTCTTAATCAAGAAGAAAAGAGGAGAAACCCTAAGAGAATATAAACAGTATTTGAACCTAGGGTTTTTGTGCAAGAAAACTTGCAGCGAATTGATATAGGATCTCATAACTCTCCAGAGAGAAGAGAAGCAATATTCGCCATCTTCACCTCAGGAATTCTCCTCCAGCCACCACCATTCTCTGAAAAGATTGGATCTTTGAAGGAAAGAAATCAAGAAATCAGTTCTTGATATCAGTTTTGAGAAAAAACTAAAAAGATTTGGTGCTCAGAGTTTCCAATGGATTCTTGCGAAGGATTTAGTGTGTAGGACGCACTCTGCTAGTTCCGTTCCACATATTGCTATGTCATCTTCAGCAGGAGCGAATCTCGGTGTCCTCTTTGGGCATGAACACCAACTTTGGGAGATAATGCTTCTCTGGATCTGGTATAATTCCTCCATTGTCTTTTGGTTCATATCTGGTTCGATTATGGTTCAAGTAGGATCCTTGAATATTGTATTCTAAATTTAGGGAATATGATTCCTAGTTGGAAGAAGGTAAAAAAATTTTTGAAATTCGCCCACCCATTCCACAACCTTTTTGGCGTCCATACGATGGATCCTACCATTCTTTCAGCAGCTTCACTCATGGCAATGTATTCGGCTTCGGTTGTGGAGTCTGTTGTGGACCCCTGTCTACTACTTTTCCAGCAAACAACACATCGAATACCAGACAAAATTCTTGTGTCCTTCGAAGGTATTTAAGTATGTTTTTCACAATAGTCCTGTGCTCTTGCCCTTGGTTGGCCTGAAATCTGCTTACCACACTCATTGCCTAAGCAATGTCAGGATGAGTGCACAACATGGTATACATGATGCTCCCTACAACTGAGGCATAGGGAACGTCCTTCATGCCATCAATCTCCTCAGAGGTCTTGGGAGACATCTTCGAGAGAGAGTGACTCCATGCCTGAAAGGAACATTTCCCTTCTTGCAATTCTCCATATTGTATCTCTTGACAACTTTGTCAATGTAAGCAGATTGGGATAATCCTATTATCCGCTTCGATCTATCTCTATAGAGTCGAAGACCCAGTATATAGGAGGCTACTCCAAGATCTTTCATGGAGAATTGCTGTTAAAGCCACACTTTCACCGTAGTTAACATTCCGACATCATTCCTAATGAGTAGAATGTCGTCTACATACATAACCAAGAACATAACCTTATCCCCACTGGTCTTCCTGTAAACATAGGGCTCATCCGGATTCTACTCAAAGTCAAACATTTTGACAGTAGAGTCAAATTGGATGTTCCAACTCCTAGAAGTTTGCTTAAGTCCATATACGGATCTATTTAATTTACATACCATGTATTCCTGACCCGCAGCGATGAAGCCTTGCAATTGCTGAATATAGATATCTTCAGTAAGATCCTCATTTAGGAACACAGTTTTGATATCCATTTGCCAAATCTCATAGTCATGGTATGCTGCTACAGCTAGCAGAATCCTAATGGATTTAAGTATGGCCACAGGCGAAAAGGTTTCCTCATAATCGATGCCCTCTTTCTAAGTGTACCCTTTCGCCACCAGACGGGCTTTGTAGGTCTCAACCTTGCCATCGGAGCCCTTCTTCCTCTTGTAGATCCATTTGCAACCAATTGCTTTTACCCTGGAGGGCGGATTTACCAGAGTCTAGACTCCATTGGCCTCCATTGAGTCCATCTCAGCTCTCATGGCATCTAACCACTTAAGGGAGTCTATGTCCAATATAGCTTCCGTAGAAGTCACGAGATCCTCCTCACTAGTCAATGCTTCCATCAGGTAACTATCCTAGTCATAACCAAAGTGGACTGGTGGCCTGGATACCCGGGTAGATCTTCTAGGTTGGTCACTACTTGGAACTTGTGGGATACCTTCCACTACGTCCGAACTCTCCTCATCAAGAACAATTTCTTGACGATGATTGTTCAGGATGTAATCATTTTCCAAGAATTGTGAATTTCGACCGCAGAACACCTTCTGCTCACTTGGGTCATAGATTAGGTAACCCACAGAGCCTTTTGGGTAGCTTACAAATAGGCAACGACTGGTCTTGGATTGCAATTTGTCCGAACTCGTTCTTTTAACATGTGCCGGACAACCCTAAATCTTCAAGTGTCGTACACTTGGTTTCTTTTTGGTCCAAAACTCGTAGGGAGTCTTCAGAACTTATTTGGTTGGAACTCGGTTCAGCACGTATATCGTAGTCTCCAATGTGTATCCCCAAAAGGATGTGGGTAACTCTGAATGGACGAGAAGTGATCGGACCATATCCAATAAGGTCCTATTCCTCCTTTCTGAAACACCGTTAAGTTATGGTGTAGCAGGAGGAGCCAACTGTGATACTATCCCGTTGATCTTCAAGTAGTCCCTGAATTTGTCAGAGACATACTCGCCACCTCGATTCGATTGAAGGGACTTAATTTCTCTCCCTAACTGTTTCTCGACCTTTTGTCTAAACTCTTTGAACTTTTCAAAGGATTTAGACTTATGTCTCATTAGGTAAACGTAACCATAATGAGAATAATCATCGGTAAATGTAATAAAGCACATGTGCTGGTTACGGGTCCTAACACTCAGGGGACCACATACATCAGTATGTATAAGTTCAAGCATGCTTGAACATCTTTTAGGCTTACCGTTAAATGGCCTCTTTGTCATCTTACCCTGAAGGCATCGCTCACAAGTGAGAAGATCTTCTACAATTAAAAAATCCAAAGGACCATCCTTTACCAGTCTTGTGATTCGGTCAATACCGATATAGCCAAGTCGGTAATGCCATAGGCACGTGGGATTAACAGTATCACGTACTGTTTTCTTGGGGATATCAACCGACATAGTTTCGGATATGTTAGTTTCTAGAGAATGATGTAGAACATAGAGACTATTCTCTAGTTCCCCATATGCGAGGAATCTATTGTTTCTTTTAATAGTAATTGTATTACTGAAAAAGACAAAATATTCATCCGCACACAGTTTTGAGACAGAAATCAAATTTCTTCTTAAATTTTGCACAAAAAGACAATCTTTAAGTGCAATGGATCCTTCTCTAAAAAATAACTCTATAGTTCCTATCGTCATAGCTGCAACACTTGTAGAAGTCCCCAAGTAGAGCATCACTTCACCTTCATTCAGCCTTCTACTTAACTTGAACCCCTGCAGTGAGTTACATGCATGAGTTGAAGCCTCGGAGTCAATACACCAGGACACAGAAGCCACCAATAAATTGGTTTCTATGACACAAGATTCAAAATTACCTTTCTTGGATTCCAGGTACTGAGGACAATTCCTCTTCCTATGGCCGGTCTGTTTGCAGAAGTGACACACATCCGATGCCTTGTCTTTCTTCTGCCTCTTAGGTTTGGTAGCTTTCTTCTGAGGCTTCTTTGCCTTCTTTTTTTCTTGCCCGATTTGCTTTCTTCAGCAAGCATAGCCACAGACTCATCCTTCCTAATTAAATCCTCGGCTCTCTACAACATGTTGCTGAGTTCCTGGATGCTAACATTCAGCTTGTTCATATTGTAATTCATTATGAACGGGTTGAAGGAAGGAGGCAAAGAGTTAAGGATGGCATCCACTTGTGTGCCAAGATCTAGCCCAGATTCTAGGGCTTCAAGTTCATTGATATAGCCCATCATCCGAAGACAATGGTCATGAACCTGTTGCCCCTTGGACATTTGAGCGGTCATGAACTGTTTCAAGACCTTCTACCGAGTAGAATGATTCTGCTCTTCATACATTGTCTTTAAGCTATCCAATATGTCATTGGCTAGTTCGATTGATCAAACTGCCTCTGTATCAGATTGTCTAGGGAGGCAATGACATAGCAGCGGGCTAGGGAGTTTTTATGCTCCCAATCTTGGAATTCCCTCCTTCTGGCCTCAGAAGCCCTGTTGCTCAAACGCTCTGGAGCAAGATTTTTAACTACCTTATCCAATTATTCAGATGTTAAGACCAGCATGAGATTACAGTACCAATTGGCATAGTTCAGGCCCTTAAGCTTTGCAAATTGTCCATTTGCCATTTTTTGATAAAACAACAAAAATTAGTTCACAACCTAATTTGATTCATGTTTATTACATAGATATGGCTTTTAATCTATGTTCCATTCCCATTTGTCCATCTTTGAGATTTCCCTCCCATCTTAGTGACGGAGACTACGACTTGTCTCTAGAAATGTGGAAAACCACATAGGGTGCATGGAGCCAACTGTTTCAGTTGCAAAACCCCACCACTTTTCTGTGAAGGATCATATCCACTCATCATATGAGTTTTCCCTTTGGCCTCTGTCAAACAAGGTTCAAAGCCATTTTTAGGTAAACCTTTCTGTCCAATGAGTGCTCACCCATCATATTCATGAACGCCAAGGTACCGTGAGAGAGTTCCCATTTTCTGGTGAAGCCCCTCCCACATCGGTCTATGACGCCCCTATCATCTTATGAAATACTCGGACAAGCCCAATAGCAAATGGATAGCCCATTTTCTGGTGTGTTTCCTCATTACTGAATGACCTATCCTCATGCTAATGATGGAAGGCCTTTAGAGAGTTCATCATATGAATCTCCCTATCACATGCACTCATATTTTCTGGAGGGAACGAAAATTACATCCTATTTTGATTTAGGTCAAACCAAAGTGGCTCCCACTGACTTTCATAAAGTTAGATTTTGGTGGACCCAAATCGGCTAGGGTTCTGCACATATCCTCTTCAGGAGGTGTGGGGCCCACCACTGAGGGAGGTCATCCAATGACTAGTAGGGACACCATGGCAATGATGTGCATTCAGCCATGGTGTGCGCAAAAGCCACTATCGCATCAGCATGGGCCAAGCACTTATGGCCATGAACGTAGCACATCACACATCCATACATCACATGCAAGGAAGAATTGATCCAATCAATTAATATCTGTAAAGCCCATTTTAAAGCCCATAATATTAACCCTTAATATTATCTAGGTATATGGGCCGAAATTAGGGTTGATCAATTTGGTCCTTATAGCTTTATTTGTGAAGTGGGTTTTTAGCAGTTTTAACCAATTAAAACTGAGCCTTTATAGGTTGGGCCGAATTAAACTTTTAATTAATTATCAATCCTTAGGCCCACTAGTAGGAGAAATAGGGCTGACATTCATCCTTGATCGAACCCTAGATTTGGTCCAACCAGTTTGGACCAATCTGGTTTGAATGGGTCTAGGGTTTGATATTTAATTAAAGATTTAATTTAAGAAATTAATCTGAAATTAAATACTGATAAAAGAAAATCAAGAATCAGTCAGATAGGACTGTTCACACAACCCATCCTACAAAATAGAGGTTAGATTTGCAGTTTCATAAATTGCAAATCGCAGATAGTGATTCTCCCATCTACAAAATCTCCTTGCACCGCCATCTTCGATCCAAAAAATAAAAATAAATAGAAAACCTAATTTCCATTATAATTACATCAGATCGAATGCCTATACATTCAGTCTAAAAACAAAAAATTATTTTACAAACCAAATGTAATAAAATAACCAAGAAACTGCAAAATCACAGGTTCCCTGCGCCAATCAAGATTTCGATCTCCATGTGTACGAACAGCCCATAAATCAAGAAAATTATAAAGAATAGTTCTAATTAATAATCAGATTTATAAAATTTAATTTCAGATTAATCACCCATTAACTGGAAACAAATTTTCCAGAAAAAAACCTTATATTTGCGCAAATTGGGTAGAACGCCTTCTGCCCATTTGCGCAGGTTCAGATTTGATCCAATTCGGCTCAAGACTTGAACCTGGCTCTGATACCACTAAAGGGATGAGATATCCATCGAATGGAGGTGTTCACGCCCAAGGAAGGAACCAAAGGCTGCTCCCACTAAAGATGGCGTAGTGCAGGATGGAGCAGAATCAGTAGTGTTCTTCACAAGAACCAGATCCTTCGCAAGAATCAACTGGATGGCACGTGAGCACTTCCTCTAATCAGTCCTTCCACAAGGAACTGATATCGAGATCTGATCTTGATCACTCCCACTGAGAACAAGAGATCGAACTGGCAGATATGGTGGCGGCAGGAAGGAGGCGGCAAGAGAGATTTAGCGCAATAATGTTGAATTCTCTCTTTTGTGATTTCAGCTCTGAAGATAGGATCTAAAGTCTGTCAAAAGGTTGCCACCCCCTCCTCCTTTTATAACCTTAAAGGGATCAGCTCCTAATTCCATTAGGAGTTGCTGATCCAAATCATATTTGGATCAGAATTCCCTTTAAATGATAAGGGTAAACCCTTATCATATCTGCAGATTAGATTAGCCTTCTCCTAATCTCATTAGGAGGTTTGTAGATCTGAATCACATTTAGATCTGGACTCTCTGAGTGGATAGGGTTAGGGCCCAATCCTATCTACTAATCCAATCTAAGAATTTGCCCCTTATTTAACTGATCAAATCAGTGCAGTTTGAAATGGGCTTTACGCCCAATAAGGTTATGTGCTCACTTAGCCTTCCAAACTACTACCTAGTTGGGCTTCCTCGTATGGCATGGGACCCAAACATTAATCTACACATCAGCCACATGGGTTCAGCCCAGCCTTTGTTACACGGCCTGGCTTAATACACTATTATGGATAGTGCACCCCCTAAAACCCATCATATGGGCTCTATGGTCCCAACACTTACCCTAAGTGGTCCTTGGGCCAAGCCACCTTGTAACACCCAGGGACTGTGTGCAGATGCAAGATTAGCCCATCAGGTATTACCCACAATGGTCTTACACATAACCTCTCAGCCCATAATGATCAAACACTGTTCGACAAGAGAGAACCTCTCCCTCGGCTGTAAGGAACAGTGTTGCACTCTCTGCTCACATGGATCCCAGGAATTAAAACCTTTTGCAAACAATTAGAAACCATAATATATATACTTTTATATCTCATATAAAATATATTTTGCAAAACAAATCTCAACGATTAAAATCGGCTACCGGCAGTCTTGGTTTCTATCAGAGATAGTACATCCCCGATCATCACCTTTGTCCGACAAAGGGGCTGACCCTGTCACTATGATCACCCACTCAGATGAATTCTCAGACTATCCCAACATACCCAGGTTTTGACCCCTGCTAAGGATCTCACTGATTGTCATATCAAAGACAGCCCAATTCGACACCTAGTGTAGTATCATAATCGAGTCTAGGGGTCATGTGTAACTTTCTAGTTTTGCCCATCAATCTCCAAGGTCCAGGGCAATACTAGAAATCTGGTCCGGTTCAAAGGTTCAATTAATCCTATACTGCATGTGCCTTGGGTCTCACCCTGGCGGCTGAGACAAGCCACCCCACATTTGGCAGCACACCAGTGTCAGCCTTGGCAGGATAAATCTCCCCAGACTTATCCAATGGTTGTGAATATTCTAAACTAACACGAGTCTCATAAGTGTCCAGTTTAAGGGTATTCTAAACTAACATGAATCAAATATGTGCTTTATTCATTTACAATAAATTCATAATGTACATCATTCTGATTGGAGCTAGGGGCATACAACTGTCTAACAAAATCCTTTAGGGAGCTTCACTTTGGGTTCAAAAGTGTGCTGAATTTTAGGGAAGCTTGTGATTACTTTGCATAACCAACGATTGGTCTAAGGAAAGAGGTTAAACAGCTAAGCCTAAGCAGGTTTTGTGGTTACTTAATTAGGTTCTTGCGAGAGCAAGGGGAGCCTCCCACATCCCCACCTCTTACCTAGCTAATCAAAAGAAGTGGTGTAAAAACAAGTGAACCTAAGAGGATTGACATTTGTTGAACCAGTAGTTTAGGAAACCTTAGGTTAGCCCATAGGTCGTGTGTTTGAATTGCTTGCATTTTTTGTTAAAATTTAAAAATTCAAATTTGAATTTAAATTTTAGGAATTAAATTTCAAAATCTAAATTTGAATTTAAGTTTCAAAAATTTAAATTTCAAATTTCAAATAAAAAGGAAAAAATAATAAAAAGAGAAAATAAAAAATTTTAAATTTCAAAACCTAAATTGGAAATTTATATTTCAAATTTCAAAAAAAAAGAAGAAATATGGGATTAAAACAAAATAAAATAAAATGAACTCAATGGCCGGTGTTTGTGGAATGAGAAACTACTTCCAACCTAAGCCATGGATATATTGGAACCATGTGTTTCAACAACTAGACAAGATTAATGGGATGGCCCAAAGACTTGATCAAGTCCTTGCATTTCATCAGCAAAGTGGACCACACCCAACCTTGTCATCCTATTCAACATGTTCCATCTGTGCAAGCCTGGCCCATCATGTTAGCCAGTGCCCTGCGGCGGGCCCATGTCAACCAGTCATTTCAAACCAAGTACATGCGGCCAATAGATTTTTCCAACCCAATGCTAACCCATTCTTTCACCCATATAATCCTAGGTGGGAAAATCAGCCCAACTTCACTTATGGGGCCCAAGCCCAAGAAACCCCCCTGCTAGATGTGCACTCTCAATGGTCTGAAGCCCAGACTCACTGAGAGTATAATGATTAGCCTAGGACTCAACTAGCTTAACCATGTCAAACCTACACATAGTTCCAACAGAAGTATCATCCATCTAACTCCATGCCCCAGCAATTTCAGAGGCCACAAGTAAAGAACCAATTCCAGGAGATGTACCCTAGGAACCAACTAGCCCAACCGTATCAGGCCTACCCACAACCTCCTTAAACCTGTACAATAGATGACCAATTCATGCAACTTCAGTAGTTGATCCTAAATCAGCAGTAGTCCATTGCTAGGTTAGAAAGCCAAATTGGACAGCTAGCCGAAGCTAATGCAAGGAGAGAAGTGGGGCAATTACCGAGTCAAATGGTTGCAAACCCTAGGAATCAACCACCGGGTTTTCCTCCACAACAAATTTAACCACATCCTAAGAGCCCCAGGTTTGAAAATGCTAAAGTTGTTACAACCTTAAGGAGTTGGAGAATTTTAGAAGACTCGTATGAGAAGAAGAAAGCCGAAGAAGAATAACAAAAGGAGTAGGAAGACCCTAAGTTGGGGGGGGGGGGAGAATAAGGAAAGGAAACTTTAGAAGAAGAACCTTTAGTGAACCAACCTGTGGTCCCTTTTCCAACTGCACTCATAGCTGGGCCATTGCGAAAAAAGAAAGAGATTCACAACGAAGAGATCAAAGAGCTCTTCAAATAAGTCCATATTAACATCCCTCTCCTCGATGCGATTCAACATGTCCCGACCTATGCCAAGTTTCTAAAAGAGCTATGCACTCAAAAGTGGGAGCCACGATCAGTCCCACAAAAAGTTATGCTCTCGGCAGATGTTAGTGCGGTCCTTCTAAACCAACTTCCCAAGAAGATGAAAGACCCAGGTGCACATCTCATAAGCTATGTCATCTCCAGAATCACTTTTGGTTAGGCCCTATTGGATCTTGGGGCCAGTGTAAATCTGTTTCCATCCATTATCTATGAAAGGTTCAAGATCGACGAGTTAAAACCTACCCTGGTAATTCTGTAACTTGTTGATTGGTCGGTCAAGACTCCTCGAGGTCCTAGACATGACCCCAACCGAGGAGCTGAACCATAACCCAATAATCTTAGGATGGCCATTTCTAGCAACGGCCAATGCAAACATTAATTGTAAATCGGGAAAAATGGACATTTCATTTGGGGAGCAGAAAGTCCAGTTGAATGTTTTTAGTGAATCTAAGTATCCAAACCAAGGGAAAGATGAGTGCAATGTGGATATAGTGGATCATCTTTTGGATGACTTGTCTACCATTTGGTTAGCTCAATTTAAGCCATGTTGGTATGAAGAAGAAAGTGAGTCTGAGAGTCTGGATGGGAGAAGTGAGTAAATGCGTATGGCTAAAGACGTTAAACTTAGCACTACTTGGGAGGCAACCTAACGTAGTTTTTAGTAATTTTGTTGTTAGGATTTGAGTTTTTTTCTTTTATTTCAAGACCAGGTGACAGATCTTGAACCCCTTAGGAAAACCCTATTGATTGTTATCTTTGGCCCAAGTCCTTTTTGCATCATTCTAGTCATGCCATTAGGGACAATGGCATTTATGTTGGGGGTAAGGAAAGAGAAAGAGAGAAATTGAAAAAAAAATTGATTGAGAAGCTAAGCCTTTAAATATGTAGAATTAAAATTTCACTAAAAATTTTAAAAATTTTTTTCTATTAAAAGAGATTCCTAAACAGAAAAAATTAAGGAAACTAATAAAAGAATATTGAATTTTGTAGAAATTGGTAGCAAGTGATAGGAGTAAAATTTGGTTTTATTTGAATATTGTCAAAACCGTTTAGAAATTAGAAAATACTCCCAAGTTTGCCCCTACCAAGATAAGAAGAGAAAGACTGAGAAATTAGACAAAAAATCTTTAAATTGTTAAGAGACAGTAGACTACTCTGAATAGTGTTGTGAAAAAAAGGAGAGAGAATAAAAGGTCAATGGATACCCTAGACTTAGTAACTGGGTCTCTTCACCTAAGGCAAGTGTCGAGATTCGCGTCAAACGGTGGAAGGTAACAATAAAAATAAGTGTCCATAGCAAGTTCAGGGGTAGAAATCCACTATCAAAAATGATAAGAATACCTATCCATTTTTAAAATCAATCTCAACTTATCAAGACAATCTGCAAATGGAAGGGTATATAAGATTTTTAAGCCAAGTTTCTTTAATATTCAAAATATGACAGTTTTACCCCTTAAGCCCAATACCGATTTATACAAAGTTTGAGAATTCTAGAATCGGGATACTTGGCTAATTTTGTTCGGGATGACCTTGCAATGGGAAGGATCTATATACTCAATGTAATTTTAAGGCTGCATTGCTAAGGGACTAGCAATGTTTAAGTTGGGGGGTGTGATAACTCTACATTTTGATGCCTTAAAGGCATCAATTCAAGGGTATTTTCGGCCTTAGAATAGTCAAATTGTGCCCTTTTCCTAGTTAAATTTAATATTGTGATCTCTGAGGGTCTTTATTCAAATTTTGTGAAAAACTAGGGAAATTTCATGGCTGAAATGCAGTTTTTGGGAAACTAGTGTGAAGTCCAGCTAAGAGAGGGGGTGTTTCTGTGAAAAACTGAGAATAGGAGGGTGCCTCCTATCTGTTAAACCCAGAATGCCGCCCCTCCTACTGTATTAGCATTCTACCCTCTCTTTAGCAAACCTTAGGGCGCCTTCTAACTCATTCTTTTCATCCTTAGCAAACCCTATCCGCCCTTAGCTACTCAATTTCCACCTTCCATCCCTTCTAATCTCGACCATTCATTTTAAGGCACTCTCTTTTTAGCTTTTTAACCCTAGGGTGCCACCTAACTCCTAATCCTCACCATTCAGCCCCTAGCCATTAGATTCCAGCCTTCCATTCCATTCTCTATCTCAGCCACCCACTTCTTTTAATCTCCACCTTTCAATCCTGGGCGCCTTAATCTCCACCCTCCATTTCTAGGTGCCCAAATCTCAGCCCTACATAATATTGGGTGCCCTTTCCTTCTCTTTTCAGCCTTCGGATCATCCCAGAACCATCCTAACCCTTCATTAGAAACCTTAGGGCAACCATATCTTTGCTAAAACCCAGTTGTCGTTCCCCTCTTTCTCTCTAATCCCATTTGTGTTCGCCCTTCTCTATAAAAATGACCCAAGGGCTCCTAAGAAGGGGTTGGATTCTGTCTTCAAGTAAGACGGAAGGTTGATCTTGAAAAGTTCAAGGGTAGAGGAAGAGGAGGACGCCCAGGCAAGAGGAGGGGTTCCTGCTTGCAGTTCTCCTAAGCCACTAGTGCCACCTCTAGATTTGGATCCCAACCATTACTTTTAAATTTAATTTTTGTTCTTTCATTTCCAATTCATTTTTTTCCTTTCTACAATTTACTTTCATTCAGTTTGATTTTTGTTTTCTTTTTTGCAGATCTGGAATTTGGTCTGGTGAGACGGAAGGCCTAGCTCGAGAAATTCAAGGGTCAAAGGAGAGATCCAGAGACTGCTACCTCTGATCAGATTATAGACTTTTTATTTTGTTCATTTTATTTATTTATTTATTTTTTTGCACTTTTCACTTCTAGCGTTGTTTGAATTTTATTTTAACGAATTTCAGTTTAATTAATTAAATTATGTGTTTCTACAACTCTCAATTGTGTTCTCTTTCCCGGATTTAAGTAAATAACGATTTTTGCCTCGCTTCCCAGTGGATACGACCCATTCTCACCATTTACTACATTTGTAATTGTTATGAGAAATGGAGAAACTTACAAATATTAAAACTGGTGTTCCAAAGTGGTTAACGACAAGCTTTTGGACACACCAATCATCAACATCAAGGTCCTCTATATTGGACCTATTAGTAATTGCAGTGACAATAGATTCATATTGAGCTCCTAATCTGGCAAGTATGTAGAGAACTAAATCACTAGTGTTAATGGGTGATGTGTGTGCAAATTACACATAAAATTATGGTGTTTATGCATGGTTTTTGTGTTGATTTGTGTAAAGTTTTACCCTAATTCAGCTTAATTTTAGGAATTTATCCAAGGAGACCAGCTTAAAAAAAAGAAAGCACAAAACCAAGAAAAAGGAACCAAATTGGAGGTAATTCATCCCAGCTAAGAGATCAAAGGAGGGCCATTCGGCCCTTGAAGCCCATGCTGCACTCTTTGGGAGAGCCCAAAGAGAGAGCCTAGCTGCAGCCTCCAAGGGAGCCTTGATGAGAATGAAAATTATCATATTTTTATCCCTTAATATTCAGCCTTTTATACATATTTAATGCTTAATTGGACTCACTATTCTTGTATTTCGATTTAGGGCACGAAAAAATGTGTGAGGTGAAAACAAGGCTAATCGGGTAATTTTGCATAGTTTCGGTGCCACGTGGTAATTTGGGCATAACTCTCTTATCCGAACTCCGATTGAGATGATTAAAGATGCATTGGAAAGATAAGAAAATATTCTACAATTTTCATGTTTTAAGTTTTGATAGATTCAGAGTGAATCAATGTCGAAATTGGTCCCAAAGTCTAAGAAAACTCGTAAAGAAGCCCAGTTCGCAACAGAAGCCCAATTCACAGAGAAGCCTTGCAGCGGCCCAAATCATTGAGAAAGCCCAATACTGATTTAGCATGCAAGAATAAGAATCATCAAAGAGTCCTATCAGATTCAACTTTCTGTTGTATTTCTAGAAAGATAAGAAAGATTAAAATTACCAGTTAAGAGATAGGAGAAGATTAGATCTAATCTAGGCATTATCTATTAGAGAACTGAACTCCCAATGGAGAAAGAACTCCTAAGAGGAACAGGAGACAACTTTCTCCCAATTCTATATAAAGGGGGTGGACTAGCACCCAAGGGGCATCAAAAATCATCCAAGAGAGCTTCAACCTTCGAAGGGAGCAATCAGCAACCAAGGAGGAAGAAGCAGAATTTGCCCCCTCTCATCTGGAAGCTATGATTTCTACATGAAGTGTGTGTAAGCTTTTATTTTCTAGTTGAAAGGTTAAGGAAGCTTTGATTTTATAAACATTGTGAGATCTAATTGATTTTTATTTCAGTTCATTGTTTTATGGGTATTCATGTGTTTTCTGCGATTTCCTGTGAAGATTATTTTTATTGATTAAGCAAGAATGATCCCTTGCTCATTCAATGAGAATAATCTATGACCGATTGAACCTCCAACTTCATATATTATTGGTAGGTTTAATCATGGTGGCAACTAACATAATTGGTTATGGACAAGTTTTCGATTTATGTTAGGAAGATATATGATCTGGTTTAAACGGTCCGACCTTGTGAGATCGCTGACCAGAATTGGGTCTCTCCCCTCTTAATGTTATTAATAGATGAAATCCTAAGATCTTGTTTAGGATTTTTTATTAATAAGAGAAGCAATCAAAGAGCTTGTTTTGGTTGCCGAATAATACGAGTAGAGGCTAGCTATTAGAGCTTGTTAATGGCTATAACCAATTTATTCATAAACATATGAATTTATCCTTGCATCGATGATCAATGATAAGAATCAAAACTGAACTTGCCCCTTCAACCAGAAACTATCTCCCATTGATTTAATCCTTACTTTGTTTTGTTTTCTTTTATTTCATCTTATTTTCCTTGTCTTTACAACAATCCCCTACTTCGTTTACTTGGAAATAAATCCACCAAATCCCTGTGGAGATGAACTTGCTCATCACTATCTACAAAAATATTTAATTCGAGCAAGACTTTTTATCTTTGGTTGGATTTGACACCCACCAAGCTTATTCAGCCCAGCAAGGAGGAGGCCCATTTGTAGCTCAAGAGTAGTCCAAAGAAGATTCAAGAGAGGCTAAGGGTGGCAACTTCTAGAAGAGGGAGAGAGCTGAAGGAAAAACTATATAAAGAGAAATCTTGGAGGGAAAAGGGGGTTGGAAGACCTGAATTCAAACTCTTCTTGGCTGGTTCAAATACTTAGGGGAGAAAACTCCTTTGTTCGAATTCTTGGAGGGAGAAGAGAGAGAGGCACAAGAGAGGAGAAGAAAGGAGATTCAAGCAACTTCAAGAGGAGAAGAAGCTGAATTCGAATTTGGGAGAAGAATCCATTGGAGGAGATCAATGTAGGTTGTCTTCTTCCTTGAATTATGCGCCATTGGTAATTGAAATCAGCTAGGGTTTCATGTTCAATTCTCCATTAATTTTTCTTTCTTGCTATAATTGAAGCATTATTTCTATAAATTCAGATGTGTAGTTAGCTTTCTAGGTTCATTCGAATGGATTAGAGGCAATCTTGATGTTTCTTGATTAGAAATTTGATTGTTAGGACTGCTAGCCAAATTGATCTTGATTTTTTGTAATGTCTGAATTGCTTGAGAAAGAATTTAGGCAACCTTAATTCTGTTTGGCCGAACTGTTCTTGACTCTTGGTGTTCATTCAATCTGAAATGATGCCCTAAAATGTCTAGATCTTAATGCATGCATGAGGGTTAGATTCTTGATAGAGATATAAGAATCATCACTCATGCATAGAGTGAAAATGCGCTTGAGAGAGGCTGTTCATTGCCTTGGGGTTTCACCAAACCACGGCTGAATCCTAATCTACTTGAATGACCTAGAGAACTAATTCCTGAATCAGTTATGTGCATATTTAGCTTGTCTTCTTAGCTTGCGTGCAAGGTGTTTGATCCAATTTCTTAGAGATAGTTTGTTAGCTATGATTTCAGTTTTAGGTTAGATATACATTTCGGTTTATCAGATAATAGAAGGTTGATATGCTACTAGTAGTTGTTGCATAAGTCCTCGTGGGAAACGATACTCTACTCATCACTCTATTACTTGTGCGGCTAGTGCACTTTCTAGTGTACCAAATACACATCAAGTTTTTGGCGTCGTTGTCGGGGATTTATTGCAGCAATATTAAGAACTATTAGCCACTGTTAATCTGATTTCTAATTCTGTATATTAGGATTCCGATCTATATATAATAACCTCCATTGCTGATATAAGTAGTTTTCTTTCCTATTGCTAATTTGCTTAGTCTTTGGTTGTTGTTCTAGTCTTGGTAGTGTAGCAGATTTTTAGTTCTGTATATCTTATAAAAATAGTGTAGTTTAGATCTGTATACATTAACCTTCATTGCTGACATCAAAAATTTTTTTTCTTCTTGCCAAATGCCTCTACTTTAGGTTTTTGTTCTTGTTGTGGTAGAGTATAGTTTCTTGATCCTATAGGTTGCCTTTCTGATTTGATAGAATTGAGATTTGTGTTTTGTAGGTAGAATTCAGTAGCTTGTTGTTATAGATTTCAGATCTGATTTGATAAAATTCTATAGGTTGCTTTTCTTTTTGGCTAGCATTCAACATCTGTGTGTTGTAGATTACTGATTGTTCTTCTTGCCAATTGGCTTTGTCTTAGGATGCTGTTATAGTTTTGGTAGTGTCAAGTTTTCTTGATGGGATAGGTTACTCCCCTAATTTCAATCTTGTATATCAGATTTCAGATCTACCTATATTAGCTTTCAGCTTGCTGATTGTTCTTGTTCTTGAGGTTTTTCTTTTTAGATAGCATTCAGTTTATTTTATTATTATTTTTTTTGCCTTGTAAATTGCTGCCATATTAGTGTTTAATAGTCCCTCTTTCTTAGGTTGCTGATTGTTTGATTGTTTACATTTCTGAGTGGTGTACATTAGTCTTCTTATTACTTTGACTTGTACAGTTTATGACAAGCAGACCTGAACTAAAGGAAGTCCCTTATGATCCGGAGATTGAAAGAACCCTCCGCATCCGCCTTAGAGCTGCTAGACAAGTAAGAGCTGAAGCAGAAGAGATGGCCGAACCAAGAACTATGATGGACTATGCCAAACCAACCCTTACAGTTCAGTTTTGTGGAATGGCTCATGAAGATCCAAACTCTCACATAGCCAATTTCTTGGAGATTTATAACACTTTCAAGCACAATGGGGTGAGTGATGATGTTGTTAGGCTCAGGTTGTTCCCATTCTCATTGAAAGACAAAGCCAAGTGATGAGTGCACAAATTACACATATTTTATGAGGCTTTATGCATGGTTTTTATGCTAGTTTCTATGAGTTTTTCCCCAATTATGCTTAATTTCAGGAAATCTTCAAGGAAAACCAATTCAAGAGAAAGAAAGCATAAAACAAGGAAAAATGAGCTAAATTGAAGGTAATTCAGCCTATCTGGAATAAAAGCTCAGCTGAGAGGTCAAGAGAGGGTCATTCGGCCCATGCAGCCCATGCTGCACTCTTTAGGAGATGCCCAAAGAAAGAGCCTAGCCGCAGCCTTCCAAGGGAGCCTATTAGGCCCAGAAAGGAGGAGGCCCATTTGCAGCTCAAGAGCAGCCCAAATTGCAACCCAAGAGAAGATAGGGGCAGCAACTTCTAGAAAGTTCAAAAGAAACTAGGAGCAACAAATTCTAGAAGGTTCAAGAGAGTTTAAGGGCGGCAGCTTCTACAATTCTTGGAGAGCTAAAGGAAAAACTATTTAAGGAGGTTTCTTGCATGGAAAAAGGGGTTCAAGCACCTTGTGATTCAACACTTTGGGGAGAAAACTCCATGAGTCAAATTCTTGGAGGGAGAAGAGAGAGATAGGTGCAAGAGAGGAGAAGAAAGGAGATTCAAGCAACTTCAAGAGGAGAAGAAGCTGAATTCGAATTTGGGAGAAGAAGCCATTGGAGGAGATCAATCTAGATTGCCTTCTTCCTTGAATTCTGCGCCATTGGTAATAGAAATCAGCTAGGGTTTCATGTTCAATTTCTCCATTAATTTTTCTTTCTTGTTGTAATTGAAGCAGGAATTCTGTAATTTTATATCTATAATTAGATTTCTATGTAAATTCGAATAAAGTAGATGCAATCTTGATGTTTCTTGATTAGGAACTTGATTGTAGTATAGCTAGTCGAACTGTTGTTTTGTAATTTCATATCTGTAACTTCAGATCTTGATTTTATAATGTTTGAATTGCTTGAGAAAGAATTCAGGCAACATGAACTCTATTTGGCCGAACTATCTTCATTCTTGGAAGTTCTAGAGTGATTAAGAAAGACTCTAGAATTTTGGATCTACTAATCAAGAACTGAATTGAGTGCGAGTTTAACTTGCACAATTCGGTTGGTGTTCATTCAGCTGAAGTGTTGCCCTAGAATTGCTAGATCTTAATGCATGCATGAGGATTAGATCCTTGATAGAGATATAAGGACCATCACTCATGCATAGATTGAACATGCGCTTGAGAGAGGTTGTTCATTGCCTTGGGGTTTCACCAAATCAAGGTTAAATCCTAATCTACTCGAATGGCCAAGAAAATTAATTGCTGAAACATTTCTGTTATTAATTAGCTTGTCTTCTCAACTTGCATGCAAGGTGTTTGATCCAATTCCTTAGAAATAGCTTGTTAGATAGAATTTCAGATTTTGCATTAGATTTACAATTTGGCTAATCAGATAAGACTAGGCTGATATACTACTAGTAGTTGCTACATAAGTCCTCGTGGGAAACGATACTCTATTCATCACTTTATTACTTGAGCAGCTAGTGCACTTGCTAGTGTAGCAAATATGCATCAAGTTTTTGGCACTGTTGCCGAGGACTTATTGCAGCAATATTAGGAACTATTAGACACTATTAATCTAATCTCTTACTTTATGCATTGGAGTTTAGATTTGTGTGCATTAGCCTCTATTGCTGATCTAGGTAATTCTCTTTTCCATTGCTGAATTGCTTCATTTTTTATTGTTGTTTTAGTCTTAGTAGTGTAGTTGCATTTTAGTTCTGCATATTCTATAAAAATAGTATGGTTCAATTCTGTATACATTACTGTCATTACTGAAATCAAAATTCAGATCTAAGCACACAGAGAGAAAAAAAAATTAATATAGTTGTTCTAATTCAGTAGTGTAGTCGATAGATGTAGTTCTAGTTCTATGCATTATAGTTCAGATCTACACACACTCATCTACATTACTAATTTCTTTCCTCTTGCCAAATGCTTCTAGTTTAGGATCGTAGTTCTTGTTTCTGTAGAATGTAGCTCCATGATTCTAATGCTGATTTGATAGATCTTTGAATTCATTTTTGACTTGGTTCGGTAGTATAGAATGTAGTTTCTGTAGAACATAGGTTGCAGATTTTATTTCAGACTTGACAGATTTCTGACTTGATATATTTCTGATTAGTAGTAGGATTCAGTTCTGTATATAGTAACCTTCATTTCTGATTTATATAGTTTTCTTTCTTATTGCTGATTTGCTTAGTTTTTGCTTGTTGAATTTTTTCTGGATACCTTATAAAAATGGTGTAGTTCAGATCTGTATATATTAACTATCACTACTGAAATTAGAAATCAGATTTGAGCACATAGAAAAAAAAAAAATATATATATATATATATATATATATATATATATATAATAACTGTTCTAGCTGATTTCAGTTATGTACATCTTAAAAAAAATCTTAACCTTCATTGCTGATATTCAGATCTGTGTACATTGATCTCCATTGCTAAAATCAGAATTTTTCTCTCTTCTTGCCGATTGTCCCTATCTTAGGTTGCTATTCTTGTTTCAAAAGTGTGCAA
This sequence comes from Nelumbo lutea, assembly GCF_056320005.1. Classification (NCBI taxonomy): domain Eukaryota; kingdom Viridiplantae; phylum Streptophyta; class Magnoliopsida; order Proteales; family Nelumbonaceae; genus Nelumbo; species Nelumbo lutea. Next base: position 197,932,874 of record NC_142684.1, on the reverse strand, counting down.
TCTGCTTGAGTTGATAGGGTACTTCTCTGATTTCAATCATGTATATTAGATTTCAGATCTGTCTATATTAGCTTTCAGCTTGCTAATTTTTCTTTTTCTCGAGGTTTTTCTTTTTAGGTAGATTGTTGTTCCCTTTGTTTTGTAGATTGCTGCTATATTAGTGTTTAACAGTCTATTTCTTAGAATTGTTGATTGTTTGTTGGATTGCTTTCTTTGATTAGTGTACTTTAGTTTCTTTAGTACTTTGACAGAGGAGATGATAGCAACCAACTATCAATGGCATTCCAAAAGAGCACAAGTTAAAAGGCAGCAAGGTCTTCACAATGTGGACACATATACAACTATATCTGTGCAAATAGGTGCAATCAACAAGAAAATAGATGAGATGCAGATGGCAGCCATGCATGTGCAGTCCATGACTTGTGATTGGTGTGGGGTAGGTCATATCAGCACTGCATGCCAAGTTGGCAATCAGTTTATGCAGCCTCAAGAATAGGTAAACTTTGTTGGCCACTTTCCAAGGTAGCAATACAGTCAGTACCCTTGTGCCTTGGATGGAGAGGATACCCAAATCAGTCATGGCCAAACTAGCATGTGCCGAAGCCCTCCCCCCAAAACTTCTATCAGCCAGAAAAAGAAATCTAACCTAGAGGAGCTGATGACCAAGTTCATAGCTAGTGTTTGAAACAAGATTTCAAATCCAAAAAGCAGCAATAAAGAACTTGGAGAAGCAAGTCAGGCAGTTGGCACAAATGATTTCAGCAAGAATACCGGGCACTCTACCAAGTAATACTAAATTGAACCGAAGAGGTGGTGAGGAGCTGCCTGAGGTGGAGAAGAAGGCAAGGGCTGAAAATAAGGTTAGCATGTTGGCCGACACCTTTGAGCTTGGCATACAAGAGGGAGGAGCTGCAAGGGAGGAGAATAAAGAGATGCAAGGCATGGCAGTATACCTAAATGCCAATCAACATTTTCAAGGGAAAGAGTGTCTCAAGTTGGATGGCTTGGATACCCTACCAATACCAATAAGAAAGCCTTCAACCTAAGAGCCATCCTCCCTTGAGCTGAAGCAACCCCCTCCACATCTAGAGTATGCATTCTTAGAGGCTCCATCTGCACTACCAGTAATCATATCAGCAGATTTGAGTTGTTTTCAAAGAAAAAAACTATTAAGGGTGTCTCGGGACACATGATAGCTTTAGCTCGGAAGATGTCATTGATGATGAGGTTGGTGGATGTTTTTAGGCCAGTGGTCAGCACCTTACTAGAAGGTCAAGCTTTAGATCAAAAACAAGCACTTGTTGGGAGGCAACCCAATTCACATTTTTAGTTAGTATTTATGTAGGATGTTAATTAAATAAGTTGTTGATCTCTCTCTCTAGTTTTATGTGATTCTTAGCAGCTAGAGGATTCCCATCACAAGAGCTTTTGCAGGATTCAGAAGGAACTTGTCCTCTAACCCCTCTCATTGATTGATAATGCTCTTCATGCAATTACCTTCATTGTTGGATTTATTGTTGCTCCCTAATACTAGGAACATTGAGGACAATGTTCATCTTAAGTGTGGGGATTTAGGCTGGGGCTATGCACCTCAATCAGTCCAACACTTATGTGACAAGCCAAATAAACTAAAAATCCCCTTAAGATCATTGGTGTTTATTAGATGAATTCAAAGAGGGAATACAATGAGTTGAGGGAGACCACTGTATGTGTTTGCATTTATTTTTGTGAATGATCTAACATAGCACAATGCATGAGGTTAAGGGAGCTGAATATGACTCTCATCATGACCAGCCCTAACTACCTTCATATGTATGAAGCACTTGATTGAACTATTAATGGTCATTCGAGCTAGTTCACATCTGAACTGTTAATGCATGAGGTTCAACAACTACAAAAGAAAAAAAGGACAAAGTCCAATTGACTCCACTATTCCGAGCTGAATAGTAAAACTAGCAACTTGAAATATGAGTATTGTTATCTGCCTCAAGCCTGTGACCAGTGTGAGATGGAGCATAAAATGCACTCACACCAAAAGAAAAAAAAAAGAGTGTGAGATGGTGCATTAAATGCACTCACACCAAAAGAAAAAAGAAAAAGAAAAAGAAGAAAGAAGAAAATACCCCATGTGAGATGGAGCATAAAATGCACTCTCACTAAAAAATTGGGGAAAAGAAAAGAAAAACAATTTGGTGACAGCTAAGGTTCAAAGAGACAAAATGCAGTTAAATACTCAATGAGGTACAGTTACAGATTTGAGACCTAGCTCAAAGTGATGGTTAATTTTGGCAGTCAATGAGCTGATCTACATCTTGAATGGGAGTGAAAGTTGGAACTTGAAGAATCTCATATTCCCCCCTTCCTTGGCTCTTATGTATGTGATAAGAATGGTAGTTCATAGGAATGGAGTAGAATACTTACACAAGTTTCCTGACCACTCAATGCATCCCCATCCTAAAACTTCATCTGGTAAATGGTGAGAATAAGGGGGGATGATCAGTTTATGGTGGATGTCTTTGCTTGAGGACAAGCAAAAGCTTAAGTGTGGGGGTATTTGATGAGTGCACAAATTACACATATTTTATGAGGCTTTATGCATGGTTTTTATGCTATTTTGTGTGAGTTTTACCCCAGTTCTACTTAATTTCAGGAAATCTTAAAGGGAAACCAATTCAGGAGAAAGAAAGCATAAAACAAGGAAAAATGAGCTAAATTGAAGGTAATTCAACCCAGTTGGAACAAAAGCCCAGTCAAGAGGTTAAGAGAGGGTCATTCGGCCCATGCAGCCCATGCTGCACTCTTTGGGAGATGCCCAAAGAGAGAGCCTAGCCACAGCCTTTCAAGGAAGCCTATTCGGCCCAGCAAAGAGGAGGCCCATTTGCAGCTCAAGAGCAGCCCAAATTGCATCCAAAGAGAAGCTAGAGGCAAAAACTTCTAGAAAATTCAAGAGAAGCTAGGGGCAACAAATTCTAGAAGGTTCAAGAGAAGCTAAGGGCAGCAGCTTCTAGAATTCTTGGAGAGCTGAAGGAAAAACTATTTAAGGAGGTTCCTTGGATGGAAAAAGGGGTTCAAACACTTTGAAACTTTAGCCCTTTGGGGAGAAAACTCCTTGAATTCGAATTCTTAGAGGGAGAAGAGAGAGATAGGCACAAGAGAGGAGAAGAAAGGAGATTCAAGCAACTTCAAGAGAAGAAGAAGCTTAATTCAAGAGGAGAAGAAGCCATTGGAGATCTATGTTGTTTCTTCCTTGATTTTTGCACCTTTGTAATCGAATTAAGCTAGGGGTGATATGTATTTTTCTCCATTAATTTTTCTTTTTTGCTGTAATTGAAGCATGAATTCTGTAATTTCATATCTGCAATTAGCTTTCTATGTAAATTTGAATAGAGTAGATGCAATCTTGATGTTTCTTGATTAGGACTTTGATTGTAGAACTGCTAGCCGAACTGTTGTTTTGTAATTTCATATCTGTAACTTCAGATCTTGATTTTATAATGTTTGAATTGCTTGAGAAAGAATTCAGGCAACATTAATTCTGTTTGGCTGAACTATTCTTCATTCTTGGAAGTTCTAGAGTGCTTGAGAAAGACTCTAGATTTCCAGATCTGCTAATCAAGAACTGAATTGAGTGTGAGATAACTTGCACAATTTGGTTGGTGTTCATTCAGTTGAAATGATGCCCTAGAATTGCTAAAACTTAATGCATGCATGAGGATTAGATCCTTGATAAAGATATAAGGACCATCACTCATGCATAGACTGAACATGCACTTGAGAGAGGCTGTTCATTGCCTTGGGGTTTCACCAAACCAAGGCTGAATCATAATCTACTCGAATGGCCTAGAGAACTAATTACTGAATCATTTCTATGCTTAATTAGCTTGTCTTCTCAACTTGCATGCAAGGTGTTTGATCAAACTCCTTAGAAATATCTTGTTAGATAAAATTTCAGATTTGCATTAGATATACAATTCGGCTAATCGGATAAGAGTAGGTTGATATACTACTAGTAATTGCTATATAAGTCCTCATGGGAAATGATACTCTATTCATCACTTTATTACTTGAGCGGCTAGTGCACTTGCTAGTGTAGCAAATACGCATCACCAAGGCTTGGCTGAATTCATTGCCAGCTGGATCTATAGCCACTTGGGATGAGATGGCTAGCCGGTTCCTCTCCAAGTACTTCCCTCCATCCAAGATGGAAAAGATGAGAAATGACATCACTACTTTCTTTCAACAAGATGGAGAATCTCTATATGAGTCATAGGAGTGTTATAAGGAATTGTTAAGGAAGGTTCCTCATCATGGACTTCCCATATGGCTACAAGTGCAAACCTTCTACAATTGCCTAACTGAAGCCAACAAGACCATCTTGGATGCGGCAGCCGGGGGTTCCATCAACAATAAGGCCCATGAAGTTGCCCATGCACTCATAGAGGAAATGGCTGCAAATAATTATCATTGGCATTCAGAGAGAGCACAAGTTAGGAAGCTGCATGGTCTTCACAATGTGGATATATATACAACTCTATTTGTGCAAATAGGTGCACTCATCAAGAAAATAGATGAGATGCAGATGGTAGCTATGCATGTGCAGTTCGTGACTTGGGATTAGTGTGGGGGAGGCCACATCATCATTGAATGCCAAGTTGGCAATTAGTTTAGGCAGTCCACAGAACAGGTTGACTTTGTTAGCAACTTTGCAAGGCAGCAAGGAATTCAGTACCCTCGTGCCTTTAACCCCGGATGGAGGGGCTACCCGAATCAGATGGCCAAATCAGCATGTGCCAGCCCTTTCCCCAAAATTTCCATCAACCAGAAAAGAAATCTAACTTAGAGGAGCTAATGACCTAGTTCATTGCTAGTGGTGAAACAAGACTTCAGAACGAAGAGATTTCAATAAAGAACTTGGAAAATCAGGTTGGGCAGTTGGCGCAAATGATTTCAGCAAGAATATCGGGCACTCTACCAAGCAATACAGAAGTGAATCCAAGAGAACAAGTGTAGGCTATCACTTTAAGAAGTGGTAAGGAGCTACCAGAAGTAGAGATGAAAGCAAGGGCTGAAAATAATGCAGATGCAACCCTAGAAATTGATAAGAAGAAGGAAGAGCAATCTGAACCGCAAAAAGAAAGACACCAACAGCCGCAAGTACCCTTTCCCAATAGGCTGAAGCAACACAAGTTGGAAAAGGAATTTGGCAAGTTTATTGAAGTGTTTAAAAGTTTACATATTAATATTCTTTTTGTTGATGCTTTAGCCCAGATGCCACACTATGCAAAGTTTTTGAAAGAGATCTTTGCAAACAAAAGGAGATTGGGAGATGTGGATACAGTTGCTCTAAATGAAGAATGCTTGGCAATCCTTCTTAACAAGCTGCCCAAAAGCTTAAAGATCCAAGGAGTTTCACTATTCCTTGTACTATAAGCAGTTTAAAAATTGAAAAGGCATTGTGTGATTTAGGAGCTAGCATAAATTTAATGCCATATTCGGTTTTCAAGAAATTGGAATTGGGAGAACCCCAACCCACTAGAGTTGCATTGCAATTAGCTGATAGGTCCATCAAGCATTCGAGAGGAATTATAGAAGATGTGCTTGTTAAAGTAGATAAATTCATCTTTCCAGTTGATTTCATTGTATTAGACATGCAAGAGGATGTTGATGTTCCTCTCATCCTAGAGACCTTTCCTAGCTACGGGGAAGGCAATGATTGATGTCCAACAAGGACAACTCATCCTTAGGATTCAAGATGAGGAAATAATTTTTAAAATGGCTAATGCTATGAAACATGCACCCTCTAGTGATGATTCTTGTTATATGGTCGATGTTATTGATGAAGAGATAGGTAACCATCATATGGACGCCCAAGATTGCAGAATAAAGGGGGGGCGAATTTCAAAAATTTTTCTTTCCCTTCAACTGGGAATCGAATTCCCTATTTAGAAAATCATATTTTCAATGATCATTCTGGAACCATAAACTGAACCAAAAGGAGGAGAGAGATAATACCTGATATAGAGAAATAATATCTCTCAACGGAGGTGTTCACACCCAAGGTAGAAACCAAAATCTGCTCCCACTGAAAATGGCGCAATGCAGGGTGGAGCAGAATCAGTAGTGTCCTTCCTAAGAACTTGATTCTTCCCAAGAATCACCTAGGCGGCTAGTGAATACAACTCCTACCAATCTTTTCTCCAAAAGATTGAAATCAAGATCGGATCTTGATTTCTCCCAAGCAATGGAGATCGAACTACTATAGGCAGCGGCTACAGGAAAGAGGCGGCTAGAGAGAATTTGTAGGGTGCAGAATTCTCTCCTCTGTGATCTCAGCACTGAAGACAAGACTATTGCTGGTGATTGTGTGTCTAAAGGCTGCCGCCCCCTCTTCCTTTTATAGACTTAAAGGGATCAGCTCCTAATCCCATTAGGAGTTGCTAACCCAAATCATATCTGGATTAAAAGTCCCTTTAAGATAAGGGATAATCCTTATCCTATCTACAGATTAGATCAGCCAGCTCCTAATCTAATTAGGAAGTTTCCAAATCTAAATCTCATTTAGATCTTGGATTCTCTGAGTGGATAGGGTGTGGGCCCAATCCTATCAACTAATCTTATCTCAGAATTCGCCCCTTAAAGACTAATCAAATTAGCCCAGTTCGAAATGGGCTTAAGGCCCATTAAGGGTTATATATTCATTAAGCCTTCCAAACTGCTGCCCAGTTGGGCTTCCTTGTATGGCATGGGACCCAAACATTGATCTACACATCAGCCACATGGGTTCAGCCCAGCCTTTGTTACAAGGCCTGGCCGAATACACTGTTATGGATAGTGCACCCCCTGAAACCCATTAGATGGGCTCTATGGGCCCAACATTTACCCTAAGTGGTCCCTGGGCCAAGCCACCTTGTAACACCCAGGGACTGTGGGTAGATGCAAGATTAGCCCATCAGGTATTATCCTCAATGGCCTTACACTTAACCTCTCAGCCTATAATGATCATACACTACCTGACAAGAGAGGACCCCTCCCTCGGCTGCAAGGAACAGTGTTGCACTCTCTCAAATATGGATCCCGAGAATTAAAACCTTTTGTAAACATTTCAAAACCATAATATATATATACTTTTTATATATCATATAAAATATATTTTGCAAAACAAATCTCAACGATTGAAATCAGCTGCCGGCAGTCTTGGTTTCCATCAGTGAGAGTGCATCCCCGATCATTACCTTTGTCCGACAAAGGGGATAATCCTGTCACTATGATCACCCACTCATATGAATTCTCAGACTGTCCCAACATTCCCAGGTTTTGACCCCCGCTGAGGATCTCACTATTTGATATATCAAAGGCAGCTCAATCCGACACCTAGTGCAGTATCATAATCGAGTCAAGGGGTCGGGTGTAACTTTCCAGTTTTGCCCATCAATCTCCAAGGTCCAGGGCAATACTGGAAATCTGGTCCAGTTCAAAGATTCAATTAATCCCACATTGTATGTGCCTAGGGTCTCACCTCGGTAGCTAAGACAAGCCACCCCAACCGACTTGGTGGCACCACAGTGTCAGCCTTGTCAGGATAGGTCTCCCCAGACCGACCCACTAGCTGTGAACATTCTAAACTAACACGAGTCTCATTAAGTGTCCAGTTTAAGGGTATTACACAGAAACATGCCAAGGGAACATGAATCAAATATGAACTTTTATTCATTTACAATAAATTCATAAAGTACATCATTTTGATTGAAGCTAAGGGCATACAAAACTGTCTAACAGCTCCCACTTGCACTTAGGTCCAATCAGGTACTAGCCAGAGTCCCATGATTTCCACGTGTTTCTCAAACACTTTCTGTGAAAGTGGCTGAGACAATGGGTCTACCACATTCTCCGCTGATGCTACCTCTTACTGTCATCCTCCCGTGGGTCCAGTGTTGTCATACAACAGTGGAATGGGTGATGTGCTGAATTCCAAATTCAGGAATGAACACCTTCATTCAAAAGGCAGCCTCACTTACGGAAATGCGCTCGGCTTGGGTTGTGGACTATTATTTTGCTACTCAAGACCCCAGTTTGCTGACATTCAGGAAACAGCACATGATCCTATCGTGAAAACTTATCTAGATGTAGACTTTCTATCATCTGAATCCGACTAAAAATTGACATCTGTATACCCTTGGATCTGTAGTGAGCTACCATCGAATACTAGACAAAACTCTTTTGTCCTTCGAATTTACTTAAGTATGTTTTTCACAGCAGTCCAATGCCCCTGCCCTGGGTTGGCCTGAAATCTGCTTACTACACTCACTGCCAGAGCAATGTCAGGGCGAGTGCACAGCATGGCATACATGATGCTCCCTACGGCAGAGGCATAGGGAACGTCCTTCATGCCAACAATCTCCTCAGAAGTCTTGGGAGACATCTTCTTGGAGAGAGTGACTCCGTGCATGAAAGGAACATTTCCTTTCTTGGAGTTTTCCATGCTGTATCTTTTGACTATTTTCTCAATATAGGCAGATTGAGATAATCCTATTATCCGCTTCGATCTATCTCTATAGAGTCGAAGACCCAGTATATAGGAGGCATCTCCAAGATCTTTTATGGAGAATTGCTGTGAAAGCCATACTTTTACCGTAGTCAACATTCCAACATCATTCCCAATGAGTAGAATGTCATCTACATACAGAACAAGAAGGTAACCTTATCTCCATTGTACTTCCTGTAAACACAGGGTTCATCCGGATTCAACTCAAAGTCAAACGATTTGACGACAGAGTCAAAACGGATGTTCCAACTTCTAGAAGCTTGCTTAAGTCCATAAATGGATCTATTAAGTTTACATACCATGTTTTCCTAACCCGCAGCTATGAAGCCTTGCGGTTGCTGCATATAGATATCTTCAGTAAGATCTCCATTTAGGAAAGCAGTTTTGACATCCATTTGCCAAATCTCATAATCATGGTATGCTGCTACAGTTAGCAGGATCCTAATGGATTTAAGCATGGCCACAGGCGAAAAGGTTTCCTCATAATTGATGCCCTCTTTCTGAGTGTACCCTTTCGCCACCAGACGAGCTTTGAAGGTCTCAACCCTACCATCGGGGCCCTTCTTCCTCTTGTAAATCCATTTGCAACCAATTGCTTTTACCCCAGAGGGCGGATCTACTAGAGTCCAGACTCCATTGGTCTCCATTGAGTTCATCTCTGCTCTCATGGCCTCCACCCACTTCTGGGAATCTATGTCCAACATAGCTTCCGCGTAAGTCACGGAATCCTCCTCACTAGTCAAGGTTTTCACCAGGTAACTATCCTGGTCATAACCATAACGGACTGGTGGCCTGGATACCCGAGTGGATCTTCTAGATTGGTCACTACCTGGAACTTGTGGGACATCTCCCACTGCTCCTGAACTCTCCTCATCAAGAACAATTTCCTGACGATGGGTGTCTAGGATATAATCGGTCTCCAAGAACTGGGCATTTCGACTGCAGAACACTTTCTACTCACTTGGGTCATAGAAAAGGTAACCTACAGAGCCTTTTGGGTAGCCTACAAATAGGCAACAGCTGGTCTTGGATTCCAACTTGTCCGCACTCGTTCTTTTAACGTGTGCTGGACAACCCCAAATCTTCAAATGTCTGACACTTGGTTTCTTTCCGGTCCAAAGTTCATATGGAGTGTTCGGAACCGATTTGATTGGAACTCGATTCAGCACGTAGATCGCAGTCTCTAATGCGTAACCCCAAAAGGATGTGGGTAACTCTGAGTGTATGAGAAGTGACTGGACCATATCCAATAAGGTCTTATTCCTCCTCTCTAAAACACCGTTAAGTTGTGGCGTAGCAGGAGGAGCTAATTGTGATACTATCCCATTGTCCTTTAAGTAGTCCCTGAACTTGTCAGAGAGATACTCGCCACCTCGATCAGATCGAACCCTTTAATTTCTCTCTCCAATTATTTCTCAACCTCTTGTCTAAACTCTTTGAACTTTTCAAAGGATTCAGACTTGTGTCTCATTAGGTACACGTAACCATATCGTGAGAAATCATCTGTGAAGGTGATGAAATACACGTGTTGATTTCGTGTCCTAACACTCAGGGGACCACATACATCAGTATGCATTAGGTCAAGTGTGCCTGTACATATTTCAGGCTTACCGTTAAATGGCCACTTCATCATCTTGCCTTGCAGGCAAAGCTCACAGGTGGGAAGATCTTCTACAGTTAGAAAATCCAAAGGACCATCCTTTACCAACCTTGTGATTCGGTCAACACCGATGTGGCCAAGTCGGTAGTTCCACAGACACGTGGGATTAACTGTATCACGGGCTCTTTTCTTGGGGATTTCAGCCGACGTAGTTTCGGTTATGTTAGTTTCTAGAGAAAGATGTAGAACATATAGACCGTTCTCCAGTTCCCCGTATGCGATGAATCTGTTATTTCTTTTAATAGTAATCATATTACTAAAGAAGACAGAATAACCATCTGCACACAGTTTTGAAACAGAAATCAAATTTCTTGTTAAGTTTTGTACATAAAGACAATCTTTGAGTACAATTTTTTCTTCACTAAAAATTAACTCCACGGCTCCTATTGCCGCGGCTGCAACAGTTGTAGTAGTCCCCAAATAGAGAGTGACTTCTCCTTCACTCAGCCGATGTAGTTTCGGTTATGTTAGTTTCTAGAGAAGGATGTAGAACATATAGACCGTTCTCCAGTTCCCCGTATGCGATGAATCTGTTATTTCTTTTAATAGTAATCATATTACTAAAGAAGACAGAATAACCATCTGCACACAGTTTTGAAACAGAAATCAAATTTCTTGTTAAGTTTTGTACATAAAGACAATCTTTGAGTACAATTTTTTCTTCTCTAAAAATTAACTCCACGGCTGCAACAGTTGCAGTAGTCCCCAAATAGAGAGTGACTTCTCCTTCACTCAGCCTTCTGCTTACCTTGAACCCCTACAGTGAGTTACACGCAAGAGTTGAAGCCCCGGAGTCAATACACCAGGATGCAGAAGCTACCAATAAATTGGTTTCTATAACACAAGTTTTGAAATTACCTTTCTTGGGTTCCAGGTAGGCAGGACAATTCCGTTTCCAATGGCCGGTCTTCTTGCAGAAGTGACATGCATTTGATACTTTGTCTTTCTTCTGCCTTTTTCACTTGGTGGCTTTCTTCTGAGGCTTCTTTGCCTTCCTCTTTCTCTTGCCCATTTTGCGAGCTTCAACAAGCATAGCTATAGGCTCATCCTTTTTAATCAGTTCTTCAGCTCTTTGCAATATATTGCTGAGCTCTTGCAAGCTGACATTCAGCTTGTTCATGTTATAGTTCATGATGAATGGATTAAAGGAAGGAGGCAAAGAATTAAGGATAGCGTCTATCTGGGTTGCGAGGTCTAGCCCAGATCCAAGAGCCTCCAGTTTGTTGATGTAACCCATCTTTTAAAGACAATGGTCATGAACTTGTTGGCCCTTGGACATTTGAGTGGTCATGAACTGCTTCAAGACCTTTTGCCGAGTAGAACGATTATGCTCTTCATACATCATCCTCAGGCTATCCAATATGTCCTTGGCAAGTTCGATCTGATCGAACTGCCTCTGTATCGGGTTGTCCAAGGAAGCAATGATGTAACACCGGACTAGGGAGTTTTTCTCAAACCATTCCTGATAGTCTCTCCTTCGGGCCTCAGAAGCCCTGTCTCCCGGATGCTCTGGGGCAGGATTCTTTGCCACTTTGTCTAGTTTTTCTGAAGCTTGGACCAGCATAAGGTTCCTGTACCAGTCGGCGTAGTTTGGGCCCTTAAGCTTGTTGTCATCAAGAAGCTTTGCAAAAGATCCATTTGCCATTTTCTGATAAAAGAGCAAACATCAGTCCACAAACTAATTTGATTCATGTTCATTTCATAGATATGGATTTTAATCTACAATCCATTTCCATTTATTCATCTCTGAGATTTCCCTCCTTTCTTAGTGACAGAGACTACAGGTTGTCTCTGGAAATGTGGGAAATCACATAGGGTGCATGGAGCCAACTGTTTCAGCTGCATAACCCCACCACCTAGTGCATGGAGCCAACTGTTTCAACTGCATAACCCCACCACCTTTCTGTGAAGGATCATATCCACTCATCATATGAGTTTTCCTTTTGGCCTCTATCAGACAAGGTTCAGAGCCGTTTTCAGATAAACCTTTCTATCCAGTGAGTGTTTACCCATCATATTCGGGAACGCCAAGGTACCGTGAGAGAGTTCCCATTTTCTGGTGAAGCCCCTCCCACATCGGTCTATGACGCCCCTATCATCTTATGAAACACTCAGACAAGCCCAATAGCAAATGGATAGCCCATTTTCTGGTGCGTTTCCTCATTACTAAAGGACCCATCCTCATGCTAATGATGGAAGGCCTTAAGAGAGTTCATCATATGATGTGCATTCAACCATTGTGTGCGCAAGAGCCACTATGGCAATGATGTGCATTCAACCATGGTGTGCGCAAGAGCCACTGAGGGAAGTCATCCAATGACCAAAAGGGACACCATGGCAATGATGTGCATTCAACCATGGTGTGCGCAAGAGCCACTATCGAATGAGCATGGGCCAAGTACTTATGGCCCATGTACGCAGCACATCACACATCCATACATCTCATGTAGGGATAAATTGATTCAATCAATTAATTATCTATAAGGCCCATTGGAAGCCCATTAATATTCCATAATATTAACCATTAATATTATCTAGCTATATGGGCTGAATTAGGGTTACCCAGTTCGGCCCATATAGCTTTATCCTTTAAAATGGGCTTTTGCAGTTTTAACTATTTAAAATTGGGCCTTTACAGATTGGGCCAAGTTAACCATTTAATTAAATATCAATCCTTAGGCCAATTAGTGGGAAAATTAGGGCTGACTTTCAGCCTTGATTAAACCCTAGAATTGGTCCAAACAGTTTGAACCAATCTTGGTTCGAATGGGCCTAGGGTTTGATTTTTAATTAAATCCTTAATTAAAGAAAATAATCTGAAATTAAATAACTGATAAAAGAAAAACAAAAACAGTTAATCAGGGCTGTTCGCACACTCCATCCTGCAAAAATGAGGTTAGATCACAGATTGCAGTTTCATAAACTACAAATCGCAGATAGCGAATCTCCCATCTGTGAAATCTCCTTCTCTGCGCCACCATCTTCGATCCAAAATTAAAAATAAATAGAAATCCTATTTCTATTAATTATTACATCAGATCGAATGCCTATACATTGAGTCTAAAATAAAAAAATATATTTATAGACCAAATGTAATAAATAAATTCAATAAACTGCAAATCTTGCAGTTCTCCCTGTGCAAATCAAGATTTCGATCTCCTCTTGTACGAACAACCCATAAATCCAGAAAAATATAAAGAACTATTCTAAATAATAATCAGATTTATTTAAAATTAATTTTAGATTATTTGCCCATCTGTTTTGGGAACAAATTTCCCAAAACACATATCTGCGCAAATTGGGTAGAACGCCTTCTCCCTATTTGCGCAGCTTTAGATCTGAAACGGAATGGTTCATGATTTGAACCATGGCTCTAATACCACTGAAGGGATAGGAAACCATCATATGGACGCCCAAAATTGCAGAATAAAGGGGGGGTGAATTTCAAAAATTTTTCTTTCCCTTCAACTCGGAATCGAATTCCCTATTTAGAAAATCATATTTTCAATGATCATTCTTGAAACATAAACTGAACCAGATCTGAACCAAAAGGAGGAGAGAAATAATACCTAATACAGAGAAATAATATCTCTCAACGGAGGTGTTCAAACCCAATGTAGAAACCAAAATCTGCTCCCACTGAAGATGGCGCAGTGCAGGGTGGAGCAGAATCAGCAATGTCCTTCCTAAGAACTTGATTCTTCCCAAGAATCACCTAGGCGGCTAGTGAATACAACTCCTACCAATCTTTTCTCCAAAAGATAGGAATCAAGACCTGATCTTGATTTCTCCCAAGCAATGGAGATCGAACTGCTATAGGCAGCGGCTACAGGAAAGATGTGGCTAGAGAGAATTTGCAGGGTGCAGAATTCTCTCCTCTATGATCTCAGCTCTGAAGACAAGACTGTTGCTGGTGATTGTGTGTCTAAAGGCTACCGCCCCCTCTTCCTTTTATAGACTTAAAGGGATCAGCTCCTAATTCCATTAGGAGTTGTTAACCAAAATCATATCTGGATTAGAAGTCCCTTTAAGATAAGGGATAATCCTTATCTTATCTGCAGATTAGATAAGCCAGCTCCTAATCTAATTAGGAAGTTTCCAAATCTAAATCTCATTTAGATCTTGGACTCTCTGAGTGGATAGGGTGTGGGCCCAATCCTATCAACTGATCTTGTCTCAGAATTCGCCCCTTAAAGACTAATCAAATTAGCCCAGTTCGAAATGGGCTTAAGGCCCATTAAGGGTTATGTATTCATTAAGCCTCCCAAACTGCTGCCTAGTTGGGCTTCCTTGTATTGTGTGGGACCCAAACATTGATCTACACATCAGCCACATGGGTTCAGCCCAGCCTTTGTTACATGGCCTAGCCGAATACACTGTTATGGACAGTGCACCCCCTGAAACCCATCAGATGGGCTCTATGGGCCCAACACTTACCCTAAGTGGTCCCTGGGCCAAGCCATCTTGTAACACCCAGGGACTATGGGCAGATGCAAGATTAGCCCATCAGGTATTATCATCAATGGCCTTACACTTAACCTCTCAGCCCATAATGATCATACACTGTCCGACAAGAGAGGACCTCTCCCTCGGCTGCAAGGAACAGTGTTGCACTCTCTCAAATTTGGATCCCGAGAATTAAAACATTTTGCAAACATTTCAAAACCATAATATATATATATACTTTTTCTATCTCATATAAAACATATTTTGCAAAACAAATCTCAACGATTGAAATCAGTTGCTGGTAGTCTTGGTTTCCATCAGTGAGAGTGCATCCCCGATCATTACCTTTGTCCGACAAAGGGGCTGATCCTGTCACTATGATCACCCACTCAGATGAATTCTCAGACTGTCCCAACATTCCTAGGTTTTGACCCCCGCTGAGGATCTCACTGTTTGATATATCAAAGACAGCCCAATCCGACACATAGTGCAGTATCATAATCGAGTCTAGGGGTCGGGTGTAACTTTCCAGTTTTGCCCATCAATTTCCAAGGTCCAGGGCAATACTAGAAATCCGGTCCTGTTCAAAAATTCAAACAATCCCACACTGTATGTGCCTAGGGTCTCACCCCGGTAGCTGAGACAAGCCACCCCAACCGACTTGGTGGCACCACAGTGTTAGCCTTGTCAGGATAGGTCTCCCCAGACTGACCCACTGGTTGTGAACATTCTAAACTAACACGAGTCTCATTAAGTGTCCAGTTTAAGGGTATTACATAGAAACATACCAAGGGAACATGAATCAAATATGAACTTTTATTCATTTACAATAAATTCATAAAGTACATCATTTTGATTGAAGCTAAGGGCATACAAAACTATCTAACAACTGATTATACAGTTGATGATTGCTTTCAGGTAAGCAGGACAGCCAATGCTCTTGAACTTTGCCTACAAGAGGGAGGAGATACAAGGGAAGAAAATGAAGAGATTAACCGCATGGCAGCATACCTGAATGCCAAGCCACAGTTCTAAGGTAAAGGATTTCTCAAGTTGGAGAGCTTGGACAGACCTCCAATACCAACAAACAAGCCTTCAACCCAAGAACTGACCACCCTTGAACTAAAGCAACTCCCACCTCATTTGGAGTATGCTTTCTTAGAGGCATCATCAGCTCTACCGGTAATCATTTCAGCAGCCTTGAGCCTGCCACAAAAAGAAAAATTGTTAAGAGTGTTACGGAAACACAAGACAGCATTGGCTTGGAAGGTAGCCGACATCAGGGGCATCAACCCATCGGTATGAACACATAGAATTCTGATGGAAAATGGCAGCAAGTCCTCAGTTCAGCCTCTGAGACGCCTGAACCCGAACATGAAAGAGGTGGTGAAGGCTAAAGTCATTAAGCTCTTAGATGCCGGAATTATTTATCCTATCTCTGACAGTTCTTTGGTGAGCCCTGTGCAAGTAGTACCCAAGAAAGGTGCCATGACCGTTGTTCAAAATGGAAGAAATGAACTCATCCCGACTACAACCGTCACCGGGTGGCAAGTTTGAATTAACTACAGAAAGTTGAATGAAGCTACACGCAAGGATCACTTCCCTCTCCCGTTCATTGACCAAATGTTAGAAAGGCTGGCCGGGCATGAGTACTATTGTGATGCGAGTGATTCAGCCGTAGGAGTTGTTCTAGGACAAAGAGTGAACAAACACTTTTAACCGATTTACTTTGCTAGTAGAACCTTGAGCGAAGCCCAACTGAATTACACCATAACAGAAAAGGAACTACTAGCGGTAATTTTTGTTGTTGATAAGTTTTGTTCATATTTGATTTTGTCCAAAGTTATTGTGTATACAGATCACTCGGCATTGAGGCACTTACTCACCAAGAAGGATGCAAAACCGAGGCTGATTAGGTGGATCCTACTGCTGCAAGAATTTGATATTGAGATCTGTGACAAGAAAGGTATCGAGAACCTAGCTGTCGATCCTCTTTCCTGGTTAGACAATGAGGACCTAGAAGAGAAGACAATCAGCACCATCCGAGAGGAGTTTCCAGATGAACAACTCTACACCATTCAGGTAGATTCATCGCCTTGGTATGCTGATTTTGCAAACTATCTTGCTGGATATGTTATCCCTCCTAACATTTCATATCAGCAAAAGAAGAAATTCTTCTCTGATGTGAAATACTATTTGTGGGAGGAACCCTTTTTGTACAAGCTATGTGTAGATCAGATCATAAGGAGGTGTGTCCCCGAGGAGGAGATGGAATCGGTGCTCAGGTACTATCATTATAGAGAAGCGGGTGGCCACTTCGGAGCCAACTACACTGCCGCCAAGGTCTTGTAATCAGGTTTTTATTGGCCAACATTATTCAAAGATGCCCATAGGTATGTGTCCGCATGTGATCAATGTCAGAGAGCAGGTAACATTTCCCGACAGAATGAATTGCCCCGCACTAATATCTTAATTTGTGAAATTCTTTATGTATGGGGTATAGATTTCATGGGACCCTTCCCGAATTCTTTTGGGAATAAGTACATCCTAGTTGTTGTTGATTACATGTCTAAATGGGAAGAAGCCACAGCTCTACCCACTAATGACTCTTGGAGGGTAGTACATTTCCTGAAAAAGCTATTCACCCGAATTGGCACACCCCGAGCTATCATAAGTGATAGGGGAACTCATTTTTGCAACAACCAGTTTGAGCGGTTGATGCAGAAATATGGTATTACACACAAATTGTCAACCCCATATCACCCTCAAACCAGTGGCCAGGTCGAATTAGCTATTAGGGAACTCAAAAGAATTTTGGAGAAGATAGTAGATTCTGCTAGGAAAGATTGGGCAATTAGGTTAGGTGATGCATTATGGGCCTATAGAACTGCATACAAAACACCCCTCGGCATGTCCCCATACAGGCTAGTTTTTGGCAAAGCATGTCATTTACCAATTGAGTTAGAACATAAGGTATATTGGGCACTAAAGTTTTTAAATTTTGATTCACGGGCCACAGGAACCGAGACGCGGCTACAGCAGAATGAGTTGGATAAATTCAGACTTTCCACCTATGAGAATGCAAAGGTTTACAAGGAGATAACTAAAAGATGGCATGATAGGAACTTGTTGATACGTAATTTCCATGTAGGGCAGCAAGTGTTGTATAATTCCCATCTCCGGTTGTTCCCAGGCAAGCTGAAATCCAGATGGTCTGGGCCGTTCACCATCACACAGGTTTTTCCCCATGGGGCCGTTGAAGTTGCCCACCCAGCCCAAGGCACATTCAAGGTGAATGGTCAGCACCTC
Source organism: Nelumbo lutea (assembly GCF_056320005.1). NCBI lineage: Eukaryota > Viridiplantae > Streptophyta > Magnoliopsida > Proteales > Nelumbonaceae > Nelumbo > Nelumbo lutea. The sequence goes on along the minus strand of NC_142684.1, from coordinate 197,914,917 downwards.
AAGCCATATATAGTGGGTGGAACATTGCCTCCATCCACTGTATATCTAGATGACCGGTGACCTCCCTAGACTGTCAAGCTTCAGATGCTTAGTCATATACTGTCTTCATTGGTTCTGCTTTTCTCATTCAAAGCATTTGAGTTTAGTTTAGTTTTTGTTTCTTAGGTTGTTGATTGAGTAAAGTTGTTGATCTTTCTTTCTAGTTTTATGTAATTCTTAGCAGGTAGAGGCTTCCCATCAAAAGAACTATTGCAGAATTCAGAATACTCTTCAGGGAAGTCCTCTAAACCCCTCTCCTTACTTGATACTGCTCTTCATGCACTTACCCTCATCACTGGATTTAATTTTACTCCCAAACACTAAGAACATTGAGGACAATGTTCATCTTAAGTGTGGGGGAGTTGGGCTATAGCCATGCAATGACAGGCCAAATTGACTGAAATCCCCCCCAAATTAATGTTGTTTATTAGGTGAATTCAAAGAGGGAATACAAAGAGTAGAGGGAGACCCTATAATTGTTAGAATTTGTTCTTGTGAATGATCCAAACTGACTACAATTCATGAGATTAAGGGAGCTAAATATGACTTTCATCATGACCAGTCCTAACTACCTTCATGCGTAATATGCACATGATTGAATAATTAATAATCATTCGAGCTAATTCACATCTGAATTACCAACTCATGAGGTTCAACAATTGCAAAAAAAAAAGCAAAAGAAAGGGACAAAGTCCAAACGACTCCGTTGTCATGAGCTGAATAGTAAAACTAGCGGTTTGTGATATGAGTTCAGTCCCAACTCCACTATTCCGAGTTCAATAGTAAAACTACCAACTTGGAATATGAGTATTGTTATTTGCCTCAAGCCTATGACCAGTGTGAGATGGAGCATAAAATGCACTCACACCAAAAAAAATGGGAAAGAAAAGAAAAGAATTTGGTGATGGCTAAGGATCAAAGGGACAAAAGGATGTTGAACACTCAATTAGATGTAGTGACAAATTTGAAAGCGAGCTCAAAATGAAGGTTAATTTTATAGGTCAATGTGCTGATTTACGTATTGAACTCTCTAATATGAGTGCAAGTGATAGGGAGATTCATACGATGAACTCTCTAAAAGTCACCCATCATTAGCATGAGGATGGTCCTTCAGTAATGAGGAAACGCACCAGAAAATGAGCTATCCATTTGCTGTTGGACTTGCCTGAGTGTTTCATAAGATGATAGGGGCGTCATAGACCGATGTGGGAGGGGCTTCACCAGAAAATGGGAACTCTCTCACAGTACCTTGGCGTTCACGAATATGATGGGTAAGCACTCACTGGACAGGAAGGTTTACTTGAAAACGGCTCTGAACCTTGTCTGACAGAGGCCAAAGGGAAAATTCATATGATGAGTCGATATGATCCTTCACATGAAGGTGGTGGGGTTATGCAGCTGAAACAGTTGGCTCCATGCACCCTATGTGATTTTCCACATTTCCAGAAACAACCCGTAATCTCCGTCACTAAGAAAGGAGGGAAATCTCAGAGATGAATAAATGGAAATGGAACGTATATTAAAATCCATATCTATGTAATGAACATGAACCAAATTAGGTTGTGGACTGATGTTTGCTCTTTTATCAGAAAATGGCAAACGGATCATTTGCAAAGCTTCTTGACGACAACAAGCTTAAAGGACCAAACTACGCCAACTGGTACAGGAACCTTATGTTGGTCTTAACCTCTAAAAAGTTGGATAAGGTAGCCAAGAATCCTGCCCCGGATCGTCCGGGAGATAGGGCTTCTGAGGCACGTAGAAGAGAATACCAAGAATGGGAGGAGAAAAACTCCCTTGCCCGGTGCTATATCATTGCCTCCTTGGACAATCCAATTCAGAGGCAGTTCGATCAGATCAAACTTGCCAATGACGTATTGGATAGTCTCAAGACAATGTACAAAGAGCATAATCGTTCTACTCGGCAGAAGGTCTTGAAATAGTTCATGACCGCGCAGATGTCCAAAAGCCAACAAGTTCACGACCATTGTCTCCAGATGATGGGTTATATCAATGAACTGGATGCTCTTGGATCCAGGCTAGATCTGGTAACACAGATGGATGCTATTCTCAGCTCTCTGCCTCCATCCTTTAATCCATTCATCATGAACTACAACATGAACAAGCTGAACGTCAGCTTGCAGGAACTCAGCAATATGCTGCAGAGGGCCGAAGAATTGATTAAAAAGGATGAGCCCATTGTCATGCTTGTTGAAACTGGCAAATCGGGCAAGAAAAGGAAGGCAAAGAGAAAGCCCCAAAAGAAAGCTGCCAAACCCAAGAAGCAGAAGAAAGATAAAGCATCGGATGCCTGTCACTTCTGCAAACTGTGTGCAGATGAAATTTTCTGTCTTATGTACAAAATTTATGGATAAATTTGATTTCTATCTCAAAACTGTGTGCAGATGAATATTCTGTCTTCTTTAGTAATACGATGACTATTAAAAGAAATAACAGATTCATCGCATACGGTGAACTAGAGAATGGTCTCTATGTTCTACATCCTTCTCTAGAAACTAACATAACCGAAACTACGTCGGCTGAAATCCCCAAGAAGATGTTAGACAGTTTTGTATGCCCTTAGCTTCAATCAAAATGATGTACTTTATGAATTTATTGTAAATGAATAAAAGTTCATATTTGATTCATGTTCCCTTGGTATGTTTCTATGTAATACCCTTAAACTGGACACTTAATGAGACTCGTGTTAGTTTAGAATGTTCACAGCCAGTGGGTCAGTCTGGGGAGACCTATCCTGACAAGGCTAACACTGTGGTGCCACCAAGTCGGTTGGGGTGGCTTGTCTCAGCTACCGGGGTGAGACCCTAGGCACATACAGTGTGGGATTAATTGAATTTTTGAACAGGACCAGATTTCTAGTATTGCCCTGGACCTTGGAAATTGATGGGCAAAACCAGAAAGTTACACCCGACCCCTAGACTCGATTATGATACTGCACTAGGTGTCGGATTGGGCTGTCTTTGATATATCAAACAGTGAGATCCTCAGCGGGGGTCAAAACCTGGGAATGTTGGGACAGTCTGAGAATTCACATGAGTGGGTGATCATAGTGACAGGATCAGCCCCTTTGTCGGACAAAGGTAATGATCGGGGATGCACTCTCACTGATGGAAACCAAGACTACCAGCAACTGATTTCAATCGTTGAGATTTGTTTTGCAAAATATGTTTTATATGAGATATAAAAAGTATATATATATATTATGGTTTTGAAATGTTTGCAAAAGGTTTTAATTCTCGGGATCCAAATTTGAGAGAGTGCAACACTGTTCCTTGCAGCCGAGGGAGAGGTCCTCTCTTGTCGGACAGTGTATGATCATTATGGGCTGAGAGGTTAAGTGTAAGGCCATTGATGATAATACCTGATGGGCTAATCTTGCATCTGCCCATAGTCCCTGGGTGTTACAAGATGGCTTGGCCCAAGGACCACTTAGGGTAAGTGTTGGGCCCATAGAGCCCATCTGATGGGTTTTAGGGGGTGCACTGTCTATAACAATGTATTCGGCTGGGCCTTGTAACAAAGGCTGGGCTGAACCAATGTGGCTGATGTGTAGATCAATGTTTAGGTCCCACGCCATACAAGGAAGCCCAACTGAGCAACAGTTTGGAAGGCTAAATGAATACATAACCCTAAATGGGCCTCAAGCCCATTTTGAACTGGGCTAATTTGATTAGTCTTTAAGGGGTGAATTCTGAGATAAGATCAGCTGATAGGATTGGGCCCACACCCTATCCACTCAGAGAGTCTAAGATCTAAATGATATTTAGATTTGGAAACTTCCTAATTAGATTAGGAGATGGCTAATCTAATTTACAGATAAGAGGGGGCGGCAACCTTTAGACACAACAAACAACCACAAGCAATAGTCTTGTCTTCAGAGCTGAAATCACAAAAGAGAGAATTATTTACCCTGCAAATACTCTCTTGCCGCCTCCTTCCTGCAGCCGCCGCCTACAGCAGTTCGATCTCCATTCCTTGGGAGAAATCAATATTGGATCTTGATTCCAATCTTTTGGAGAAAAGATTGGTGGGAGTTGTATTCACAAGCCGTCCAGGTGATTCTTGAGAAGGATCAAGTTCTTTTGTAAAAACACTGTTGATTCTACTCCACCCTGCACTGCGCCATCTTTAGTGGGAGCAGAATTTGGATCCTTCCTTGGGCGTGAACACCTCCATTGAGAGATATTGTTTCTCTGTATCAGGTATTATCTCTCCCTACTCCTTTTGGTTCAGATCTGGTTCAGTTTATGGTTCAAGAATGATCCTTGAAAATATGATTTTCTAAATAAGGAATTCGATTCCCAGTTGAAGGGAGAGAAAAATTTGTGAAATTCACCCCCTTTATTCCACAATTTTTGGCGTCCATGTGATGGATTTCCTATCCCTTCAGAAAAGAGCCCGTGATACAGTTAATCCCACGTGTCTGTGGCATTACCGACTTGGCCACATCGGTGTTGATCGAATCACAAGGTTGGTAAAGGATGGTCCTTTGGATTTTCTAATTGTAGAAGATCTCCCCACCTGTGAGCCTTGCCTACAAGGCAAGATGACGAAACGGCCATTTAATGGCAAGCCTGAAAGATGTACAGGCACACTTGACCTAATACATACTGATGTATGTGGTCCCCTGAGTGTTAGGACATGAAATCAACACTTGTATTTCATCACATTCACAGATGATTTCTCACGATATGGTTATGTGTACCTAATGAGATACAAGTCTGAATCCTTTGAAAAGTTCAAAGAGTTTAGACAATTGGTCGAAAACAGTTAGGGAGTGAAATTAAAGCCCTTCGATCAGATCGAGGTGGCGAGTATCTCTTTGATGAATTCGGGGACTACATAAAGGACAATGGGATAATATCACAATTAGCTCCACCTGCTACACCACAACTTAACGGTGTTTCAGAGAGGAGGAATAGGACCTTATTGGATATGGTTCGGTCGCTTCTCATACACTCAGAGTTACCCACATCCTTTTGGGGTTACGCATTAGAGACTGCGATTTACGTGCTGAATTGGGTTCCAACCAAATCGGTTTTGAATACTCTATATGAACTTTGGACTATAAAGAAACCAAGTGTCAAACACTTGAAGATTTGGGGTTGCCCAGCACACGTTAAAAGAATGAGTGAAGACAAGTTGGAATCCAAGACCAGTCGTTGCCTGTTTGTAGGCTACCCAAAAGGCTCTATAGGTTACCTATTCTATGACCCAAATGAGCAGAAAGTGTTTTGCAGTCAAAATGCACAATTCTTGAAAACAAATTTCATCCTGTACACCCATCATTAAGAAGTTGTTCTTGATGAGGAGAGCTCAAGAGTAGTGGGAGATGTCCCGGTAGTGACCAACGTAGAAGATCCACTAGGGTATCCAGGCCATCGGTCCGTTATGGTTATGACCAGGATAGTTACCTGGTGGAAACCTTGACTAGTGAGAAGATCCCGTGACTTACGTGGAAGCTATGTTGGACATAGATTCCCAGAAGTGGGTGGAGGCCATGAGAGCAGAGATGGAGTCAATGGAGACCAATCGAGTCTGGACTCTAGTAGATCCACCCTCCGGGGTAAAAGCAATCGATTGCAAATGGATTTACAAGAGGAAGAAGGGCCCCGATGGTAAAGTTGAGACATTCAAGGCTCGTTTGGTAGCGAAAGGGTACACTCAGAAATAGGGCATCGATTATGAGGAAACCTTTTCGCCTGTGGCCATGCTTAAATCCATTAGGATCCTGCTAGCTGTAGCAGCATACCATGATTATGAGATTTGGCAGATGGATGTCAAAACTGCATTCCTAAATGGAGATCTTAATGAAGATATCTATATGCAGCAGCCACAAGGCTTAATTGCTGCAGGTCAGGAAAACATGGTATGTAAACTCAATAGATCCATTTATGGACTTAAGCAAGCTTCTAGAAGTTGGAACATCCATTTTGACTCTGTAGTCAAATCGTTTGACTTCGAGCAGAACCCGGATGAACCCTGTGTCTACAGGAAGTACAGTGGAGATAAGGTTACCTTCTTGGTTCTGTATGTAGATGACATTCTACTCATTGGGAATGATGTAGGAATGTTGACTACGGTGAAAGTATGGCTTTCACAGCAATTCTCCATGAAATATATTGGAGAAGCCTCCTACATACCGGGTCTTCGACTCTATAGAGATAGATCAAAGCGGATAATAAGATTATCCTAATCTGCTTACATTGACAAAATAGTCAAAAGATATAGCATGGAGAACTCTAAGAAAGGAAATATTCCTTTCAGGCACGGAGTCACTCTCTCCAAGAAGATGTCTCCCAAGACTTCAGAGGAGATTGATGGCATGAAAGACGTTCCCTATGCCTCTATTGTAGGGAGCATCATGTATGCCATGTTATGCACTCGTCCTAACATTGCTCAAGCAGTGAGTGTAGTAAGTAGATTTCAGGCCAACCCAGGGCAGAAGCACTAGACTGCTGTGAAAAACATACTTAAGTACTTTCGAATGACAAAAGAGTTTTATCTAGTATTCAATGGTAGCTCACTACAGATCGAAGGGTATACAGATTCCGATTTGCAGTCAGATCCAAGTGATAGAAAGTCTACATCTGGATATGCTTTCACGATAGGATCGTGTGCTATATGGTGAAAAAGCAGCAAACAGGGGTCCACTGCAGACTCCACGACCGAGGCCGAGTATATTCACGAGTTGGGAGTAGTTCCGTCCAGCACATCACCCATCCCATTGTTATGTGACAACAATGGAGCCATTGCTCAGGCTAAGGAGCCATGAGCCCACTTGAAGTCGAAGCACATCGAGAGGAAGTACCACGTACTGCGGGAAATTGTTGGTAGAGGGAACATCCTGATACAGAAGGTAGCGTTAGCGAAAAATGTAGTAGACCCATTGACGAAGCCACTATCACAGAAAGTGTTTAAGAAACATGTGGAAAGCATGGGCCATCAGCTCGTACCTGATTGGACCTAAGTGCAAGTGGGATCTGTTAGACTGTTTTGTATGCCCTTAACTTCAATCAGAATGATGTACTTTATGAGTTTATAGTAAATGAATAAAAGTGCATATTTGATTCATGTTCCCTTGGTATGTTTCTTTGTAATACCCTTAAACTGGACACTTAATAAGACTCGTGTTAGTTTAGAATGTTCACAGCTAGTGGGTTGGTCTGGGGAGACCTATCCTATCAAGGCTGACACTGTGGTGCCACCAAGTCGGTTGGGGTGGCCTGTCTCAGCTGCCAGGGTGAGACCCTAGGCACATACAATGTAGGATTAATTGAATCTATGAACTGGACCAGATTTCCAGTATTGCCCTGGACCTTGGAGATTGATGGGCAAAATTGGAAAGTTACACCCGACCCCTAGACTCGACTATGATACTGCACTGGGTGTCGGATTAGGCTATCTTTGATGTACCAATCAGTGAGATCCTTAGCGGGGGTCAAAACTTGGGTATGTTGGGACAGTCTGAGAATTCATCTAAGTGGGTGATCATAGTGACAGGATCAGCCCCTTTGTCGGACAAAGGTATTGATCGGGGATGCACTCTCACAGATGGATACCAAGACTGCCGGCAGCCAATTTCAATCGTTGAGATTTGTTTTGCAAAATATATTTTATATGAGATATAAAAGTATATATATTATGGTTTCTAAAATGTTTGCAAGAAGGTTTTAATTCCCGGGATCCATATTTGAGAGAGTGCAACACTGTTCCTTGCAGCCGAGGGAGAGGTCCTCTCTTGTCGGGCAATGTATGATCATTATGGACTGAGAGGTTGTGTAAGACCATTGAGGACAATACCTGATGGGTTAATCTTGCATCTGCCCCCAGTCCCTGGGTGTTACAAGGTGGCTTGGCCCAGGGACCACTTAGGGTAAGTGTTGGGCCCATAGAGCCCATTTGATGGGTTTTAGGGGGTGCACTGTCCAAAACAATGTATTTGGCCAGGCCTAGTAATAGAGGCTGGGCCGAACCCATGTGGTTGATGTGTAGATCAATGTTTGGGTCCCATGCCATACAAGGAAGCCCAACTAGGCAGCAGTTTGAAAGGCTAAGTGAATACATAATCTTAAATGGGCCTTAAGACCATTTCAAACTGGGCTGATTTGATTAGTCACTTAAAGGAGAGAATTCTGAGATGGATCAACTAATAGGATTGGTCTCAGACCCTATCCACTTAGAGAGTCCAAGATTTATATCTGGAAGCCTCCTAATTAGATTAGGAGATGGCTGATCTGATCTGCAGATAAGATAAGGGTTATCCCTTATCACTTAAAGGGACTTCTAATCCAAATTTGATTTGGATCAGCAACTCCTAATGGGATTAGGAGCCGATCCCTTTAAGTTTGTAAAAGGAGGAGGGGGTGACAGTCTTTAGACATGCAACAAGCACATTCTTGTCTTCAGATCTGAGATCACAAGAACAAAGAATTCTACACCCTGCGAATACTCTCTTGCCGCCTCCTTCCTGCAGCCGCCGCCTCCAGCAGTTCGATCTCCTACTTTCTATAGGAGTAATCAAGATTTGATCTTGATCTCAATCTTTTGGGGAAAAGATTGATTGGAGCTGTATTCACAAGTCATCCTATTGATTCTTACGAAGGGTCAAGTTCTTTTGGAAGAACACTACTGACTCTGCTCCACCCTGCACTACGCCATCTTTAGTGGGAGCAGATTTTGGATCCTTCCTTGGGCATGAACACCTCCATTGGGAGATATTGTTTCTCTGTATTAGGTATAATCCATTCCTACTCCTTTTGGTTCAGATCTGGTTCAGTTTATGGTTCAAGAATGATCCTTGAAAATATGATTTTCTAAATAGGGAATGCGATTCCCAGTTGAAGGGAGAGAAAAATTTTTGAAATTTGCCCCCTTATTCCGTAATCTTTGGGCGTCTATGTGATGGAAATCCTATCCATTCAATGGTATCAGAGCCATGGCTCAAATCTTGAACCATTTTATTTCAGATCTGAACCTGCGCAAATGGTCTGAAGGCGTTCTACCCGATTTGCGCAGATATGGGTTTTGGGAAATTTGTTCCCAAAACTGAAGGGCAAATAATCTGAAATTAATTTTATATAAATTTGATTATTATTTAGAACTGTTATTTATGATTTTCTTGATTTATGGGTTGTTCGTACAAGAGGAGATCGAATTTTGGTTTGCACAGGGAACCTGCAAGATTTGCAGTTGCTTGATTTATTTGGTCTGTAAATAATTTTTTTATTATTTTTTAGACTAAATGTATAGGTATTCGATCTGATGTAATTATTAATAGAAATAGGATTTCTATTTATTTTAATCTTTGATCGGAGATGGCAGCGCAGAAAGGGAGATTTCACAGAGAAGAAGATTTCGCAGATGGGAGAAATACAATCTGCGATTTGCAATTTATGAAACCGCAAACTATGATCTAACCTCTATTTTGCATGATAGATTGTGCGAACATCTCTGTTTGACTGATTCTTGATTTTGATTTATCAGTTATTTAATTTCATATTATTTTCTTGAATTAAAGATTTAATTAAAGATCAAACCCTATACCCATTCGAACCAAGATTGGTTCAAACTGTTTGGACCGAATCTAGGGTTTAATCAAGGCTGAAAGTCAGCCCTAATTTTCCCACTAATGGGTTTGATAATTGATATTTAATTAAATAGTTAATTTGGCCCAACCTGTAAAGGCCTAGTTTTAAATAGCTAAAACTACCAAAAGCCCACTTCAAAGGATAAAGCTATATGGGCCGAACTGGGTAACCCTAATTCAGCCCATATTCCTAGATAATATTAATGGTTAATATTATGGATTTAAAACAGACTTCCAATGGGCCTTATAGATGATTAATTGATTGGATCAATTTATCCCTACATGAGATGTATGGATGTGTGATGTGCTGCGTACATGGGCCATAAGTGCTTGGCCCATGCTCAATCAACAGTGGCTCTTGCGTACACCATGGCTGTGAAGGGGATAGGATATCCATCACATGGACGCCCAAAGCTTGCGGAAGAAGGGGGCGAATTTTAAAAAAAAAATTCTCCCTTCAACTAGGAATCGAATTCCCTATTTAGAAAATCATATTTTCAATGATCATTCTTGGACCATAAACTGAACCAGATCTGAACCAAAAGGATTAAGGAGGGATTATACCTGATACAGAGAAGCAGTATCTGCCAATGGAGGTGTTCACACCCAAGGAAGGATCCAAAATCTGCTCCCATTGAAGATGACGCAGTGCAAGGTGCAGCAGAATCAATAGTATTCTTCCAAAAGAACTTGACCCTTCGCAAGAATCAACTGGATGGCGTGCAAATACAGCTCCAACCAATCTTTTCTCCAAAAGATTGGTATCAAGATCAAATCTTGATTTCTCCCAAGAACAGGAGATCAAACTGCTGGAGGTGGCGGCTGCAAGAAGGAGGCGGCAAGAGAATATTTGTAGGGTGCAGAATTCTCGCTTCTTGTGATTTCAGCTTTGAAGACAAGAGTGTGTTGGTTGCATGTCAAAAGGCTGCCGCCCCCTCCTCCTTTTATAGACTTAAAGGGATCAGCTCCTAATCCCATTAGGAGTTGCTAATCCAAATCATATTTGGATAAGAAGTCCCTTTAAGTGATAAGGGATAACCCTTATCTTATCTGCAAATCATATCAGCCATCTCCTAATCTAATTAGGAGGCTTCCAGATCTAAATCTTATTTAGATCTTGAACTCTCTAAGTGGATAGGGTCTGGGCCCAATCCTATCAACTGATCCATCTCAGAATTCACCCCTTTAAGTAACTAATCAAATTAACCCAGTTCGAATGGGCTTACGGCCTATTAAAGGTTGTGTATTCACTTAGCATTCCAAACTACTGCCCAATTGGGCTTCCCTGTATGGCGTGGAACACAAACATTGATCTACATATCAGCCACATGGGTTCGGCCCAGCCTTTGTTACAAGGCCAGGCCGAATATACTGTTAAGGACAGTGCACCCCTGAAAACCATCTCATTGTCTCTATGGGCCCAACACTTACCCTAAGTGGTCCCTGGACCAAGCCACCTTGTAACACCCAGGGACTGTGGGCAGATGCAAGTTAGTCCATCAGGTATTATCCTCAATGGTCTTACACAACCTCTCAGCCCATAATGATCTTACATTGCCCGACAAGAGAGACATCTCCTTTGGCTGCAAGGAACAATGTTGCACTCTCCGCTTATATGGATACTGGGAATTAAAACCATTTGCAAATCATTTCGAAACCATTATATATAATTTTATATCACATATAAAATATTTTTTGCAAAACAAATCTCAACGATTGAAATCGGCTGCCGGCAGTCTTGGTTTCTATTAGTGAGAGTGCATCCCCGATCATTACCTTTGTCCGACAAAGGAGCTGATCCTGTCACTATGATCTCCCACTCAAATGAATTCTCAGACTGTCCTAACATATCCAAGTTTTGACCCCCACTAAGGATCTCACTGATTGGTACATCAAAGACAGCCTAATCTGACACCCAGTGCAGTATCATAATCGAGTATAGGGGTCGGGTGTAACTTTCCAGTTTTTCCCATCAATCTTCAAAGTCCAGGGCAATACTAGAAATCTAGTCCAGTTCAAAGATTCAATAAATCCTACACTATATGTGCCTAGGGTCTAACCCTGGCAACTGAGACAGGCCACCCCAACCGACTTGGTGGCACCACAGTGTCAGCCTTGTCAGGATAGGTCTCCCCAGACCGACCCACTATCTGTGAACAATCTAAACTAATACAAGTCTCATTAAGTATCCAGTTTAAGGGTATTACACAGAAACATACCAAGGGAACATGAATCAAATATGCACATTTATTCATTTATAATAAACTCATAAAGTACATCATCTTGATTGAAGCTACGGGCATACAAAAACTATCTAACAGGCTGAATGCACATCATTGCCATGGTGTCCCTTTTGGTCATTGGATGACCTCGCTCAGTGGTGGGCCCCACACCTCATCAAGAAGTTACGTGCGGAACCCTAGCCTATTAAGGCCCACCGAAATCTGACTTTATGATAGTTAGTGGGAGCCACTTTGGTTTGACCTAAATCAAAGTAGAGCATAATAACTGTTCCCTCCAACTAATTTGAGTGCAAGTGATAGGGAGATTCATACGATGAACTCTCTAAAGGCCTGTCATCATTAGCATGAGGATGGGTCCTTTAGTAATGAGCAAACGCTCCAGAAAATGGGCTATCCATTTGCTGTTGGGCTTGTCTGGGTGTTTCATAAGATGATAGGGGCGTTATATACCGATGTGGGAGGGGCTTCACCAGAAAATGGGAACTCTTTCACGGTACCTTGGCGTTATGATGGGTAAGCACTCACTGGACAGAAAGGTTTACCTGAAAATGGCTCTGAACCTTGTCTGATAGAGGCCAAAGGGAAAATTCATATGATGTGTGGATATGATCCTTCATAGAAAGGTGGTGGGGTTATGCAGCTGAAACAGTTGGGTCCATGCACCCTATGTGATTTCCCACATTTCTAGAGACAATGTACAAATAGCAGAATTGTTCAATTTGGCAGAAGGTCTTGAAATAGTTCATGACCGCGCAGATGTCCATGAGCCAACAAGTTCATGACCATTGTCTCCGGATGATGGGTTATATCAACGAACTGGAGGCTCCTAGATCCGGGCTAGATCTGGTAACACAGATCGATGCTATTCTCAACTCTTTGCCTCCATCCTTTAATCCATTCGTCATGAACTACCACATGAACAATTTGAACGTCAGCTTGCAAGAACTCAGCAATATGTTGCAGAGGGCCGAAGAATTGATTAAAAAGGATGAGACCATTGCCATGCTTGTTGAAACTGGCAAATCGGGCAAGAAAAGGAAGGCAAAGAGAAATCCCTAAAAGAAGGCTGCCAAACCCAAGAAGTAGAAGAAAGACAAAGCATTGGAATCCTGTCACTTCTGCAAGAAGACCGGCCATTAGAAAAGGAACTGTCCTACCTACCTGCAATCCAAGAAAGGTAATTTCGAAACTTGTGTTATAGAAACCAATTTATTGGTAGTTTCTACATCCTGGTGTATTGACTCTGGGGCTTGAACTCATGCGTGTAACTCACTACAGGGGTTCAAGGTAAGCAGAAGGCTGAGTGAAAGAGAAGTCACACTCTACTTGACGACTACTGCAACTGTTGCAGTCGCGGCCATAGGAACCGTGGAGTTGCTTTTTAGAGAATGAACAATTGTACTGAAAGATTGTCTTTCTGTACAAAATTTAAGGACAAATTTGATTTCTGTCTCGAAACTGTGTGTAGATGGTTATTCTGTCTTCTTTAATAATACGATTACTATTAGAAGAAATAACAGATTTATCGCATATGGGGAGCTGGAGAACGGTCTCTATGTTCTACATCCTTCTCTAGAAACTAACATAACTGAAACTACGTCGGCTTAAATCCCCAAGAAGAGAGCCCATGATATAGTCAATCCCATGTGTCTATGGCATTATCGACTTGGCCACATCAGTGTTGACCGAATCACAAGGTTGGTAAAGGATGGTCCTTTGGATTTTCTAATCGTAGAAGATATTCCCACCTGTGAGCCTTGCCTATAAGGCAAGATGACGAAACATCCATTTAACGGCAAGCTTGAAAGATGTACAGGCACACTTGACCTAATACATACTGATATATGTGGTTCCCTGAGTGTTAGGACATGAATTCAACACGTGTATTTCATCATCTTCACAGATGATTTCTCACGATATGGTTATGTGTACCTAATGAGACACAAGTCTGAATCCTTTGAAAAGTTCAAAGAGTTTAGACAATAGGTCGAAAACAGTTAGGGAGAGAAATTAAAGCCCTTCGATCAGATCGAGGTGGCGAGTATCTCTCTGACGAATTCGGGGACTACTTAAAGAACAATGGGATAATATCACAATTAGCTCCTCCTGCTAAACCACAACTTAACGGTGTTCCAGAGAGGAGGAATAGGACCTTATTGGATATGGTCCAGTCATTTCTCATACACTAAGAAATACCCACATCCTTTTGGGGTTATGCATTAGAGACTGCGATTTACGTGCTGAATTGGGTTCCAACCAAATCGGTTCCGAATACTCCATATGAACTTTGGACCGGAAAGAAACCAAATGTCAGACACTTGAAGATTTGGGGTTGTCCAACACACGTTAAAAAATGAGTGCAGACAAGTTAGAATCCAAGACCAGCCATTGCCTATTTGTAGGCTACCGAAAAGGCTCTATAGGTTACCTATTCTATGACCCAAGTTAGCAAAAAGTGTTCTGCAGTCGAAATGCACAATTCATGGAAACCGATTTCATCCTAGACACCCATCGTTAGGAAGTTGTTTTTGATGAGGAGAGCTCAGGAGCAGTGGGAGATGTCCCACAAGTTCCAAGTAGTGACCAACCTAGAAGATCCACTCGAGTATCCAGGCCACCAGTCCGTTATGGTTATGACCAGGATAGTTACCTTGTGGAAACCTTGACTAGTGAGGAGGATCCCGTGACTTACGCGGAAGCTATGTCGGACATAGATTCCCAGAAGTGGGTGGAGACCATGAGAGCAGAGATGGACTCAATGGAGACCAATGGAGTCTGGACTCTAGTAGATCCACCCTCCGGGGTAAAAGCAATCGATTGCAAATGGATTTACATGTGGTGGTGTAACTCCAATACTCAACTACTCCATGCAAATACAAGCCACAACCCACCACTCCACCCTACAGATGCAACCATACAATGATTTTTAAGTAGGTAGAAGTTGAAGCCCATTTCGCGGCAAGGCCCATTTCCAAGAAGAGTCTTGAAGCAAGCTCGAATTCAAGATCCAAGAGTCCCATTAGAATAGAAGTTGAATGCTAACTCAATAAATGAGTTTTATCAGATTTAAATTCTCAAATTGTAATCCTTAAAATATAAGAGATAAAAGTTAGGTAGGATAAGTTCAAATTAGACTAGGACTTTCCAGTTTGAGGATAATCTCCTTAAGGGAGTTGGAGAGCAACCCTCTCCCCAAATCTATATAAAGTGGGGGTGGACTAGCACCCAAGGCATCAATTTCCTCCAAGAGAGCTTCAGTTTTCAGGGAGAGAAATCAGCAACCAAGGAGGAAGAAGTAAGAGTTCGCCCCTTTCTCATCTGGAAGCTGCAATTTCATCATGAAGTGTTTGTAAGTTTTTATTTATGGTTAAAGGGTTAGGGAAGCCTTGATTCTGTAAGCATTGTGAGATCTAATTGATTTTTATTTCAGCTCATTGTTTATGGGTATTCATATACTTTCTGTGAATTAACTGTGAGGATTATTTTTGTTGATTAAGCAAGAAGGGCCCATTGCTCACTCAATGAAAATAATCTATGGCCGATTGAACCCCCAGTTTTGTATATGATTGGTGGGTTTGATCATGGTGGCAATTAACATAAATTGATTGCAAAAAAGTTTTCAATCTATGTTAGGAAATTCATAATCTGATTTAAACGGTCTGAGCTTGTGAGATCGCTGACTAGAATTGGGTCTCTCCCCTCTTAATGCTATTAATAGGTTAAATCCTAAGAGCTTGTTTAGGACTGCCTATTAATAAGGGAAGCAATCAAAGAGCTTGTTTTGGTTGTCGAAGGCTGGCTATTAGAGCTTGTTAATAGCTTTAATGAATTTATTCATAAACATATGAATCTATCTTTGCATCAAGGATCAATGCGACGAATCAAAGCTGAACTTGTCCCTTCAACCGGAAGCCATCTCCCATCAATTTAATCTTTGTTTTCTGTTATTTTCTGTTATCTTCTTATTTTCCTTAGCTTTACAACCCCCCTTAATCCATCTACTTGGAAATAAATCCACCCAATCCCTGTGGAGAACGACGTTGTTCATCACTATCTGCAAATTATTAACCCAGAGCAAGACTATTTATCTTTGGTTGGGTTTGGCACCCACCAAATTTTGGTGCCATTGCTGGGGATTGGCATCCTAAGTAGATTTAGTTCCTTTTTCTTGGTTTATGCCTCATTCTTCTCGTGTAGGTGTGCTCTAATACGATCCCGAGATTGAAAACATGGCAGCCAACTCTCAACAGTTCGGCTAATGGCTCAACCCTCCAGCAAACCACGTTAATGAGGTAAACAACTCCTCCCTAGAACAAAAAATTACAAGCCTGACCTCTCTTGTCTGTCAATTGGCCACAGGTAATACACAAACAGTGAAGGCTTGCGGGATTTGTTCAACTCCAGGACATCCAACTGACATGTGCCCTACGCTTCAAGATGAACCTTACGAACAATCTAATGCTGTTGGAGGATTCCCGCAAAAGAGATACGATCCCAACTTGAATACCTACAATGCAAGATGGAGGGATCATCCCAACCTTAACTATGGAACCAAGCCCTTCGGCTTCCAACATCAGCATCAAGCTAGGCTGCTGGTTCCACCATATTCATCCTCTTCCAATCCAGGTATGTCTCTCAATGAAATTGTGAAAGCCCTTGCAACTAATGCTCAACAATTCCAACAGGAGACGAGGACAAGCATCCGAAACCTAGAGAATCAGGTCAACCAGTTAGCAACAGCTATGAGTCGAATAGAATCCCAATCATCAGGGAGGCTACCTTCCCAGACCATGACCAACCCGAAACAGAATGCTAGCGCTATCACATTGAGAAGTGGGAAGGAGCTGAATGAACCCAATCAAGAAGCATCCAAGGATACAACCAAAAAGGAGACACCATCTCCCCAAATGGATTCAAGCATAAAGCCACCCCAAGCCATAGTCATTGCTCCACCTTTTCCTAGCCGATTCACGAGATCCAAGAAGGAGGAGTAAGACAAGGACATTCTCGAGACATTCCACAAAGTTGAGGTAAACATCCCCCTCCTTGATGCAATTAAGCAAGTGCCCCGCTATGCCAAATTCCTCAAGGAGCCGTGCACTACTAAGAAAAGGCTGAAAGGCGATGAGAAAGTCCATATAGGAGAAAATGTTTCATCCATTGCCCAGAAAAGACTACCCCCTAAATGCAAGGATCCTGGTATGTTACCATTCCCTGTAAAATAGGAAATGTCCAGATCGAAAAAGCTATGCTAGACCTAGGAGCTTCGATAAATGTCATGCCCCATTCTATTTACACAACCATGAATCTCGGACCATTAAAAGAAATGGGTGTGATCTTACAGCTTGCTAATCGATCTACTACATTCCCGAAGGGAGTCTTGGAGGACGTTCTAGTCCAAGTTAATAATTTGGTCTTTCCTGCCGATTTTTATGTGATCGACATGAAAGAAGATAATTCTTCCAATTCGACTCCAATTTTGTTGGGAAGACCCTTTCTTAAGACGTCCAAAACAAAAATCGATGTGCATAAGGGGACACTTACCATGGAATTTGATGGTGAAATTATTAAATTTAATATCTATGATGCCATGAGATACCCTAATGATGTGCATTCCATTTTTTTTATAGACGTTATTGACTCTTTAGTGCAGCAAACTTTTGAGTTAGATGATGAAGACACACTGAAGGTTGCACTTAACAATGGGCTTGATCGACTGCAATGAGCAGAGCAGAAGTTTATGTTGAATTCGGAACTATAAACTATGACTTCTAAACTGAACTCTTTTGAATTTTCTCATAATTCTGCTTTCATTAGTTTGCCTCCGGCTCACACAAAACTCCTCCCATCTATTGTGTAGGCCCCTATACCAGATTTGAACCCATCCATGATGGATGAGAGGGGAAAACATAAGAAGTTGCAACTACAAGACCTGGAGGATCTGGTTTATGATTAAAAATAGGGAAGTTTGTTCTTTTCTTGTTTTTGCATTTATCATTTAGACATTTCCACCTTTTATTAAGTTTCAAGTGTGTGTGTGGGTGGGGGGGGGGGAGTACAGGCTTTAAGAAGTAATGGGGTACAATTACTTGTGAACCTAGTAATGGGGTACAATTAAGAAGTACACAACCTATCTAAGGCCATTCCCTTTGAAGCTAGTCCTAAATTCAGGTTTAAGTAAATGGGGCAAACATTGCTACAGTTGGTAGGATGGAGCATTAAATGCACCTACCGGTTAAGTAATCTGATGGTAGGATGGAGCATAAAATGCACCTATCGGCCAAGTCATCTGATAATAGGATGGAGCATAAAATGCACCTACTAGCTAAAAATTCAAACAGTAGGATGAAGCAAAAAATGCACCTACTGACCAAGTAATCCAAGAGTGAGATGGAGAATAAAATGCACACACTCCTTCAGAAGAAGAACAAAGAAAACAAAAAGAGAGAGAAGAGAAAGATGTTTTCCCTAGTTACTACCTGGCTTGTAGTAGCAAAAATTGGATTGACTGAAGGATGAGTCGTGTATAACTTGGTTGTGCTCATTTAAGGGTTCGCAATAATTAACCTAAAAGATTTGTGGAGAAAGATGAAGGAGAGTTGAGTTTGGAAATTGGTAGGATGGCTAGTTTATTCTTATTCTTTTTTCTTGAATTTTGACTTGCCTGAGGACGGGCAAGGTCTTAAGTGTGGGGGTATTTGATGAAGATAAAATTTGTCATATCTTTATCTCTCAATATTCAGTATTTTACACTTAATTGGTACCTAATTGGACTCATTACTCTTGTATTTCGATTCAAGGCAAGCAAGAAGGCGATTGGAAGAAAACAAGGCTAATCGGATGATTTGCACAGTTTTGGCACCGATCAGTGATCTGGGCATAACTCTCAATTCCAAACTCCGATTTGGACAACTCAAGAAGCACTGGAAAGATAAGAAAAAGGTCCACAACTTTTATGTTTTTGGTTTTGGCAAAATCAGTTCACATCGAAGACGAATTCGGGCCCAAAGTCGGAGAAATTTTCCAGCAAGGCCCATTTCACAAGCTGAAGCCCATTTCCAAGAAGAGTCTTGAAGCAAGCCCGAATTGTTAGAGAAGCTCAGCTCGAATTCAAGATCCAAGAGTTTCATTAGAATAGAAGTTGAATGTAATCTCAATAAATGAGTTTTATTAGATTTAAATTCTCAATTTGTAATCCTGAAAAGATAAGAGATAAAAGTTAGGTAGGATAAGTTCAAATTAGACTAAGACTTTCCAGTTTGAGGATAATCTCCTTAAGGGAGTTGGAGAGCAACCCTCTCCCCAAATCTATAAAAAGTGGGGGTGGACCAGCACCCAAGGCATCAATTTCCTCCAAGAGAGCTTTAGTCTTCAGGGAGAGAAATCAGCAACCAAGGAAGAAGAAGCAAGAGTTCACCCCCTTTCTCATCTGGAAGTTGTGATTTCATCATGAAGTGTCTATAAGTTTTTATTTCTGGTTGAAGGGTTAGGAAAGCCTTGATTCTGTAAGCATTGTAATATCTAATTGATTTTTATTTCAGTTCATTATTTATGGGTGTTCATATGTTTTCTACGAATTAATTGTGAGGATTATTTTTGTTGATTAAGCAAGAAGGGCCCCTTGCTCATTCAATGAAAATAATCTATGGCCGATTGAACCCCCAGTTTCATATATGATTGGTGGGTTTGATCATGGTGGCAACTAACATAAATTGATTGCAAAAAAATTTTCAATCTATGTTAGGAAAATTCATGATCTGATTTAAACGGTCCAAGCTTGTGAGATCGCTAATCAGAATTGGGTCTCTCCCATTTTAATGCTATTAATAGGTTAAATCCTAAGAGTTTGTTTAGAACTGCCTATTAATAAGGGAAGCAATCAAAGAACTTGTTTTGGTTGTCAAAGGCTGGCTGTTAGAGCTTGTTAATAGCTATAACAAATTTATTCATAAACATATGAATCTATCTTTGCATCAAGGATCAATGCTATGAATCAAAGTTGAACTTGTCCCTTCAACCGGAAGCCATTTCCCATCGATTTAATCTTTGTTTTCTATTATTTTCTGTTATATTCTTATTTTCATTAGCTTTACAACCCCCCCTTAATCCATCTACTTGGAAATAAATTCACCCAATCCCTGTGGAGAATGACCTTGCTCATCACTATCTGCAAATTATTAACCCAGAGCAAGACTATTTATCTTTGGTTAGGTTCGGCACCCACCAACATGTAACCATACTGTGAGTAATCATCGGTAAAGGTTATGAAATAAACATACTGGTTATGTGTCCTAACATTCAGGGGACCACATACATCAGTATGTATAAGGTCAAGTGTGTCTGTACATCTTTCAGGCTTACCGGTAAATGGTCGTTTCGTCATCTTACCCTGAAGTCAAGGTTCACAAGTTGGAAGATCTTCTACAGTTAGAAAATCTAAAGGACCATCCTTTACCAACCTTGAGATACGATCTACATTAATGTGGCCAAGTCAGTAATGCCACAGGCACGTGGGATTCACTGTATCATGGGTCATCTTCTTGGGGATTATTTTCGACATAGTTTCGGTAAGGTTTATTTCTAGAGAAGGATGGAGAACATAGAGACCATTCTCAAGTTCTCCGTATCCGAGGAATTTGTTATTCCGTTTAATAACAATCACATTATTGAATAAGATAGAATAACCATCCATGCACAATTTTGAGACAGAAATCAAATTTCTTCTTAAATTTGGTATGTAAAGACAATCTTTCAGTACAATAGTTCCCCAAGCAGAGCATCACTTCTTCGTCACTTAGTTTTCTGCTTATCTTGAACCCCTGCAGTGAGTTACATACATGAGTTGAATCCCTAGAGTCAATACACCAGAAAGTAGAAGTGGCCAACAAATTGGCTTCTATGATAAAAGATTTCAAATTACCTTTCTTCTTAGTCTCCAAAAATTGAGGATAGTTCCTCTTCCAATGGCCGGCCTATTTGCAGAAGTGACAGGCATTCGATGCCTTATCCTTCTTCTACTTCTTAGCTTTGCTACTTTTCTTCTGAGCCTTCCCTTTAGCCTTCCACTTTCTCTTGCCGGATTTTCCACCTTCAACAAGCATGGTTATTGGCTTATCATTCTTGATCAGTTCTTCATCCCTCTACAACATATTGTTGAGTTCCTGAAGGCTAACGTTTAACTTATTCATGTTATAGTTCATGATAAATTGATTGAAGGAGGGAGGCAGGGAATTGAGGACAACATCAATTTTGGTGTCATGGTCTAGCCCTAACCCGAGAGCCTCCAGTTCATTAATATAACCCATCATCTTTAGACAATGGTCATGAACCTATTGGTTCTCAGTCATTTGTGCAGTCATAAACAACTTTAAGACCTTCTGACGAGTAAAATGGTTATACTCCTCATACATAGCCTTTAGACTATCCAAAATATCCTTGGACACTTTGATCTTATCGAATTGTTGCTGTATCGGATTATCCAAAGAGGCTATAATATAACACCAAGAAAGAGAATTTTTCTCCTCCCATTCTTGATACTCTCTTCATCTGGCCTCAGAAGCCCTGTCACCCGTATGATCCAGAGCTGGGTTTTTAGCAATTTTGTACAATTTCTCGGACGTTAGGACCAGCTTAAGGTTTCGGAACCAATCAGCATAATTTAGGTGATGAGAATGAAAAATATCATATTTTTCTTACTTAATATTTGGTCTTTTATATTTATTTTATGCCCAAATGCACTCAATATTTTCATATTTTGGTTTAAGGCACGAAAGGAGGCATTAGGTGAGAAACAAGGCTAATCGGGTCATTTTACACAGTTTCGGCGCTGTGTGGTAGACTGAGCATAACTCTCTCATCCGGGCTCCGATTGAGATGATTAAGATGCATTGGAAAGATAAGGAAAAGTTCTACAACTTTCCTGTTTTGAGTTTTGATAGATTCGAATTGCATCGGGATCAAAATTGGGCCCGAATTCTCTACAACTATATTGGTGACATGTTGAAGACAATCCTTAGCCTTGAAGCTTCATCCGCGATTTGATCACTCTCCCACTCACACAAGAACATGGTTTTATCTTATTTTTTAGTCTTTTCTAGATTGAGATTACCAGATAAGAGATAGGATAAGAATAGATCTAAATAAATCATTAGGATTAGGACTTTCTATTTTTTAGAAAGAACTCCAAAAAGGAGTTGGAAACAACCCCTCCTACTAAAGCTATATAAAGGGGGGGCGGACTAGCATCAATGAATGAATCAATCAAAACTCCTAAAGCTATACAAAGAGGAGAACTGAAGATTCAAGGGTGAGGAGTTCCCCTCAATCGACTTCTATTCAAGAGTTTTTTTTCTTCAAACTTTACTCCCTGTTATTATTCAATTTCACTTATGCTTAATCTAAATTTTATCATTGGAATGATTCATTTCATTAATAATATGAGTAGCTAAATTTCTTGATCTAGGATTCGGATGTAGTCTTTTGATTTGCCTATGATAGATTATGTTTAATTGATTGGGTCATTGATTGTTGGGATTTATCTTTTATCTTAGGGCTTAATGCTAGAAATTAATTGGCCATTAATTTCATGAATTAAGGTATTGTGTGAAGTAGCGAGAGTGGAAATATAAGTGCATGTGATAGGGAGATTCATATGATGAACTCTCTAAAGGCCTTCCATCATTAGCATGAAGGTTGACTGCATTGGTGGGTGGGGAAGCATCATAAATTTGGCCTATCCGTCTGCTAATGCTATTGGAAGGCCTTTAGAGAGTTCATCATATGAATCTCCCTATCACATGCACTTATATTTTCAAGAGAGAACAATTATGCCCTAATTTAGTTTAATTTAGGTCAAACCAAAGTAACTCCCACTGACTTTCTCAAAGCCAGATTTAGATGGGCCCTTAATGGCTAGGGTTCCACACGATTCCTCTTGGGGAGGAAGCTGGTGTGGGGCCCACCATGCTAGGAGATCACCCAATGATCTTAAGGACACCATGGCAATGATGTGCATTCAGCCATGGTGTGCGTAAGAGCCACTATCGAATCAACATAGGCCAAGTGCTTATGGCCCATGAACGTAGCACATCACACATCCATACATCACATGCATGAAAACCATAAATGATCCAATCAATTAAATAACTATAAAACCCATATGAAAAGCCCATTTAAAGTCCATAACATTATCAAATAAAGCAATTTTAACAGATTAAAACTGGGTTTTACAGATGTGGGCCAAATTGCATCTTGCAATTAACCATCAATCCTTGGGACCATATAGAAAAATTTAGGGCTGAGAACAACCCCCATCGAACCATAGATTTGGTCCAACCAGTTTGGTCCAATCTGGTTCGAATGGGTCTAGGGTTTGATGTTTAATTCAAGATTCAAATCAAGAATGATGATCTGCAATGAAATAACTAATACAAGACAATCAAGAATCAGTAGGGGGGTTGTTCGAAAGACTACTACCCTACAAAACAAAGATTAGATCGTAGTAAGCAGTTTCCAAAACTGCAAATCACAGATGGTTGAACCCAAATCAGCGAAAATTTCTCCTCTGCGTTTTCTGCTTCATCATCAAATGAAATAAAATAGAATACCTATTTTTCTATCAATATTACATCAAATTTAAATTCCTACACATTCTGTCTAAAAATTAAAATTAATTAATTATAGACCAAGAATGAATAGAATAGTTGGTGCGCAGATTTCTTGCGCCATTAAAGAATTTGATCTCCACCATACGAACAGCCCAAAAATCAAGAAAAATATATAGAACAGTTCTAAACATTAATCAGATTTATAAAGATTTAATTTTAGATCAATCGCCCAAAAATTGGGAACCAATTTCCCAAAAAAATGTTAACTACGCAAATCGGGTAGAATGCCTTCTACCCATTTGCGCAGACCTAGGTCTAGTTTAATTTGATTCAAGATTTGAACCTAGCTCTGATACCACTGAAGGGATAAGAGATCCATCATATGGATAGCTGAACCCTATAGGAAGGTTGGGCAAATTTTCAAAAATTTCTCTCTCTCCCATGTGGGAATCGCATTCCCTATTTTAGAAAACTGCATTTTCAAGGATCAATCTTGAAATCAAACCGGACCAGATCTGAAATCAAAAGGGAGGATAGGGATATACCTGATACGGAGTAACAGTAACTCCCAATGAAGGAGTTCATGCCCAAGGAGAGAATCAAAGACTGCTTTCACTGAAGATGACATGGTGTGACGTAAAGCAAAATCAGTAGGACGGTTCTTCAGCAAGAACCGAATTCTTCAACAAGAATATACTGGAGGGCTGGTGAGCACGACTTCAAATTGCCTCTTCTAGCAAAAGGCAATATTAAGAACCATTCTTGATCACTCCTACTGGTGGAGATCGAACTGGGTAGGGTGGCAAGAACAGGAAGAAAAGAGTAAAAGACAGGAGCAGTCAAATTGTGTGTTGTCTTCTCTCTTGATTCAGCAGACTGTGAATTGTATATGGAGGTCCACCATACTCTCCTATTTATAGCCTTAAAAAGAGGTTCTCCTAATCCTATTAGGAGCTTCATAATCCAAATCTTATATTTGGATCTGGACTCTCTTTAAGAAATAAGGATAATCTCTTATCATATCTGCAGATAAAGATCATCCTTCCTAATCAAATTAGGAGTTTCCTTATCCAAATCTTTATTTAGATCTGGACTCTTTGAGTGGATAGGGATAATCCCTTATCCTATCAGTTGATCCAAATCCCATAATCGCCCCTATTTAATTAATCTTATTAAGCCAGTTCGAATTAGGCTTTAGGCCCATTAAGTCTATGTGCTCACTTAACCACTTAACCTGCTGCCCAGTTGGCTACCCTTGTATGGTGTGGGACCCAAACATTGATCTACAAATAAGCCACATGGGTTCATACCAGCCTTTGTTACAAGGGCAAGCCGAATTCACTGTAGGAGACAATGAACCCCTGAGTCAATCACCATGGGCTCTTAATGGGCCCAACATTTACACTAAATGGTCCTTCGGTACAACCACCTTATGAACACCAAGGACTGTGGGTAGATGCAAGATTAGCCCATCAGGTATTACCCTCAATGGTCTTACACTTAACCTCTCAGCCCATAATGATCAAACACTGCCCGACAAGAGAGGACCTCTCCCTCGGCTGCAAGGTGCAGTGCTGCACTCTCTACTCACATGGATCCCGAGAATTAAAACCTTTTGCAAACATTTTGAAACCATAATATATATATATATATATATATATATATATATATATATATATATATATATATATATGTATATCTTTATATAAATATATTTTGCAAAACAAATTTCAACGATTGAAATCAACTACCAGCAATTCAGGTTCCATCAGAGAGTGCATCCCTGATCATTCACTTTGTCCGACAAAGGGGCTAATCCTACCACTATGATCATCCACTCAAATGAATTCTTGGACAATCCGAGCATACCCAGGTTTTGACCCCCTCTAAGGATTTCACTGATTGGCATATCAAAGACAGCCCATTCCGACATCTAGTGCAGTATTATAATTGAGTCTAGGGGTCACGTGTAACATTCCAGTTTTGCCCATCTATCTCCAAGGTCCAGGGCAATACTAGAATTTTGGTCCAGTTTAGGGTTTCAAGAAAACCCACACTACATGTACCTCAGGTCTCACCCTGGCAGCTGAGACAAGCCACCCCAACCAACATGGTGGCACATCAATGTTAGCCTTGACAGGATAAATCTCCCCAGATCTATCCAACAGCTGTGAAAATTCTAAACTAACACGAGTCTCATAAGTGTCTAGTTTAAGGGTATTACACAGAAACACACCACAATGACATGAATCAATTGTGTACTTTATTCATTTACAATAAATGTCAAAAAGGTACATCAATGTGATTGGAGATAAAGGGCATAACTGTCTAACAATGGCCATTGGACTGGAAACCGGTTTGGCCACAACAAGGTTAGTCTTCAGCAAGAGATCCAAAATGTACTTATGCTGAGAAAGAAGCAACCATGTGGCATCACGATGAGATTCAATACCAAGAAAGTAGTGCAACGATCCCAAGTCTTTTAGGGCAAATGCCTGAGACAAATTACTAAACATGAGTAAAAGAAGAGACAATAATAATAATATCATCAACATAAACAAGAATATAAATAGTAATATGTTATTGACTGAAGACAAATAGGGAGGGGTCACATTGTGAACCACGAAAACCAAGATCATATAGTCAACTGCTCAAATGAGAGAACCAAGCCCTAGGAGCCTGTTGGAGTCCACAAAGGGCCTTATGAAGCTTGCAACCATGATGGGGATAATTTCTATGCTCAAAACCTTTCAGTTAATGCATATAAACGATTTTAGTGATAAAACCATTAAGGAAAGCATTATGGACATCCAATTGTTGAATATCCCATTCATGAGAAATGGCAAGTGAAATAACAATTTACATAGTTATACGTTTGACCACAGGATTGAAAGTCTCAATGAAGTCAACCCCTAGAACTTAAGTGAAGCCTTGGGCGACAAGACGACCAATTTAACCATCAAGGTGCCATTTGATTTTGAAAACCCACTTAGGCCCAACTACATTCATAAAAATATCATAGGGAACTAACTCCCAAGTACCATTCTGAATCAATGCTTGAAATTCAACAGCCATGGTATAGCACCAATAAGGAGACTTGGAAGCCTGTCCGTAAAAGGAGGGCTCTTCTTCATGAGTAGCAACATCATGAAGTAGAGCAGATGGAAGAGGATGGTGAGTAGCAGTTAAAGCCTGGGCGGATATGATATTCATAGACCTTGTTGCCATGGAATAATTGGCACAAAAGGTCCAACAATAGGAGTTATGTCTACCTAACAGTTCCTGAATAGCTCTAGTACGCTGAACTGGTAAGAGATCATCACTGAGGGAAGCTTAAGAAGTAGCAGATGCCTTATTAGTAATCAATATAGATGACAGGGAAGAAGGGGATACCTCAGGAGCAACAGAAGTAGCAGTTGCCCCATTAGTAGGAGATGGACACATGTCAACATTAATGATACCCAGAGAAGGTAGAGTAACTCCAGTAGGAGCCACATGGCTGGAAGATGGCGATGACTGTACAAATCTGGGAAAGGAATGTTCATCAAAGACAACATGATGAGTAGTAATTTCTTTGTTAGTAGCAGGATTGTAACAATGGTACCCTTTGTGACTATTGTTGTAGCCAATAAAGATACAAGGAGCTGAATGAAAATCCATCTTGTGCGAATTATAAGGCCGAAGTAGAGGATAACATTTGCAACCAAAAACCTTTAACAAAGAATAATCTAGAGGTTTTCCAAACAACTTCTCATAAGGAGAGATATTACCAAGGGCCAGAGTCGACAGTTAGTTGATAAGGAAGACTGCAGTTTTAGCAGCATCAACCCAGAAGGACTAGGGGAGAGAGGAGGATGCCAGTAGAGATAACAAGGACTCAATGATGTGCCAATGTTTGCGTTCAACACTGCCATTTTGTTCATGCGTATGGGGACAGCTGAGACGGTGAGTAATACTAGCATCATCAAGATATCAAGAAAGATTGCAAAATTCACCACCCCAATCACTCTAAAACATCTTAATTTTTGTAGAAAATAGAGTTTTGACATGATTCTAAAATTTAAGAATGGTAGTAAACACATCCAACTTCCTCTCGAGTGGAAAAATCCATGAATTTTTTTAATAAGCATCCATAAATAAAACATAATATCAAAATCCTTTATTGGACAAAATTGGGGCAAGTCCCCATACATTATAAAACACTAATTCAAGAGGAGAAGAAAAAGTTGTATTCGAAGATGGTAAACTTAAACAATGGGCTTTACCTGAAAGGGTTGAGAGATCCATCACATGGACGCCCAAAGATTGCGGAATAAGGGGCGAATTTCAAAAAAAATTTCTCTCCCTTCAACTAGGAATCACATTCCCTATTTAGAAAATCACATTTTCAAGGATAAATCTTGAACCTTAAACTGAACCAGATCTGAACCAAAAGGAATGGGAGAGAATGATACCTGATACGGAGAAGCAATATCTCCCAACGAAGGTGTTCACGCCCAAGGAAGGATCCAAAGACTGCTCCCATTGAAGATGGCACAGTGCAGGATGGAGCAGAATCAGCAATGTTCTTCCCCAAGAACTCTGTCCTTCTCAAGAAACAGCAGGAAGGATCATGAGCACAGCTTCCTTTTCAATCCTTTCTCAAAGAATTGATGTCAAGATCCAATCTTGACTTCTCCCACAGCTGGAGATCGAACTGGGAAACAGGGAGGCAAGAGCAGGGAGGCGGCAAGAGAGTATTCGCAGGGTGCAGAATTCTCTCTTCTTGATTTCTGCACTAAAAAGAGATCTGATGTATTTCTTGTTCACCTTCAAGGCTGCCGCCCCCTCCTCTCTTTTCTTAACTTGAAAATATCAGCTCCTAATCCCATTAGGAGGTGCTTATCCAAATCATATTTGGATCAGCCTTCTCTTCTAGTGATAATGATAAACCCTTATCTTATCTACAGATTAGATTAGCTTTATCCTAATCTTATTAGGAGGTTTCTAGATCTGAATCACATTCAGATCTGGACTCTCTGAGTGGATAGGATGAAGACCCTATCCTAACTGCTAATCCATCTCAGAATTCGCCCCTTTAATTAACTAAATTAATAGCCGAGTTTGAAATGGGCTTTAGGACCATTAAGCTTATGTGCTCACTTAACCTTCCTAACTGCTACCCAGTTGGGCTTCCTTGTATGGCGTGGGACCCAAGCATTGATCTACACATTAGCCACATGGGTTCGGCCCAGCCTTTGTTACAAGGCCTAGTCGAATGCACTGTTAAGACAGTGCACCCCTGAAACCCATCGAATGGGCTCTATGGGCCCAACACTTACCCTAAGTGGTCCCTGGGCCAAGCCACCTTGTAACACCCAGGGACTGTGGGCAGATGCAAGATTAGCCCATCAAGTATTATCCTCAATGGTCTTACACTTAAGCTCTCAGCCCATAATGATCATACACTGCCCGACAAGAGAGGACCTCTCCCTCGGCTGCAAGGAACAGTGTTGCACTCTCCATTTATATGGATCCCGGGAATTAAAACCCTTTTGCAAACATTTTAGAAACCATAATATATATACTTTTATATCTCATATAAAATATACTTTGCAAAACAAATCTCAACGGTTGAAATCGGCTGCCGACAGTCTTGGTTTCCAAGAGTGAGAGTGCATCCCCGATCATTACCTTTGTCCGACAAAGGGGCTGATCCTGTCACTATGATCACCCACTCAGATGAATTCTCAGATTGTCCCAACATACCCAGGTTTTGACCCCCGCTAAGGATCTCACTGATTGGTACATCAAAGACAGCCCGATCCGACACCTAGTGCAGTATCATAATCGAGTCTAGGGGTCGGGTGTAACTTTCCAGTTTTGCCCATCAATCTCCAAGGTCCAGGGCAATACTGGAAATCTGGTCCAGTTCAAAGATTCAATTAATCCCACACTGTATGTGCCTAGGGTCTCACCCCGGTAGCTGAGACAAGCCACCCCAACCAACTTGGTGGTACCACAGTGTCAGCCTTGTCAGGATAGGTCTCCCCAGACCGACCCACTGGCTATGAACATCCTAAACTAACACGAGTCTCAATAAGTGTCCAGTTTAAGGGTATTACACAGAAACATACCAAGGGAACATGAATCAAATATGTACTTTTATTCATTTACAATAAACTCATAAAGTACATCAATTTTGATTGAAGCTAAGGGCATACAAAACTATCTAACATTACCCATCTGACAAGCTTCACACACAAAGGAATAATTAAGAGACCCAGAATAAGTTAGACCAAATTTAAAAATAATATTTTTCACAATTCTTAGGGAAGCATGACCAAGTCATTGATGCCACTCTACCAAGGAGGTTTTCTCACCTACAAAATCTATCGAGCTCTCTGTCTTGTACTGAACCACTCCAAGAAATTGATAGAGTCCATCTCTACTAGGTCCTTGGAGTAAAATTCCCCCGATATGATCCTTCAAGACAAAGAAATCCGAATGAAATTCAAAGATCAAATTATTATCCTTGGTAAATCTACTTATAAAGAGCAAATTCTTAGTAAGAGAATGAACATGAAAGATATTCTTTTAAGGCAAATTGATTATGATTACAAACTAGAGAAGTCGACCCAGTATTATTTATAGCCAAACCTGTTAAATTACCAATCTTGACACCTTGGTATTCAGTTTGAACTTGCAAGTTATCAACATCTGGTGTCATATGATGGGTGGCAACACTATAAAGGCTGTAGGATCTACTAGATGTGAGTTGTTCTCCCCTTGATATGAGAGATCGAATCATTTGTAACACTTCAATGCTCCATGGCCTGGTTTGTTACAAAGTTGACAAACAATGTTATTTCCCCTTCCACGACCTTATCCATGGCCTGAGGGCTGACCACCACACCCCCTGCCTTTGCCACGATTGTTGCCACCCGTGCCTTGATTATAAGAGTTCCGAGAGGACTGAAAATTGTTAGTCAAATTTTTATTGTTCATAGCAATATTCACATTAGGACTTTCATTAGAAAAATTACATTGTAAAAGCCAGGCTTCATGACTCAAAAGTAATCCAAGAACATCACTAATGTTGAACTGATTTGCATCAGTTTGATTTGTAATGGCTGTAATAAGGGATTCATACTCACTTCCCAAACCAGATAAAATATATAGAACCAGATCTTCTTTTGCTACTGGTTTTAAAACTGTAGAAAGGTTATCTATAATTATTTTGGCTTTTTGAACATAATCACTGATGAAGAGATTCCCTTTCTTGAGGTTCTGAAGTTGGCACCTAAGTTGTAATACCCTAGATTGAGAATGAGAAGAGAATGATCTTTCCAGAGCACTCCAGACTTTGACAACTGTAGAAAGTCCAACAACGTGTGCTAGGACTCCCTTTGTTAGAGAGGCTACAAGCCAACTTAGGACCAGCTGATCTATCTGTACCTAGGTAGAGAACTCTGGATTCAGAATTTTCTTATTGTAATCATTGGGGTTTGATATCTCCTCTGAGGGAGACTTGGTCGATCCATCAATTAGCCCCATTAACTTATGGGCTCAAAGTACTGGTAGCAATTGAGCTTTCTAGAGAAGAAAATTGTCGCCATTGAGATTGATTGTCAGATAATAAGAGATATTGGGAATTGAATTGATGCTCATTGATAGAGAAGAAATTTGGTAAGAGGTTGAGCTTGAGCTCATTGCTTTAGATGCAATGGAGGTATTGTAAGCCATGTCTTTGATATCAAGCTAGAAACAATGAAGAGAGTAATCTCAAAATAATAGGTCAAATTTCATTAGTCACTAAGTGATTGTACAAGGCTGAATATATACAAGAACAATAAAGAATAAATTGGAAATAATTACAAGTATAAAAACAATAAAATAAGGAAAGAACTTTAGTAGGAAACTTCCTAAGAGGAGAGTTTCCTTTTTGCTTTGAGTGGCCTCTCTATAGTAAGAACTCTTTGTATATATAGTAGTTGGTCCATCTTTAGCAGGAAGACTAGAGCTCTCTTTGGTAGGAGATCTAAAGCTCTCTTTGGTAAGAGATATAGAGCTCTCTTTAGCACAATGGTTAGAGCTCTCTTTAGTAGGAGATCTAGAGACCTCTTTGGTAAAAGATCTAGAGCTCTATTTGGTAAGAGGAGGAGGACTAGGGTTGGTCGACTCCTCAATACTCCTTTTCCATCCTAGTAACACCACACAGTGCCTCTCATCGTGCCATATACAGATGCATGCAAAAATAGAAAAATAGTCATGGCAAACCGTTCAGATTTTATATCAACCCATAGAAGGGATGACCTATATATGGCTTCTATTAACCAAAACCCTTACCTTTAATGGAAAACTTAATTGATCCAACACTTTTGGAGATCCAAAGAGTTATGGTCAACAATGCATCCAACTCTTGCCACAATCTTGTTGCTGAAGGGATGAGAGATCCATCAAAGTTGGGCAAATTTTCAAAAATTTCTCTCTCTCCCATGTGGGAATTGCATTCCCTATTTTAGAAAATTGCATTTTAAAGGATCAATCTTGAAACCAAATTGGACCAGATCTGAAACCAAAAGGGAGGAGAGAGATATACATGATACGGAGTAAAAGTAACACCCAACGAAGGTGTTCACGCACAAGGAGAAGACCAAAGACTACTTCCACTGAAGATGACATGGTGTGAGGTGAAGCAGAATCAGCATGACATTTCTTCAATAAAAACCGAATTCTTCAGCAAGAATAAGATAGAGGGCTGGTGAGCACGACTTTAGATTGCCTCTTCTAGCAAAAGGCAATATCAAAAACCATTATTGATCACTCCCATAGGTGGAGATTGAATTGGGCAGGGGCGGCAAGAGCATGAAAGAAAAGAGCATAAGACAAGAGCAGTAAAATTGTAATGTCTTCTTTCTGTGATCTATGAACTATGAACTCTATTCTATTGTTGTCTTTGGAGGTTCACCCTGCTTTTCTATTTATAGCCTTAAAGAGAGGATCTCCTAATCCCATTAGGAGTTTCCTAATCCAAATATTTTATTTTGATCTGGACTCTCTTTAAGAGATAAGGATAATCCCTTATCTTATCTATAGATAAAGATCAGCCTTCCTAATCAAATTAAGAGTTTCCTGATCCAAATCTTTATTTGGATCTAGACTCTTTAAGTGGATAGGGATAATCCCCTATCCTATCTGCTGATACAAATACCAAAACCGCCCCTATTTAATTAATCTTATTAATCCAGTTTGAATTGGGCTTTAGGCCCATTAAGTCTATGTGCTCACTTATCCTCTTAATCTGCTGCCCAGTTGGCTCTCCTTGTATGGCATGGGACCCAAACATTGATCTACACATCAGCCACATGGGTTTAGCCCAGCCTCTGTTACAAGGTCTGGCTGAATTCACTAGGAGACAGTGAACCCCTAAGTCCATCACCATGGGCTCTTAATGGGCCCAATATTTATACTAAATGGTCCTTGGGTCAAGTCACCTAATAAAAACCCAAGGACTGTGGGCAGATACAAGATTAGCCCATCAGGTATTACCTTCAATGGTTTTACACTTAACCTCTCAGCCCTAATGATCAAATACTGCCCAACAAGAAATGACCTCTCCCTCGGCTACAAGGAACAGTGCTACACTCTCTACTCACATGGATCCCGTGAATTAAAACCTTTTGCAAACATTTTGAAACCATAATATATATATATATATATATATTTTTCAAAATAAATTTCAATGGTTGAAATCGACTACCGGCAGTTTTGGTTTCTATCAGAGAGAGTGCATCCCCGATCATTCACTTTGTCTAACAAAGGGGATGATCCTGTCACTATGATCAACCACTCAAATGAATTCTCAGACTGTCCCAATATACCCAGGTTTTGACTGAAGAAATGGAAAGATCCATCGTCTGGACGCCCGGATAAAGCGGAATAGAATGGGCGAATTTCAAAAATTTCTTTCCTTCCTACAACTGGGAATCGCATTCCCTATTTTAGAAAACTAATTTTCAAGGATCAATCTTGAATCAAGAACCAAACCAGATCTGAACAAAATAGTAGGAGAGGAAAATACCTGATACGGAGAATTATCCCCCAACGAAGGTGTTCACGCCCAAAGACTGCTCCCACTGAAGATGGCACAGTCTCGGACAGAGCAGAATCAACAACATTCTCATAAGAACTGGATCCTTCGCAAGAACCCACTAGACGGCAGGTGAGCACAACTTCTTTTCAATTCTTTTACAAAAAACTGATATCAAGAACCCTTCTTGATGAATCCCACGTGAGTGGAGATGAACTACTAATAGCGGTGGTGGCAGGAAGGAGGCGGTGGGGAGAAATTGGCACAGTCTCACTGTATGCTGATTTCTCTCTTCTATGTTGTATCTGTATCTCAGATGAGTGTGTTTAGAGGCTGCCACCCCCTCCTCCTTTTATAATCCTAAAGGGATCATCTCCTAATCCTATTAGGAGATGTTGATCCCCTTAAGTGATAAGGTAGAGCCCTTATCAAATCTGCAGATCATGATCAACCCTCCTAATTTGATTAAGAGTTTCCGGTTTTGAATCATATTCAAATATGGACTCTTACTGAGTGGATAAGGACTTTCCCTTATCCTTTAAGTTGGTCCATATCTCAGATTCACCCCATTCAAGCCAATCTAATTAGCCCAGCTCGTATTGGGTTTTTGGCCCATTAAATGTTTGTGCTCACTTAAGCCTTCCAAATTGCTGCCTAGTTGGGCTTTCTCTCTATGGCGTGGGACCCAAATGTTGATCTACACATCAGCCACAAGGGTTCGGCCCATCCTCTGTCGCAAGGCCTAGCCGAATTCACTGGAGAGCCCAGTGAACCCCTTGAGCCCATCATATGGATTCTATGGAACCAACACTTACACTAAATGGTCCTTGGGCCAAGCCACCTTGTAACACCCAAGGACTGTGGGCAGATGTAAGATTAGCCCATTAGGTTTAACCCTCAATGGCCTTACACTTAAACTCTCAGCCCATAATGATCAAACATTGCCAAACAATGGAGGACCTCTCCCCCGACTGCAAGGTACAGTGCTGCACTCCCCTCTTACATGGACCCCGGGAATTAAAACCTTTTGCAAACAATTTTGAAAACCTATAATATTTATATTATATCGCATAAATATATTTTGTGAAATAAAATTTCAACGATTGAAATCAACTGCCAGCAGTTTTGGTTTCCATCAGAGAGAGTGCATTTCCCCGATCATTACCTTTGTTCGACAAAGGGGCTGATCCTGTCACTATGATCACCCACTCAGATGGGTTCATGAACCATCTCAACATACCTAGGTTTTGACCCCTTCTAAGGGTCTCACTGATTGGCATATCAAAGATGGCCCAATCCGCCACCTAGTGCGGTCCCATGAGTGCACAGCATGGCATACATGATTCTCCATACGGCTGAGGCATAGGGAACCTCTTTCATGCCCTCAATCTCTTTGGGAGTCTTGGGAGACATACCCCTGGAAAGAGTGACTCCATTCCTAAAAGGAACGTTTCCTTTCATAGAGTTCTTAATGCTATATCTCTTGACAATTTTGTCAATATAAGCAGACTGGGATAATCCTATTATCCTCTTCGATCTATCTCTATATAATCGAAGACCCAATATGTAGGAGGCATCTCCAAGATCTTTTATGGAGAATTGTTGTGAAAGCCATACTTTCACCATAGTTAACATTCCTACATCATTCCCAATAAGTAGAATGCCATCTACATACAAAACTAAGAACGTAACCTTATCCCCACTATTTTTTCCTATAAAAATAAGGCTCATCCGGATTTTGCTCAAAGTCAAACTGTTTGATGGTAGAGTCAAACTGGATGTTCCAAGTCCTAGAAGCTTGCTTAAGTTCATATATGGATCGGTTGAGTTTACATACCATGTGTTTCTTATCTACAGCTCTGAAACCTTATGGTTGTTGCATATAGATATCTTCAGTAAGTTCTCCATTCAGGAACGCTATTTTGACATCCATTTGCCAAATCTCGTAGTCATGGTATGTTGCTACATCTAACAGGATCCTAATGGATTCAAGCATGGACACAGGCGAAAAGGTTTCCTCATAATCGATTCCTTCTTTCTGAGTGTACCATTTCACCACAAGGCGAACCTTGTAGGTCTCAACCTTACCATCGGGGCCCTTTTTTCTCTTATAGATCCATTTGCAACCAATTGCTTTTACCCCAGGGAGCGGATCTACCAGAGTCCAGACTCCATTGGTTTCCATTAAGTCCATCTCAACTCTAATGGCATCTACCCACTTCAAGGAATCTATGTTCAACATAGATTCCGTATAAGTCACGGGATCCTCCTCACTTGTTGTGGCTTCCACCAAGTAACTTTCTTGGTCAAAGCCATAACAAAATGGAGGCTTGGATTCCGGGTAGATCTCCTAGGTTGGTTATTAATCGTAGCTTGTAGGACATCTCTCAATACCCCTAAGCTCTCCTCATCAAGAACAATTTCTTGACAATGATTGTTCAGGATGTAACCTCCATGAAATGAACATTTCGACTATAGAACACCTTATGTTCTCTGGGTTCATAGAATAAGTACCCTATAGAGCCTTTTGGGTAACCTACAAATAGACAACGACTGGTCTTGGGTTCCAATTTGTCAGTACTTGTTCTTTTAACATGTGCTAGATAACCCCAAATCTTCAAGTGTCTTACACTTAGTTTTTGTTGGTCCAAAGCTCATAGGGAGTCTTCAAAACGGATTTGGTTGGAACTCGATTCAATATGTATATCGTTGATGTGTGGCTCATTGTGACACTAGCAAGTGCACTAGCCGTTCAAGCAATAAAGTAGTGAGTGAAGTATCGTTCCCACGAGGATTTAGGAAACAATTACCAATACTAAATTGAGCACTTCTTATCTGATCAACAAATAAATGAAAACTTTAATGAAAGCTAAAAAAATCCTAAATTAAAATCTATCTAAATCATTGGCCCAATTGCCTTCAAATCAGGTTAGAAGAGTAAGCAGTAAATGTCAATCTCAGAATTCAGCAATCTATCAATTTGGATCATTCGAATAAATCATGATTGAGCCTTGGTTTGGTGAAACCCCAAGGTCATGAACAGCCTCTCTCAAGTGCATGTTCATCCTATGCATGAGTGACGGTTCTTCTATCTCTAGCAAGAATCTAATCCCCATGCATGCATTTCTCCTCACATTCTTGATAGTCCCTCCTGCGGGCCTCAGAAGCCCTATCACCCGGACGATCTGGAGTAGGGTTATTAGCTACCTTGTCCAATTTCTCGGACACTAGGACCAGCATGAGGTTATGATACTAGTCAGCATAATTTGGGCCCTTAAGCTTGTTGTCGTCCAATAGTTTAGCGAATTGTCCGTTTGCCATTTCTGATAAAGGGCAAAACAAATATTAGTCCACAACCTTATTTGATTCATGTTATCTACATAGATATGGCTTTTAATC
Organism: Nelumbo lutea; assembly: GCF_056320005.1. Lineage (NCBI taxonomy): Eukaryota > Viridiplantae > Streptophyta > Magnoliopsida > Proteales > Nelumbonaceae > Nelumbo > Nelumbo lutea. Next base: position 197,877,948 of record NC_142684.1, on the reverse strand, counting down.
TATGTTCCATTTCCATTTATTCATTTTTGAGATTTCCCTCCTATCTTAGTGACGGAGACTTCGAATTATACTTCTGGATATGTGGGAAATCACATAGAGTGCATGGATCCAATTGTTTCAGCTGCATAATCCCACCACCTTCTGTGAATGATCACATCCACTCATCTTATGAGCTTTCCCTTTGGCCTTTGCCAGACAAGGTTGGTTTCCATTTTAGGTTAAACATTTCTGTCCAATGATGCTCACCCATCATATTCGTGAATGCCAAGGTACCGTGGGAGAGTCTTCCATTTTAGGATAGGCCCCTCCCACATTGGTCTATAACGCCCCTATCATCTTATGAAATAATCCAATAGATCCAGTAGCAAATGGATTGCCCAATTTTATGGTACATTTCCTCATTACTGAAGGATCCATCTTCTTATTAATGATGGAAGGCCTTTAGAGAGTTCATCACATGAATCTCCCTATCACATGCACTCATATTTCAATGCAGGGAACGAAATATTATGCCCTAGTTTTATTTAGGTCAAACCAAAGTGGCTCCCACTGACTTTCTCAAAGCCAGATTTAGATGGGCCCTAAACGGCTAGGAATCTGCACGGTTCCTCTTGGAGAGAAAACTGGTGTGGGGCCCACCATGAAGGGAGATCATCCAATGATTTTAAGGACACCATGGCAATGATGTGCATTCAGCCATGGTGTGCGTAAGAGCCACTTATCAAATCAACATGGGCCAAGTGCTTATGGCCCCATGAACGTAGCACATCACACATTCATACATCTCATGCATGAAAACCATAATTAATCCAATTAGTTAAATAACTGTAAAACCTATAATTAAAGACCATATAATTTCATAATATTTCCACTTAATATTATCTAGGTATATGAGTTGAACTACAAAAAGCAGTTGGGCCCATATAGCTTTTGTGCTGATTTGGGCTTAAATTAGTTTTAACAGATTAAAACTGGGTTTTACAACTGTGGGCCGAATTCCATCTTGTAATTAACCGTCAATTCCTTGACCCATGTAGAAAAAATTTAGGGTTGAAAACAGCCCCATCGAACCACAGATTCGGTCCAACCAGTTTGGTCCAATTTGGTTCAAATGGGTCTAGGATTTGATGTTTAATTTCAATATTTAATTCAAGATGATGATCTGAAATTAAATAACTGATACAAGACAATCAAGAATCAGTAGGAGGGCTGTTCGTAAGTCTGCTACCTTGCAAAACAAAGGTTAGTTCGCAGTATGCAGTTTCCAAAACTGCAAATCGCAGATGGATGAACCTAAATCTGCAAAAATCTATCATTTGCGCTTTCTACTTTATATTTGAATGAAATAAAATAGAAAACCTAACTTTCTATTAATATTACATCAGAATTGAATTCCTATACATTCCGTCTAAAAAATTAAAATTAATTAATTACAGACCATGAATGAATAGAACAGTAGGTGCGCAAATTTCTTGCGCTATTAAAGAATTCGATCCCCACCATACGAATAGCCTAAAAATCAAGAAAAATATATAGAATAATTCTAAATATTAATCAAATTAATAAAGAATTGATTTCATATCAATCACCCAAAAATTGGGAACTGATTTCCCAGAAAAACATTAACTGCGCAAATCGGGTAGAACGCCTTCTACCCATTTGCACAGATCCAAATCTGGCTTAATCCGGTTCAAGATTAGAACTTGGCTCTGATACCACTGAAGGGATTTGAGATCCATCATATGGATGGCCGAACCCTGTAGGAAGGTTGGGCAAATTTTCAAAAATTTCTCTCTCCCATGTGGGAATCGCATTCCCTATTTTAGAAAATTGCATTTTCAAGGATCAATCTTGAAACCAAACCGGACCAGATCTGAAACCAAAAGGTAGGAGAGGGATATACCTGATTCGGAGTAACAATAACCCCCAACGAAGGTGTTCACGCCCAAGGAGAAGACCAAAGACTGCTTCCACCGAAGAATACATGGTGTAAGGTGAAGTAGAATCAGTAGGATGGATCTTCAGCAAGAACCGAATTCTTCAGCAAGAATATGATGGAGGGCTGGTGACCACGACTTTAGATTGCCTCTTCTAGCAAAAGGCAATATCTAGAACCGTTCTTGATCACTCCCACAGGTGGAGATCGAATTGGGCAGGGGCGACAAGAGCAGGAAAGAAAAGAGTAGAAGACAAGAGCAATAAAACTGTAATGTCTTCTCTCTGTGATCTGGGAACTCTAAACTCTGTTCTGTTATTGTGTCTTTGGAGGTTCACCCTGCTCTTCTATTTATAGCCTTAAAGAGAGGATCTCCTAATCCCATTAGGAGTTTCCTAATCCAAATATTTTATTTGGATCTGGACTCTCTTTAAGAGATAAGGATAACCCCTTATCTTATCTATAGATAAAGATCAGCCTTCCTAATCAAATTATGAGCTTCCTACTCTTTAAGTGGATAGGGATAATCCCCTATCCTTCTACTGATACAAATCCCAGAACCGCCCCTATTTAATTAATCTTATTAATCCAATTCGAATTGGGCTTTAGGCCCATTAAATCTATGTGCTCACTTATCCTCTTAATATGCTACCTAGTTGGCTCTCCTTGTATTGCATGGGACCCAAACATTGATCTACACATCAGCCACATGGGTTCAGCCTAACCTCTGTTACAAGGCATGGCCGAATTCATTGTAGGAGACAGTGAACCCCTGAGTTCATCACCATGGGCTCTTAATGGGCCCAACATTTACACTAAATGGTCACTGGGTCAATGCACCTTATAAAAACCCAAGGACTGTGGGCTGATGCAAGATTAACCTATCAGGTATTATCCTCAATAGTCTTACACTTAACCTCTCAGCCCATAATGATCAAACACTGCCCGACAAGAGAGGACCTCTCCCTTGGCAGCAAGGAACAGTATTGCACTCTCTACTCACATGGATCCCGTGAATTAAAACATTTTGCAAACATTTTGAAACCATAATATATATATGTATGTATGTCCCTATATTAAATATATTTTGCAAAACAAATTTCAACGGTTGAAATCAACTGGCGGCAATTTTGGTTTCCATCAGAGAGAGTGCATCCCCATCATTCACTTTGTCCGATAAAGGGGATGATCTTGTCACTATGATCACCCACTCAGATGAATTCTCGGATTGTCCCAACATACCCAAGTTTTGACTCCCTCTAAGGATCTCACTTATTGGCATATCAAAGACAATCCAATCCAACACCTAGTGCAGTATCATAATCGAGTGTAGGGGTCAGGTGTAACATTCTAATTTTGCCCATCTATCTCCAAGGTCCAGGGCAATATTGGAATTTTGGTCCGGTTCAGGGTTTCAAGAAAACCCACACTGCATGTACCTCAGGTCTCACCCTGGTAGCTGAGACAAGCCACCCCAACCAACTTGGCGGCACATTAGTGTTAACCTTGGCAATATAAATCTCCCCATATCTATCTAATGGCTGTGAAGATTCTAAACTAACAGAGTCTCGTATGTGTCCAGTTTAAGGGTATTACACAGAAACACACCAAAATAACATGAATCAAATATGTACTTTATTAATTTACAATAAATGTCATAATTTACATCATTCTGATTGGAGCTAAGGGCATACACTATATAATAGTTGCCAATATTCTTAATTTGATAATTAAATGGTAAATAATGAATTTGAATAGTAAACTCAGTTTTCAAAAACTCTAACTCTTCCAATAGTGTTCCATGAACCTTGCGTTTAAGAACAAGAATTTGTCCCACCACCGCCCATGGACCCCTATATATCCATTACCGACTTGATATTCATCCATAGAGCTCAAATCAGCCCCCCACCAAATTGTCCCCCACAATGTCCCACATCACATCCCTGCTGTGTATCGTGAATATCTCCTGATGATGACATCATCTTTTCTAGTATCATCATTGGGAGATATTCCCAATACATGGCTTGAATATGTTGTGGGACGTTGTGGGGGGCTGATTTGCTCTCCCATCCCATTACCCATCAAGTGCAATTTCCATGCCAACAAGCCTTTTCAGACTCCAACTTTTGGGAAGACTAACTTCTTTATCACCAAAAATTTTTCCCACCAAACACAACTCTCGACCATCTGTCAGCATCCTCCCTGAGTCTCAATTCCTCCTCAACATCCATGCCTTCTTGAAAGCACTCCAATCCACCTGGCGCATAGCCAAAACAAGATCATCCATGCCAGAAACCCAAGATCAGAACGAAACTAAACAAAGACAAAGCCACACACCTCTTCTAGCTCTATAGACAAGAGCGAACAAACATATTGTATTGGCGTGGGTTGTTATCATTGGTTCCACAGCCTCATACATAGTGATTGCATTCAGCTAATCCAAAGGAATCTGATGTATATAGTTTATAGGAAATTAACTTTGTTTGTGACTAGAATGCAAATTTCTTGGGAATTGGGATTTGAAGCATACAATTATGTTTCTATGTCGAGCTTACTTTCAATATATGAATCTTACCTATATAATTTTATCATCGTTGTGCCTCTTATTTTCATTTTGGAAGGATTGGAGAGACCATTGGACCAATAAGACATCTTGAATTGGACCAATCCAGACTTAATGGTCCAAGATATTTATTGCATTGGATTGGATTGGACCTGGTCCATCCATAATGGATTTATATTGGGTTGGGTCAGATTGAACCAATATCCAATCCATTGATGGAAGTTAAGAGCATAGGCATAAATGGGCCTGGTTTGGATTGGAACAAATCTAACTTAAAACCAATTAGAATATATTGAACGGTTCAGATGTTGAATTGGACTGATCTAAAATGGTCTAAAGTATTTATCGGACTGGATTGAACCTAGTCCATTTGTAATGAATTTATATTGGATCAAATCCGGTCCAATTGACACCCCTTTCTTGATTAGGTTAGCTTTATCTAAGATCTATTTTACCAAAAAAAAAAAAAAGAACTAAAAATCAAGTCCATGGAAACATTCTTCATGTAGTAAATGCCGATGAGCCTACATGTGTATCTTGCCAATTGCCACTACTAAATCACTAACCCTCTAATTGGTCTGACATATGTGACTCTTGCCCTCGGATCTTCTCCTTACAGAGTGTGTCTCACACCAACCTCATAGATCATCGTAATTTGCAGATGTGCATTGAGAACATCTCCCATGCATGATGTTATCATTCATGGGAAGATGTTCCCAATGCATAACTGTATTGCATTGTGAGGATGGTGTGAGGTGCGCTCTATGAGGAGCAGATCCAAGCTCACTTTACCCTATGAGAGCCAAAGCTATTGTTGCATTGTGGCTGCAGGTAAGTGCGATGATTTTTACCAAAGTTTTAACAACATATCCCATCCCACGGAGATCTGCTTTAGTGTTGACAAGACTGTGCTCACACCATTTGCATAGCCTTTACAATGGTGCATTGGGAATATCTCTGTACTTGTATGGTTTTTTCCATCGGGAGATATTGCCAATATAAGGCTGCTGGGGACTGTGCGAATAGTGTGAGTACAGTCTTGTGAGCATGAAGCCAATTTCCATCGCATGCTCATTACCTTAGGTCATGGGCATTTATTTTTCTAAAACCAAACCGGTACTACCATTTTTTACCTTTCCCCAAATTGAAACCAAATTGGTACCACCGGTTATATATATATACCAGTCACTTTGGTTAATCGTCAGTTATTTTCTCGGTTAACATAAAATTGAACCAATCCTTCAATTTTTTAGAAATACCAAACTGAAGCCAAACCGATTGTTTCGATTAACCACATTTTCCGATTCGATTTTTTTATGGACACCCCTAATTGCAAGTGATAGAAAACGGTTTTACTTTGCCTCTATCAAGCATATGTCTGGCTAGGGGTCATTTTTTCAAATAAACGTTGCCACTCTAATGCCTTATAGGCATTTTGATTTTATCTAATTATACTAGTGTTTCCGGTGAATTGTTTTATTTTATTTATTTATTTTTGCACTTGGATTATGTGGTGCCTAATGGTTAAATGGTGCTTAGCCATCTTAAATAAAGATAGAAAATTGTATAGTAAATTTTTTTTGGTAAGCTATCTGGTTTGATACACAATATGACCTATTTTTACGATTTCCAACTTTCCAAGACAAAATTCAAGTATAAACATCATTCAATAATGACAACGATACCGAATGTATCCCAAACTATCTCAGATAGGGGTGGAAATTTATCAACCCAATCCAACCATTACTTGATATCAAAAAGATATGATATCTGAAAAAATTTTGACCAATCAATTGGTATCATAAAATGTGGTAGCCAATCAAGTGTTATTTATCAAAATTCATGGGTGGGTTTTGATTGGCCAAACTATTCCATACCATGTCTTTTCACATCATAGATTTTCCCTAAATGAAATATTAGGAAATGGGGTTTTGAAAACTTGTTTCCAAGAAAACCATTAACTTATTTTTGTTTATCATGCAATCAAATTAGGACTTTTCTCAAAAAAGAAAAAAGACAAATTAGGGCAAGTATTTCTATCTATTTAATCATAATAATATTTACATTCAAATTTTTATTATGAAACAAATCGAGAATTGATAGAATTGAGGATCTATGTAATTTGTGGGGATAGGGGTCTGAAATTGGAAGTGGAATGACGAATTGGTTGGATAGAATGAGATTTTGATTTCATTCCTAGTGGGGTGGCATTCCCCTACTTGAGGGAATGGTCATTCAAGAAGACAAGTGACTTAACCCCCCCCCCCCCCCCCAAACCATATATCCTAGGGTAGTTCCCTAGGTTCCATAACCATCTTTCCTAAATAGCTATCTATAATTTTCATAAGAGAAGTATAATTTTCATGTTTAAGTCTAGAAAGTCAACATTTTATGAGAAGAAAAAGAACAAAGGAAAGAAAATTAAAAAAATATAGGGGCTGAACCCCTACTTTTGTTATGGGAAAGGAAGAAATGAAAAGGTGGAAGAAGAAAATGTGTTGATTAGACAAAAGTTTAAGATTTTCCCTTGCTTATTGATTCAGGTTTAGAAATCTTTGAGGGTTAAATCAATGATCAAAATTTTGATATGATATGCCCCGTATCAGGTGTATTTATTTTATCTTTGGGGTCCCGATACACCTATTTACAGGTGTTTTCAGGGACCCACTTGCAAAGAAAAAAAAAATAGGGGGAGTATCTTTATAAGTACCGATACATAGAGGTGTATCGATACTTTGAACCATGGGTTAGTACATCAGTTAGCAATGTTTGTATTGATTAAACCTTAACAAATAAGAAAATAATAAAAAGAAATTAGTATATAAACACATAAAATAAATATTCTAGTTTAATAATATCTATTTTATAATTATAATGTCAAAAAATTAAAAATGTAAAAGTATTTTATAAAACAGTGCACAAAACTACTTGACAATTAGAGGTGAGCCTCGAAGGGCACCTTGTGGCCTTCACAAATGACAACTATGTTTGTAAGTTCTCGTTCCATTTCTGTCTAAACCAAACAGGCCGCAGGAGAATAGATGATTCCTATTCCGACCTCAAACCAAACGGAACCTATTGTTATGTGTAGACCTTAGCATTTGACTTCTTGTTAGTATTAGTAAACAGTAAACACTACAAATTGTACAAACCGTTACTCTGTCAATTCGCAAAATTTTGTGGTTTACGTTGCGTCCGTAAGAGATACGAAATCGTGAAGTAAATTCATGCTGATGGGATCATGAGGTTTTGGCAACGTGGCATCGTTGTCCATCGCTGGGACTGGGAGAAGCGGTCACGCGGATAACGCGTGATCCCCCACTCTACCCTGTTCGTCAATCGTCACTCATTGCTCCAACCAGTCCATTAGCAGAGCAGAGCCAAGATTGATAAGATATATCGCAATTCACGTAAGGTATTATATTGATCTTACAATCAGACGGTTTTGGCAAAAGATGAAAAGCTTCTTCCGTCCACTTGGACAGGAGACCACCGCAATTCAACGGTGAATTGTGAAAGCTAACGCTTTGTTCTATTTTCAAGCCAATAACCAACGAACACGGTAGGATTAAGTCGATTTGTTCAGTGTGATCGCTCTCGCTCGCACGATTATTTCAACAACTTCGAATTCGTATCGTCATCGTTGTCCCTTGATGAAAACATCACAATTCAATGCAATTTCGCAATAGAGTCTATACAAGGTTCAAGTGGGTCAAGAGTGCTCCCATTGCGCCACCTGCTCAAATTTATTCGTTCCTCTCATTTCAATGCTAACTTGCGCAGTGTGGTTTTCTTTTTTAAATCAATTGCTGCTGCTAGTGGCTGGCTTTTCACAGTTGATGCTTCCAAACCCACGAAGATCACGAAACGAGCTGAGCAAATCGGTCGACATTGCCAGATTGGTGATTAATTAACGAGAGAAATAAAAGAGAAAGAATGGAGCCTGAATCCCAACCTTCAACATTTCTAGGGTTGTCAGTTCTTCCGATTTCTATACTTTCAATTGTGCTCGGAGGTCTTCTTGTTCTCTTGTTCTTCGGTGATTACTTAAAGAGAAAAAGATCCGAAGTTCAGACCATTGCGAAACCTGAACCGGATGCGGCGCAGAAGCCTTCAAAGCCTGCCCAGCCAATATCGAAGAAACTGCACTCGAAATCTCACTCGCATGCTACTGAAAAGGTTTCTCGGTGACCTTCATAAATTTCAGATTCGTTTTCTTAATTATTTAATTATGTCATAACATTAAAATCTCTATGGAAAGTTTCAGGATCAAAGCAAACGTCATCATCCATTGGATGTGAATACTCTGAAAGGTCATGGTGATTCAGTCACTGGTCTATGCTTCTCATCCGATGGCCGGAACTTGGCGACGGGTAAGAACTTCACTTTTATTTGTAAATTGATAACTAAGGCTTACAAATTTAATGCCATAGAGTTGAGTTAAATCAACCCTCAGAACTATAGGATAGTAATGTTTGGGTACCCAAAATGCAGAGAACTAGGTTACTTATAAAGTGCTATTATTCGTATTGATGAAGTACTGTGTCTACATTATTGCAAATTGGCGGCTGATGGCAATGCAGTTGACTTATGATATACAACTGACAACTTTGCTCTCAGCTTGGCGTTTGTTGTGGCATCCGATTGTTAGGGATCACAGGCCCTATTGTTCTGTTTCCTCATCAGTTAGAGTTAAAATTTTCTAAGGAAGCTTGATTTTATGTTTCCATTCAGAAAAGTTCACAAGGTGCATATAGACAGTTACAGCAACTGGGGGCCTCTTTTACATTTTGATGACACACTGGATTATACCAAGAGGCCTTGGTTGTCTCGTTAGCTTGTCTGTTTCATAAAAAATGGATCTTTGAACTTCTCTTTTATGTTCTTTAATGTCTTCCCAAGTCCTTGTTCCTAATATATTTTCTAATTGATACTTTTAAGTAGCTTTTCTTTTGATGGATATACTCTTAAGTACCATTTTCACTTCCTTTATGCCTCTTCAGTTTCAGTTCTATGGACAGAAATTTTCTGCATGTTCAATTATATTCACTTAGACATTTTGAAATTATTGCATCCCAATTCATTTTCTCATATCCATCTCATCTTCAAAATAAATTTTTAGGATTTGCATTTGTTTCCTCCCTCTTTTCAGTTTCAGTTCTATGAATCCCGTTTTGCCATTTCATTCTGTTTAATGCTATATCCACTGTTAAATTATGAACACTTAAATCATTTCTTACTACTTCTACCTATGTCCTTTTTTGTCTGCCCATAGCCCTGTGTTGGTGCCCATGGAAATGGAAATATGTTCTAGAAATATTAGGAAATATGTTGACCTTTTTAAACCATGAGGCATGGATTAACATGTCACCCTCACACACAACGAAGAAGACATCTCTTGTTGGACTAGTTGCTCTGGAAAGCTATAGATAAAATTCAACTTTGATGGATGCACTCTAGGTAATCCTGGAGAATTGGGAATAATTGGGCTTTTTAGAAATTATGATAACTTTCTTATTCTAAGCTTATCAAGTCCTATTAGGGACAGAAACTCATTCAGGGAAAAATTGTTTGCCCTCTTGCAGGGGCTAAATTAGCTCCTTTAGATTGGATGACTTTTGTGGTGAATTGAGCCTTCCAAATGGTGATCAATTGGATGCCCAATATGTCTGTGACGACATAGTTAGGAAAAAGAAATTAGATTTCTTAGGAAAAAATTGTCTAACAGTGGGACAATAATAGCATCTGTTAACCATTTGCACAAGTTAAGGCTTAAGACATCAAACATGTTTAGAGACAAATGGAATAATTAACTGGGTTAGTAGAGTGGATGGTAGAATTGAGTTAGTAGGACATTTGGATTGGAACTTTGATAGGTGCAGCTTAGGGAACTGGCGTGCTGTCATAGGCACCCAAAAATAAAACTTATACTCCTAAAAACACATGCAGTAGTGCGAGTAGGGATTGTTCCCACAGAGAGTATCTAGCCTATTTTGTGCTATGTGAACAAGGAGGGGGGTTTGAGTATAACGAAAACCAGATTTAAAAAGAAAGAAAATCAAATGAGGAGCAATTCAAGTTAAAGTATAGAAATTAATCAAAAGAACAAATCTTGGTCTAAGTCAACATCCACCATAAGAATTTCACTACTGATCATCGATGCAAAAATATATCAATTCACACTTTGAATATTCACCGTAGGAATTATTTTCCTATCTCTCCTTAGTTGCAATTAATTAGAAAACAAGCGATCTACTTAACCCTTAGTACTAAATAACCCGAAACAAGCATTCAAGATTTAATCCGGTAGCAGCCTTAAGAATTGGAGATTGATGAAGCTAAACAACACAAGCACAAGCGGTTGCGTTTAATTTAGTCGAGTGTTCTTTCTAAGATCTAACAATTTCTGACACATCAAATCATTAAACCTTAGTTGCTTCTCAGATTAGAGGGATTAAACGATTATGGATCTGATATCTAACCTAACAGTAGATTGCAATGAATAATAAACTAGTAGGCCTCCTAGCAATTAGACGAGACAGTCATGAACATAAGCATAGAAGAACATTCGATATTCAAAGCATAAATCAAATAGTAAAAATTAAATTAAATCTCATAGTTTTGCTGATTCTGAGGCTTCTGTTTTCTTCGACCAAGTATCATAATTTAGCCACGCATGGTCATGGTGAAAACTCAAGGAAGAATTGGAGAAGAAGAAGAGAGGTGTGGCAGCCTAAGTCTGATTGTTTTTTTTTTTTGTTTTCCTTCTCCAGTTTTCTTTTCTCTCCACTTCCCATTCCCCAAGAGAAGCCTACAAAATCTCCTAAAATTTCTCTCTGGATAACAGTCTCTAATTCTGACTTATCAAGAAAAATAATAAAAATAAGATAAAATAGAGTTCTAATGTAATTAGGAGGGTGGTGATTCCCGCATATGAAAACTTGTAGGCTAAGGAACGTTTCCAACACGTCAGCAGTGCAGTTGCAGCTACTTCGAGCCCGATTTCGACCTCGATGCGGTCAGTATCTCTCAAAACTCAAAACATAATAGTTGTAGAGCTTTTTCTTGTCATTCCAAAGCATCTTGAATCATCTCAATCAGAGCTTGGATGTGAGAGTTATGCCCAAATTACGAAGTGATGTCGAAATTGACCAGAATTGCCCAATTAGCTCTGTTTTTCACTTAATGCCTCCAATTGTGCCTTAAATCAAAATATGAGAATAATGAGTCCATTTAGGCACTAAATAAGTATAAAAGACTAAGCATTAAGGGAGAAAAATATGATATTTTGCATTCTCATCAGGAACATGGGACCCACAAGAATTGGGGGGGGGGTTCAGATGGGTGGATTAATCTATCATGGCTCTCTTCTTGGTGCCTATAGGGTGTGGAGTTCCAATAGGGCAGAACTACTGGCAATGATACATGGCCTGAAGTTAGGGAAAGAATTAAATTGTAGAAGGATAACTGTGGAGTGAGATTCAAAGGTAGTGGGGAGATGGCTAAGGAATAAAGCACAAGCAACCTGGAAGTATGGGTACACATCAAGGATTATCAAGTTGTTAGTGGAAGAATTGGAGGTCAGATTCTATTGTGTCCCTAGATGCACTAAATGGTATGCTGATGGCTAGGAAAGGGATTAATAGATCTGAAATGTATTGGGATGAAGTAGGGACTAATAGATCTATTTTCTCCTTTTTTCATGTGGCGCATGAACAGGGGAAGGACTATGTGGAGAGGACTGAGGGCTGCGGTTTGCTGGTCCTTATGGGAAGAAAGAAACTCCAGGATCTTCTCTGAAGTAGAGAGAAGTGCTAAAGAATTGAGGGCTCTTATCCTTATAAGGGTCTTACAGTGGATGAAATCACTAGAGCTATTCACAGATTATACAATGGATGACATGTTGAGGAAATGGGGTGAGATTGCTAACAGTAACCAGACCAAAATTGTGATGAGTGTGTCTTGGATTCCCCCACATGTGGGTTTTATAAAACTAAACTTTGATGGGAGCTGCAGAGGGAATCTTGGACAATCAGGGATTGGGGGTGTTTTTAGGGATGATAATGGGGTTGTTTCTGCCATGTTCTTAGGCCCAATTGGAATGGGTGACTCTCTCAGAGCCGAGATCTATGCGGTTTTGGAAGGAATCTAGAAAGCCAGGGAGATGAATATCAGAAAACTTATAATTGAAGGGGACTCGGAGGTGGTGGTAGGATGGCTGAATAAAGACAACAGTGGCTTATGGAATTACAACAATATGAGGAGGAAATTTAGATGGCTGGCTCGAGAAATGGAAGTTAAAATCAGTTGGGTAAAAATATCATCTAATTCTTTTGCTGATGGGTTAGCTAAACAAGGGGTGAAGAGGGAGTCAATGTTTTGGGCACAATTGTAATTTTATCTTTTCTATTTTTCCTTCTCTTTCTCTTTTTTCCTTTTTTTTTTCCTTTCTTGTGGCTCAAGTTATAGCTGGAAGAAAAGAAAGTTTGTCTTCCTCTTTGTAATTATTATTGAGATATGGATTGTGCTATTGATCAAAAAAAAAATGAAGTTTCAAGGGGAAGCTGATGTAAACATCATATTGGGATAGGCAGAAAGTGGTGGCCTACCCCTACCAAAAAAAAAAAAAAAAGTGGTGGTCTACAGCCCTTCTTGTGTAAATCTGTATATTCTGTATAATTACTCATATTTTTTTTATTGTTAGCGTGGTCAATAAAGAATAAAAAAAGCCTTGTTCTCTTACATTTCTCCTTAGAGACCAAGGCATTAGACTCAACATTGAACACCTCATCTGGTGGGGTGGATCCCAAGGTTGGCTAAAGCTTCGGCTGGTGTATTTGCTGTAGGGGGCTTGGGATGGGCAGAACCAGTGTTTTTAAAATCGTACGATTCATATCAAATCGTTAGCAAAATTGTGCAATTTGTATTCAAATCGTTAGATGGAATTGTAAATTGCGATTTTTAAATGATTTGAGCAATTAATGAATTAAAGTGGTTTTAGAAGAAAAGGACTGTGTAGTCCTCCTATTTTTAAAGTTTTACTTTTATAAATGAGGGGTCATATTGTCCTTTTAATTATTAAGGGTTATTTGTGTCATCAAGCAATCAAATGAGACTTACCTCTGAATGAAAATGCCTGGGTGGGAGAGAAGAGAAACCCTCTTCTCCATTTGAGAACCACCAAAGAACAAGACACCCTTCTTCTATTTATTTTTGGTATACTCTTCTTCTTGTTCTTTGATGCCAAAACAGGGGCTCCGCCTTCTATTTTTCTTCTTCTTCTTCTTCTTCTTAGACTTCTTTGATGTCAAAACAGGGGCTCTGCCCTTCTATTTTTTATTCCATGATGACACTAAAACAGGGCCTCTGCCCTTCATATTCTTCCTCTTATACAAATATTTTTGCCCCTTCATCTTTAGATGCAAAACAGGAGCATTTTCTTCCTGTTTTTCTAACACAAAAATAGGGGCTTCGGCCTATTATTATGTTCTTTTTTTCTGATACAAAACAGGTTCTACTTCCCATTTTTTTCCAATTGTTATTTGACACAAAAAAGGGGATCCACCCTATTTTTTTCATCTATTTTTGTAATGTGAAACAGGAGCTCTGCTGCATCGTGTTTTCAGCCGTTTTGACATAGAAATAGGGGCTCCACCCTGTTTTTTTTTTTTTTTTTCTCTCCTTTTCTTATGCTAAACAGGGTCTACTCCTCATTTTCTCCCATTTTTTTAATACAAAACAGGGGTTCCTCCGTATTGTTTTTTCATCCTCTTTTGTATGCAAAATAGGATTTCTACTCCATGGGTTTTTAAGTCTTTTTTGACTTGAAAACAGGGGCTCTGCCCCATGTTGTTTTGGTAAGGTATTTGAGTTTGAATTCTGTAACTCTGAAGATTTCTTTGTTAGCTCATGGTCTCTCTCTCTCTCTCTCTCTTATTTTAGTATTTTTCATGAATTGCATGTTTGGTTTAAATTATTGAAACTTGAAGTTGAAACTATAGGGTATTAGGGATTAGATAACATTATGATTATTTTCCCTTAAAACTTGGGGATAAGATCACAAGATAACTAAATATTCAATAGTAGATCAATATGATCATGGGTTCACTATTACTACCTACTTATACGTTGAAAATTAATACAAAGTCCTTTTTTCTATTTTTTTGAGAGGGTTAGGTATTTTTATAGTTTTTTTGACAATTTTTAGAAAAATCAGAAAAAATCTAATGATTTACGATACTATTACAATTTTCAGAGGCACTTGGTTTGGGGGCTGAACAGCATACCTGATTGTCTGTTATGTATTTTCTATTAGTTATTGCCCACTCTCCACTGGAATGCAGCTAAAGGTTACCTACCCATCTATTTACCATGTCTAAGGTGGCAGTGATAGCGGTCTAGGTTCTGAAGTTGAGAAGAAGAATATTGAAGAGACGGATTGGGGTTTTCAGAACTTAGGAAGACAAAGGAAGGGAATGAATGAGAATCCCCTTCTTTGAAGAAGGGCTCTCTATTTATAGGCTCAGAACTTTCCTAAGGAAGTTAAGCTTGGATCCCTAGGCTAATTTGATAAGGACACATGTTAGATTGCAGAAACATACCTGTGTGTCCACAGTTCATGACATTCTTCTGCATTACTATGCTGATATGTGAGTCCATCCTCTTACACCTTGTAGTGGAGGTCTTTTCTTCTCATTAATAAAGATGCTTCCTAGGTGGTCATTATTAGGGGTGTTCATATTGAATGTCAAACTGACCAAACCGGCCCGAGCCAACCCGATTTGGTCGGTTTTTCAAAATCACCGGTCGGTTTCGGTTTGTGTAAGAATGAAACCGACAGATCGGTTTGGTTTCGGTTTTTATACATGAAAACCAAACCAAACCAAACCGAACCGAACCTTACATACACTAATGTAGAGTGTTTGCATCCTTGGCTAAATGGCTATTGGCCTATTGAATATTGATCCTTAGTCCCTACTCCCTAGTCCTTCCCTATCCTTGTTTCTTGGAGAAGCAAGAAACAATCAGTGGTTGCTAGATCTTCAGCTGAGGTAGAATACAGAGCTATGGCTCATGGAGTTTCTGAGTTACTTTGGCTTTGATCCTTGATGGAGGAATTTGGTGTTGAGTATGACAGACCACTGGTGCTGTATTGTGACAATCAGGCCGCCATTAACATTGCTCACAATCCTATAAAACACGATAGAACAAAACACATTGAAGTTGATAGGCATTTCATCAAAGTAAGAGTGACTTCTGGAGAAGTTTGTCTACCTTTCATTACATCTGAAGAACAGTTAGCTAACATTCTCACCAAAAGAGTCTCCAAGGCCAAGCTACAACATGATACAGGCAAGCTGGGCATGATTGACATCTATGCTCAGCTTGAGGGGGAGTGTTGAGAAGATGGGCCAAATGGCCCATAGTCCACAGCTTATGTTTTATTTTTTATGTTTATGTTCTGTTTTGTTAATGGGCCTGTTAACATTAGTTTATGTTTATGTTTAATTAGTTAGCCACCCAACTAAGGGCTTACTTGTAATTTCTAATTGTTAGTGATTAATTTCTAATAAGGATTAGGGAAAAGAGAAGCTGAACGAACAACTCTTCTTTTTTCACCCTTTCTTCTCAATTGGTCTCTTTCTCTTATTCTCTTCTTGCTGTCTCCTTTTGATTCTTCCATCTTTTAATCAATTTTCTTGATTCTTTTGGGACTGTTTTTCATCTCCTTGATATCCATATGAACTGACATTGGCCTTTTTTCTGTCTATAGTTTGTGCAGATGGAGTGGTTAGGGTGTTTAAGTTGGATGATGCTTCAAGTAAAAGCTTCAAGTATGGCTTCTAAAATACTTACTCTTGCCTTATTACATTACTCCAAGTCCAAGTGCAGATTGTAGTACATATGCTCTCTTCTTTCTTCATGATTCTATCTTCTGTACATTATTTGCAGGTTTCTGAGAATTAACTTGCCTGTTGGAAGTCATCCAACTGCAGTTGTCTTTTCCAATGGAGCATCATCTTTGGTTGTGGCTGCACAAACTCTTTCTGGTTCTTCTTTATATATGTATGGAGAAGGAAATGTGAAAACTGCTAGTGAAACTAAGCAGCATTCCAAGCTACCCCTCCCAGAAATTAAATGGGAGCATCACAAAGTCCATGATAAAAGGGCTATCCTGACTCTGGTTGGAACTAGTGCAACTTATGGCACTGCGGATGGGAGTACAATTATTGCATCGTGTTCAGAAGGTGTGAAGTGGTCGCTCTTTGCCTTCCTTTGCTTTTTTTTTTTTTTGTTTTTTTGAGGAAAGATAACAATTTAATTGATCAAGAAAAAGGGAGGGATGTACATGAGATGTACAACACAAAGGCCTTGAAGACAATAAAGGAGCAATACCAACTTAAAAATTTGGCATTTTATTTGCACTGTGCAAGGAATCCCTTCCGAACTCAGATTTTTCTACGTCGCCTGTACCTGATTTAGTTCTCTGGGGATCCTTCTGAAGCTGCAATTAACATAGGAGACTATCTCATGTATTTCCAGCAAAAAATGGTAGAGCATCCAAGGACCAGAATCCTGGGCAGTGGCCTTAGCTAATGGAAATTTTTGAGTCTCCTTGTAATCTGCTGAGATTTGACAATTCTAAGGCCTTCCAAGAAAGAATGAATCTCAGCACCTGTTGCATCCGAAGCTGAGGTAGGGGCACTGAATGCCTGAATTAGAGTAACCATTAGAGCTACACAAAAGGCCTCCTATGCCAGCTTTCAGAGGGGGATCTTGAAGTCTTCTGAAGCTGGCATTAAAATTCAGGGTAGTCTTTATCCTGCTTTGGTGGAAGAGGGATAGAAAGGGTAGTGATTAGCAGGATAAACTCTTAGCAATTTATTTTTCATTTTAGTTATCAAGGTTAATACACTTCATCAACTAGCAAGTAGCATCTATGGTGTACTAGTGTTTTTTAAACTTTCAAATTAATCATCTGCTAAATAGTTTAGTTCTTTTTCACACTAAAAAATTGTTAATTAGTTGACCTTACATTTTTAAACCACCACTTACATCTTTTTGGCACCAAGCATGAAGACTATTTTGGACATTGATATGACTCAAGGATGATTTTCAAATGTTGTCAAATCCAGTTACAATGGCATAAAACATGGTTATCTAGGATTATCGATATTGACCAAGTGCATAATATTCCTTTCTGTTGATCAAAATAATAATGGATTAATGATGATGATGAAAATTTGTTATTTATCAAAAAAATGATGATGATGAAAGGCCAATCCTTCATTTTGGTTTTTTTCCTTCATGGCATAGGTGCTCTATTTACTTTCCTATTTATTGTAAAAAATGTAATGTATCCTATTTTGATGCATATGCAGAACTTCCTTTTTGCTGATCAAAATAATAATGAATTAATGATGATGATGAAAATTTGTTATTTATCAAAAAAATGATGATGATGAAAGGCCAACCCTTCATTTTGATTTTTTCCTTGCATAGATGCTATGTTTACTTGCCTATTTGTTGTAAAAAATGTAATGTATCCTATTTTGATGCATATGCATCATGTTAATATTATCAATATATCAAAATTATTACCTATACATGGATGTTCAAATGTTGGGCAACAGAAAGCAGCACTGAAATACAAAACTCCAATATATTGCCAATCTATAGCTGTAACTCAAATATTTCAAGATTTATTTGGTGTATGGCTCTCCAATAAAATGAAGTTCCAAAGGTGAGAAAGGAAATATCAGCACTGAAATCAAATTATTTAATGGAGACCTCTAGCAGCCTAGAAACAATAGAATAGTCTAAATCAAATAGTTTTCCCAAAAAATCTTACATTTATCCTAGATCTTTAATGAACAATTTCATTTGGACGTTTCATTTAAATCCATCAATTTGGTTATACAAGCTTGAGTATTCAATCTTCTAGAGACAAAATGAGGCCTTTTTATATTTTGATGGATAACATGACTTTTGTTAATTGTTAAAGCATGATCTAATTACATGTGATAAATGGAGTGCCTTTCATTCCTCTAGAGAGTATGGCACCTCCCCCTTTCGCTTACAAATGGTTCTCTATTGGTTGATCTATATTTATACATAAATATGTCAAGTTGATAAGTTGCATCTTTTTATGATAAGTAAACAGGAAAATTTTATTAAATAGAAAAGGTCATGGCATGTACAACAATCCATGGGGAGGTGTGAGAGGTGAGGAGGATATGATTTCCTTTGAATCGGTGAAGATGGAATGGGGGGGGGGAGACTTCAGGAAGAATGGGAAGCACCGATGTTGAGATGGAAACTAAGGATGGGATAATCAACAAGAAACTGTGCAATTTGAGATCTCACGACATTCTTCATGTGACAAAGATCTTTTCTAAAAGTTGGCCTCGTAGGGACAGGACCTATAAAAAAATTTAAATGGGTACATAGAAGAAAATGATGAAGAGGTAATGGAACTTCTAACACTGACCATAGGGGGGGTGACTGGTGCCAGTTCAGACACTGGATTCCTTTATGTTGGAGAAACACCAGCAAGTCAAAAGGAGTGGCAATGGCTCTGATTAGGGTGTAAGTCGGGTGGGTTGGGCTGGGTTTATGGTTAATCTATGCCCGACCCTAAAATTTGGGCATAAGGCCTGAGCCTAAGGTCAAGCCTTATTTTCCCAACCCGAGCCCAGCCCGCCCTATAATTTGATGCACTCGGGTTGGTCAATATGAACCCACTCTAAAATTATACATATATAAATGTATTGATACAAATATATATACATATATTTATGTATGTGTGTAAATATGTATGCAAAATATCTATACAAATATGTATGTATATGTAAATATGTATGCAACATTTGCATATATACACATATGTATAAATGTATACAAAATATCTATACAAAAAGTCTGACTTGTTGGGCCTGAGCCCAGTTTGAGGACTGAAAATCTAAGCCCAGCCCATGTAAAATTCCGAGTTGGGCCGGTTCAGGCTTGGGCTGGGCCCGCCCAAGTTGCACCCCTAGCTCTTATTCTATTGTGACCAGCACAACGAAGAATTCTAATGTACTTGAAGAAAATTCAAAAGGAG
Organism: Nelumbo lutea; assembly: GCF_056320005.1. Classification (NCBI taxonomy): domain Eukaryota; kingdom Viridiplantae; phylum Streptophyta; class Magnoliopsida; order Proteales; family Nelumbonaceae; genus Nelumbo; species Nelumbo lutea. The sequence continues at coordinate 197,858,346 of NC_142684.1, read as the reverse complement.
TGAATCTAAAGAATGTAGCCGATAAAGAAGTTACGATCAGGAAAAGCTTGGGACTATTCTTCTTGGGTGGTGAAGGATTTTCTAGGAAAGCATTCGAGGAATTTGAAAGAAAAAAAAGGAAGAGAAAGATAAAAGGGGAATGGACGAGGAGTTTGAAAAAATGGTAGGATCCATCTAATGGACGCTAAAAAGGTTGCGGAATGGGTGGGCGAATTTCAAAAATTTTCCTACCTTCTTCCAACTAGGAATCGTATTCCCTAAATTAGAATACAATATTCAATGATTCTACTTGAACCATAATCGAACCAGATCTGAACCAAAAGGAAAGGGAGGAATTATACTTTATCCAAAGAAGCAGTATCTCCCAAAGTTGGTGTTCACGCCCAAAGAGGACGCCAAGATCCGCTCCTGCTGAAGATGACGCAATTGTATGTGAAACGGAACCAACAGAGTGCGTTCTACACACTGGATCCTTCGCAAGAATCCTCTGGAAACTTTGAGCACCAAATATTTTTCAGTAATTTCTGCAAAACTGATGTGAAGAACTGATTTCTTGATTTCTTTCTTATTCAAAGATCAAATCTTGTCAGAAAGAGTGGGGCGGCTGGAGATCTCCTGAGACGAAGATGGCTGAATTGCTTCTCTTCTCTCTGGAGTGTGTATGAGATCCTATCTCAATTCGCAAGCTGTATTCTTGCCAAAAAATCCTTAGGTTCGAAATCTAATTTTGTTCACTTAAGGTTTCTCCTCTTTTCTTCTTGATTAAGAAACCTCCTAATTAGGAGTTATCCCAATCCAAATCAGTATTTGGATAGGGGATGATCTTAATCGTATCTCCAGATTAAGTTAGCTTACTCCTGATCTTATTAGGAGGTTACCAGATTCAAATATGATTTGAATTTGGTCTCCCAGAGTGGATAAGGTTAAAGGCCCAATCCTTTTGCTAACTTTAATCCCAGATTCACCCCATAGATGGGTGATCATATCAGCCCAGCTCAAAATGGGCTTTTGGCCCATTAAGTATTAGTGCTTAACTAGTCTCCAATCTGCTGCCCAATTGGGCTTCTTTGTATGGCGTGGGACCCAAGCATTGATCTACACACCAGCCACATGGGTTCGGCCTAGCCTTTATCACAAGGCCCAGCCAAATTCACTAAAATAGCTCAGTGAACCCCTGAGCCCATCACATGGACCCTATGGGCCCAACACTTACATTAAGTGGTCCTTGGGCCAAGCCATCTTATAAAAATCCAGGGACTGTGGGCAGGTGCAAGATTAGCCCATCAGGTACTATCCTAAATGGTCTTACACTTAACCTCTCAGCCCTTAATGATCAAGCACTGCCCGACAAGGACATCTCCCTCGGCTGCAAGGAAGAGTGCCGCATTCTCCGTTCACATGAATCCTGGGAATTAAAACCATTTGCAAACATTTTGAAACCGTACATATATATATCATATATAAATTTTGCAAAACAAAATTAAAACGATTGAAATCAACTGCTGGCAGTTTGGTTTCCATCAGAGAGTGCATGTCCGATCGTTACCTTTGTCCGACAAAGGGGCTGATCCTGTCACTTTGATCACCCACTCAGATGAATTCTCAAACTGTCCGAACATGCCTAGGTTTTGACCCCCGCTAAGGATCTCATTGATTTGCATATCAAAGACAGCCCGATCCGACACCTAGTGAAGTATCATAATCGAGTCTAGGGGTTAGGTCTAATTTTTCAGTTTTTTCCATCTGTCTCCAAGGTCTAGGGCAATACTGGAAATCTGGTTCGGTTCAAGGATTCGATTAATCCGATACTGCATGTGCCTTGGGTCTTATCCTAGTGGCCGAGACAAGCCATCCCAACACTTGGCGGCACACCAGTATCAGCCTTGGCAGGATAAATCTCCCAGACTTATCCAATGGCTGTGAACTTTTAAAATTAACACGTGTCTCATCAAGTGTCCAATTTTAGGGTCTTACACAGAATTATACCAAACAACATGAATCAAACATGCACTTTATTTATTTACACTAAATGTCAAAAGTACATCAAATCTGATTGAAGCTAAGGACATATAAAACTGTCTAACAGCTCCCACTTTAACTTAGGTCCAATCTGGTACAAGCCGGAGTCCCATACTTTCCACGTGTTTTTCAAACACCTTCTGTGTGAGTGGCTTAGTCAATGGGTCTGCCACATTATCCATTGATGCTACATTCTGAATTAGGACGTCCTCTCTACCAACGATCTCCCGCAGTACATGGTACTTCCTCTCGATATGCTTTGACTTCGAGTGGGCCCGAGGCTCTTTAGCCTGGGCGATCGCTCCATTATTGTCACACAACAACGAGATGGGTGATGTGCTGGACAGAATCGCTCTCAATTCGTGCATGAATTTCTTAATCCACACGGCTTCCTTGGCAGTTTCACTTGCGGCAATGTACTCGGTCTCGGTTGTGGAATCTGCAGTGGACCGCTGTTTGCTACTTTTCCAGCAAACAACACACGATCCTATTGTGAAAACATACCCAGATGTAGACTTTCTATCATCTGGATCCGACTGGAAATCGGCATCGGTATACCCTAGAACTTGTAGCGAACTACCATCGAATACTAGACAAAACTCTTTTGTCCTTCGAAGGTATTTAAGTATGTTCTTCATAGCAGTCCAATGCTTCTCCCCTGGGTTGGCTTGGAATATGCTTACCACACTTACCGCTTGAGCAATGTCCGGGCAAGTGCACAACATCGCATACATGATGCTCCCTACGACTGAGGCATAGGGAACGTCTCTCATGCTCTCAATCTCCTGAGAAGTCTTGGGAGACATCTTCTTGGAGAGAGTGACTCCGTGCCTGAAAGGAACATTTCCTTTCTTGGAGTTCTCCATGCTGTATCTTTTGACAATTTTGTCAATGTAAGCAGCCTGGGATAATCCAATTATCCGCTTTGATCTATCTCTATAGAGTCGAAGACCCAGTATATATGAAGGTTCTCCAAGATCTTTCATGGAGAACTGCTGTGATAGCCATACCTTGAGCGAAGTCAACATTCCTGCATCATTCCCAATGAGTAGGATATCGTCCACGTATAACACCAAGAAGGTGATCTTATCCCCACTGGACTTCCTGTAAACACAGGGCTCATCTGGATTCTGCTCAAAGTCAAACGTTTTGATTGCAGAATCAAAATGGATGTTCCAACTCCTAAAAGCCTGCTGAAGTCCATATATTAAGTTTACATACCATGTGTTCCTAACCAGCAACAATCAAGCCTTGAGGCTGTTGCATGTAGATATCTTCACTAAGATCTCCGTTTAGGAACGCAGTTTTGACATCCATTTGCCAAATCTTGTAGTCATGGTATGCTGCTACAGTTAGCAGGATCCTAATGGATTTGAGCATGGCCACGGGCGAAAAGGTTTCCTCATAATTGATGCCTTCTTTCTGAGTATATCCTTTCGCCACCAATCGAGCTTTGTAGGCCTCAATCCTACCATCGGGGCCCTTCTTTCTCTTGTAGATCCATTTGCAACCAATTGCTTTTACCCCGAAGGGCGGATCTACTAGAGTCCAGACTGTATTGGTCTCCATCGAGTCCATTTCAGTTCTCATGGCCTCCACCCACTTCTGGGAATCTATGTCTAACATAGCTTCCGCGTAAGTTACGGGATCCTCCTCACTAGTCAAGGCTTCCACCAGGTAACTATCCTGGTCATAACCATATTGGACTGGTGGCCTAGATACCCGAGTGGATCTTCTAGGTTGGTCACTACCTAGAACTTGTGGGACATCACCCACTGCTCCTGAGCTCTCCTCATCAAGAACTATTTCCTGACGATGGGTGTTCAGGATGTATTCGGTTTCTAAGAATTGGGCGTTTCGACTACATAACACTTTCTGCTCACTTTGGTCATAGAGTAGATAACCCACCGAATCTTTTGGGTAGCCTATAAATAGGCAACGACTGGTTTTGGATTCCAACTTGTCCGCACTCGTTCTTTTAACATGTGCAGGACAACCCCAAATCTTCAAGTGTCTCACACTTGGCTTTCTTCCAGTCCATAATTTATATGGAGTCTTCGGAACCGATTTGGTTGGAACCCGATTTAGCACGTAGATAGCAGTCTCTAATGCATATCCCCAAAAGGATTTGGGTAATTCTAAGCGTACGAGAAGTGACCGGACCATGTCCAACAAGGTCCTATTCCTCCTCTCTGAAACACCGTTGAGTTGAGGTGTAGCAGGAGGAGTAAATTGTGACACTATCCCGTTGACCTTTAAGTAGTCCCTGAATTCGTCAGAGAGATACTCGCCACCTCGATCCGATCGAAGGGCCTCAATTTTTCTCCCTAACTGTTTATCGACTTCTTGTTTGAACTCTTTGAGCTTTTCAAAGGATTATGACTTGTGTCTCATTAGGTACACGTAACCATATAGTGAAAAATCATCTGTAAAGGTGATGAAATACACGTGTTGATTCTGTGTCCTAACACTCAGGGGACCACATACATCAGTATGTATTAGGTCAAGTGTGCCTACAGATCTTTCAGGCTTACCGTCAAATGGCCGCTTAGTCATCTTACCTTGGAGGCGAGACTCACAAGTGGGAAGATTTTCTACGGTTAGAAAATCCAAAGGACCATCCTTTACCAGCCTTGTGATTCGGTCAACACCGATATGGCCAAGGCGGTAATGCTAGAGGCACGTGGGATTTACAATATCACGAGTCCTCTTCTTGGGTTTTTCGACCGACGTAGTTTCAATTAAGTTAGTTTCCAGAGAAGGATGTAGAACATAGAGACCATTCTCCATTTCCCCGCATGCGATGAATTTGTTATTTTGTTTAACTATAATCATATTACTAAAATAAATAGTATATCCATCAGCACACAGTTTAGAAACAGAAATTAAATTTCTCCTCAAGTTCTGTACATAAAGATAGTCTTTAAGTACAAGCACTCCTCTAAAAACTAATTCTACGGTTCCTATTGCCATAGCTGCAACACTTGCAGTCGTTCCCAAGAATATTGTCACCTCGCCTTCACTCAATCTTCTGCTAACTTTGAACCCCTGCAATGAGTTACACGCATGAGTTGAACCTGGAGTCAATACACCAGGACACAAAAGTAATTAACATGTTAGTTTGTGTGACACAAGTTTCGACGTTACCTTTCTTAGATTCTAGGTAGGCAGGATAATTCCTCTTCCAGTGGCTGGTCTGCTTGCAGAAGTGACAGACATCAGATGCCTTGTTCAGCTTGTTTGCCTTTCTTCTGGGGCTTCTTTGCCTTTCTCTTTTTCTTGCCCGATTTGTTAGGTTCAGCAAGCATAACCACATGCTCATCATTCTTTAGTAGATCCTCGGCCCTTTGCAACATATTGCTATGTTCCTGGACGCTGACGTTCAGCTTGTTCATGTTGTAGTTCATTGTGAACGCATTGAAGGAAGAGGGCAAAGAATTCAGGATGGCATCCACTTGCGTGCCAAGATTTAGCCCGGATCCAAGGGCTTCGAGTTCGTTAATGTAGCCCATCATCCGAAGACAATGGTCATGAACTTTCTATCCTTTGGGCATCTGCGCGGTCATGAACAGTTTTAGGACCTTCTGTCGAGTAGAATGGTTCTGCTCTTTATACATTGTCTTTAGACTGCCCAATATGTCATTGACTAGTTCGATCTGATCGAACTGCCTCTGTATTGAGTTGTCCAGTGAGGCAATGACAAAGTAGCGGGCTAGGGAGTTCTTATCCTCCCAATCTTGGTAGTCCCTCTTACGGGCCTCAGAAGCCCTATCGCCCGGATGCACCGGGGCAGGATTTTTCACCACCTTATCTAACTTTTCGGAAGTTAGGACCAGCATAAGATTTCTGTACCAGTTGGCATAGTTTGGGCCCTTAAGCTTGTTATCGTCTAGAAGCTTTGCGAATTGACCGTTTGCCATTTTCTGATAAAACAGCAAAGACGGTAGTCCACAACCTTAGTTTGATTCATGTTACCCACATAGATATGGTTTTTAATCTATGTTCCATTCCCATTTTGTTCATCTCTGAGATTTCCCTCCTTTCTCAGTGACGGAGAGGCGAAATGTCTCTGGAAATGTGGGAAATCACATAGGGTGCGTGGAGCCAATTGTTTCAGCTGAATAAGCCCACCACCTTTCTGTGATGAATCATATCCACTCATCAAATGAGTTTCCCTTTGGCCTCTACTAGACAAGGTTCAAAGCCGTTTTCAGGTAAACCTTTCTGTCCAATTAGTGCTCAACCATCATATTCAGGTTACGCCAAGGTACCGTGAGAGTGTTCCCATTTTCTGGTGAAGCCTCTCCTACATCGGTCTATGACACCCCTATCATCTTATGAAACACTGACAGACCCAACAGCAAATGGATAGCCCAATTTTATTGTGTGTTTCCTCATTACTGAAGGACCCATCATTGTGCTAATGATGGAAGGCTTTTAGAGAGTCCATCATATGGATCTCCCTATCACATGCACTCATATTTGCTGGAGGGAACAAAATTACGCCCTAGTTCTAGTTTAGGTCAAACCAGAGTGGCTCCCATTGACTTTTATAAAGTCAGATTTCTGGTGGGCCTTCATCGGCTAGGGTTTCCACACGCATCCATTTTCAGGGTTGTGGGACCCACCAAGTAAGGAGGGGTCATCCAATGATCTTAAGGGACACCATGGCAATGATGTGCATTCAGCCATGGTGTGCGCAAGAGCCACTAACGAATTATCATGGGCCAAGTGCTTATGGCCCATGGTCGCAGCACATCCAACATCCAAACATCACATGTAAAGGAAGAATTGATCCAATCAATTAACTGCTGTAAAGCCCATTGAACAGCCCATTTAAAAAACAAAACATTAACAATTAATTTCGACTAGGTATATGGACTGAATCGCAGTTTGCAATTCGGCCCATACAACTTTTCGCACGAGAGTGGGCTTTTGCAGTTTTAACCATTTAAAACTGGGCTTTACAGGTGGGCCGAATTAATCCCTATAATTGAACATCAGATTTGGAACAACAAGTGTGAGAACAATGGACTGAAAACAGTCCCCTTCGAACCCTAGATTCGGTCCAAACTGTTTTGGTCCAATCTAGTATGAATTTGTCCGAAACTGATTTTCAATTCAAGAGTTAATTCATGAAAGATCTGAAATTAATAAATTTAGTTTTAGACAATCACTAATCAAATATGGACTGTTTGCACCACTTGCAAAACAGAGGTTAATCACCAGGGTTGTAGTTTCACAAACTGCAAATCGCATAAAGCGATTTCTCCATCTGCAAATCTCTAGTGCCGCCTTCTATGTACCCATTTAAACCCATCAATTTGGTTAGACAAGCTTGAGTATTCAATCTTCTAGAGACTAAATGAGACCTTTTTATATTTTGATGGATAACATGACTTTTGTTAATTGTTAAAGCATGATCTAATTACATGTGATAAATGGAGTGCCTTTCATTCCTCTAGAGAGTATGGCACCTCCCCCTTTCGCTTACAAATGGTTCCCTATTGGTTGATCTATATTTATACATAAATATGTCAAGTTGATAAGTTGCATCTTTTTATGATAAGTAAACAGGAAAATTTTATTAAATAGAAAAGGCCATGTCATGTACAACAATCCATGGGGAGGTGTGAGAGGTGAGGAGGATATGATTTCCTTTGAATCAGTGAAGATGGAAGGGGGGGGGAGACTTCGGGAAGAATGGGAAGCACCGATGTTGAGATGGAAACTGAAGATGGGATAATCAACAAGAAACTGTGCAATTTGAGATCTCACAACATTCTTCATGTGACAAAGATCTTTTCTAAAAGTTGGCATCGCAGGGACAGGACCTATAAAAAAATTTAAATGGGTACATAGAAGAAAATGATGAAGAGGCAAAGGAACTTCTGACACTGACCATAGGTGGGTGACTGGTGCCAGTTCAGACACTGGATTCATTTATGTTGGAGAAACACCAGCAAGTCAAGAGGAGTGGCAATGGCTCTGATTAGGGGTGTAAGTCGGGTGGGTTGGGCTGGGTTTATGGTCAACCTACGCCCGACCCTAAAATTTTTGCTTAAGGCCCAAGCCTAAGGTCAAGCCTTATTTTCCCAACCCGAACCCAGCCCACCCTATAATTTGATGCACTCGGGTTGGTCAATATGAACCCACTCTAAAATTATACATATATAAATGTATTGATACAAATATATATACATATATTTATGTATGTGTGTAAATATGTATGCAAAATATCTATACAAATATGTATGTATATGTAAATATGTATGCAACATTTGCATATATACACATATGTTTAAATGTATACAAAATATCTATACAAAAAGTCTGACTTGTTGGGCCTGAGCCCAGTTTGAGGACTGAAAATCTAAGCCCAGCCCATGTAAAATTCCGAGTTGGGCCGGTTCAGGCTTGGGCTGGGCCCGCCCAAGTTGCACCCCTAGCTCTTATTCTATTGTGACCAGCACAACGAAGAATTCTAATGTACTTGAAGAAAATTCAAAAGGAGTGAATCTAAAGAATGTAGCCGATAAAGAAGTTACGATCAGGAAAAGCTTGGGACTATTCTTCTTGGGTGGTGAAGGATTTTCTAGGAAAGCATTCGAGGAATTTGAATCCTGGGAATTAAAACCATTTGCCTCGGCTGCAAGGAACAGTGCCCGACAAGGACATCTCCCTCGGCTGCAAGGAACAGTGCCGCACTCTCCACTCACATGAATCTTGGGAATTAAAACCATTTGCAAACATTTTGAAATCGTACATATATATATCATATATAAATTTTGTAAAACAAAAATTCCAACGATTGAAATCAACTTCCGGCAAAGGGGCTGATTCTGTCATTATGATCACCCACTCGGATGAATTCTCAAACTGCCCCAACATGCCCAGGTTTTGAGCCCCACTAAGGATCTCACTGATTGGCATATCAAAGATAGCCCGATCTAACACCTAGTGAAGTTTCATAATCGAGTCTAGGGGTCAGGTGTAACTTTCCTGTTTTGCCCATCTGTCTCCAAGGTACAGGGCAATACCGGAAATCTGGTTCGGTTCAAGGATTCGAGTAATCCCATACTGCATGTTTCTTAGGTCTTACCCTGGTGGCTGAGACATGCCATCCCAACACTTGGCGGCACAGCAGTATCAGCCTTGGCAGGATAAATCTCCTTAGACTTATTCAATGGCTGTGAACATTTAAAATTAACACGTGTCTCATCAAGTGTCCAGTTTTAGGGTCTTACACAAAATTATACCAAACAACATGAATCAAACATGCACTTTATTTATTTACACTAAATGTCAAAAGTATATCAAATTTGATTGAAGCTAAGGGCATACAAAACTGTCTAACAGGGTTCTCAAACCAAGAAGATGAATTCACAGATGAAAACTGATGCAGGTTTTAGGTTAGGGTCCTTTGTTTCTGGGTAGGGGTGGGCTAGTGGCCCTTATTTTTTTAGGCTTGTTATGGGTCTAGGTTTTCGTTTTTCCTTTGGGTGAATGGGCAATGATCATGGTTGTAAGTTGTGATTGTATTGGGCTTTTTGGGTCTGTCTCTCTTTCTTTTGGCGATGTCTTATCACCTTCTGCTGTACTTCTTTTTCCTTTCAATGAATTTTTCTCTTTATCCTTAAAAAAAACGAAAGAGAGAGGTGTCACCTTCCCCAATCAACAATAATAGATTATAATTGTACCTAAAACAAATGCTCCATAGAAATCCCTTGCTTAGCTAGACAATTTCCCATCCCCTTAGTTGATCTTCTTTCCTGTTGATTTCTCAAAGTCAAATTACTGCTAAACCATTTAAATCTCTTCAAGTCTTCCCTATAAACCTAATTTGCTGACTCTTTTTCTTTAGCCAGTTTAAACATCCACTTTGAGTCCCCTTCAATGACCATTTGTCAATATTCATCTGTCTTGCCAGTTGTGCCCCTTGAAGTGCAACTAATATAGTTCAGCTCTAATTGAATTCCCCTCCCCTACAATTCTACAAACAAAGTCACAACCCTTCTTTCTTTGACTCTAAATACACATACACCCCCTGTAGAGAACACTGATGTGGGCCCCATTGCAGTGGTCCCCACTGTGTTCGTAGGACAATAGTATTTGTTTCAGTTATAGTAGTGTCAGTTTGAGTAAGTTTGCTAATTCAACAGTATTTGACTTACTTCCTTGACTCTGTTTGAAAAGTAACTGTCTTTTCAGATCAGATTAGTTTCGGATCAGCTTTCAGCTTTCAGATAAATTCTTTTCTTGTAAGTCATTTACTTTTCTAAGAAAAGATAGGTTAAAGTGATCTTGCGGCAAGCCCTAGTGCTGGACTGAACCTTGTGATCTACCTAGAGCTGTCCTCAGGTTTATTGTTGGCATTGATCAGATTCTAGGGTTTCATATTAACCCTACTGCAAGTCTATTTATACAGTACTGATTAGATTATGCAACTGAATTGATCACTTTAAGGATTGATTAAAACCCTAATTCTGCAAAGGCAAATCAGACCTCCTTCTAAGCTGTTTTTCAGAGTTTTTTTGGGGTTTTCGAACTCTCTTAAAGGGGTTAGAGCTCTACGGACAGCCACTGTTGTGTTTGTTTGTTGGTTTCATATCAGAGTTATCCCAGTTGTGCACATACACTGTGAATACAAATCAGGCCTATACTGTTTTTGGTTGTGATTGGTAGTCCAAGTGCTGTTTTAAGACTTGACCGAGATGGAATTTAAAAATCAGGCAGAAGGTAGCTTTGGGAGCATCAGTTATGGTAGTGTTTCTGAGACGGGTTGTCAGCTTACAACCGTAAATTCAGGTACTCTAGCTTCAGCCTACCATGCTTCAGCTCCAGGTACTACTGAACCTTGTTGGGTAATAGATTCAGGTGCATCTGACCACATGACTAGCTTGCCTTCATTGTTTACCTCTTACCATTTGTCATTTGGTAGGGATAGAGTATCTATTGCTGATGGCTCCCTGGTTCCTATTTCTGGGAATGGGACATTAGGTTATCAGATACGATCTCCTTGTCCTCTGTCTTACTTGTTCCTAAGCTTGATACTAACCTCCTTTCAGTCAGTAGTATTACCAAACACATGAACTGCTCAGTAACTTTCTTCCTTGACCGGTATGTTTTTGAGGACCTGGAGACGAAAAAGGTGACTAGGATTGGCCGTGAGACGAATGGGATCTATCTGCTCGGGGAGAGTTCTCGTCGGGAAGAGTCAGTGGGTAAGAGGTCACTTGTTTCCCAGAGTGTGAGTTCGGTTATGCTTTGGCATAACCGATTGGGTCATTTGTCTTTTCGATCCTTAAAGAGTTTGTTTCCTACTTTGTTTGAGTCTGTTGAGTTGTCCCATTTGCATTGTGAAAGCTGTGAGTTTGCTAAACATTGTAGAAACTCTTATTCATTGAGTAATAAAAGGAGTAATCGTCCTTTTGATCTCGTGCATACGGATGTTTGGGGGCCATATCACATTCCTTCTATGGGTGGGTACAAATATTTTTTGTTATTTGTTGATGACCATACCCGGTTTTCTTGGGTTTATCTTATGCGTTCACGAGATGAGGTTCCTGCCCTGACCCAAAACTTTCACCAAATGATCCTAACCCAGTTTGATGCCAAGATTAAAGTTCTTAGATCTGATAATGCAAAGGAGTGCTTTGCTAAGTCATTGGCATCTTACCTTCCTACTCATGGGGTTATCTATTAGAGCTCTTGCCCTCATACACCTCAACAGAATGGGATTGCAGAAAGGAAGAATAGGCACATCTTGGAGGTGGCTAGAAGTTTTATGTTTACCTTCAATGTCCCTATTCGCTTCTAGGGTGATGCTATCCTCATGGCGGTCTATCTTATTAATTGGCTTCCTTCCCGGGTTCTTGATTTGCGATCTCCTTTTTCCCTTCTATACCCACATGAGGAGTTGTTTTCTATTCCCCTTAAGACATTCGGTTGTACATGCTTTGTTCAGCTTCTCGGACCCCATCACTCCAAGTTTGAACCCAAGGCCTCCAAATGCATTTTCCTTGGTTATGCACGAACTCAAAAGGGGTATTGCTGTTATGATCCTGTCTTAGGGAGGAAGTTCGTCTCCATGGATGTCACTTTCTTTGAGTAGACACCCTATTATCCTCGGGTTTCTCCTCAGGGGGAGAGCAGTGAGAGTAGGGGTTTAAGTCCTTGTCTTCAGGGGGAGAGCAATGAGAGCAGGGGTTTAGGTCCATGTCTTCAGGAGGAGAGCAGTGAGAGTGGGGTAGTTCCTTTACCTATTCCATTGGGTGATGGGAGCTGCAATGGTGAGGGTGGCCAGAGGGATCAGGAGTTGAGGGGGAGCTGCAATGGTGAGGGTGGCCAGAGGGATCAGGAGTTGAGGGGAAGCTGCAATGGTGAGGGTGGTCAGAGGGATCAGGAGTTGAGGGTCTATCACAGGCGGTGTAGGCAGGTTGATCCCGATCATCAGCAGTCCAGGCCAGCTCCAATCTCATCTGCGGCTCCAGGTCCAGGCATTACAGTCCCAGGACCCACAGAGACTTCTTCTATTGTTGCCATTTCACCTCCTACAGATGACCTTGATCTTCCGATTGCAGTTCGTAAAGGGAAACGACATTGTACCACATCTACAACCCACTGTATTTCCCATTTTTTATCCTATGAGCACCTATCACCTACCTACAGGTCCTACCTTAGTTCCATTTCCAATGTCCCTATTCCAAGAACAGTGCAAGAGGCTCTATCAGTCCCGGAGTGGAGAGGTGCAATGTAAGTTGAAATGGATGCCCTGTTGAAAAATAATACCTGGGAGCTAGTTGACTTACCCAAAGGAAAGAAACTAGTTGGATGCAGATGGGTATTTACTATAAAGCACAATGCAGATGGTTCCATTGAGAGGTACAAAGCTCGGCTAGTTGCAAAAGGGTTCACTCAGACTTATGGTATAGATTACTTGGAGACGTTTGCCCCGGTAGCCAAGATGACCACCATTCGGGTTTTATTATCTCTTGCAGCAAGCCACACTTGGCCTTTGTACCAAATGGATGTTAAAATTGCCTTCCTGAATGGGGACTTGCAGGAAGAGGTTTACATGCAGTTGCCTCCTGGATACTATGATACAGAGATAGGTAAGAAGGTCTGCCGACTCAATAAGGCATTGTATGGTTTGAAGCAGTCACCTAGAGCTTGGTTCGACAGATTCAGACTAGCTCTTGGGAAGTTCGGTTATGTACAGGCCCAGTCAGATCATACACTATTCATCAAGAGGGTGGAGTCTTCACTGACACTACTTGCAGTATATGTTGATGATATTGTGGTGACAGGAAATGACAGCCATGAGATTGAGTCCCTCAAACAGTTCCTTCATCAAGAGTTTGAGGTGAAAGATCTAGGTCCACTACGGTATTTTTTGGGTATTGAGGTTGCTAGATCTAAACAGGGGATCTTTGTCTCACAGAGGAAATATGTTTTAGATCTGTTGGCTGAAACTGGAAAGCTAGGTGTCAAACCTGCAGATACACCCATTGAACAGAACCACAGGATTAGTGCAGAGAGTGGAGAGCTGCTTGAAGACAAAGTCATGTTCCAACGGTTAGTGGGAAAGCTCCTATATCTGTGCCTCACTCGGCCAGATATCAGTTATGCAGTTAGTGTTGTCAGTCAGTACATGCATTCTCCTAGAACCACGCACTTTCTAGCAGCAGAAAGAATACTAGCATACTTGAAGAGATGCCCGGGTAGAGGTATACTGTTCAAGAACAATAACCACATGAAGGTGGAGGTCTATACGGATGCCGATTGGGTAGCATACTTGAAGAGATGCCCGGGTAGAGGTATACTGTTCAAGAACAATAACCACATGAAGGTGGAGGTCTATACGGATGCCGATTGGGTAGCATACTTGAAGAGATGCCCGGGTAGAGGTATACTGTTCAAGAACAATAACCACATGAAGGTGGAGGTCTATACGGATGCCGATTGGGCTGGGAGTTTTGATGACAGACGGTCTACCTCAGGATATTGTGCCCTTGTGGGAGGAAACCTTGTCTCCTGGAGAAGTAAGAAGTAGAGTGTTGTCTCCCGGTTGAGTGCTGAAGCAGAATACAGGTCCATGGCCAACGGAGTGGCTGAAATCCTATGGCTAAGATCTCTACTTGAGGAGTTGGGTATTGAGTATGAGAAGCCTCTGATGCTATATTGTGATAATCAAGCAGCCATTAATATAGCACATAATCCAGTGCAGAATGACAAAACCAAACATATCGAAGTTGATCGACATTTTGTGCGAGAAAGAGTTATATCACAAGAAGTGTGTCTTCCGTACATCACATCCAATATGCAGCTTGCGGATATCCTCACCAAGGCTGTACCAAGGAAGAAGTTAGAGACAGACCTATCCAAGTTGGGCATGATAGATATCTACTCCCAACTTGAGGGGGAGTGTAGAGAACACTGATGTGGGCCCCACTGCAGTGGTCCCCACTGTGTTTGTAGGACAGCAGTATTTGTTTCAGTTATAGTAGTGTTGGTTTGAGTCAGTTTGCTAATTCAGCTGTTATTTATTTCAGTTTTATTTACTTTCTTTATTATGTAAGTACCAAGGGCAGATGTGTCCTTTCATCATGTACTAAACATAAACCTATAAATATTAAGAGAGTGGCGGCGACAGATCTGTTAGAATCTGTCCCTCCTTTCAGCAACTTGTGTTCTCTTGCTTCTCTTCTATTCACTCATTTTCTCTCATCTTCTCTTTTGTTTTACAAACCTAAAACCTTTTAGGATTCAAGACTGATTACAGTCTTGATCTTCTACACCCCCTATACTTGAGGGCCTTAGATTGCCTTGACTACTCTCATCAAAGTTAAGCTTGATGAAATCTTCTTGAGGTGGTGGCCATTGCGAGATAGTTTTTTTCCTTCTTTGAAGAGCTTGTTGCCACTAACAACCAGATATCATCAAAGGAGAAATGTGAGGTGTCCAAAGTTTTCACCCAATGAATCACTGTTGTTACTATGCTTTCCATCATCACTTCCACATTTCTTTCCCTTTGAAGGAAAATTCTAGCATTTCTTTCTTCCCAAGTGGTCCAAACCAAAGCTGCCCTGACACATCTCCACAGGATTCTACCTCTCCTCTTTGGCCATCTAAAAGTTGAACGACTGAACAACTTGTGTAACTCTAGAGGTAGAGTCCACCTGCACCCAAATAAAGAGAAAAACCTTTCCCAAATACCTGCAGTAGATGGATAGGAGATTAGTAGGTGCTAACAACTTTGCCCATTAGCTTTACAAAAACCAGTCAGAGAAAAGCAAAGAAGAGGCCTTCATTCTTGTAGGCCCTCAATTGAATTACCATAAAAAAACTTCCCAACAAAATGCACTAATTCTAGGGACTGTCAAAAAAAAAAGGACTAATTCCAGGGGAATAGGCCTGCACCAAATTTCCTTTGAATGGAAACCGGAGGGGAAGGAGAGAAACACAAAGAAGAAAAGAAAGAATACCATTAACATGACACATAGAGGAAACAAACTTCACAATTGGCTCTTTTTTAAACAATGAATTAGCATACAAGGAAAAATATCCTTAAGCATGACATTCCCAACCCACACATCTTCCTAAAATAAATGTTTATTCCCAAAACAAGCATTGTACCTAACCAAATTGATAAATTGAGGAAGGATAAGGTCAAGGTAGCCCGTTAGGATATCTTAGCATTCCAGCTATTATCTGACCTACCATGATCATGAATACTCTCCACCACCTTATACCATAATCTCTCCCTCTCATTAGGACACCTTCACAACCATTTACCTAGAAGATACTTGTTCTTCTCAGCAACATTACCTATTCCTAACCTCTCTTGTTCATTCATTCTGCAAACAATCTCCCTTTTTACTAAATGATCTTTTTTCCTTTCACTCGGCTAGTTGGCTCCCATAAGAAACCCTTCATGATTTTCTTTAGCTTTGGTATCTGCGTAATTGGTGCCTTAACACAGAGAGGTAATAGACTAATAGATTTGCAAGGGTGGATCTAATCAACATTATTCTACCCCCCAAAGAGATATAATTTCTCTTTGACATTGCCAACCTTTTAACATACCCTTCTAAGATAGGACTCTAAAACCTACTCTCCTTAGGGGCATGTCTAAGTATTTCATAGGTCAAGAAGAGGGGAACAATCCCTAGGGAAATTGCAAATGATTCTAAGACTGTACCATCCGAGTTCACCCTTGCCATACAACTTTTCTCCAAATTAATTCTCAAATTTGAAGGCTTCTCAAACAGTTTCACCCAATGATTTAAAAGGCATTCTTGAGGTGCACCTAGGTGCACAGGCGAGGTGCATTTTAGGATATTGCCTTGCTCTTTTTTATAGGAATTAAGAATTTAAGACCTTGATGTGGACTTGTTTGGGCTTGCCTCAAGGGGCATGTTTGTAGCTTAAAGAATTAGGAATGCATAATGTTTAACATCACATTAGCTATTTGAAGTAATGCAATCGGGAAAAAAAAATACAGAGATTAAGAGTTTTGCATGCTTGAATATGTTTTATATGTTTTGCTTGATTTTATTTTTAAAATTCCATTTTACATATGTTTTACATGTTATATTTATTTATTTAGTTTGAGATAATATGTTTTTTAAAACATTTATTTTAAAATTTAAGTTTATATTTTTAATTAATATCGTGTTTAGTATTTTTAATATTTTGTTTTTTTATTTTTTTTACCATTTTTTGCATTTTTTTGCCTTGCTTCAAAAAGGCATGCGCCTCGTGCCTCAGGCGCAAAATGGTCCTTGCGCTTTTTTTCCGCCTTGCATTTTTTAAAAAATTGGTTTCACCAAACATTTAATGTTTTTCACCTGCTTAATGCCATCATTCTCATAGAAAATGGTTAGGTCATATGCAAACTAGAGATGGGTTGCTATCGTATTATTCCTACCAACTCTCTAACCCTTGAAAATCTCTTACCTATCAGCTAAGGGGATCATCCTACTAAAGGTATCAGCTATCAAGGTGAAAAAGAAAGGGGAGAGATGATCACACTGTCTCAGTCCCCTACAAGCCAGGAAAAAAATCCTTAACCACCCCATTTACCAGAATTAAATAGCAGCAAGTTTTCAGGCAACCTTGTATCCATTTGCACTACATGTCCCCAAAACCACACAATTTCATTATGTCTAAAAGAAATGACTAATTCACAAAATCATAGGTCTTTTCAAAATCAAGCTCACATACAATCCCTTTCTTCCTAGATCTTCTCGATTCTTCCACACATTCATTGGCTATCAAGATTTGAGCAGTGATTTGACTTGCTTGAATGAAGACCACTTGAAGATGACTTTTTAAGTAGGGGAGGATAGGTTTTAACCTAAGAGACAAGACCTTAGCAATAGATACTAGTCACCAAACTAATAGACATGAAGTCTCTAGGTTGAATAGCATCTAACTTTTTTGGAACTAACATCCAAAGAAGGCCCTTCTATCCCCTCCACTTTTAGTCTATCATTCAATTACCTTTGATAAATAGACTTGAAAAGGTCCAGAACAGCTCTAGCAGTCTTTTCTTGGTTGTAGGTCATCTCCCCATTCACTTCCAAATTGGCCACAAAGCTTTTCTTTCTTCTGTTTGCTATTGCATGAAAAAGATTTGTATTACCATCCCCATTCATTGTTCTTGGATAATTATTGGAGAACAATTGTTTGGTTCCTTGGGATTTGGGGATTCTTCTTTTCGTCTACTCTCATTTCAACTATTAATTTAAGGGTTTTTTTTTAAATTTTCAGGTACTGATATTATACTTTGGCATGCAATGAGTGGGAAGATATTTGGGAATGTTGACACAAATCAGCTCAAAAACAACATGGCTACTATATCTCCAAATGGACGTTTTATTGCTGCTGCAGCATTTACTGCAGATGTGAAAGTAAGTTATATCTGTAGTTTTTGTATGAGTGATAACCGGATTTCAGGACAAAGTGGGATGTATGCAATGGTTATATACACAGTTCTGGAGTTGGTTTATTTTGGTGCTGTTTGACAAGTCTTTTTTGAAAGATCATTTGGCAGACCTGACAGCCAAAAGATGGTGTGAGTTTTTGCATTAAGATCTTAGCAGCCTGAAGACCGTTTGGTTGAGGCGTGTTTTCCTGTGCATCTTTCCATGTGAAGACATGATGAAAAAGTTGGAAAGCTCCATTTGGAGCTTCCTGAAAGTAGCCCAAATGGGCTTCATGCGTCTTTTCGGGGCATCATCTTTTGGCGGCTAGATCTTTTCCCAACCAAATGGGAAAAGACCAAAATACGGGCTGTTGGGCTTCTAAACAGCTGACAGCCCACACAGAAAGACGTGCCAAACGGGGCCTTTATTTTCACATAATCTCTCAATGCTCTATTAGACTTATTAGTTGTAGAACAATGCATCAGTTTGTTTTCTGGTTGTTTATGTAAACATTCCCACTTCAGAAGTTCAGAGACATTTAAATAACAACAATGCATGCTTCACTTGCAAATTTTGTACCCTTTATTCATTCATGGAGCTGTTATCTACTTATCTAGCATGATTGCACTAACTTGTTTACAGGTAAAAAGTATGTGTTTTGGTATTTGTAACTCATATCCAAATTGGACATAAATCATTCAGTCTTATATAACTGGATGTATTACTTTTACATGGTACATGGATGTGTTATATAAAGGTCAAGTTGTGAAACTTGTACAAACAAGCCAAGCTATTACATGTCTAACAGAAAAGAGAAAGTAAGAAACAGTACAATAATCTAGTCCCAGGATTGGGGGAAGACCTGAAAACCTCAAGGCACAACCAAAACTAAGTTATATCACTAGTGCCTCACAAAAAATTTTCCTGCTCTGGAAGAATCTCTCTCCATGATACACTTTATACAATTTCTCCCCTGGCAAGATCTTCCCGTAAGGAATTGGATGATATTGGGGATATTTATAGTCCTTTTAAGCATATTCTTTAGAAAGTATTACAAGTATTTTATTTAATTCTCACCTTTCTTATCAAAGAATGAGTAATTGGCTTAGATATCAATCACTTCTTTATTTTGATACCTGCAACTAGTTGTATAAAATGGTTGGTGACTAACAGGTTACCATGCACAACCATGTTATTATATTTATGCCCTACTGGCAGTAGTATTTGCTATGTCATTTCAAGCTATATTTTTCACATCTCTTTGTTAATTTGATTTAAATGTTTACTCTCTTAAAAAACCACCAGATTCTTGTCTGATACAATTAATCCTAATTTCTTTAAAGTTTTAGTGATAGAACATCCTTGAGAAAGAAATGCAATTTCTTCCCATTTTCATCAACTTCTTAGAAATATATGTCCTTCTAGCTTTACTTCTTTCATACAGTCAACCAGTGCCTCCCAGCTGGTGACAGCTAGGGAGGGTTTGTTGCAGTGGATGAGGCAAATTTGTCCTAGAAGGTGTTGGGTTGTACATTTGATGGTTTATTTGGAGTAGAGCTCTAGCCAAATTTCCAAGGGCTATGGAACTGATAGCTAGTGGGGGAACATTACCCTCCACATATAGTGGTTGAGGGTTTGGCTCCTCAGGTCAGTGGTCGGAAAGGTTGAATCTTTCCCGGTCAAGTGCTTGCAAGGGTTACGAGTCTTACGACTGAGACTGGGCACCATGACTACGTAGATGGCTTGTCTGAGTGAGTTCTCAAGTTAGTGCAAAAATCCTTCAAGAAACTTGAGGTTGAAGATGGTAGCCAACGACTTGCCACCATTGAAAACAAAAAGAGGAGAAGACATTGCAGGAAGAGAAGATAGGGATTTAGGTTTGGTAGTTCTACTTCTATGAATGGAAAGAGGGATTGAGAGGCTATCTAGGGAAATAGGTACGGGGACTAGCTGCTGGCAAGTACTTCGGTAGCTGCTGTAACCTCATTTTAGGTGGCAATAGGCAGAGATGAATCTAGGTTGGCACTAGTTGGATGTTTTGTGAACTTTTGAAAATTTGAATTTCAATCTTCTTCAGATGGAGACATGGGTGGGGAGGAGTGGTCCAAACATTTTCTCCAAGGCAGGTCAAGCTTTTGGTTTGGACCCTTCTCTTTCTACCTTATGTGGACCTGTGGTCCAAGGTTAGAGCTTCTAGGGTGGGCCTATAGTCCAAGGCCTGCTTGATCTTCCTGTTCACTCCATTTGGGACTGTCTGAAGAACAACATGGGCCTAGAAAAATTCCAAGCCTATGCTTCTCAACCTTTGAAACTTAAGGGCTGTTATAAAGGACCCTCTAAGCTCTTGATCTTCAAGCCTTTTTCCATGCATTATACCACAAAGGATTTGTCAGCTTTTCTTGAAAAGCTTTTAAATGGCTATTCTTTGGTCATTGACTATGGACCCCCAAGGGTGACCTCTAATCTGCTGTGTTCATGAAGCAACTGAGGATGCCTGTTGATGCGTATAGATTACACTAGCAAGTGCACTAGCCGATCAAGTAATACAATGATGAGTAGTCCCACGAGGATTGATCCAACAACTACTAGTAATGAATCAGCCATTTGTTATATGATAAACTGAATTATTAAACAAATCAAAATCCTAATTCCTAACTAGTAAGCTATCCTAATCAGATCGGATCAAACCACTTTCATGCAATGGGAAGAAGAGATGTATGTGAACACTACCAGATTCGGTCCAGCAATTAAACCACTAAGTTATCCCATTGAATTGGAATTCAGCCATGCTTTGGTGAAACCCTAATGGCACGAGCAGCCTCTCTCGAGCACAGCTCACCCTATCTATGGGTGACAATTCTTATATCTCTATCAAGAATTTAATCCCCATGGACGCATTAAGAACAAGAAATTCGAAGGACATCAATTCAGAACTGAATGATCACCAACCGAACCATACAAATTATCTCTAAGATGCATTAGATTCGGTTTCTTGATTAGCAGATCTGATTATCTAAATTCTTTCTCAAGCAATTCAAGCAATCCAAGAACTAAGAACATTTCGGCCAAGATTATTCTAGCAATTGAAACCCTAATCAAGAAACACCAAGAATGAATCCAACCAATCGAATAACCTAAGAGAATTAATTACAGATTTGAATCATCATCAAACATGGTTCGAATACTAGCAAGAAAGAAAGATGAATTGACAAAATTCCATGAAATCCTAGCTGAATTTGGTTACCAATTGCGCAAAACCAAAGAAGAAGACAACCTAGAGTTCTTGCTTCAATCTTCGATCTCCTTGATGTGCTTCTCCTCCAATTCGTATTCAGCAACCTCCTTCTTCCTCTAGTTCTTCTCTCGCGCCTTTCTTCTCCAATTCTCCTTTTGGGGGTTCGAACCCTTTTTTCCCCTTTTTCTTCTCCTTTTATACCCTTCTTTTCAGTCCTCTCTTCTAAAAGGTAGCCGCCTTTAGGAGCTTCCCTTTGGGCTGCAACTTTGGCCGCAGTTGGGCCGCCCACTTTGGTGGGCCGAAAGGTTTCCCTTGGAGAGTTTCGGCTGGGTTTTCTCCTTGGTGTCCCCTATAGAGTGTAGCATTGGGCTTTGCTTCTTTATGGGCCAAAAGCGCTCTCCTTGGTATTTCTCGGCTGGGCCTTTCTTCTAGATGGGCCGAATTGTTTCCTTATTTGCCCTCTGAGCATGTCTTTATGCTATCTTCCCCCTAAGCTGTTCCATACTCTTGATTTCCTAAAATCATTCTCCATTAGGGTAAGAAATCATGAAATTATCATCCAAACCTTGTATAAAACAATAGAAATGATGTGTAGCCTGCGCACACATCAAACTCCTTCACACTTAAACTTTTGCTTGTCCTCAAGCAAAGATATCAGCAATAAACTGATCAACCCCCAAGATTATTACCATCTATCGGATGAATTTTAGGATGAGAATGCATTAAGTGGTCGGGAAACCTGCATAAGTATTCTGATTCATTCCCATGATTAGCCATTCTTACCACATACAAAAGAGCAAAAGAAGGGGAGAACATGAGATTCTTCATGCTCCAACATTCACTTCCGTTCAATATGTATATTAGCTCCTTGATCGCCAATATTAACCCTTACTTTGAGCTTGGTCTCAAGTCTCTCAATGCACCTTATTGAATGTTCAACCATATTTTGTCCCCTTGAACCTCAACCGTCACCAAATTCTTTTCTTTCCCTTTTTTTGTGGTGAATGCATTTTATTCTCCATCTCACACTGGTCACTTTCTTCTTTCTTTTTTTTTTTACTCTTTTTTTTTTTGTTGTGAGTGCATTTTATGCTCCATCTCACACTAGTCACAAGATAGAGGCAAATAACAATACTCATATTCCAAGTTGCTAGTTTTACTATTCAGCTTGGAATAGCGGAGTTGGGAATGAACTCATGTCATAAACCACTAGTTTTACTATTCAGTTCATGACAACGGAATCATTTGGACTTTGTCCTTTTTTCTTCTCTTTTTTTTTTTTTTTTTTTTTTTTTTTTTTTTTTTTTTTTTTTTGCAATTGCTGAACTTTGTGCATCAACAGTTCAGGTGTGGACTACTAGTTTGAATGATCATTAAGATTTCAATCAAGTGCATTATACACATGAAGAGAGTTAGGGCTGGTCGTGATGAAAGTCCTATTCGACTTCCTTAACCTCATGCATTGTGATAAATTTGGATCATGCACAAGAATGAATTCTAACACTTACAGTGATTTCCTTCAACTCATCGTATTACCTCCTGGAATTCACCTCATAAAGATCAATAATCTTGAGGGAATTTTCAGTTTATTTGGCCTATCAATGCATGTATGTATTGGGGTGATTGAGGTGTATAGCTACGACCTAACTCCCCCACACTTAACATGAACATTGCCCTCAATGTTCCTAGTGATAGAATGTGAAGATTAATTCAGCAATGAAGGTATTTTCCTGAAGAGCATTATCAAGTAATAAAAGGGGTTTAGAGGACTTCCTTGAAGAGCATTCTGAACTTTGGAATGGCTCCTTTGTTTGTAACCTCTAGCTGTTAAGAACCACAAGAAACTAGGAGAAGAGACTGACAAACACGGACAGAGCAGCAATCTACCAAACCAAGAAAGCTGATTACTACCGAAAAAGACAAGCAGACAAAGAACAATTAGCAAGAAGAAAAAAAAATTACTTATCCGCATTGGGTTGCCTCCCAATAAGCGCTTGTTTTCTATCTGAAGCTCGACCTCCCAGTAGGATCAACAATCGTCTAGGTATACAATGGATGAAGTAGGCAATGTTCCACCCATTATATATGGTTTGAGGCGCTGACCATTGACCTTAAATGTGCCTTGTGTCGGGTGAGTGACCTCTACGGCTCCATGTGGGAAAATTTGTGAGATGGTGAAGGGTCCAGACCATCTCGATTTCAGTTTGCCCGGAAACAATCGGAGACGTGAATTATACAATAACACTTTCTGGCCCACATGAAAATTACGTCTCAACAAGTTCTTATCATGCCATCGTTTAGTTCTCTCCTTGTAGATCTTGGCATTCTCATAGGCTGCAAGTCTGAATTCATCCATCTCATTCAGCTGTAGTTGTCTCTCTGCTCCTGTGGCCTGTGAATCAAAATTTAATAACTTCAGTGCCCAATATGCCTTATGTTTCAGCTCAACCTGTAAATGACATGCCTTACCAAAAACTAACCCATATGGGGACATGCCGATGGGTGTTTTATATGCAGTCCGATATGCCCACAATGCATCATCTAGCTTGATTTCCCAGTCCTTCCTAGAGGAGTCTACCATCTTCTCCAAAATTCTTTTGAGTTCCCTATTAGCTAATTCGACTTGGCCACTAGTTTGAGGGTGATATGGGGTTGCTAATTTATGTGTAACACCATATTTTTGCATCAGCCGCTCAAATTGGGTGTTGCAGAAATGAGTTCCTCTATCACTAATTATAGCTCGAGGTGTGCCGAATCGGGTGAATAGCTTTTTAAGGAAGTGTACTACCCTCCTAGAGTCATTTGTGGGTAAAGCCATGGCTTCCACCCATTTGGACACATACTCAACAGCAACTAGGATGTACTTATTGCCAAAAGAATTCGGGAAGGGTCCCATGAAGTCTATACCGCATTCATAAAAAATTTCACAAATTAAAATATTGGTGAGGGGCATTTCATTCTGTTGGGAGATATTACCTGTCCTCTGGCACTAGTCACTTGCGGACACATACCTGTGAGCATCCTTGAACAAGGTTGGCCAATAGAAACCTGATTGCAAAACCTTGGCTGCAGTGCGGTTGGCTTCGAAGTGGCCTCCCGCTTCCCTATTATGGAAGTACCGGAGCACCGACTCCATCTCCTTCTTGGGGACACACCTCCGTATGATCTGATCTGCACATAGTTTGTACAAAAAGGGGTCGTCCCACAAATAGTGTTTCACATCAGAGAAGAATTTCTTCCTCTGCTGATATGAAAGACTAGGAGGGATAACATGTCTAACAAGATAATTTGCAAAATCAGCATACCAAGGTGATGCATCTACCTAAATGGAGTAGAGTTGCTCGTCCGGAAACTCCTCTCGGTTGGTGCTGATTGTCTTCCCTTCTAAATCCGCATTCTCTAACCCGGAATGATCAACAACTAGGTTCTTGGTACCCTTGTCACGGATCTCAACATCAAACTCTTGCAACAATAGGATCCACCAAATCAATCTTGGTTTTGCATCCTTCTTTGTGAGTAGGTGTCTTAATGCCGAGTGATCTGTATACACAATGACCTTGGACAAAATCAGATATGAATGAAACTTATCAAAAGCAAAGATTACTGTTAGTAGTTCCTTTTCTGTTGTGGTGTAATTCTGTTGAGCTCCATTCAAGGTTCTGCTAGCATAATAGATCGGTTGAAAGTGTTTATTCATTCTTTGCCCTAGAATAACTCTCACTGCTGAATCACTCGCATCACACATCAGTTGAAAAGGAAGTGTCCAATCCAGTGCTATAATGATTGGGGCATTGATCAGCTTGTCCTTCAGGATGTTGAACGCTTGTAGGCATTTGTTTGTGAACTCGAAGGGCACATCTTTTTGAAGCAGATTGGACAACGACTTAGCTATCTTGGAGAAATCCTTGATGAATCTTCTGTAGAACCCGGCATGTCCCAAGAAGCTTCTCACAGATCGGATGGATGTTGGTGGTGGAAACTTCTCAATTGTCTCCACTTTAGCTTTGTCAACCTCAATACCTCTTTGTGAAATCTTATGTCCAAGCACAATGCCTTCTTGCACCATGAAATGGCACTTCTCCCAATTCAGCACTAGATGTGTGTCCTTGCACCGCTTTAGTACCTTCTCCAAGTTGTTCAAACATGCATCAAAGGAAGAGCCAAAGATTGAGAAATCATCCATGAAGACCTCCATAAACTTTTCAACCATATCAGAAAATATTGCCATCATACACCTCTGAAAAGTTGCTGGAGCATTGCATAACCCGAATGGCATCCTCCTATAGGCAAAGGTACCGTAGGGGCAAGTGAAGGTGGTCTTCTCCTGATTTTCCGGTGAAATCAGAATTTGATTATAACCTGAATACCCATCCAATAAACAATAATACTCATGTCCGGCCAGCCTCTCTAGCATTTGGTTGATGAAGGGGTGAGGGAAATGATCCTTGCGTGTGGCTTCATTCAATTTTCTGTAATCAATGCACACTCGCCACCCGATGACGGTCCTAGTCGGTATGAGTTCATTCCTTGCATTCGATACTACATTCATGCCACCTTTCTTCGGCACTACTTGCACGGGGCTCACCCATGAGCTATTAGAGATCGGATAAATGATACCAGCATCTAGCAGCTTGATGACTTTTGCCTTCACCACCTCTTTCATATTCGGGTTCAGGTGTCTTTGGGGCTGAACCGAGGGCTTGCTTCCATCTTCCATCAAAATTTTATGCGTACATATAGATGGGTTGATGCCCTTGATGTCTGTTACCTTCCAAGCCAAAGCTATCTTGTGTTCCCGTAACTCTTGCAACAGTTTTTCTTTTTGCAATTGGGTCAAGGCTGCTCATATGATCACCGGTAGTGCTGGTGGTGCCTCTAAGAAAGCATACTCCAAATGCAGTGGGAGTTGCTTTAGCTCAATGGTGGGTGGCTCTTTGATTGAAGGCTTGCATTCTGGCATTGGCGGTCTGTCCAAGCTCTCCAACTTGAGGAACCCTTTTCCTTGAAACTGTGGATTGGCATTCAGGCATGCTGCCATGCTTTGAATCTCTTCATTTTCTCCCCTTATAGCTTCTCCTTCTTGTATGCATAGCTCAAGGGGATCGGCCAACCTGCTAACCTGAAAGCAACCATCAACCGCATAATCAATAACATCAATCATGTAACAAGAGTCATCACTAGAAGGTTCATGTTTCATAGCATCAGACATTTTAAAAATGGTTTCCTCATCTTGAATCCTAAGGCTGAGTTGCCCTTGTTGGACATCAATCATTGCCTTCCCCGTAACTAGGAAAGGTCACCCTAGGATAAGAGGGACATCAACATCCTCTTGCATGTCTAGCACAATGAAATCAACTAGAAAAATTAAATTGTCTACTTTAACAAGTACATCTTCTATGATTCCCCTAGGATGCTTCATGGATCTATCAGCTAACTGCAATGCAACTCTAGTGGGTTGGGGTTCTCCCAACCCTAATTTCTTAAAAACCGAATATGGCATCAAGTTTATACTAGCTCCTAAATCACACAATGCCTTATTAATTTTCAAATTGCCTATAGTGCAAGAAATAGTGAAACTCCCTGGATCTTTCAGTTTCTGGGGCAGCTTATTGAGGAGGATTGCTGAACATTCTTCATTTAGCGCAACTGTAGCCACATCTCCCAGTTTCCTTTTGTTTGCCAACATCTCCTTCAAGAACTTTGCATAATGTGGCATCTGGGCTAAAGCATCAGCAAAAGGAATGTTAATATGTAAACTCTTAAAAATTTCAAGAAACTTACCAAATTCTTTTTCCAATTTGTGTTGCTTAAGCCTATTGGGAAATGGTACTTGTGGCTGTTGATTTTTCTCTTCTTTGGTTCAGATTGCTCTTCCTCCTTCTTTTCGGTTTCTAGGGTTGCACCCACCTTGCTTTCTTCTCCACCTCTTGCAGCTCCCTACCACTTCTCAAAGTAATGGCCTGCACTTGCTCTCTTGGATTTGCCTCAGTGTTGCTCGGTAAAGTGCCTGTACTCTAGCCGATATCATCTATGCCAACTACCCTACTTGATTCTCCAAGTTCTTGATTGATGCTTCTTGGTTCTGAAATCTCATTTCTGTACTTGCTATGAACTTGGTCATCAGTTCCTCTAGTTTAGTTTTCTTTTCTGGCTGATTGAAATTCTGGGGGAAGGGTTTCACTGCAATTTGATTTTGCCAAGACTGATTCGGGTGATTCCTCCATCCGGGGTTAAAGGCTTGAGGGTACTGATTGCCTTGTTGCCTTTTGCAAATTACCAACAAAACTACCTACTCGAGGGACTGCACAAACTGATTTCCAACTTGACATTCAATGCTGATGTGACCTCCCCCACACCATTCACAAGTCATGGTCTAAACATGCATGACTGCTATCTGCATCTCATCTATCTTCTTGCTGAGTGCACCGATTTGCGCAGATAGGGCTGTATAGGTGTCCACATTGTGAAGTTCGGACTGTCTCCTAACTTGGGCTCTCTCGGAATGCCATTGGTAGTTGTTAGCAGCCATCTCCTCTATGAGTGCATGGGCAACTTTAGGGGTCTTGTTATTAATGGATCCCCTAGCTGCAACATCCATAATTGTCTTATTGGCTTCGGTCAACCCATTGTAAAATGTTTGAACTTGCAACCATACGGGAAGTCCATGTTGAGGGACCTTCCTTAGTAATTCTTTGTAACGCTCCCATGACTCCCCATCCTGCTGATAAAAGGTGGTGATATCATTCCTCATCTTTGCTGTCCTGGACGGAGGAAAATACTTGGATAGGAAGCGGTTAGCCATTTCATCCCATGTTGCTATCGATCCAGTCGGTAAAGAATTCAACCAAGTCTTGGCTTTGTCCTTCAATGAGAACGGGAACAATCTGAGCCTCACCGCATCATCACAAACTTCATTGTGCTTGAATGTATCACAGATTTCCAAGAAGTTGGCGATGTGAGTGTTTGGATCTTCATGAGCCAAGCCGCAGAACTGAACTGTATTCTGTATCATCTGAATGATGGCTGGTTTGATCTCAAAGTTGTTGGCAGCTATTGCTGGTCTTACAGTGCTTGAGGCTGCCTCGGTGAGGGTTGGTTTGGCAAAATCCATCATGGTTCTTGGTTCGGCCATCTCTTCAATTTCAGCTCTCACTTGCTTAGAAGCTCTAAGGCGGCGACGAAGAGTTCTTCCAATCTCGGGATCGTAGGTGATGCTCTCCTTTTCACTTTTACGTGTCATAAACTGTACAAGTCAAAGTCATAGAGAGACTAATACACACATATCATAAACATAATGTACAAAATCAAATTAACAATGACAGATGGTTCCTAATATTGTTGTGATCAGTCCCTGGCAACGGTGCCAAAAACTTGATGCGTATAGATTACACTAGCAAGTGCACTAGCTGATCAAGTAATACAATGATGAGCAGAGTATCGTTCCCACGAGGACTGATCCAACAACTACTAGTAATGAATCAGCCATTTGTTATTTGATAAACTGAATTATTAAACAAATCAAAATCCTAATTCCTAACTAGCAAGCTATCCTAATCAGTTCGGATCAAACCACTTTCATGCAATGGGAAGAAGAGCTGTATGTGAACACTAGCAGATTTGGTCCAGCAATTAAACCACTAAGTTATTCAATGAAATTGGAACAAGAAAGTCGAAGGGCATCAATTCAGATCTGAATGATCACCAACCGAACCATACAAATTATCTCTAAGATGCATTAGATTCGGTTTCTTGATTAGCAGATCTGATTACCTAAATTCTTTCTCAAGCAATTCAAGCAATCCAAGAAACACCAAGAATGAATCCAATGAATCCAATGAATCGAATAACCTAAGAGAATTAATTATAGATTTGAATCATCATCAAACATGGTTCGAATACTAGCAAGAAAGAAAGATTAATTGACAAAATTCCATGAAACCCTAGCTGAATTTGGTTACCAATTGCGCAAAACCAAAGAAGAAGACAACCTAGAGTTCTTGCTTCAATCTTCGATCTCCTTGATGTGCTTCTCCTCCAATTCGTATTCAGCAACCTCCTTCTTCCTCTAGTTCTTCTCCTCTTTCTTCTCTTGCACCTTTCTTCTCCAATTCTCCTTTTGGGGGTTTGAACCCTTTTCTCCCCTTTTTCTTCTCCTTTTATACCCTTCTCTTCAGTCCTCTCTCTTCTAAAAGGTAGCCACCTTTAGGAGCTTCCCCTTGGGCTGCAACTTCGGCTGCAGTTGGGCCGCCCACTTTGGTGGGCCGAAAGGCTTCCCTTGGAGAGTTTCGGCTGGGCTCTCTCCTTGGTGTCCCCCATAGAGTGTAGCATTGGGCTTTGCTTCTTTATGGGCCGAAAGTGCTCTCCTTGGTGTTTCTCGGCTGGGCCTTTCTTCTAGATGGGCCGAATTGTTTCCCTATTCGCCCTCTGAGCATATCTTTATGCTATCTTCCCCCTAAGCTGTTCCACACTCTTGATTTCCTGAAATCATTCTCCATTAGGGTAAGAAATCATGAAAATTATCATCCAAACCTTGTATAAAACAATAGAAATGATGTGTAGCCTGCGCACACATCACCTGTGTTTTCAAGGAGGGTAGTCTTTCAGACAGTGGGCCTCTTCTGGTGAAAGAAGTGCCCTTGGAAATTTAGGGACCTGGCACATTCTCTTGAGCTCCTTTAAACACTGGTTCAGTGTGTGTATGTGATAAAGCCCCTAATGGGGTTAATTGCTCCCTTAATCCCGTGAAGCAATGAGTGGAGGCTTTGGCGGACTTTGGCTCATGTATGGCAATCTTGTTCCTAGGAGAAGCTTCTGCACATGATCTTTTGAGATCTAAAGGATTGATGGATCAAGAAGCACATGCCATTTCAAAGTTGAAGTGCTCAAGGGAGGTAGATCAACCTGTATCTGAGCTTAGCACTGAGTCACTGACTCGGAATGGTCTTAAAAGAGTTTGGGTTGCCTTCCCAGATACAGAAAAGCAAAGCATTTAGCGGATTTCAATGGAAAGGTGGTGTATGAAGCACCCAAGAAAGGTGCTAGCAGCACCTGTGGTAGGGAAATAGGGAGCAGGGAAAGAAAGGTTTCAGTGTAAGTTTTGTTGTAATTGTATGTGGCCCGGGTAGGGCTGAACCGGTCCTCTTTAGGGGGTTGTCTTTATCAGGTTGGGGGCTGGTCTGTTCTGTTCTGTTCTTTTTTTTTTTTTTTTTGGCTTTCCTAGCTTGGGCCAGGTTTGGCTTGGGTCGCATTGGCTTTTCCTTTTGGCTCTTTTACATGGAGTAGCAATCCCTTGTACATTCTCTTTTTTTTTTCTTATTTAATGCACACCTTACCTTTTCCCCAAAAGAACAGAAAAAGAATCGTCATGGGAACATTTGGTACATTTGTTTTTTTTTTCATTTTGTTTATTGTTTTTCTGTCTTCGTTGAAGGATTACCTAATTGCATGCTATGTGGTTACTACCCAATTGGCAAACAGTTTTAGGATTTCATGTTAATGCTGTGACAGTTATACTTGTTTAAATAAAGAACTAAATTTTGTCAACTAAAAGTTGTTTTTTGCTGTCAACTTAATTTTGCTAGGTTTGGGAGATTGTATATTCAAAGGATGGTTCAGTTAAGGAGGTTTTGAAAGTTATGCAACTGAAAGGGCATAAGGTGAATGTTTTGCTCGTCAGTTACTTGATGTATTGTTACTTGAGAAATATGTAGTAATAAAGTTCTTCACTTTTAGTGTTTCACTTCTTGAATGTTTCTTGATGGCTGGATATGTTTTAATTAATGTGCAATTAAGGATAAAACTGAAGCAAAATCTCTAGTATTTCTTTTCTGAGCAATTCTAGTGGTGTTATCCATGGCATGCATGAAGCATGAAATGCAAAGCCTAAATCCATGTTTTGTTGGTTGTCATTTCTTGTTTTAAGGTCTTCACTTGATCTTGCTTTTAAAGAAAAATGTTCTCACTTCTTAGACTTGGGATTAGTCTATTAAGGTTAACTAGCTTGAGCCATTAGTATATATTTATGAGGACAAATGAGTAAAATATTTATGATACACACTTGGACTAAAAAAATCTTAGTCTTCAAAATTTGAAATTGTTGATACACATATTACATACATATGTTGGGTTCAGTTGGGTTAGTTTGGTTGCCAAAGCCTCAACCCTAACTGAACAGTTCAGGCTAACCTGGTCCAAGTTGCACCCCTAGCTAAATGACCATGCCACTGGCATTCCTTTATGAGGAATGCTAATCATACACACCCATAAACTGTATAGCCCTTACAACATTCCCTATGAGACATCTAACGTAACTGGAAAGAGAGCGTGTGGGAACCATTGGTATCGTTGAGTTAGAGAGAGGAGATGTTCTTGGATATGCCCTTATTTCCTGTTCATTGAAATGCTTAGTTTACCTCCATGGGGTAATCCTAGGGCCATCTCTTCCAGTGACTGGTGAAAATGTTCTCTAAAAAATTGGCCTTCTTAGAAGAAAAGTGCATCTTTTGAGAGATGAAATTATCCTTATTAATCAACCTTTCTGGCCTCTTGTTGTATTTTCTATCTTTTAGACCTTAATGAAATGAGTTATCAAAATTGAAAGGATTATGAAGGCTTTCTTTTTTCCTTTAATAAATTTTATTTTATTACCAAGAAAGACTTTCTTTAGGAGCTTGGAGATTCTAAGAAAGACCATCTTATTACTTGGACTAATATGTCTAAGGAAAAGGGTGTGAGGGATTGGGTTTGGAGGGACTGGATAAGGACATGGGGAATGGCATTGGGGATTCCCTGTTGAGAATCAAGCTCTATGGCATTCTAACAATTAAAGCAAGTATGGACTAAATTGGAATGACAAGGATCCTAGTTTGGCCACTAAGGTGATTTGCAATGTCTCTGGAAATTTATTCCTTCTGTTCATTCCCTATCATTAGACATGTCAAATATGACTTCATTTCTAGTAGGGTTGTCAATGGGTTTGTATGGGCTAACTTAGAGTAGTCGCAGTCCCAAACTGATAACAAAACATACAAGCTTGGTCCGATCCACACTACAGGGTTTGTAATTAATTGACCTATAGCTGACCTATTACTAATTGGGCTTATCAGTTTTGACACAATAAAATCTGATTTTAACTGATAGACCTTTAGTTTTGGTAAATTGACAACAAAGCTCTTAACTTTCTTGCTCTCTCTTCTCAAACATCCTATTATTTCTCCTAAAAGTGAGAATTTTAAACATTTTATATGAACCATGAGAAACATATGTAAAATGTATGGGTGCTGGGTGCTTGTGGGCATTTTTTCGTTTGCTTCCTTTTTTCAAACCATTCACCAATTTACTGTTGTAAACCCTTTCCCAGTCAAAGAACTTTGGTGTGGCCCCATTCTCCCCAGGGTAAAGGTTTTCTATTGGAAGGTGACAATTAATACTATGTTTTAAAAGGCATATGAGGTGTACACTTGGAGGCACGTCTCCAGGAGAGAAGCACTCAAAATGCCCTGAGGTGTATTTGGGAGGCATTGATGCCTTTGAGGTGTATGCCTCAAGCCTCATGCACTTCATGCAGAAAGGGAAAGAAAAGAAACCCAAAGGAAAGGGAAATGCAAGACACTTTTTTTTTAACCCCAAACTTTACTCCAAGTGGAGGGGTAGCCACCTTGAAATTTTATTAATAAATCAGACTATAATAATCTGAGTAACTACAATGGAGGACATGGCCTACCTTGCCCCAAAACCCATGTAAAAAAGAAACACACCCTTGCCACTCAAAAAACCCCAAAACCAAAAAACAGTAATCTGATTTTTGGAATATACAAAAGATCATCAAGATAAAACTTATGACAGTCTCGTGGAAGTGAGGAAATGTGATCAAATTCATCGACGAGCCTCTTTGGACTGCATGCTTCGATAGTGTGTCGCCTTCAGCTACTGCATTTCCATCTCTTAAATTATGAACAAAATTAATCACCATATCTGAAGACAAATGAGTTATGGAGTCCACCCAATAGAGAATAGACCATGGAGCTTTTGCCCTAGAATTGAGAATGTCAATCATTACCTTAGAGTTGCTTTCAGTAGTATTGGAGAAAAGTCCAAGTGCTCTACAGAAAATGGCCATGTCTAAAATGGCTTAACATTCAGCTATAATATTGGTACCGATTCCATACCAACTGGCAAAGGCAAAGACAAAGTACCCCTTGTCATCTCTAATGATTCCACCCCCGCCTGACGGCTCCAGATTTCTAGTGCAAGCACCATCTACATTACATTTGAAACCTGAGGGAGGAGGGTGCTAAGTGACAAAATGGATTCTCGACCTATGGCAAGGACAGGGGTTAATGTATAGAACCTGTAGGATGAGGTTTTCTCTTGATGTTGGAGGATGAGAGTGGGTGTTCCAGCTGATTTCCTTAAGCCAAAAGTGAATTCTATAAATGATAGAGGAGGCAGTCTTGGCTTTCCCCTCCGTTCTGCGAGTAAATCTTTCTTTCCAGATCTCTCAGATTATCAACAATGGAATGGAAGCAGTAATTTCCTTTACTTGAGTTTTAAGGCCATCAGAAAAGGAATAAAGAGACATCCATGAACCTACTAAAATAGCACCAAACTTTGGATGCCAAAACTCCAAAGCTTAGAAGATGATCTGTGATTTCCACTTTTCTGTTTCTACAACTGCACCCAGAAACCATCGGTATGCGTATGCCCAACCCACTGATACTATCACACATAGGGGTGTCACCCACTGAGAGTCTCCAGCAGTGAAATGAGATTTTAGTGGGAATATGTCTGTTCCAAACAAATTTACTCCAGAAAACAGGGGTATGATGAGTTCGACAAATGTTCCAAGCACTTTTACAGCTGAACTTTCCATCAGAGTTGGGTTTCCATATCCTTGTCTGGTCCGACCGAGATCTGGAGGCCCAAAGATTCAATTTCCCTTAGCACCCTTGTGTCCAGGATGTTGGCAATGGGACCCTAGTTCCAAACACCATTATGGTCTAGAATGTCAAAAATCTGAGTCGAGGTGTCCACTTGTGAAGAGTCAGAGACCATATTATATTAATAAGAGGGGAAGGAGAGAACCAATTCTCCAACCAGAAGTTTCCATTCTCTAATATGCCAGGAAGAGTGTTCGAACAAAAGATCAAGATATTTGAAATTCTGCCTCCAAGTAGAAGATCCATGGTAGTTTGTCTTCTTTTTTAGTGCTGAAGTCATTTTTGCCTTAAAATAGCTTGACCAGCAGCTAGTTCCAGAGATGGCCTTCGAAAGAGATTTTAGCCTGAAAGACTGATTTATATCCTCCAGATTTCTTATGCCAAAGACTGCCTTTCATCCAAGCTCCTGCAAACTTTGTGCCAAGCAACCCAGCTGTACTTTTCTTCACCCGAGCTGGACCACAGAAATTGTCTCATAGTTTTGCCAAGTGTGAGCCAAGTACTTTTAAGAAGGTCAAAATTCATGCACATATATAATGGAATAGAAGAAAGAATATGTTTTAAAAGAATGAGCCTACCTCCGGCTGAAAGGTTTCTGCCTTTCTAGGACCAATCCTTGAGATAATATTTGTCATGAGTTCATCAAACATAAAGCTCCAAGCCTTACCTTTGTGAATTGGAATGCCAAGATACTTGCAAAGAAGGGGCTGTCTATCAAAGCCGAGAGTAGTTTTGATCAGATTGGATTTATTCACCAATACTTTTCTGGATGTATAAAGGGAGCTTTTCCTTTTGTTAATTTTCTGTCCTGAGCACTCTTCATATTCTGAAAGAAAATTCCTCACTTTCACCAAAAATCTCTTGACCCCGTTCATGAAAGTAATGGCACCATCAGCATATAAACAATGTGTGATGGGGGAACAACCTCTGGGAGTTTATAAATAAGACCTGGGTTGTCAGAGAATAACTTGGTGAGGTCTCTGCTAATCACTTCTTCAGCAATTATGAATAAGAGACAGAGGGTCTCCTTGCCGTAAGCCTCTGAAAGATTTGAAATAGCCATGTAAACAGCCTTCCAACTTCAGAGAACCAGAAATTGCAAACAATTTTCCTTATCAACGAGATCCAATCCTCAAAGAACCTGAGTTTGAGTTTGGATAGAACAGCAAAAACAAAGCTTCAATCCAATTGGTCATAAGCTTTAAGCATATAGAGCTTGATCACAACATTTTCCCCCTTGGATAGATCTGTCAGTTTCCTGAAAAATCTCTTGTACAAGATCAATATTATCCATAACGTTTCTATCTTTGACAAAGGCAACCTGTTGAGGAATGCCTCCAGATAGTGGAGGCAGCTTACACCTTTTGTGTTCTGAACCATGCTAGTATGCCTCATGCCTCCAGGTAGTGGAGTGCCTCATATCATGCTTCTGTGTTTTTGAGAACATTATCTACTACTTGTGATACATTCCAAAGGTGGCAGGAAAACTGGTGTCTCTCCCCTTAATGACTCCAAGGATGCTACCCTTAATGACGTGCTAAGGGGGTGAGAAACAGTAGCTGAATTTCAAACTGGAAGATAGGAGAGGACAGTATTATGGAAAGTCCCAACTCTGGGTAGATTGAAACTCAACTTTGTTGGATGCTACCTTGGAAATATGAGAGAGTCAGGTGGTGGTGGGGGGGGGGGTTAGGGATCACTTTGGGGCTAAGTTGCGAGCTTTGATTCAAAGATAAAGTTAATGAGTATGCAGGGAATGAAAGAAATGGGGGTAGAAGATGATTGCCAAACCATAATTAGTTGGATCAGATCTCAAAAAGAGATACCTTGGATTAAGCCGATGGTGAGACAGGCTCAGGTCTTAGGTACCAACTTTAATAGCTTATTCAGTTAGGCTCCTACATGTGCTCCATTTTTTTACTTTTGAGAAAAGCTAAGTTAAGATTGTATTAATTGATCAAAAGAGGGAACGATACCTATACAGTGATCTGCTGTACAAGTATGGGCATTAACAAGCAGAAAAGTGTGCTAAGTACAAAGAGTTATATTAGCATTAGAAGTGGCAGTGTTTGTCCAAGAAATGACTTTTACAGAGATGTTCCAGCAGACTCCATTCAGCTGCAGGAAGTAAATACCAAGATGCCTTAGATTGGGGAGGCAGGTTTTGCACCTGCCAGATTTGAAGGGCCTCCAAAATTGACCTTGGAAGACCCAACTTATATTGAAGCATTTGAGAAAGTGGGCCCAGATCTGGAAGTTGACTTGGCAATGGAGAAAAAGATGATTCGCTGTCTCCAACTCAAGGTTTCAGAAAACACAAGTAGAAGATGGAACATTTATTGCCTCTTCTAATAAGATTTTCCTTGGCTCAGTTTGCAAGGAGTGCAACTACAAATACGAATATGTAGAGTTCAAAACCTTGTATTTTGTATGCATTTGCATTGTACATATTTGTATTTGTACTCTTTTCAAAGGCTCAGTTTGGAAAGAGTACAAAATACAAATACAAATATGTACTATACAAATGCATACAAAATAGAAGGTTTTGCACTCTACATATTTGTATATGTAATCCTTCCAAATGGAGCCTTAGGGATTTCCCAAGGGCTACATTCCAAGCATGAGAAGTGATCTTGGAGGAGATTCTGCCATCCCAAATGATTTTATGGGGAAAGCCTGGGGATGTGGAGATCTAACGATGTATCATGGATTTTATTGTAAAGTTAGCGGAGCTGCTCCATTTCCAAGATCTGCTATCTTTAGAGTTTGGATCCAGCTGAAAGTTACGGAGATGGGTTAGAAGATCCTCTATATCATTTACTTACCAACCTTAAGGATGCCAAGGGCCATCTGAACCTGAAGATGAAAGCATATCCACCACTAGGGCTTCTTTGTCAATGGGAATGGAGAAGGGAGGGGGAACATCTCTGCTAATGGTCAATCAGCACACCAGGCATCTACATCTGAACCTGAAGATGAAAGCATATCCACCACTAGGGCTTCTTTGTCAATGGGAATGGAGAAGGGAGGGGGAACATCTCTGTTAATGGTCAATCAGCACACCAGGCATCTAACCAAAATCTGAACCTGGCGTCATTGCCAAGATGCAAATTGGTGCCTTGAAGGAAAAGAGGACAAACTTTTTCAATGTTTTTCTATAAAGGCCTGATATAACATTGGTGGGATGGAGGGTGTCCCATCTACCATCTGCAAGCCTATATTTGGCAGCAATTAATTGCCTTGTTCAACTGGTGCTTTCGATGCTGAATCACCAAAGCCATTTGCTTAGAACTTAGAAGGGCAGAGTTCATATCCTTGATTTTATGGAGACCCAGACCTGCAGAGAGTTAAGGTGAGCAGATTGTATCCCAATCTACTAGGTGGACTTTTCTGTCATTTTTCCATCTATTCCAAAGGAAGTCTCTTTGTAGCCTTTCCAATTTGTTGACCACTTTTGCAGGGAACACTCGAGAGAGTACTCTAGATAAGAGTTAATTTTCCACCTTTGTAGAGATATCTGGCTTTCCAAGAAGATAGTTTTTATGACTCCTCTCAACAATAGGTTCCCAAATATCACAAGAAGAACCCTTTGCTCCAAGAGGGAGGCCAAGATAGCTGATTAGCAGGTTAGCTATTTTTCATCCTAGTACATTTTCTAGGTTTTGGATATTAGAAACTTGTCCAACTGGGATAATGAAATTCTTTTCCATGTTAATGCTCAAACCTGGTATAGTCTAGATCCATGCCACAAATAACAAAGATAGGGGAGAGAAGGTCCCCTTGCCAAAGGCTCCTAGAGCTTTCAAAAAAGCCAGTGGGAGAACCATTGTGAAGAATGGAAAAGGTTTGGGTAGAGATACAAACTTTTATCCAGTGTCTCCATTTAACCCCAAAATTCATTCTTTGAAAGGTGGTAGTATAGCTATGTGATGGAAAGCTGTTGCATGCTTGACCAATATTTCAAAATCCTTAAGACTGATGGAACACATCAAGTCAAGCACTTTAACATTTAGGATGGTAACATACCACCATGCTTCTGCAGCTGACGTCTTGACAACTTCACTCTGGGCAGCTCTCCCTCTCACAGTAGGTAGCCCTCTCAATGACAACTCACACTCGGCGAAGTATCCTTTTTCCCTCTAGTGGCTTTCACTCTGCCCTCGGTAGCCCTTCTCCGAAGTAGCCCTCTCCGTGATTCAAACTTGATATGTGGTGGTAGGCTCTAATACCAAATTTTGCATGCTTGACCAATACACCAAAAGCCTTAAGACTGATGGAACACATCAAGCCAAGCACTCTAACATTTAGGACCGTAACAAAAACCTTCTCCAGGTCCAGCTTACATAGCACCCCTAGAATTCTTGGCTTTAGCCTCGAGTCAATCAGCTCATCTTTCTATCTTGAACGAAAGCCCCTTAAATGTTGGAAATGATGGTCGGCTTCTTGAGACCCATTGCAAGCATCTTGCCAAGGATCTTGTATATACTTCCCACAAGATTGGCTGATCATTCTGAAATCCTTGAAGTCAATTACACCCCCTTTTTTGGTACCAAGGCAATGAAAGTATTGCTTAGACATCTCTCCATAGAGCCATTGATCTGGTTTGGTTGTATCAAACAACTCTTGAAAAGTCCATGTTAAATCCATCATATCCTTGGGCCTTGTTCCATCAAGCTCTTTTGTAGCTTCCCGACCTCATCAACAGTGAAAAGGGCTTCAAGGGACCTTTATTGGGCTTGAGAGACTTGATTGAAGTGTAAACCATAGTACCATACAAAGTGGGTTTTCTTGATGAAACCTCCTTGTATAGATTTCTATAATACTGAACTACTGATTTTTTTGATGCCCATCATATTGTCAAAAATCCTTCCATTACTGTGCATCTTAGTGATGGAGTTTAGTGTGGATCTAGCTTTTCCCATAATAGTCGATCAAGACTACAATCAGTCTTGAATCCGAAAGTAAAAGAAAGATTTCAGATGGAGAAAAGAAGAAGAAAAGAGGGAGAAAGCAGAAGCACACGAAGGGTTTTAGAAAAGGAGAGAGAGGGTCGAATAGAATAAATCTGCCGACCCACTCTTAATATTTATATGTTTACTAATTGTGAAAAAGGCTGAATTGCCCTTAATGCTTACATGGCAAATAAACTAATAATAAAGCTGAAATAACAAGTTGTAACAACAAAGCTAAATAACTACCAACTAACACTGACATAACTAACAAAGAATACATGCTGTGCTGCCATACGAACACAGTGGGGACCACAGCCATGGGGTCGACATCAGTGTTCTCTACACTCCCCCTCAAGTTGGGAATAGATATTTGTCATTCCCAACTTGCATAGGTCTGCCTTTAACTTCTTCCTTGGAACCACCTTGGTGAGAAGATCTGCGAACTGCATGCTGGAGGTGATATACGGGAGACACTTCTTGAGATGAAACCCTTTCTCTGACAAAATGTCGATCAACTTCGATATGCTTAGTTCTGTCATGCTGTACCGGATTGTGAGCTATATTTATAGCAGCCTGATTATCACAATACAACATTAAGGGCTTCTCATAATCAATACCCAACTCTTCAAGTAATGACTTCAACCATAGGATTTCAGCCACATCATTAGCCATCGATCTATATTCAGCTTCAGCACTAGAGCGAGAAACAACACTTTGTTTCTTACTCCTCCAAGAGACAAGGTTACTTCCTACAAAGGCACAATATCCAGAGGTAGACCTCCTGTCATCAACACTCCCAGCCCAATTAGCATCTGTATAGACTTCTATCTTCATGTGATCATTTTTCTTAATATACCTCTACCTGAACATCTCTTCAAGTATGCTAATATTCTCTCAACTGCAAGGAGGTGAATAGTTCTAGTTGAATGCATGTGTTGACTGATAACGCTAACTGCATAATTGATGTCTGGTCGTGTGAGACAAAGATATAGGAGTTTTCCAACCAGCCGTTGGAACATAGCTTTTTCTTCAAGAGGCTCTCCACCCTCTGCACTGATCTTGTGATTCTGTTCAATGGGTGTATCTATAGGCTTAACACCCAACTTTCCAGTTTCTGCTAACAGATCTAGAACATACTTCCTTTGAGAAATAAAGATCCCTTGTTTAGATCTAGCAACCTCAATACCCAAGTAGTATCGTAGCTCACCTAGATCTTTCACCTCAAACTCTTGATGAAGGAGTTGTTTGAGGGACTCAATCTCACTATTATCATTCCCTGTCACCACAATATCATCCACATATACAGCAAGCAAGGTCAAAGAAGAGTCCACTCTTTTAATGAACAATGTATGGTCTGACTGGGCTTGTACATAGCCGAATTTTTCAAGGGCTTGTCTGAATCTATCAAACCAAGCTCTGGAGGACTGCTTTAGTCCATACAAGGCTTTATTCAGCCGGCAAACCTTCTTACCTATCTGTGCATCATAAAATCTAGTAGGTAATTGCATGTAGACTTCTTCCTGTAAGTCTCAATTTAGGAAGGCATTTTTAACATCCACTTGGAACAAGGACCAAGAATAACTGGCTGCAAGGACTAACAGAACTCGAATAGTGGTCATCTTTGCCACTGGAGCAAAAGTCTCCAAGTAGTCTATACCATAAGTCTGGGTAAATCCTTTTGCAACTAACCGGGCTTTATACCTTTCAATGAAACCATCAACATTATGTTTCACGGTAAATACCCATCTACATCCAATTGGTTTCTTTCCTTTGGGCTAGTCAACTAGCTCCAAGTATTATTCCTCAGAGGGGCATCCATTTCAACCTTCATTGCATCTTTCCACTCAAGAACTAACAAGGCTTCCTACATTATTCTAGGAATAGGAATATCAGCAATGGATGTGAGAAAGGACCTGTAAGAGGGAGATAGGCGACCATAGGACAGAAACTGGGAAATGCAGTGAGCTGTGGATGTGGTGCAATGCCGTTTCCCTTTATGGACTGCAATAGGGAGGTCAAGGTCATCCAAAGAAAGTGAAGTAGCAATAGTGGAAGGTATCTCAGTGGAACCTGGATCTGATAAGGGGATTGTAGTACCTGGATCTGGATCCGCAGAAGGAAGTGGGGCTGGCCTGGACTGCTGATGGCCGAAAATCAACTTGCCTCCACCGCCTGTGATAGACTTTCAACTCCTGACACCTCTGACAACTCCATTACATCCCTCACCACTCAATGGAATGGGTAAAGGAACTTTAGATGAGTTAACCCCACTTTCACAAACCCCATTCTCACTACTCTCCCCTTGAGGAGAAACCTTAGGGTAATAGGGTACCTCCTCAAAGAAAGTAACATCCATCGAGACAAATCTCCTCCCGGAAGTAGGTTCATAGCAACAATAACCGTTTTGAGTTTGTTCATAACTGAGAAAAATGCATTTGGAGGCCTTAGGGTCAAATTTGGAACGATGATGTCCAAGAATCTGAACAAAGCAGGTGCAACCAAAGGTTTTAAGTGGAACAGTAAATAATTCTTCATTTGGGTATAGAAGGGTAAAC
This sequence comes from Nelumbo lutea, assembly GCF_056320005.1. NCBI lineage: Eukaryota > Viridiplantae > Streptophyta > Magnoliopsida > Proteales > Nelumbonaceae > Nelumbo > Nelumbo lutea. The sequence continues at coordinate 197,816,715 of NC_142684.1, read as the reverse complement.
GGAGGCTTCATGACAAGAACCCGTGAAGGAACTCAATTAATGAGATACACTGCTGTGAGAATAGCATCACCCCAGAAACAGATAAACACACTGGAGGTAAACATAATGCTTCTAGCCACCTCCAAAATGTGCCAGTTCTTCCTCTCGGCAACCCCATTCTGCTGTGGTGTATAAGGACAAGTACTCTGGTGAATAATCCCATGATCAAGTAGATAAGAGGCAAGTGGCTTGGTAAAGTATTCGTTGAGCAGGAGAAGAAGAAAGGAGGAAGGAAGAAGAAGAAGAAGAGGCAACTGAGTTGAGGCCTCAAAAGTTCTACTTCAGTCGAGTGAAGCATTGTATTTATACTATACTGGCCGTACAATACAATAGGACTATAAAATTACAAAAGTACCCCTATGGTTACTAAACCTGTGTACAGTACATATAATACACCTGTCAACACTCCCCCTCAAGTTGGGGCATAGATATCAATCATGCCTAACTTGTCACAGAGACCTTGGTGTCTGGAATGGTTTAGCTCTTTTGTAAAGATGTCTGCTAGTTGGTCTTCAGAGCTGATGTATGGAGTGCATACTTCGCCTGTGATGATTTTCTCTCTAATAAAGTGCTTGTCAACTTCAATGTGCTTTGTTCTATCATGTAGTACCGGGTTGGCAGCGATACTTATAGTTGCCTTGTTGTCACAGAGCAGAGTCATGGGTTTACCAACTGGAAAACCCAACTCTCCCAATAAGTTCCTTATCCACATACCTTCGGCTACTTCGTGTGCCATTGCACGGTACTCAGCTTCAGCACTGGACCTAGCTACCACGGTTTGCTTCTTACTCCTCCAAGTAACAAGGTTCCCTCTTACAAAGGTGCAGTAACCACTAGTAGACCTTTTGTCACTTTGAGATCCAGCCCAATCCGCATCTGTGTAAATTTCAACTCTCGAATGTCCATGTTTCTGGAATAATAACCCAGCACCCGGGAACTTCTTAAGATACCGCAGTATTCTCTCCACTGCTTCAAGATGAGTGGACCTAGGTGCATGCATGAACTGGCTGAAGACACCAACAGCATATGCTATGTCTGGACGAGTCATAGATAGGTACAACAGTCTCCCTACAAGCCTCTGAAATTGCTTCACATCCTTAAGATGTTCACCTTGGCTGTCACTTAACTTGTGGTTGGGGTCAATGGGAGAGTCAGCCGGTTTAGCCCCAATCTTTCTAGTGTCCTTAAGCAAATCTATGACATATTTCCTTTGGGAGATGAAGATACCCTATTTTGATCGGGCAACCTCAATTCCAAGGAAGTATATTGCGGGTCCTAGATCTTTCACTTCGAACTGAGTGGCAAGGAAGTCCTTCAAACTTTGAATTTCATCATTCCAGTCACCAGTAACAATTATGTCATCCACATATACTATTAGGGCAGCCATTTTACCTTCTACTCTTTTTACAAACAATGTGTGATTTGTCTGACATTGCTTGTATCCCCTTTGCTGAACTGTAGTATGAAATCTGCTGAACCATGCTCTTGGAGATTGCTTCAGCCCATTTAAAGACTTCTTCAACTTGCACACTTTTTGTTCACTTCCTTGAGCCAAAAAACCGGGTGGTTGAACCATATAAACTTCCTCTTCAAGATCACCATTCAAGAAGGCATTCTTGATGTCAAGCTGATGTAGATCCCAATTCAGATTGGCAGCAAGAGAAAAAACGACTCTAATAGAGTTCATTTTGGCAACAGGGGCAAATGTTTCAGAATAATCAACCCCATACACTTGAGTAAAACCCTTTGCCACTAAACGAGCTTTATACCTCTCCACGGTTCCATCAGCCCCATGCTTAACAGTGAACACCCATTTACATCCAACTGGATCCTTTCCCTTAGGGAGATCAACAAGTTCCCACGTGCCATTCTTATGAAGAGCATCAATTTCTTCATTAATGGCATTTGTCCATTCTGGTACTGAGAGAGCTTCTGCCACATTCTTGGGAATAGGGATACTATCAATGGAGGTAAGAAAAGCATGAAATGAAGGTGAGATTTTCTCATAGGAAACAAAGTTGGAAATGGGGTGTTTAGTGGTACACGACCTAAAACCTTTCCTGTGGGCAATGGCAAGGTCAAGATCATTAGCAACAGGGAGGTTGGGAGTCAAGTTACCTGAGTGAGTATGATCTTCCCCCAAGGAATTTGATGGAATTTGAGGTACAACTTCTAGATTCTCCACAGCACTTGAACCTGGTTGGCCTTTACGACGATGAGAAAAAACACGGAAAAGTGGAGGATCAGAAGGAGAAGGGGGAGAAGGAGGAGTAGGAAAAGGAGGCAGTTGAACCTGTTTCTCCTCATGCCTACACTCCCCTTGAGGAGAAACAAGAAAGAATGGCTCATCCTCAAAAAATGTTACATCCATGGAGACATAGAATTTTCAAGAAACAGGATCAAAGCAACGATACCCTTTCTGAGAGAATGAGTAGCCAAGAAATATGCACGGGATAGCACGAGAGTCCAATTTCCCCTGGATGGGGGATAGGTTTTGGACAAAGCACCGACAACCAAAAACACGAGGAGAAATAGAAAGAAGAGGGGCCTTAGGAAAGAGAAGGTGATGTGGGGCTTTGTACTCTAACCAACGAGAGGGCATTCGGTTAATGAGGTATGTAGAACAAAGGATAGCCTCAAGCCAAAATTGTTTGGGAACATTCATGTGGAGTAGTAAACCTCGGGCCATTTCAAGAAGGTGTCGGTTCTTCCGTTCAGCCACACCATTTTGTTGTAGCGTGCGGGCACAAGAGCTCCGATGAAGTGAGCCATGTGAAGCAAAGAACTCCGTGAGGTCACTATGAAAAAATTCTTTTGCATTGTTTGATTGAAATATATGGATTTTGGTCTGAAATTGGGTGAAGACCATCCACTGAAAATCTTGGATAATTTTTGGTACTTCCTCACGGTTTTGCATTGAATATACCCAAGTGTATCTGGAATAATCGTCAATGAAGGTAATGAAGTACTTGTAGCCACTCTCAGATGGTAAAGTAACAGGGCCCCACACATCAGAATGCACAATGTGAAAAGGAAACTCAGATTTACTATTTCTTTGAGGAAATTGAGTTCTACAATGCCTGCTTAACTGACACGTTTGACAAGAAAAGTTAGAAACAGACACTGACTTACATAGTTCTGGGAAAAAACAACTTTCAAGGACTCAAAAGACAAATGACCCAGACGACAATGCCACAAATACATTTTACTCTTTCTGAACTAACTCATAGACTCTGTAATGAAGGCCAGCCGTATTCTCCAGCATATAGAGTCCATCAACCATGCTCCCCTACCAATCGTCCTCCCCGAGGCCAGATCCTGAATCACACAATAGGAAGGGAAAAAGGTCACAAAACAGTTTAAGGAATTTGTAACACTACTGACTGAAAACAAATTCATAGGGAATTTTGGAACATGAAGAACATTAGAAAGAGTAAGGCCGAGGGGAAGTGAGAGAGTTCCTTGACCAGCTATGGAAGTGTATGATCCATCAGCTAGTCTCACTTTATCTCTTCCGAAAAGAGGGTGATAAGTTTGAAAGTAAGAAGACATACCAGTCATGTGTTTTGACGCTCCAGAATCAATGATCCATGGAGAGTCAAGGTCGTGAGAAGCAACATGGAAAGCTGTGGCAGGATTACCTGATGTGGATGCAAAAGAGGTGGTGGGAGGAGCATCCATCTAGCGAATAGCTCTACCATAAAGGTCCAAATGGTCACGGAAGAAGTTTACAATATCCTCCCTTGGGGTCAGATCCAGAGTAGCTATGTTGGCCATGTGGTGTTTGAGTCACAGTATAAGTGGAGGGCTGATTCTCCCGAGTAACCATATTGGCCATGCGGTGTTTCTTGGTACCTTGTTGCCCGGGTCTTCTAATTACATCTGAGCCTTGCTTCTTAGATAGATCTTGAGCCCACTTTGGTTTCCCATGGAGATCCCAACAAGTATCTTTGGTGTGCCGGGGCTTCTGACAATTAGTGCACTACAATTTTTCCTTATCTTTTGCTTTCTTCTGGAGATCCCCTCTCTTGGAAGAAGGGCCACCACTAGTAGAGGAACCCCCCTTTGCTGCCAACACAATTGCATCCCCTCCGGTGCTGTTCATCAAGTTTCTTCTGCTCTCTTCAGACTAGACAAGAGCATAGACCTCCTGAGTTTTAGAAAGATCCTTACAACTTAGAATTTGTACTCCGATGGATTCATAGATAGGATTGAGACCATGTAAAAAGGCAAACACCCTTTGCTGCGAGACAAGTTTCTTGTACAATTTTGCATCTTCATCGCACTTCCAATCAATATTCTGGTAATGGTCCAACTCCTTCCAAACAGTTGTCAAGTCAGAGTAATAAACTGATAAACTATTCTCCCCCTATTTACAAGTAGATGAAGCTGCTTGCAGTTGATAAATCTTGGCATAGTGTCGAAGTTCAAAATATGTGGATTTTGCCTGTTCCCAATTCTCATTTGCAGTTTCAGCCCAAATGAAGTTCTTCCTTATTTGCGGTTGCATGGAGATCAAAAGCCAAGACATAACCATGCTGTTCTCCTGATCCCATCTATCATGTTCTGCATTTCCAGAAGTTGGTTCTTTGATTCTTCCATTTATATAGCCTATTTTTCCCCTTGCAGTTATGTATAGCTTGATCCCCCTTGACCATTCTAGGTAGTTTAACCCATCAAGAGGAACAACAGCCATAGGGAAGGATAGGTCACTGTTCCCATTCATTCCATTCAGCATTGTGGAGATTCCGGATGTAGCTGAATCTTCACTATTCATGATTCTAGGTTTAGAAGTACACAAAACCAAAGGCACATTGCCTTACAGAGTTGCTATAGTCCACAACTAGGCACTTGCAGATTTTCGGTTTCACAGGGAACCAAACACTACACAGTACTAGGTTGTATGACCTACACTGTGTAGGAGTCCACAGAACAATATACGAATTGCACTTGCAGTGTAACCAGGTCTGAATGACCTACAGTTTTACAACTTTAATACAGCTTCTTAGCTGAAAAAAAAACTCAGTAGGAACAACAATATGAGTGGTGGTTTACCACACCTAATCGGCTGATATCCACTTTCCAGGGCAACCGAACAGTCACTTAGGATCTAGGGTTCATCAATAGTCCCTTAGAGAGCAGAATAGAGCAACATACAATCGAAGGAAGAGGGACAGTCACTACTAAGATTTTGGGACATCAACAGTCGTACAAGAAGAGAACCATAAATAGAAAAAATCAGTTCAGTACCTAGGCCACCTGAATTGTGAATAGGCAGTACAGTCAAGGACCCAAACTTCTCTTCAAATCAGAACCTTCCTTCGTACATCTGGGATGGTTTTCTATAGTCTTCTTAGCCGAGCAACTCTAGTTACCAGCACCTAAGGATGAAGGATGAAGGAAGAAGAACCCTTTTCTGCGCTAGGAAGTTGAGCAATCAACTTTCTTGTAGTAGAACCCTACTCGGCAGTGGAGACTAGCAGCAACACTAGAGAATACTTCCTCTTCCTTGTCTTCAAGCATCAGGACTAAGCTTCTACGCAGCAGTGGAGAGAGGCCTCGGCTGGTTGTTTTCCAGGCCTAGACAGTCCTGCTCTGATACCATGTTGAGCAAGAGAAGGAGAAGAAGAAGAAGAAGAAGAAGAAGAAGAAGAAGAAGAGGCAACTGAGTTGAGGCCTCAAAAGTTATACTTCAGTCAAGTGAAGCATTGTATTTATACTATACTGGCCGTACATTACAATAGGATTGTAAAATTACAAAAGTACCCCTGTGGGTACTAAACCTGTGTACAGTACATATAATACACCTGTCAACAGTATTCTCTCGCTTTATCAGATCTGAGGATTTTGATTTTGACCCCGAACTGGGTTAAAATCATCTGATGAAAGGTCTGGGTCAGAGCAGGAACCTCATCTCGAGAATGCGTAAGGTAAACCCATGAAAAACGGGTATAGTCATCAACAAACAACAAGAAATATCTATATCCCCCCATAGAAGGGATGTGATACGGGCCTCAAACATCGGTGTGCACAACATCAAAAGAATTACTACTTTTATTATTCAAGGAATAAGATGTTCTACAATGCTTTGCAAGTTCACAACTCTCACATCGCAAATTTGACATCTGAACAGACTCAAACAAATTAGGAAACAAACTCTTCAAAGATCGAAATGATAAATGACCTAACCGATTATGCCAAAGCATAACCAGACTAACAGACTGAGAAACAAAAGACTTCTTATCTTCATGATCTTTCTAATGAGAACTCTTTCCAAGTAGATAGATCCCATTCATCTCACGGCCAGTCCCAATCACCTTCCTTGTCTCCAAGTCCTAAAAAACACATCGGTCAGGGAAGAAGGTTACTGAATAGTTTTGATGTTTTGTAATACTACTGACTGAAAGCAGGTTAGTATCAAGCTTAGGAACATGCAAAACTGAGGATAAGGAAATGGTATTAGACAACTTGATGTCTCCCTTGCCAGAAATGGGAACAAGGGAACCATCAGCAATGGACACTTTATCTCTACCAGAAGATAAGTGATAGGTAGTGAACAGTGATGGCAAGCTAGTCATATGGTCAGATGCACCTGAGTCTATTACCCAACAATGTTCAGTGTTACTTGGAGCTAAAGCATGGTAAGCTGAGGTCCGAGTACCTGAATGAGCAAAGGCTGATGTGGAAGGAGCTGATGATGACTGAGATGATTGAGCTGAACTTCCAACCTCCTTTTCCAACTTTGTTAGGGCAGCCCGAACAGCAGCTAAGGTGTCTAGAGGTGTGCCTTTTGTGCCCGATGAGGATGCAGAATCGGTATTAACAGCCATATGAGCATTACCCCTTTTGTTCCTTAGTTTTGTTGGGACTAGATGAGGGTGCAACATCCAACATGTCTTTAGTATGCTTAGGTTTCTTGCAATGTTCACACACTAGATCCTGCTTATCTTTCTTCTTCGTATCCCTTTCTGTATCACCCCTAAACTTAGGTTTAACTATTGCCAAGGCTAGTGGGAAGGGTTGATGCTGCATCATAACCTTCCTCCTAGTCTCTTCACTATGCACCAATGAGTAGGCTTGAGATAAGGTCACACTGTCCCTTGTTAGTATCTGTTGTCTCACAATATCATAATCAGAATTCAGACCAGCTAGGATTTCAAAAACCCTATTAGTCTCAACTTGCTTTCTATGAGTCTGTGCATCCTTCTGACTTTCCCACTCAAGTGTTTCCAAATGGTCAATTTCATGCCATAGAGATTTCAAAGTAGAGAAGTAAACGGAGACTGGTCTCTCTCCTTGCTTGAGGTTATTAACCTCACACTTCAATTCATAGGCCCTAGCAACATTAAGGGGTTGGGAGTAGGTCTCTTCCATGACGTCCTAGATCTCCTTGGCTGTTTTTGCCCACAAATAGTTTCGGCTGATATGTGGTTGCATAGAGTTGCACAGCCATGTCATAACCAAGTAGTTCTCCTAAATTCACTTGGTATACATTTGGTCCTCCTTGGATGGTTCCTTCACATCTCCCAATAGGTAGCTAAGTTTTCCTCTACCCCCAATAGCCATCATGGCCGATTGGGCCCATTCTAAGTAGTTGGATCCATCAAACCTCACAGTTGTAATCTGAAATGCAGTCTCAGACATAGTACCAGAATTGCTAGTCCCAAAAACACCTTCCCCCTGATTCTTGAACTCCATTCTTGGTTAAGAATTAGCAATCAAAAGCTTTTAAAGGGAATAAAAGAACAAACCCTAGAGAAAAAAAGAACTCTGGTCGCCTCTGAGAAAATAAGGGAAAGCTCAGCCGCTTCTTCTAGATAAGTCCAACCTATCTTTGACTGATGACGGTCTCAAGAAAAGATAAAAACTTACCCAGAAAACTCTGATTGCAACCTTCAATCTTGGCCTGAACCCTAATATTGATCCTTTTATCCTTCTCTGATTCTTCCTGATTACCAAAACACTCTCCAAGCCTCTACAAACCTTTGGACAGCTGCTAAACCCTTTTGGTAACCTCCAAGAATCAGCCAATGAACAGTTCTTTCTAAGCTTCCAGCCCTAGGCAATTCTCATGTGGTCGGCTGGATTAGACACACATGAGGAACCCTAGATTGGTTCTGATACCAAGTAGTCGATCAAGACTACAATCAGTCTTGAATCCGAAAGTAAAAGAAAGATTTCAGATGGAGAAAAGAAGAAAAGAGGGAGAAAGCAGAAGCACACGGAGGGTTTTAGAAAAGGAGAGAGAGGGTCAAATAGAATAAATCTGCCGACCCACTTTTAATATTTATATGTTTACTAATTGTAAAAAAGGCTGAATTGCCCTTAATGCTTACATGGCAAATAAACTAATAATAAAGCTGAAATAACTAGCTGTAACAAGGAGCAGTATTAGAGTCACCCTCTCTTAGCCATTTGACTTAAGCTCTTTGTATCCATTTTGTGGGGACCACAGCCGTGGGGTCCACATCAGTGTTCTCTACACCCATCTTGTGGAAGAAAGCAGTATTAGAGTCACCCTCTCTTAGCCATTTGACTCAAGCTCTTTGTATCCATTTTAGCTCTCCTTTGTAATCTAGCTTATCAAGGAGCAGTTTAGATTCAACTCACAAATTGTTCTCTTCCTACAAACTAGGATCTGCTTCTTCTTTCTTGTCAATTTCTGCTATTTTCTTTAGACAAGCTTCCATTTGCTTGGGGATGGATGACAATTGAGAATTTTTCTAGTTGATTTCTTTCTTTAAGTGCTGGATTCTCTTTCTCACAGCATGCATATTTACTTTGAGAAATGCTCTAGTTATTTCCACTAAGAGTGCACCTTGTCTTTCAAATCCTCTTCAAGCAACTAATGATTTTCAAGGTGGGAAGGGCTTGGAGCACGGAAGAAAGAGCCTCCAACAAATTGCAAGGGAGTGTAATCTGAGAAGGGTCTTGGGAGGGCCTTTTGGAAAGTGGCTCGGAATTGGTCTTCCTAGTTTGAAGAGATTAGGAATTTATCCAGCTGCAATAAAGTTGGTCAAGATTTGTTGTTTGTCGAAGTGAAGGAAACCTACTTTAGGGGGAGGTCTATCAAGACATGTTACTTCATTCAACATTGCCAGCATTACAATCATTTCATAGACTTTTCCTTTTAGCCTAAGTGGTATTTGCCTATCACACAAGTCCCCTCATGCATCCCTCTAATCATTGTTATTAATAAAAAATATATTGTTAGGATCCAACCCAATACTGACCAGACCGCAACTCGAGCTGGTTTAGGCCCAACCTAGTTCAGCAAGTTTTCTACCACAGGCCACACCAATCCCAGGATCACTGAGACAGATAACAAAATAAGATATTTTCTGATTTTGATGCTTTCTGCTATTTACTTTTTGAGTCGTTATGTACCTAAGCAACTGTTGTGAGAGAGCTCTATATATAGATTCACCTCACCTCTTTGAGTATGAATGAAAGTATTCCCTAATCTTCTTCTCTCCTTCCCCTTATTTTCTTGAGGTCGAGCTTCCCTCGAAGAAGCTCCTGAGTTGGGCAGAGACCCAACAACTATTAAAGTATCAAATTCCATCATCTTGAACACCAGAGGCTTGTCTGTTGAAGAGAGGATGGATTGGATAGAAGTTGACATGCATAAGATGACTTCTGAGCGGAAAGAACTCAAGGAGACGCTATCAGCCTTAGTCATGTAACAGGAAAAGGCATCTGCAGTTGCCAACCGAGAGTCGGACCAGGAAGAAAGTAGCCAAGGAAGCTTTAGATGAGGCAACTTCTTTCCTGGCCGCTTTGCTAAGTTAGATTTCTCCACTTCCTCTAGAGTTGATCAATTCCTTGGACAGCTTTGCTAAGTAGATTTCCCCACTTCTGTTAGAGACGATCCATTCCTTCGATTAGGCTAAGCAGTATTTGGAGTACCATGAAACCCTTGGACACCAAAGAGTGTCGGTTGCTACTTTCCACCTTGAAGAAGAAACTATATTGTGGTTCCAATGGTTTTGATGATCTCATCCCCAGATCTCCTGGTCAGACTTCACCGCGGCTCTCTGCCTTTGTTTTGGACCCACCGCCTATGAAGACTACAATGAATACCCTGTCCAAGCTCAAGCAAGTGGGGATTGTTAGGGAATACCAAATGGAATTTGAAAGATTAGTCACATGGGTGAAAGATTAGCCAGAAAGCTCTCTGCTAGAGTGTTTTTAGGGGGGTTTCAAGAAGATATTATGATGGAGGTGAAGGCTTGGGAGCCACCTTCAGTCATGGCAGGAGTGGGCCTTGCTAAACTAAAGGAAGTAAGACTAAGTAGACTCAGATGGGCCAATAAGATGAAGGGTCCTTCGCTCAAAACCCCTGCACCCAAGACCGTTCGGGTTGTACCAGAAACCCAAGACCGTAATGTGGTACCCTTAAAACACTTGACCTGGGCGGAGATGTAAAGCTTGTAGGGAGAAGGGGAGTACCCTAAATTTTATATCCCTTGTCTTGACCCTTCAAGGTTTAGGTAGCATATGGGAACAAACTGGGTTGTAAAGGCATTTGCAAAGGGTTAACAATCCAAATCCAAGGGCATAATTTTGTCACCGATCTTCAACCCTTGGAGTTCATGGGAGCAGGCTTGGTTCTTAGGGTACAATGGCTTTGCCAACTTGGGCCTATAATATGTGATTGGGCCAGGTTGACTATTAGAACTGACCAACGTTGTTGGGCCAGAGGATCACTATTAGAACTGACCAACATAGCCTGAAATATTTGTTGGAGCAGCCCACACTTAATTTGTAGCAGCAATGCTAGGTGGCCAAGCTTTTGGGTTTTGATTATGAGATAAAATATAAACTTGCGCCCACTAACAAGACCGTGGATGCCTTGTCCAGGTCTGCAGATCTGAATCGGTTCATAGTTGTAGAGCTCATTTACCCCTTGGCCCATCAACTCCAAAAGGAAACCCAGGCTGACCCAGAGTTTACTTGGATACGAGAGGCCTGGGCACGTGATCCGCAGCCTGTTTGCCCTAATCTTCTTCTCTCCTTCCCCTTATTTTCTTGAGGAGGCTGAGCTTTCCTCGAAGAAGCTCTTGAGTTGGGAAGAAACCCTACTCTCTCTCTCTCTCTCTTTATCTGACTAAAAATACAACTCTACTCAGTCTCAGGCTGGAACCAACATTGGGTAATGGCCTTCATCTGACTAGCATTTACCTGGACTTAAGGCTTATCTTTGGCAACCACCTTAATTTACAGCATCAGTCACACATTTGTTTGATTTCTAGAATTCATCTTGTCCTCTGTGAACTGCTTGTTCTATTACACATGAATTATATCTTTCTGGATGTCCATTGTTTAATTCTTATTGGAATTAAGTAACTCATTTTATAACATGAATAGACTTGAATTTCATGTTCTTCATTTTGAGTTTAAAAGACTACATAACTAGCATTACCTGGACTTACTTCTTCCATTGCCAACAATGTATGTCCGTTGTGTCTGTGTATGGAAATGGATGTATATAACTTTTTGAATGTCAAATCACTTCTCATGTTTCAGTCATTTCTTTTGTTGATGATCAGAGTGCAGTTACTTGGTTGTGCTTTTCTTCAAATTCAGAACAAATTATTACAGCATCAAAAGATGGTTCAATAAGAGTGTGGAGTATTAACGGTATGCTTGATTCATTGAGTTTTGACTATGTATCTTAGTTTTAGTGTGTTTTATGTAAGAACAGATTCTGATTATTTCTTATTTTTGATTTGCTGAAATGAATTACTTATCACAATTGGTAATAATATATAAAATTTTGACATTCATTACTTGGTTGTTTTGTTTGGATATACACTTTTTCTTGGGTTTGAGTCATTGATGCAAGATGCAGATTTGTTACAAAATTGGTGCAAGATGGACCTGTAAAAAAAGAAGATAAAAGCAACCCAGGATTCCACACCAAGGTTATTTAGGAAAAAAAACACCTTATAGCTTCTTAAAGGAACTGACACCATGACAATTAGAATAGAAATCACTCAAAGATTTTAAGTAGAAAACTAACATTTTATCTTTTCTAGAAAAAAAGTGGTGCATGTATTTATAGGCAAAGAGGGAGAATTTGCTAGCCCTTTCTCTCATTTTCCTATCCTAAAACCAACTGAGAACTAACTAGGAATTGATCAAATTCTAGTAGTCTTATGACTAGGACTTTTGACTTGGAGGGTTAGAGTAATAATGTCTTCTTAGAAAAAATACGATTTACCATAACAATACAAAGTAGCTAGATATGTAAATTTATGTAAATTCTAATAAGATGCTAAAAATGTACCCAGATGTAAGAAGTTAAAACTTTACCCTTGAGAGAATTTAAAGTGGGAGATGGAAGAAAAACTAGGTTCTGGGTAGACCAGTGGGCTGGTGACAACACTCTAAAAGAGATGTTCCCGGACTTGTACAATGTGGCTGTAGATAAGGATGCCTTAGTGGCTGATTCTCTGTTGTTCCAGGAAGGTAGGCTATGCTGGGTTCTTCCCCTTGGGAGAAGTTTCAATGACAGGGAATTTCCGCAGATGGCAGATTTTCTTTTTCTGTTACAAGACCAACAGATAAATTTCAGGAGCAAGATTCAACAGTTTGGAAATGGTCAAAATCTGGAGATTTCACAGTCAAATCCTTCTACAATTTTCTTGTGGGAAGGTCCGAATCCCCTTTTCCCAGACAGGCCATTTGGGGGAGTTTGGTTTCTCCAATAGTCAAGTTTTTTGTACGGGTGGCAGCTCTGGAGAGGTGTTTGTCCAAAGAAATGCTGCTGAAAAAAGGTCTTAATCTGTCAGATTGGAGGTGCTGTTTTTGCAATATGCAACTACAATCTTCCAGGCATCTCTTCATTGCAGGTTTGGTTCTGCAGTTTGGTCACACTTCTTCAAATCCCTGAATCTAAGCTGGTTCATGCCAGCCTCAGTTGGAGCTATGCTAGAGGAGTGGCATATCCAGGGGCTGTCTAAGGAAAGTTATGCTGGACTACCATCCCTCCGGCAGTTCTACGGGCTGTGTGGTCAGAAAGGAACAATAGGATTTTTGAGAAAAAATCCACTACTGAAGTTGGATGTCTATACATACTGATTTTAGAGAGAGTATTTCTGGTTATACTTTTTTGAGGATGGCATTTTTTTGAGGTCCTTCATTTTGTAAAGCTTCTCATTGTACACTATAAAATAATTATGAATGGTAAATGAGATTGTTCAAAGCCCTCGAACAAAAATATATGCAGCATTGCCAAACATAAAATAAAACATATGGAATTCAAAATCTCAATCAAGTCTAGAATCATGTAAGATTCCCTTGTCAATTCCCAGAGTCCATTTTTTCCACAAAAAATGGTTCTGCATTGAATCTGAAACAAGAAGTTTGTTGAGAATAAGAACCAAGCTTAGGAAATGTCCTTGACTCCCTGTCAATTCATAACACCCATGATCTATATGATCTGGTTCTAATATGGAATTGATCCTTGATGATTAATCTCCACCAATAATGATAGTGTAAGGAGGTTCCTGATTATTATGAGCAAATCAATCAGTCTTTGAATCAAGTTTTAGTTATGAGATGGTTACTGCCATTCAGCATTTCCTATAATAGCAACACCATCTACAAACTATTTAATTTAAGCAATTAGATTGGCTCTGCAGAGTGATAAATAAGTCTAGGTCAGTCCATCTGTCACATCTCAACTAAGCCTTCTCCCGATTATATGGGGTCTGCTACATGAATCCTGTTCTGCCATTTTTTTTTAACAGTTAAAGTATAATTTCATTAATGCTAAGAGGCTGTACATGATATTATGTACCAAAAAGAAAACTTAAGCCCCCTCCAAAAAAATCTACAGCCAAAAAAGAAGAGAAAGTATCATTGTTAAATACGGTATGTATGGATAACCAACTCCTCAAGTCCTCTACAGCCCTATTAATCACCACAGATTCTGGCGATGCTTTCTGTTCGGAAATCCTCAAGTTTCTTTCTGACCAGATGGCCCACAAGACTGCCAAAGGAACAGCTGACCAACACATTCTCCCTTTCCTTGACAGACCCTTATTCCCCATTCTTGCAAAAGGTCCTTGACTGAGAAGGGACAACACCACTGCAGATTAAGAGCCCAAGAGAAGTGTCTCCACACACAGTTGGGCTGAAGCTGCAGTGTAAGAACAAATGGCTTACTAACTCATCCTCCCTGCTGCACAACACACATTATCTGTCTTGGATAGGGTACCCCTTCCTCAAGAGCATTTCCTTGGTCAAACACTTTTCTAGGACAATCATCCAAGTGAAATTTTCCACTTTAGATGGTGCAGCCGAATATGGATTTCCTGGGAAAAGGGTCCCTTGAAGCTCCAACCAGACCCTTGTAAAACGATTTGACTGTGAGTACCCCTGTTGAAGTCCACTTCCAAATCTGGAGTCCTGAATCTGCACGTCCAAAAGTTGATTCTGCAGTAGAGCTAACAGTTCAGAGATTTAATTAATCTCCCAACCGCTGAAACTCCTAAAGGAAGGGGTCCAACAAATCCAACTACCATTCATCTCATAGCAGTTTGTCACCCAAGCCAGCTTGTTGTCTGCCATGTTAAACAAAGAGGGAAATCTGTCTTTTAAAGTAAAATCACCATACCAAGAGTTCAACTAGAACTTCACCTTCCTCCCATCCCCAACTTTGAAAAGCAGCCCCTCACTAAAGCTACTGAAGGCTTTTGATTTGATATGCCCTTACACAAACTGCAACCATAGGATGAAAGGGATATTTCTGCATCCCAACCATTCCTACACAAACCAAATTTCTCAGCAATGACCTTCCTCCACAAATTGTTTGGCTGCATAGCAAATCTCTAGAGCCATCTACACAAGAAGGCTTTATTAAACAACTTGACCTACCTTGATCCCAAACCTCTAAAAGTCACAGGCTTGTGGACAGTTGAAAGTGTAATAAATCTGATCTGATTTGAAATCTTTGATAAAAAGAAGGAAAAGAAAAGTTTGTGTAGAGAAGAGAGGAGAAAGGTTGAAGAGAATGGGGAGAAGCCAAAAAAGTTATCTGGCTGCCCCTTTCACTATCTTGTATACTCATAATTAAAAAAGAATACAATGACAAGCATACACTTAGTAAGTCGGCTATTGCTAAAAACACAAGTAAACACTCTTAACTAAACATAAACTAATGGGCCTTAGGCCCAATAACTCTAGCTAAACTTTAAAAATAAAAAACAAATATTATCAGCCCAATCTCAGCACTCTCCCTCAAGTTGGAAATAGATGTCACACATTCCCAACTTGCATAGATCATGCTCAAGCTTGTTTCTTGCAACACCTTTTGTAAGAACATCAACTAGCTATAAGTTAGATGCAACATATGGTAAGCACAATACTCCGGATGTCACCCTCTCCTTTATAAAGTGTCTATCCACTTCTACATGCTTCATCCTATCATGCTGAACTGGGTTGTAGGCAATGCTAATTGCTGCTTGATTGTCACAATATAGCATCATAGGTTTTTCTATCCAATTCCAATCTCTCTTAACATGGATTGGACCGACAGGAGCTCTGAGACACCATGTGCCATGGCTCTATATTCAGCTTCTGCACTTGGCCTTGCTACAACTAATTGTAAATTAGATTACCTCCAACAAGAGTGCAAACTCCTGATGTAGATCTCTTGTCATCTAGGCACCCTGCCTAGTCGACATCTGTGTAAGCCTCTAAATTCACATGTCCATGATCAACAAACAATATGCCTGTACATGGGTGTCCATTAAAATACGCAAGTATCCTGTCAATAGCCTCCCAATGTTGAACTCGTGGGGCATGAATGTATTGACTCACTGCACTCATTGCATAAGAAATATCTAGTCATGTCATGCATAAGTATAACAATCGGCCCACCAATCTATGATACCTTCTTACATCCTTCACTTGCTCACCGTTTGAAGCATTCATCTTGTGATCCTGATTAATAGGTATATCAGCTGTCCTCACCCCTAGTTTTCTTGTCTCCTGTAGTAAGTCCAAAGCATACTTCCTCTGTGAAATGAAGATCCCATGCTTGGACCTTGCCACCTCAATGCCCAGAAATTACTTCAGCTCCCCAAGGTCTTTAATCTCAAACTCCTTGTACAGGTTCCTCTTCAAGGTATCAATCTCATTCAGATCATTTTCTGTGACTACAATGTCATCAACATACACTATCAACACGGACATTAGTGATCCCCTCCTTTTTACAAATAGAGTATGATCAGATTGAGTTTAAGCATAGTCAAATACAATCAATGCACTTCTAAACTTGTTAAAACAAGCTCTGGGTGATTGCTTCAAACCATATAAAGACTTCTTTAATTTACATACCTTTCCTTTAGCTACATCACTGTAAAAACCAGCTGAAAGATCCATGTACACCTCTTCTTGCAGGTCTCCATTAAGAAAAGCATTTTTCACATCAAGTTGGAAGAGGGGTCAAGAGTAGGTGGCTGCTAGTGATAGGAGAATCCTGTAGAGAAGATGGGCCGAATGGCCCATAGGTTGTTGTTTTTATTCTTCTTGTTATTTTGGGTCCATCCTGTCAATGTTAAGTTATTTTTTTTAAGTTCTTTGTAAATTCTGCCCAACTAAGGGCCTCCTTGTAATTACTCAAAATATCTAATAAAACAGTGTTAGAGGGCTGAGATAGAGACTGTTTGAAATACTCTTCTCAGAACCCTCATTGCCGAAACACACAAGTCTCCTCTCCTCTCTTCAGTTTCAACATGGTATCAGAGCATATCTGAACTTGAACGTCCTAGGGCTGGAGGCTTAGTCACGTACTGCCTGATTCTTGGAGGTCATTGAACAAGCCCAAGACTAGAATCTCTTGGAGAAGGGGTTCGGTGACCAGGAAGAATCAGAGAAGAAGAAAAAAAGGGAAGGGGAACAGCTCGGTTCTTTTTTTATTTTTTTGAAGCTCGACTGTGTTTGGACTGCTGAAGTTCGAACTGTAAGTTGGACTGCTGAAGCTCGAACTATAAGTTGTGCTCAGTTTTCTGGTTCTGTTTTACATTACCTTCGACTGTGTTTGGACTGTTGAAGTGTTCGAAAATCCTATCTGTTTTGTACTACCTTCATCTCCATTAAATCTAGTTTAACCCAGAAATTTCTCGGCTGTTGTTCTCTTCTTCTTGGACTGTTAAAATCTGCTGAAACATCCTTGTAACAAGGCTATGTATTGTTACTCTTGTTTGGCTGTTTTTAGAGGGTTGTACGAACAGGTTTTGGGGTCTTTTCTCTTCTTTGACAGTGGGGTTGTCTCTATTGCCCACACTGTGTTTGTGAAAAGGCCTATTCAGCAATACCGATTGGTACTTACTCTTCTTGGCTGAGTGTACAACCTTGAAAATGTACTTCGGCTAAGTGCATAGTGCCTAAGAGTTTCTGATTTCTTCTTGAAGCTTGAGCTCAGTGTGTTGCCTCCTTGTGGTCGGCTGAACTCAGTGTGTTGTCTCCTTGTGGTCGGCTGAACTCAGTGTGTTGTTTCCTTGTGGTCGGCTGAACTCAGTTATTGCTTGCTCTTATCCAGCATACTTGTAGAAGTCATCTGAAATCATATTTTGAGTGTTTACATGATGTACTCCTCAGAGTTTGAAAACAAAAGTGGTGCTGAATATGGATTGGGTCAGGGGACTCCAAGTGATTCCTTATTGACTGTGACCTCAGTTAAGCTAGATGGAACTAATTATCTGGCATGGTCACAATCAGTAAAGATTCATGTTTGTAGTAGAGGAAAGTGGGGGTTCATTTCCTGGAGTAAGAAGGCTCCCCCAGAAGATGATCCATCCTACGAGAAGTGGATGCAAGAAAATTACACTGTCATTGGGTGGCTTGTGAACTCAATGCAGCCACAGATTAGCCAGCACTATCTATGGATGAATTCAACCAAGGAAATATGGGATAGTGTTACTGAAACCTATTCCCAAAAACTAAATGTGGCTAGAGCCTATAAGTTGAGAAGTGATGTGAAGAAACTGTAACCTGGGACACCACCAATGATGTAGAGACCTACAGGAAACTGGTTGAAAGAAACAGGGTATTTGAGTTCTTAACCGGACTTAACCCGGAATATGATATCACAAAATAGAATATTCTTTCCAAGGAGTGTGTATCTTTGTCACAAGCTTATGCATTGGTGAGTAGTGAAGAGAGCAGGAGGGTTGTACAGGTTCAAGGGGCTGATATTAATGATCACTTTGCCAATATGGGGATTAAACCTAAAGGGAATGTTGGAACTTCTAGTGGCACAGGAAAGAAAGAAGTTGTATGTGAGTACTGCAAGAGGCCGAAGCACACCAAAGACAAGTGCTGGAAGTTACATCCCAACCTTGTTCCCATCAGGTTTTAGAAAAAATATGATAGTAAAAGATCAGGAAGTGCAAATGTAGCTGTCGGGCCAGATAGTGAAGAGATGTCTGCTTCTGCACAGTTGGTAGCCATGAGAGCAGAATATGAAAAGTTTGGGAAGATGATCAGTCAGCTGGGTGATGTGACCTCTGCTACCGACCCTTCAGGAAAATCTACTACTTCAGCATTTGCTCATTCAGGTATAAGGATTTCTGCTAATCATGCTACTTCTTCAGGTAATCTCAAGATACCTTGGATTATTGACTCAGGTGCTTCTGATCATATGACCAATCTGTCTACCTTATTTGTTTCATATGACTTACTTCCTGGACGTGATAAAATCACTTTAGCTGATGGTTCACTTGCCCCTATCTCTGGTAAGGGAACCATCAAGGCTACAGATTCCTTGTACCTCCCTTCTGCCCTTCATGTACCTAAACTAAATACAAATTTGTTGTCTGTGAGCAGTTTAACCAAGTCACTAAACGGTTGTGTAACCTTTTTTCCTTCCTACTGTGTTTTTTAGGATCTGGAGTCTCAGAAGGTGATTGGGAGTGGCATGAGGCGAACGGAATATACCTGCTTGATACTCCGGGACAATGCACTGATCATCTTGGGAATGTTGCTCTTGGATCTGTCTTTTTTGGCTTTGAGTCATCTATTCCCTGAACTGTTTAAGGGAATTAGTCTGTCCAGTCTTCATTGTGAGTCTTGTGAATTGTCAAAACATTGTAGAAGCAAGTATCCTTTGAAAAATAAAAGATCTTCTGTTCCTTTTAATATTGTGCATTCTGATGTGTGGGGGCCTTACCACTTACCCTCCATGGGTGGCTACAAATATTTTATCCTGTTTATTGATGATTTTTCACGATTCACTTGGATATTCCTGATGAAATCCCGTGATGAAGTCCCGAGACTTGTAAAACAATTCCATGAATTTGTTCTAACCCAATTTGATACCAGGATTAAAATCTTCAGATCAGACAATGCAAAAGAATACTTAGAGAAAAACCTATCCTGCTATCTTTCTAAAATGGGAGTTTTTCATCAAAGCTCATGTGCTAGGACCCCAGAACAGAGTGGGGTTGCTGAGAGGAAAAACAGGCATATTGTTGAGGTTGCAAGAAGTATCTTATTTGCCTCACATGTTCCTACCAGGTTTTGGGGTGATGCTGTACTTACTGCTACCTATCTCATAAACCGCATGCCATCCAGGGTTTTGGGTTTTAAGTCTCCCTTCGCTCTTCTTCATCCGGTCAAAGATCTTTTTCCTATTCCTATTCGTGTCTTTGGCTGCACCTGTTATGTACATGTTCCAAGTGTCCAAAGGCATAAATTTGAACCCAAAGCCCAAAAGTGTATCTTCCTTGGTTATTCCCTCAAACAGAAGGGTTATTGTTGTTTTGATCCAAATTCTGGCAATCGGTATGTCTCAATGGATGTCACCATTGATGAGTCTTCCCCTTTTTATGGTTCCTCTCCAGAAGGACATTGTCCACAGGGGGAGAATTTGACACAGGTGTTTGCTCTTCCTCTTCCTGTCCTTGTTGAGTCCCTTGATGTGTCTGCCTCTCCCTCAAATGAATCAAGGTTGGATCAGTTGTTCCATTCTCCTTGTCCTGGTACCCTACCTCCTCGTTCTGTCCTCAATCCCAAGGTGTATCAAAGGCAAAGATCCAGAAATGTGCAGGTTGTTTCTCCTACAACACATGAGCCTCCTACACTTCTAGTCACAGAAGAGACAACATGTACTGGTTCAGCACCTTTGGATTCATCCTTCCTTGACCTTGATATTCCCATTGCTGTTAGAAAAGGAAAACGGAAGTGCACTGCACATTGCATTTCCAAGCACCTTTCTTATAGTTTGCTTTCACCTCCATATTTTGCCTATCTCTCTTCTGTTGCTTCTCATTCTATTCCCAGGTCTGTGTCAGAAGCTCTTAAGATTCCAGAATGGAGGGATGCTATGAAATTTGAAATAGATGCCCTACACAAGAATGACACATGGGAAGTGATGGATTTGCCTGAAGGGAAGGATCCTGTTGGTTGCAAGTGGGTCTTTACTATCAAATACAGAGCCGATGGTACCATTGAAAGGTACAAGGCCAGGCTGGTTGCAAAAGGCTATACACAGACATATGTGATTGATTATTTAGAGACTTTTGCACCTGTTGCCAAGATGACATCGGTGAGGGTTCTTCTATCTTTAGCTGCTCACTTTGACTGGCCCCTTTATCAATTGGATGTGAAGAATGCATTTCTGAATGGTGAATTACATGAGGAGGTTTACATGTCTCTTCCTCCAGGGATGTATGGAACTGATATAAAATGGAAGGTATGCATACTGAAGAAATCTCTCTATGGACTAAAACAGTCCCCTAGAGCATGGTTTGAGAGATTTAGAACATCACTTGTTAACTTTGGTTATGTGCAGACACAATCCGATCATACTCTTTTTGTGAAGAGGAGTGGACCTCTGGCAGTATACCTCATTGTGTATGTAGATGATATTGTAGTGACGGGTAATGATGCCTCAGGAATTCATGATCTAAAATCTTTTCTCCATACAGAGTTTGAGATTAAAGATTTGGGGGAATTGAGATACTTTCATGGCATAGAAGTGGCTCGATCCAAGGATGGGATCCTTATCTCCCAAAGAAAGTATGTTCTTGACTTGCTCTTTGAAACTGGAAAGATGGGTGCTAGACCAGCTGCTACTCCTATTGATATGAGTCATAAACTCTCAGTCTCAGAAGGGACATTGTTAGAAGACAAAGGAATCTTTCAGAGACTTCTTGGGAAACTTTTGTATCTATGCATGACTCGGCCAGATATTGCATATGCAATCAGTTGCATTAGCCAATTCATGCATGCTCCTCGAGACACTCTTTTGGCAGCTGTAGAGAGAATCCTAAGTTATTTGAAGGGCTCCCCAGGAAAGGGTATTCTGTTTGCCAAGCATGGTCATATGAAACTTGAAGCTTACACCGATGCTGAATGGGCCGGGAACATTGATGACAGAAGATCTACATCTGGGTATTGCAGCTTGGTAGCTGGTAATGTTGTTTCTTGGAGAAGCAAAAAACAATCGGTTGTTGCTCGATCTTCTGCTGAAGCAGAATACAGGGCCATGGCACATGGGGTTTTTGAATTATTATGGCTAAAATCTTTGATGGAAGAACTTGGAATTGAATATGACAAGCCAATGATGTTATACTGTGATAATCAGGCTGCCATCAACATTGCTCACAACCCAGTGCAACATGATAGAACCAAGCATATTGAAGTTGATCGACACTTCATTAGGGAAAGGGTCTCTTCGGGTGAAGTGTGTCTTCCTTTCATCACATCTGAAGGACAGTTGGCAGATTTTCTTACCAAAGGCATTCCCAAGGCAAAACTTCAGCATGATACCAGCAAGCTTAGCATGATTGACATCTATGCTCAGCTTGAGGGGGAGTGTAAAGAAGATGGGCCGAATGGCCCATAGGTTGTTGTTTTTATTCTTCTTGTTATTTTGGGTCCATCCTGTCAATGTTAAGTTATTTTTTTTAAGTTCTTTGTAAATTCTGCCCAACTAAGGGCCTCCTTGTAATTACTCAAAATATCTAATAAAACAGTGTTAGAGGGCTGAGATAGAGACTATTCGAAATACTCTTCTCAGAACCCTCATTGCCGAAACACACAAGTCTCCTCTCCTCTCCTCAGTTTCAACAAATCCAAACTGAACTCATCTTTGCCACTAGTGCAAAAGTCTCCAAGTAATCTATCCCATAAGTCTGAGTGTACCCTTTTGCAATCAGCCTCGCCTTGTACCTTTCTATGCTTCCATCAACCTTGTACTTCACTATATAAACCCATCTACATCAAATACAAAAAAAACACCCATCTGCATCTAATTGTCTCCTTGCCATCAGGTAAATCCACAATCTATCATGTTTGATTTTTAATCAATGCTTTCATTTCCTCCTATATAGTTGTCTTCCGTTCAGGTTTAGAGAAAGCCTCACTAACACTCCTAGGTATAGACACAAAGTTAATGGAGGAAAGGAAGGCCCAGTGAGAGGGAGATAATCCATTGTAGGAAAGATAGTGTGAGATGCAATGAGCAGTACACTTCCTCTTCCCTTTTCAGAATGCAATAGGAAGATTTAAGTCGTCTGCAACAGTGTTAGGAACATGGGTGGTAGTATCAATAGGAACTAAACCATCAAGAGAAACAAGAGGCATACCTGAGTTTGTGTCAATCGAACCTAGAATTTCCAATGGGCCAATAGGGAGTGATGTGAGTTCTTTTGTTGTAGAACCATATTACCTGTGTTGCCGTAGGTGCTGTCATGTAAAACACTGAAAGACAAGACGCAATGGAGGTGGCAAAGTAGGTGGAGTAGGTGGGTCAGACACTAGAGTGGACAAAGTAGCTAGAACAGGAAGTGGTATAGATTGCTCACTTCCTTCCCCAAAACACTCCCCCTAAGAAGAATCCCTCGAGGAAAAAGGTGTGGACTCAAAAAAAGGTGACATCCATAGTAACATACCAACTCCCCAAGACTGGATCATAATAATAATACCCCTTCTGATTTCTTGCATACCCAAGGAAGACACACTTCGTCGCCATAAGGTCCAGCTTTGAGCGGTGAGGACCAAGAATATGAATAAAGCATACACATCCAAACACCCTTAGAGGAACGTGGAACATCTCCCCCTCAAGAAAAAGAAGGCTAAACGGAGTATTGTATCCAAGAACACGAGAGTGTACCCGATTAATCGAGAAAATTGTTGTAAGGATTGCATCACCCCAAAAACAAACTGGAACTATAGAGCTTACTATCATGCATCTTGCTACTTCCACAATGTATGTTCTTCCTTTCTACTACACCATTCTATTGTGGAGTGTATGTGACTTCTCTGGTGGGATACTCCATGCTCTACAAATACGATACTAGGTTTTTCTCAAAATATTTGCTAGAACTGTCTAATCTAAACACTTTCACTCGTAGAACAAACTGTGTCAACACCATATGATGGAATTGTTCTATTACCTCATCACAGGATTGAAGGGATAGGAAACCATCATATGAACGCCCAAGATTGCGGAATAAAGGGGGGGCGAATTTCAAAAATTTTTCTTTCCCTTCAACTGGGAATCGAATTCCCTATTTAGAAAATCATATTTTCAAGGATCATTCTTGAACCATAAACTGAACCAGATCTGAACCAAAAGGAGGATAGAGAGAGAATACCTGATACAGAGAAATAATATCTCTCAACGGAGGTGTTCACGCCCAAGGTAGAAACCAAAATCTGCTCCCACTGAAGATGGCGCATTGGAAGGTGGAGCAGAATCAGTAGTGTCCTTCCTAAGAACTTGATTCTTCCCAAGAATCCCCTGGGCGGCTAGTGAATACAACTCCTACCAATCTTTTCTCCAAAAGATTGGAATCAAGATCTGATCTTGATTTCTCCCAAACAATGGAGATCGAACTGCTATAGGCGGAGGCAACAGGAAGGAGGCGGCTAGAGAGAATTTGCAGGGTGCAGAATTCTCTCCTCTGTGATCTCAGCTCTGAAGACAAGACTGTTGTTGGTGATTGTGTGTCTGGATGTTTAAAGGCTGTCGCCCCCTCTTCCTTTTATAGACTTAAAGGGATCAGCTCCTAATCCCATTAGGAGTTGCTAACCCAAATCATATATGGATTAGAAGTCCCTTTAAGATAAGGGATAGTCCTTATCTTATCTGCAGATTAGATCAACTAGCTCCTAATCTAATTAGGAAGTTTCCAAATCTAAATCTCATTTAGATCTTGGACTCTTTGAGTGGATAGGGTGTGGGCCCAATCCTATCAGCTGATCTTATCTCAGAATTCGCCCCTTAAAGACTAATCAAATTGTTAGACAGTTTTGTATGCCTTTAGCTTCAATCAAATTGATGTACTTTATGAGTTTATTGTAAATGAATAAAAGTGCATATTTGATTCATGTTCCCTTGGTATGTTTCTGTGTAATACCCTTAAACTGGACACTTAATGAGACTCGTGTTAGTTTAGAATGTTCACAGCCAGTGGGTCGGTCTGGGGAGACCTATCCTGACAAGGCTGACACTGTGGTGCCACCAAGTCGGTTGGGGTGGCTTGTCTCAGCTACCGGGGTGAGACCCTAGGCACATACAGTGTGGGATTAATTGAATCTTTGAACTGGACCAGATTTCCAGTATTGCCCTGGACCTTGAAGATTGATGGGCAAAACTGAAAAGTTACACCCGACCCCTAGACTCGATTATGATACTGCACTAGGTGTCGGATCGGGCTGTCTTTGATGTACCAATCAGTGAGATCCTTAGCAGGGGTCAAAACCTGGGTATGTTGGGACAATCTGAGAATTCATCTGAGTGGGTGATCATAGTGACAGGATCAGCTCCTTTGTCGGACAAAGGTAATGATCGGGGATGCACTCTCACTGTTGGAAATCAAGACTGCCGGCAGTCGATTTCAACCGTTGAGATTTGTTTTGCAAAGTATATTTTATATGAGATATAAAAGTATATGTATTATGGTTTCTAAAATGTTTGCAAAAAGGTTTTAATTCCCAGGATCCATATAAGTAGAGAGTGCAACACTGTTCCTTGCAGCCAAGGGAGAGGTCCTCTCTTGTCGGGCAGTGTATGATCATTAAGGGCTGAGAGGTTAAGTGTAAGACCATTGAGGATAATACCTGATGGGATAATCTTGCATCTGCCCACAGTCCCTGGGTGTTACAAGGTGGCTTGGCCCAGGGACCACTTAGGGTAAGTGTTGGGCCCATAGAGCCCATTCGATGGGTTTCAGGGGGTGCACTGTCTTTAACAGTGTATTCGACCAGGCCTTGTAACAAAGGTTGGGCCGAACCCATGTGGCTGATGTGTAGATCAATGCTTGGGTCCCACGCCATACAAGGAAGCCCAACTGGGCAACAGTTAGGAAGGTTAAGTGAGCACATAAGCTTAATGGGCCTAAAACCCATTTCGAACTGAGCTATTTATTTAGTTAATTAAAGGGGCAAATTCTGAGATGGATTAGCAGATAGGATTGGGTCTTAATCCTATCCACTCAGAGAGTCCAGATCTGAATGTGATTCAGATCTAGAAACCTCCTAATGGGATTAGGAGAAAGCTAATCTAATCTGCAGATAAGATAAGGGTTTATCCTTATCACTAGAAGAGAAGGATGATCCAAATATGATTTGGATAAGCAGCTCCTAATGGGATTAGAAGCTGATCTTTTAAGTTAACAAAAGAAGGAGGGGGCGGTAGCCTTTAGGAGAGATACATCAGATCCTCTTTAGTGCTGAAAATCAAGAAGAGAGAATTCTGCACCCTGCAAATACTCTCTTGCCGCCTCCCTGTTCTTGCCGGCCTGTTTTCCAGTTCGATCTCCAGTTGTGGGAAAAGTCAAGATTGGATCTTGACATCAGTTCTTTGAGAAAGGATTGAAAGGAAGCTGTGCTCACGTACCATTCTACCGATTCTTGCGAAGGACAGAGTTCTTGGGGAAGAACATTGCTGATTCTGCTCCATCCTGCACTGCGCCATCTTCAGTGGGAGCAGTCTTTGAATCCTTCCTTGGGCGTGAACACCTTCGTTGGGAGATATTACTTCTCCGTATCAGGTATAATTCTCTTCTATTCCTTTTGGTTCAGATCTGGTTCAGTTTAAGGTTCAAGAATGATCATTGAAAATATGATTTTCGAAATAGAGAATGTGATTCCCAGTTGAAGGGAGAGAAAAATTTTTGAAATTCGCCCCTTATTCCGCAATCTTTGGGCGTCCATGAGATGGATCTCTCATCCCTTCACAAATTAGACCAGTTCGAAATGGGCTTAAGGCCCATTTAGGGTTATGTATTCATTAAGCCTTCCAAACTGCTGCCCAGTTGGGCTTCCTTGTATGACGTGGGACCCAAACATTGATCTACACATCAGCCACATGGGTTCAGCCCAGCCTTTGTTACAAGGCCTGGCCGAATACACTGTTATGGACAGTGCACCCCCTGAAACCCATCAGATGGGCTCTATGGGACCAACATTTACCCTAAGTGGTCCCTGGGCCAAGCCACCTTATAACGGCAGAGTCAAAACGGATGTTCCAACTTCTAGAAGCTTGCTTAAGTCTATAAATGGATCTATTAAGTTTACATACCATGTTTTCCTGACCCGCAGCTATGAAGCCTTGCGGCTGCTGCATATAGATATCTTCAGTAAGATCTCCATTCAGGAATGCAGTTTTGACATCCATTTGCCAAATCTCATAATCATGGTATGCTGCTACAGCTAGCAGGATCCTAATGGATTTAAGCATGGCCACAGGCGAAAAGGTTTCCTCATAATCGATGCCCTCTTTCTGAGTGTACCATTTCGCCACCAGACGCGCTTTGAAGGTCTCAACCCTACCATCGGGGCCCTTCTTCCTCTTGTAAATCCATTTGCAACCAATTGCTTTTACCCGGAGGGCGGATCTACTAGAGTCCAGACTCCATTGGTCTCCATTGAGTCCATCTCTGCTCTCATGGCCTCCACCCACTTCTGGGAATCTATGGCCAACATAGCTTCCGCGTAAGTCACGGGATCCTCCTCACTAGTCAAGGTTTCCACCAGGTAACTATCCTGGTCATAACCATAACGGACTGGTGGCCTGGATACCCGAGTGGATCTTCTAGGTTGGTCACTACCTGGAACTTGTGGGACATCTGCCACTGCTTCTGAGCTCTCCTCATCAAGAACAATTTCCTGACGATGGGTGTCTAGGATATAATCGGTCTCCAAGAACTGGGCATTTCGACTGCAGAACACTTTCTGCTCACTTGGCTCATAGAAAAGGTAACCTACAGAGCCTTTTGGGTAGCCTACAAATAGGCAACGACTGGTCTTGGATTCCAACTTGTCCGCACTCGTTCTTTTAACGTGTGCTGGACAACCCCAAATCTTCAAGTGTCTGACACTCGGTTTCTTTCCGGTCCAACGTTCATATGGAGTGTTCGGAACCGATTTGGTTGGAACCCGATTCAGCACGTAGATCGCAGTCTCTAATGCGTAACCCCAAAAGAATGTGGGTAACTCTGAGTGTATGAGAAGTGATCGGACCATATCCAATAAGGTCCTATTCCTCCTCTCTGAAACACCGTTAAGTTGTAGTGTAGCAGGAGGAGCTAATTGTGATACTATCCCATTGTCCTTTAAGTAGTCCCTGAACTTGTCAGAGAGATACTCGCCACCTCGATCAGATCGAAGGGCTTTAATTTCACTCCCCAACTGTTTCTCGACCTCGTCTAAACTCTTTGAACTTTTCAAAGGATTCAGACTTGGGTCTCATTAGGTACACGTAACCATATCGTGAGAAATCATCTGTGAAGGTGATGAAATACACGTGTTGATTCCATGTCCTAGCACTTAGGGGACCACATACATCAATATGTATTAGGTCAAGTGTGCCTATACATCTTCCAGGCTTACCGTCAAATGGTCGTTTTGTCATCTTGCCTTGTAGGCAAGGCTCACAGGTGGGAAGATCTTCTACAGTTAGAAAATCCAAAGGACCATCCTTTACCAACCTTGTGATTCGGTCAACACTGATGTGGCTAAGTCGGTAGTGCCACAGACACGTGGGATTAACTGTATCACAGGCTCTCTTCTTGGGGATTTCAGCCGACGTAGTTTCGGTTATGTTAGTTTCTAGAGAAGGATGTAGAACATAGAGACCGTTCTCCAGTTCCCCGTATGCGATGAATCTGTTATTTCTTTTAATGGTAATCGTATTACTAAAGAAGACAGAATAACCATCTGCATACAGTTTTGAAACAGAAATCAAATTTCTTCTTAAGTTTTGTACATAAAGACAATCTTTGAGTACAATTTTTCCTTCTTTAAAAATTAACTCCACGGTTCCTATTGTCGCGGCTGCAACAGTTGCAGTAGTCCCCAAGTAGAGAGTGACTTCTCCTTCACTCAGCCTTCTGCTTACCTTGAACCCCTGCAGTGAGTTACATGCATGAGTTGAAGCCCAGAGTCAATACACCAAGACGCAGAAGCTACCAATAAATTGGTTTCTATAACACAAGTTTCGAAATTACTTTTCTTGGACTCCAGGTAGGCAGGACAATTCCGTTTCCAATGGCCGGTCTTCTTGCAGAAGTGACATGCATCTGATGCTTTGTCTTTCTTCTACCTTTTGCCCTTGGTGGCTTTCTTCTGAGGCTTCTTTGCCTTCCTCTTTCTCTTGTCCGTTTTGCTAGCTTTAACAAGCATAGCTACAGGCTCATCCTTTTTAATCACTTCTTCAGCTCTTTGCAACATATTGCTGAGCTCTTGCAAGCCGACTTCAGCTTGTTCATGTTATAGTTCATGATGAACGGATTAAAGGAAGGAGGCAAAGAATTAAGGATAGCGTCTATCTGGGTTGCGAGGTCTAGCCCGGATCCAAGAGCCTCCAGTTCGTTGATGTAACCCATCATCCGAAGACAATGGTCGTGAACTTGTTGGCCCTTGGACATTTGAGTGGTCATGAACTGCTTCAAGACCTTTTGCTGAGTAGAACGATTCTGCTCTTCATACATCGTCCTTAGGCTGTCCAATATGTCGTTGGCAAGTTCGATCTGATCGAACTGCCTCTGTATTGGGTTGTCCAAGGAAGCGATGATGTAACACCGGGCTAGGGAGTTTTTCTCCTCCCATTCCTGATAGTCTCTCATTCGGGCCTTAGAAGCCCCGTCTCCCGGACGCTCCGGGGCAGGATTCTTTGCCACTTTGTCCAGCTTTTCTGAAGCTAGGACCAGCATAAGGTTCCTGTACCAGTCGGCGTAGTTTGGGCCCTTAAGCTTGTTGTCATCAAGAAGCTTTGCAAAAGATCCGTTTGCCATTTTCTGATAAAAGAGCAAACATCAGTCCACAACCTAATTTGATTCATGTTCATTAGATATGGATTTTAATCTACGATCCATTTCCATTTATTCATCTCTGAGATCTCCCTCCTTTCTCAGTGATGGAGACTACGGGTTGTCTCTGGAAATGTGGGAAATCACATAGGGTGCATGGAGCCAACTGTTTCAGCTGCATAACCCCACCACCTTTTTGTGAAGGATCATATCCACTCATCGTATGAGTTTTCCCTTTGGCCATTTTCAGGTAAACCTTTCTGTCCAGTGAGTGCTTACCCATCATATTCGTGAACGCCAAGGTACCGTGAGAGAGTTCCCATTTTCTGGTGAAGCCCCTCCCACATCGGTCTATGACGCCCCTATCATCTTATGAAACATTCAGACAAGCCCAACAGCAAATGGATAGCCCATTTTCTGGTGCGTTTCCTCATTACTGAAGGACCCATTCTCATGCTAATGATGGAAGGCCTTTAGAGAGTTCATCATATGAATCTCCCTATCACATGCACTCATATTAGATAGAGGGAACAAAATTACGCCTTAGTTTGATTTAGGTCAAACCAAAGTGCGTTTCCTCATTACTGAAGGACCCATTCTCATGCTAATGATGTAAGGCCTTTAGAGAGTTCATCATATGAATCTCGCTATCACATGCACTCATATTAGATAGAGGGAACAAAATTACGCCTTTGTTTGATTTAGGTCAAACCAAAGTGGCTCCCACTGACTTTCATAAAGCCAGATTTCGGTGGGCCTTAAATCGGGTAGGGTTCCGCACGTGACCTCTTGATGAGGTGTGGGGCCCACCACTGAGGGAAGTCATCCAATGACCAAAAGGGACACCATGGAAATGATGTGCATTCAGCCATGGTGTGCGCAAGAGCCACTGTCGAATGAGCATGGGCCAAGTACTTATGGCCCATGTACGCAGCACATCACACATCCATACATCTCATGCAGGGATAAATTGATCCAATCAATTAATTATCTGTAAGTCCCGTTGGAAGCCCGTTAAAATTCCATAATATTAACCATTAATATTATCTAGCTATATGGGCTGAATTAGGGTTACCCAGTTCGGCCCATATAGCTTTATCCTTTAAAATAGGCTTTTGTAGTTTTAACTATTTAAAACTGGGCCTTTACAGGTTGGGCTGAATTAACCATTTAATTAAATATCAATCCTTAGGCCCATTAGTGGGAAAATTAGGGCTGACTTTCAGCCTTAATTAAACCCTAGAATTGGTCCAAACAGTTTGAACCAATCTTGGTTCGAATGGGTCTAGGGTTTGATTTTTAATTAAATCCTTAATTCAAGAAAATAATCTGAAATTAAATAACTGATAAAAGAAAAACAAAACAGTTAATCAGGGCTGTTCACACACTCCATCCTGCAAAACAGAGGTTAGATCACAGATTGTAGTTTCTCAAACTGCAAATCGCAGATAGCGAATCTCCCATCTACGAAATCTCCTTCTCTGCGCCGCCATCTTCGATCCAAAATTAAAAATAAATAGAAATCCTATTTCTATTAATTATTACATCAGATCGAATGCCTATACATTGAGTCTAAAAATAAAAAAAAAAATTATTTACAGACCAAAAGTAAGAAATTCAATTCAAAAACTGCAAATCTTGCAGTTCTCCCTACGCAAATCAAGATTTCGATCTCCTCTTGTACAAACAGCCCATAAATCCAGAAAATTATAAAGAACTATTCTAAATAATAATCAGATTTATTTAAAATTAATTTCAGATTATTTGCCCATCTGTTTTGGGAACAAATTTCCCAAAACCCATATCTGCGCAAATTGGGTAGAACGCCTTCTCCCTAATTGTGCAGGTTCAGATCTGAAACAGAATGGTTCAAGATTTGAACCATGGCTCTGATATCACTGAAGGGATAGGAAACCATCATATGGACGCCCAAGATTGCGGAATAAAAGGGGGCGAATTTCAAAAATTTTTCTTTCCCTTCAACTGGGAATCGAATTCCCTATTTAGAAAATCATATTTTCAAGGATCATTCTTGAACCATAAACTGAACCAGATCTGAACCAAAAGGAGGATAGAGAGAGAATACCTGATACAGAGAAATAATATCTCTCAACGGAGGTGTTCACGCCCAAGGTAGAAACCGAAATCTGCTCCCACTGAAGATGGCGCATTGGAGGGTGGAGCAGAATCAGTAGTGTCCTTCCTAAGAACTTGATTCTTCCCAAGAATCACCTGGGCGGCTAGTGAATACAACTCCTACCAATCTTTTCTCCAAAAGATTGGAATCAAGATCTGATCTTGATTTCTCCCAAGCAATGGAGATCGAACTGCTATAGGCGGCGGCAGCAGGAAGGAGGCAGATAGAGAGAATTTGCAGGGTGCAGAATTCTCTCCTCTGTGATCTCAGCTCTGAAGACAAGACTGTTGCTAGTGATTGTGTGTCTGGATGTTTAAAGGCTGCCGCCCCCTCTTCCTTTTATAGACTTAAAGGGATCAGCTCCTAATCCCATTAGGAGTTGCTAACCCAAATCATATATGGATTAGAAGTCCCTTTAAGATAAGGGATAGTCCTTATCTTATCTGCAGATTAGATCAACTAGCTCTTAATCTAATTAGGAAGTTTCCAAATCTAAATCTCATTTAGATCTTGGACTCTCTGAGTGGATAGGGTGTGGGCCCAATCCTATTAGTTGATCTTATCTCAGAATTCGCCCCTTAAAGACTAATCAAATTAGCCCAGTTCGAAATGGGCTTAAGGCCCATTTAGGGTTATGTATTCATTAAGCCTTCCAAACTCCTACCCAGTTGGGCTTCCTTGTATGGCGTGGGACCCAAACATTGATCTACACATCAGCCACATGGGTTCAGCCCAACCTTTGTTACAAGGCCTGGCAAAATACACTGTTATGGACAATGCACCCCCTGAAACCCATCAGATGGGCTCTATGGGCCCAACACTTACCCTAAGTGGTCCCTGGGCCAAGCCACCTTATAACACCCAGGGACCATGGGCAGATGCAAGATTAGCCCATCAGGTATTATCCTCAATGGCCTTACACTTAACATCTCAGCCCATAATGATCATACACTGCCCGACAAGAGAGGACCTCTCCCTCGGCTGCAAGGAACAGTGTTGCACTCTCTACTTATATGGATCCCGGGAATTAAAACCTTTTGCAAACATTTCAAAACCATAATATATATATATATATATATATATATATATATATATATATACTTTTTATATCTCATATAAAATATATTTTGCAAAACAAATCTCAACGATTGAAATCGGTTGCCGGCAGTCTTGGTTTCCATCAGTGAGAGTGCATCCCCGATCATTACCTTTGTCCGACAAAGGGGCTGATCCTGTCACTATGATCACCCACTCAGATGAATTCTCAGACTGTCCCAACATACCCAAGTTTTGACCCCCGCTAAGGATCTCACTGATTGGTATATCAAAGACAGTCCAATCCGACACCTAGTGCAGTATCATAATCGAGTCTAGGGGTCGGGTGTAACTTTCCAGTTTTGCCCATCAATCTCCAAGGTCCAGGGCAATACTGGAAATCTGGTCCAGTTCAAAGATTCAATTAATCCCACACTGTATGTGCTAGGGTCTAACCCCGGTAGCTGAGACAAGCCACCCCAACCGACTTGATGGCACCACAGTGTCAGCCTTGTCAGGATAGGTCTCCCCAAACCGACCCACTGGCTGTGAACATTCTAAACTAACACGAGTCTCATTAAGTGTCCAGTTTAAGGGTATTACACAGAAACATACCAAGGGAACACATGAATCAAATATGCACTTTTATTCATTTACAATAAACTCATAAAGTACATCAATTTGATTGATGCTAAGGGCATACGAAACTGTCTAACAGGGATCTCATCAAATACATCCAAGAGTATTGAGAATAATCATCCACAAAAAAACAACAAATACCTATATCCACCTTTAGAAGAGATGATATGGTCCACCCACTTTTTTTTTATAAGTAAAATAAAAATTTTATTAAAAAGAAAAGAAGTTGCAAAAGAAGGTGACAAGTCTTATTCAAGTACAAAGACCAATTTTCAGATTAGAGAACAATCCCCACATTACATATCTGATAATCTAGGACCTCTCCTAACCTAAACCGAAAGTCTTCTTTTTCTAGTTGACTGAATTCTGGAAGAATCAATATCCATTCTATCACTATTCTACCCACAACCGCAGCCATCTTGTCCATACTACAAGCTTTGTCTTCGAAAGTCCTGTTCCTCTCCTTCCAAATGTTCCAGGAAATTGCAAATGGGATACAACTCCATAACATCTTCACCTTCTTAATCCCACTCAGCCTGGGCCAAGTAGAGAATTTCTACTGTTCAAGTTGGATGAAAACCTGAGACCCCGAACTTAGATGTAAACACTTTCCCCAAGAAGCTTGAAAACTTGCATGATATGAATAATTGAGTAGCATTGCAAAGAAAAAATCTGCTAGCCATGTTCAAACTAGTGTTTTAAAAGGTGTGGGAGGCGTACGCTTGGAGGCACGCCTCCAGGCGAGGTGCTCCCAAAACGCCTTGAGGCGTATGCCAGAGGTGCTAACACCTCTGAGGCGTACGCCTCTTGCGCTTTTTTCATGAAAAAAAAAGAAAAAAAAAGGAAAGTAAAGGAAAGGAAAGGAAAGGGAAGGAAAGGGAAGGGAAGAAAAGATAAGGGAAAAGAAAGTGGTTTTCCCCCCCTTTCAACTAATGTTATGCATCTTTATTCTTCTTAATATAAAATATTTTTATTAAAAATAAAGAAAAATGAGATCCCCCCTTCCTCTTCATCCTCCTCCTAACCCCCTCCTCTTAAGGAGGCTTACGCCTCCTTGTATTCGAGAGGCTTACACCTCATGCATTCTGAACAATGCCTCACGCCTCTAGGTAGTGGAACGCCTCGCGTCACACCTCCTCGTTTTAAAACATTGGTTCAAACCTCTGGATTTCAGATGATCAGTTGTCAAGAGACTATCCATGGCTACCAGCTAGGCCAGAGCCTCAACTCTTGGAGGGATTGGGTTCCTCAAATGCCCTTAATATGACTTGAGACTGAGTTAGATCTGTTGAGAGCCATATAACATGACTTAACTGTGAATTTGCCATTCTTGCACTCCTTCCACCAGAGCTCATCTCTTTGCTGAAATGTAGGTTTTACACCCTCTAGATTTTCTAAGAGCAAGATACATTCTTCAACTTCCCTATTCAATAGAGGCCTCCGACTTAACTGTGAATTTACCATTCTTGCACTCCTTCCACCAATGGCCAATTTTGTAAATTGTGACCATTCTAAGTAGTTTGTACCATCCAACTTGACTGTAGTGATGGTCCCTGCCCTGAAGGGGTCACTAGCACCCCTCCACCTATTCCCACTTCACCTGTAGATTTATATTCAACTCCACAACCCTCCATAGCTCCTAGAACAGATTAGGAAATCAATTGGAAATGAAAAGAAAAAAAAAAATTGTCCCCTTTGGAAACCTCAAACACCATCCTAGTACCCTAGAAGCCCCTCCCACCAAGTTTCCCTTCTTCGTGAGAGCAAGTATAAGGAAGAGGAGAGGCTGCCGTTCCCTCCAAAGACCTCCAAAAAGCTTGGGACTTGAACCAACCTCTTCAAAAAACACCTAGAAACCGAAAAAAACTGGTGCACCACTTCCTGGGTCAAAAATGAAGAATCCTACTGCAACCAACATTCTTCCCCTTCCTCCAATTCTTCCTGATTTTGGTGATAAACCCTAGACGTGCTACAAGGGATTGTAGATCCACCAAAAAATCCAAAAAACTGGGCACTCTTTAACTCCTTGATCAGTAACTCATCATGCATTTGGTTGATCTTGGGCTGCATGATGGAACAACTCAAAAATCCCTAAAGTTTCTCTGATACCAAGTTGAAAGTGAAATAAATCTGATCTGATTTGAAATCCGTGAGAAAAAGAAGCCAAAAAAGTTATCTGGCTGCCCCTTTCACTCTCTTTTGTACTCATAATTAAAAAAGAATACAATGACTAGTATACCCTTAGTAAGTTGGCTATTGTTAAATACACAAGTAAACACTCTTAACCATACATAAACTAATGGGCCTCTTAGGCCCAATAATTCTAGCTAAACTTTAAAAATAAAAAACAAATATTATCAGCCCAATCTCAACACAGACTTGATCCAAACTCACCAAATGATAATTGGACAAGTCCTTCCAATTGCTCCACAGAAAGTCTCTCATCCTCCTCTGGGGCTCTTGAAATTCCCATGAGCAGCACCATTAATTAGGACAGAGAACCTTGGAGTGGTCACACAAACCTTCATCCAGTTTCTCCACTTGATTTTAAAATGCATTCTAGCCATCATATAGTCCAGAAATACCCAATTGGCATGGTCGTATGCCTTTCCAAGTCGATTTTACATACAAAACCTTTCCTATTGCTTCTCCTTAGATCAATTAGCTCATAATTAACACCCCATCCTAAATGTGTTTGTTATGCACAAAAGCCCCCTGATAAGAGGATATGAGGGAATCCATGACAAACCTCAACCATGAGCCAGAATTTTAGCTAGGATCTTGTTCACACTTCCAATTAAGCTAATCGGCCGGAAGTCCATTTCCACAAAGCATTCAAGCTTCTCTCAAGGGCTGCAGAATGATTAAACTCCTCCAAAACTTGCATTAGATCATGCTTTATTACATCCCAGAACTTCTTATAGAAGAGAATTGTAAAGCCGTCAGGACCTGGAGCTTTGCCTCCCTCCACGTCTAATGCTCTCTTCACCTCCTCCTCTGAAAGTGTTTTTCCAAATCAGCAGTTTGTTGTTCAGACAGAGTCTCAAAGTGGAGATCATCCAAAGTTTGTCTCACCTTACATAGTTCATTATGGCTTCCTCAATCTCCTTCTCCTAAAATTTAACAATGGCTTCCTCGATCTCCTTCCCCTAATCCACTATGGATTCTCCTACTTGCAGCCTCTTGATATAATTCTTCCTTCTCACATTTTGATCTCTGCCTCCATTTCACCTCTTCCTGATAAGTTAGAGAATCATAGTCTTTCTTAGCCTTAAGTCTTTCTACTCTTGTTGTCTCCTCTAAAGCTCCCCCTTCCTCCTCTAAATTGATCTCAGTTATAATTTTCATGCACTCAGCCCTCCTTTTTTGATCTTTTGACACCCTCCCCCGCTGCTATTTCTTGATATTTCCTTCCAGCCATTGTAATATCTTGCTCATGATATGACTAGCTGACCCCTCAAAAGAAGCCTTCACCCACCAAGATTTTATAGCTGTTTTGAGCTCCACCAATACCAGCCAACAATGTTCCAGCCGGAAGGGGTGAGCCTTCTTCCTTGGAGCACCAGTCGTTAACTGCAATGGAATGTAGACAAAGATGTGGTCTTAGAGTCATCAACTGCACCAGTCATCAAAACTTTGGGTTTGTGAGGATATTTTTGACAAGTATGTGGTCTTAGAGTTAGAAAGAATTAATGCTAATACCAAGGACTCAAAGGTTTCTGAAATTTTCCCTAATGCAGTTAGAAGGCTCAGAAGTCAGAAAAGTACACTATTTCACTTATGAAAAGTTTTTGCCAGATTGAAAGGGGAATTATTTGGGGTTGGACCCAGTAAGAGGGTAAAGAAGACAAAGAGAGTTATTAAAAGAGGCAAAGCGGCTCTTGTTGCAGCCACTGAAGATGGTGAACAACCGGGCAATTGGTTGGGCAATACTTTGAAGGGTTTTGTGCTTGCTGGGTGTAGGTATGTTGTCATTGGACAGAGGATTGATTCTTGAGGGTCTGTCAGTTAGGCTTTACTTTCAGGTCCATTAGGGGGCTAAAATTCAATTTGTTTGTATTTTTGGGTTATAAGCTTCTCTTCAGATTTGGGTGATTTGTTCTCTATTTTGGCTTTGGGGAGATAATATTGGAAGGTTAAAAAGGGGAGAGCAGTCTTTTAGAGCTGTTTTTACAGTTATGTTTTGTTGGTGACTACCTATCACCTCTTTTGTAATATTCTCTTTCTTATCTTAATGGATTTTCTTTTTATTTATTACCAAACAAATGCTGAATTATTTTGCAAAGAACATCCATAAATTTGCGATGCACTCTATATATAACCTGGATAGGCTGTACTGTATTCACTATTCACTACTTTGATAGATGCTAGGTATTAAGGGATTTATTTTATTTTATGAAAAATTTGATACTTGCATATTTCTTATTTATGGTAGACTGGTTTGATTTGTCTTAAACTGTTTTTCTCATATGACATTAATTTTGTTACCTTCTATTGCTTTTTAAGTTCGTTATCATCTTGATGAGGATCCAAAGACTTTGAAGATTTTCCCAATACCACTTCATGATTCAAAGGGGTCCACCTTGCACTATGATCGTATGAGTATCTCACCTGATGGAAAGATACTAGCAGCCACCCATGGTTCTACAGTGCAGTGGCTATGTGCTGAAACAGGAAAAGTCCTGGATACAGCTGATGGTGCACATGATGGTATGCTCATCCAGCTTATTTGTAACTTGCACTTCTTTTCTAGTTACAAAATAATGTATTCTCAATTCTGTAGCACAAACAGATGCATTCTTAATTCTGTCTTGATGTTTCTCCCAAAATCTAATACCAGCCATGGGATTTAACATCACTTAATGTTTCTAGTCTTGCATTTACATTTCTTGTCTCTTCTAACAAATATCACCTACAATCAACATATGGAATTGAGCCTTCTTGTATGTGTATTGATTTTGGCTGAATTAGTTCTTTTTCTAAAACTATCTCTAGTTTGTCTTGCACTAGGTGTGTTCTTGGCTTGTCTGTAGAGAATCTTGGTTGGAGATCATTTGCACAACATAAATGTATATCAATTAGCTTTATATACATAGTATGATTGAACATGGTAGCCTACCTCTCTGAATCATCCAATTACTAGACAATCAGAGATGGATGGAAAAAAGCCACAGTATAAAACTGTTTGATCTATCACTATATATGTATTATCCGATGTTTACAGCGACCCAGTAAAAGTTATTAATTGGATTGATAGGATTTCCTAGTTGATGCAATTTTTTGGGTCTGGTCATGATGTTTTGCGTGGGTTTCTACCTACATAGAATATTTCTTTGCCAGAAATCATTTTGCTAGACTATGTTTCTGTCATTTCAATAACACTATATTGTTGTCAAGTTAGTGCAAAGCATGTTGAACTATGAATTTTATCTTTGTTCTCTGGACCATTTTTTTAAACCTGATTCGGAGCTCACCAACCACCATCTCCCCTTATTTTCCTTTGAAGTTTCAGTTCTACTATATGATCCTGTAAAATTTGTACCCAAGTACTGCATATTGCTACCTCATTCCTTGTTATACTCTCTTCACAAGTTCTGATTACTCCTATTATTACAGGTGATATCACAGGTATCGCATGGGCACCAAAAAGCATTCTAATGGGTATGTATCTTTTATTCCCTTTTAGAAACTACTTAAATCCTGGATTAGCTATAAATAATTCCTAATTGCAGATACCTTCTCCATACATCTTTCAGAGAAAATCCATCAATACTGAATTCATAAGTTTTATACCACATTAGATTTATTGTGAGTAGCATCAAAGGTTTATTTGGTTGACCTACCATTGTTCTATTTAGGTAGCTATTAGGATGAATATCAGGTAGGTTTCAACTCAATGGTATCCTAGTGTTCTGCTCAAAATCAACCTTTTCCAGCTTATGACACTTATCAAGTTATCACCAAAGGGAATATCAGTATATCACCAATCGCGACAAGATGATGAATTGATGATATGATCTAGTTAAGTCATATTCTTGGTGGATAGGAGAATTCTGAGATGGAATGCATTCGATAGTTGGTCCTAACCCATGGTTATGATGCATGGAATGCCATGCTGTTTGTGGAGCAGTCTTGTGGTGTTCCTTATTTAAACAAATGCTTGCCGCAACTGGATTTGAAAATGAAATTCTCATTTGAACTGGTTTCTCGTGGAAACAGAATGTTGTGGTCTGCAATAAAATGGGAAATGTATAGGCAAATTGTCAAGGAAATGGATAAATACCATGAGGAGAAAGTAAAATAAATTTCCTAGGTTACCTTATTCCAAATGAAATTGCCTTTTTTGATGCATCTCTTTACTGTGCTCACCTATTTTCCTTGGTAACTCACATTTCCTGTATAATGTAAAACCTTCAGGCTATGTTTGGTTTGAAGGAAAAAGATGGGGAAAGGAAGGGAAAGACAGGGAAACCTATGCAAGGTTTCCTTACCTTTCCCTTCCTTTCCCCACCTTTTCCTTCAAACCAAACATAGCCTTAGGGGCACTGTTTTTCATTACCATTTGTTGGATGATTTCCTGTTCTAATTTCCCTTATCTCGCAACTACAGCTTGGGCACATCTGATGCAAAGACTCCTAACTTAATTCTGGGATTTTGCCTGAATTGACAATTATTTCTAGTTCAACTTTTCTCGTTTTGACAGTATATAACTTAAGTGTAAAGTCTCTTCATTGGCAATTATTTCTATTTTGAGTGCATATTATTTTTCTACAGCGGGTACATCTTCAACAATTTTAGCAACAGCCGGTGCTGACAAGAAAGTGAAGCTTTGGGTGGCTCCACCCCTCCATCCATCCTAGGGAATGGAATCTCTAGATGCATTGCAATCAACGGAAAGAACAAGCGAATCTGGACATACATATACTTCATGAGATTGTGTCCTACCCTTCCCCAAGTGTCATTACACCCGTAAAGCAGACGGATACGAGTAAATGTATTGACCTCGTTCGCACTTGGTCAAGTCTTTTTGAAAGATCTTGATGATTAGGGAAATTTGGTAAAGTAACATCCAGATTCCAACAGTGGTCTCACATCAATAGATAACTTGAGGGTTTTTTTTTTTTTTTGTGATAAAAATGAACAAGATTACATAATAGTGTCGTATTACTCGTCGACTATGTATGTCCTCGTGCTTTGCTAATTAATTGATACTCATTTTTGTTTTAGTGCCGAGTCGGTCAGTTTCCTCAGAATAGACAAAACTGAGGTGATTGGATTCTTTTTGGTAGTTGGTAGCATGGAAGTACTATACAGGCCGTGTATGATGTACCGACTAAAAGCTTCCAATTTTATGGTGTAAACTTTTGAATTAGGACTTCATTTTTCTCTTTTTTGTTGTTGTTGTTGGAAAATTGGGGAACCTCTCCGGTACTTGTCATTGGGAACGTGCTGTGGGACGTTTTTGGAGCGCATTCTGTAGTGGTTGATTTGAACTCAAATTTTGGGACTACAATCAGTTGACTCAGAATAGACAAAACTGTGGTGGTTGGATACTTGGATTCCTTTTGATAGCGGGTAGAAAATTAATATAGCGAAGTGTTGGCCTAGGTTTAGCTCTTTCCGACCCATTACTTTGAATTATACTGAGTCAGTGAGTTGATCGTAAATTTCCCATTATTCAATGTTTCTGCTGCAGCTACTTTGTTTTCTCTGTATATTATAGTGCTCGTGTCTTTGCCCCGATGGTTATGCCATGGCATTAAACATATTTACATTGGAATAGAGGGGACATTCTTTAGCACTGTGAGTTCTCTCATCTTTCATGCGAGCTTCAGATATATTACTGGAATTCTATTATAGTCAATATCTCATAAATTTCATGAATCATAGAGTCCACTAAGTAAGAATAACAGATCTTTTCTAAACATTTTGCAAGTTAAAAATCAATTATAGGTTGAGTCTGCTCCTATTAGAGGTGCGTTCTGGAACTCTCGATGTATGCGTTGTATTGTCTAATTGGATTTAAAGAACAAGTGAAAAAACACTTGATCTGCCTGTATTGATCAATACGTATTGTTCCGGGATCTCTTTGATATGCCCTTACAGTGGGTGTATTGGGGGTCTGACCGGTTCAAGGTGTGGAGGAGGTATAAACTGGTTCCCCTGAATCAGTTGCGAAAAAAATTAAAAGAAATGCCAAAAGATGTATTGATTCGCCTGATGCACCCATACCGGCGTATCAAGCATATCGATATTTTGAAACTTGGCCCGTAGGAATGTCAATGCCTTGGATGGGTTAAGTGGTAAACTGATTCTATTTGGTTGGTTTTGGTCAGTTCTATGCCGATTTGTGGTTCGGTTCTTATTGAGGCTTACCTGCACCAAGAGCTACTCATTAATATCAGATTGACAAATACAAATATAGTCTTCACCGAGAACAGCGATATTTCATCGGACAGGTTGTGGTTGGGTTTGATATTCCTTGTTTTAACTGGGTTTGGGTTTGGACCATGGGCTTCGAATTGCTCAGTTTATATCTGAAATAGACGTCTGAGGTAAAAATACAGGCAGGATGCATATGGCAGTCTTTACTAGTGATGTGAACCAAGGTTCAAAGTATCGTTACGTATAGGCCGAGAGCTGATATGTATCGTTCCGGGACCTTTCTGATACAGCCCTACAGTGGGTGTATTGGGGGTCTGATCGGTTCAGGGGATGGAGGGGTCCTAGACCAGTTCCTCTGAACCAGTTTTGAAAAAAAAAATAAAAAACAAGTATCGAAATGCCCAATACGCCCCTACTGGCATATCGGACATATCAATATTTTAAACCTTGATGTGAACCAGTGATACAGTGAAACATTATAATTGACATTATCACATTGTTAAAGGTTTTTAACATACAGTCTTTAGCATGATTTGATGATATTAATATTTAATCAGTCACAAATATTCGTTTATGCAGGACTCAAATATATTTTAATGGTTTATGTGAAGTGTGAGCTAGCTATGTGAAATGTTAAAAATAGTAGAAAAAATAAATTTACATGTTAATAAACTAATATAAATCCCATTACTTCTTTGAAATGCAAATTTTAGTTGCCAATTGAAAATATTTCTTTTATAAATTTTTGTAAGCAAAATATTTAAATAAGTCACAAATTTAAATTTCTTGTTGGTGTAAGAACACCTTTTATCTTTTAAAAAAAGCATGCCTTTTATATGGGTGACAAGGTTCAAATCTTCACAATTGCACGTTCATGAGGGGTAATTTGGCTCTTCGGTAACATTAAATCATGTGATACTTCAGAGCCGTTGCATAATACCTTGATGCCATGTAGGCAATGATATGCCTTTGCCAAGTTGGTTGAGTTCACCTCAGAATCACCTTAGGCACGCCTCGGATGCACTTTGAGAGAGTGCCTGGTACCACCTTGGCTAGGGCTGATCCGTATGCACCTCAATAGGAGCAAACGGATGGTTTTGTCAGGATCGGGCCAGGGACCTCAGCATGAGGGGCAACCTCCTGCTAAGGTCTCACCGACCTGATTGAGGTCCAAGTGGTAACCTGCTTGACGTAGCGACTGGCCTCTGCTATGTGCAACTTATCGTCTCCAAGTCCTCTGGGATCACACCGCTTGACTAATGGAGCTAGCTTCCACACCACCCGCTTTGGAGATAATTGGATAAGCTTTGTCGCTTTATGTAGAAACCACCTCCGAGCATGGCAGGATGATAAGCCATGTCCTCTCGGAGATCTCGGACGCATTACGTAAGGCTCACGACTACCAGCATCTATTTAAAGGCACCCCTTCAACCAGAGAAGGTATGCACAAGTTTTCTCTCAGATTCTCTAGTTCTCTTGCTTTCTAGCATTTTCAAACACTCTTTACTGACTTAAGCATTGGAGTGTCCACCTCGAGTAAAGCACCCCAGGTACTCTGATTGTTTTCTTGCAGCTTGACCAACTGACCTCGTTAGCCCACCATACAAGTTGTCTTCCAGCAAGGAGTTACCAGATTGCACACCATCAATTGGCACCGTCTATGGGATCTGCTACAAAAAGCTAAGTTCTCACAAACTTTCTGCTAAGCATGCAATGGCCTTAACTAGCAACAACAACAACAATAACAATGCCGACAACGTCCAGATTGATGACACTTCAACCGGGGGCAGAACCAATCCGTCCAGAATACATCAACTCAGAATGTCTGGGCAGATTTCAGTCCCCCTGACACTACCAAGCATCCCATTGTTGCCGGGGCTGAGTCTCCCTACACTGCCAACATCGATCATGCCTCCCCTGTAGGTTGAAAAATCCGTGGTTCCCGTTGGGGTTGATGGCCAACAGCTTCAAGAGCTGGTGCAATACATCTACGGCATTGATTTTCGAATGTAGAGTTGGGAGGTTGTCTCACTACGATGGCTTGGATGCAACTGAACTTCATGCCCGACCTGTAAATGCCGCAAGTGCCTTAACAATACATTGCCTGCCAAGTCCCCATGCCAACAGTAGTCCTGAACTAGCAGCATAATGGCCAATATCAAAATCAGAATTAGGTGCAAAAACCCCTCCATCAGCAGAACGTCCCTCTCACCAACAACACACAAGCACTTGGTACCGTCAACTTGGAGATGACTCAACATATGTGACTAGTTGGGCTACCTCCTCGGTCAAACCCGCAAACATTGGCTCCACTATGGGGTCTTGAATAAGATGCCAAAGGCGTATCCAACATGGCCCTAGTAAAAGTTGTTTCACACCAAAGGATGAAGAAGCCCAGAAGAAAGAGGAAGAAGTCAGTTGGAATAGCATGTCGTTCACCCCGCATGTCTTTTGCACTTCCCCATTGTCGGCCAAGATCCTTGCAACCCTTGGCCCAAGGACTTCAAGGCCCTAGCATCAAGTTGTACAAAGGCACCAGTGACACGGTGGATCAAGTAGAGAGTTTTCAAGCCCTGATGTAGCTATACGAGGCCTCAAATGCAAGTCGTGCATGGCCTTCCCAACCACTTCCCGAAGCAGAGTTCGGATATGGTATTCCGGGATGGCCGCAGACTCAATCCAAACCTGGAGGCGGTTTGCGGATTTATTCACGACCAACTTCGCTACCAGCAAGCGCTGCCCCAAATCCACTACCAGTTTAATGAACGTGGTCTAGCATCACGATGAATCATTAAGATACTATGCCAAAAGATTCAACCTAGAGAGGCTACAAGTTCCAAATCTCGACCTAGTTGTCCAACTCACTACTGCAATCAGTGGTGTTCGACACCTTGACCTGTGC
This sequence comes from Nelumbo lutea, assembly GCF_056320005.1. NCBI lineage: Eukaryota > Viridiplantae > Streptophyta > Magnoliopsida > Proteales > Nelumbonaceae > Nelumbo > Nelumbo lutea. The sequence continues at coordinate 197,772,305 of NC_142684.1, read as the reverse complement.
TGGGAAAGTATATCAAGGTATAAGAGATGCTCGGTTCCAAGAATGAGTTGGGTGGGAAGAGGAGGTTGGAAGATGATCAGTGTGACCGCAACAATGACAAAAAAAGAAATAGATCGCTCAAGTGTAGTAGGTCTCCCCACCGCAAGACCAGATCCTCTCCCCTAGAGGCAATAAGTCATCTAAGCCGACACTCTCAGATTCCCCCCATAAAGACTAAGAACTACACACTACTTAATGCTAGGAGGGGAGAGATCCTAATGGAGATTAAGTCAGCCGAGTATATGAAGTGGCTAGCTCCATTGAAAGGAAATCCCTTCAACCAAAACCAAGACAAGTTCTACCACTTTCATAGAGAAAGGGGCACAACACAAAGAACTGTCAGAACTTAAAGGATGAGATCGAGGAACTAATTAGGAGGGGATACCTCAAGAAGTTCATTAAGAGAGACAACCGCCCTGCCAATCAACCGAGGAGAGAACAGCCCCACAAGAACAACAACAAAACGCCCCCCCCGCTCCATGGAATCATTCACATGATCATGGGTGGGTTTATAGTCGCAGGCAACAACTCAGTTGATCGAACCTCAGTTCACGAGTTGGTCCATGAAACCCACTGAAGCGGCCACGCGTAGAGGAAGTAATTTATTTCACAGAATATGACATGCATGGAGTCCACTATCCTCATGGAAACGCCTTCATAGTGAAGCTTGTTATTCATGACTATGAGGTCAAGTGCATCCTTGTGGACTCCAGTAGCTCATTGGATGTACTGTTTTTGGAGGCATTTGAGAAGATGGGGCTATAGGAGGACCTTGCCCTGGCCAAAGTACCCTTGGTCAGTTTTAGCGTAGAGGTGGTCCATCCTCTCTGAAGGATAAACTTGTCGATGATAGTAGGGTCCACACCGAACAAGGTCAGGTTCAACCATGATTTTCTGGTGGTAGCTACAGTGTCGCCCTACATTGCAATATTAGTGTGAACCTCCGAAAAAATCCCCCGGCTGTTCACTTCATGGATGAATATATGCAATCACTACCCATCAGAAATCAATAATGGGGAGTGATGGGTCTCCCAGATCAAAATTTTACAAATCATTTAGAGCAAATAGTGACTCCATACCAATCAGCCAGGACAAGGCCAATCTGGGTGAGTTGAGAGAGGGAAGGGGTTAGGGACCCCTCTCTCTGGTCAGTGTGAATGCCAAATCCCTCTTCATTTTGGATTCATATCAGAAAGCCTAAATCCTCTAACCATTCAAAAGGAGCAGAATGCCCCTTCCTTCATTTCTGAACCAGCCCCCTTTTGGATGTAGGGGCCTGAGCAAAAGGACAAGGGATCATCCCCTTTCTATCAGAACCCCCAACCTCAGACTCGACTGTCTGGTCAAAAAGAAGAAGAAGCACAAGCCTCTCAGATACTAGAGAATGGGCAGGCTCTCGTATTCAAATTTAAATGCCAAGCTGAAACTTAAACAACATAAGAAAGACTTGAAAGAAAAAACTAATTGCATGTTAACAGAACCTAGACTCAGTAAGATGTGAGGTAAGAAATTTTACCTCCTGTAGCCTTAGAATGGATGAATTAGAAATGCTGCAAGACAACACTTGACTTTCTGGAATGCTTTCTTTCAGGTAGAGGTACGACAATTTCAGCTTAGCCATGAATAGATGACCATTCTTATGGAACTTTTGACAGGGAAATGGAGAACGATAGCACTGAGCAGAGTTTACTTCTTCCTTCAACCCTCCTCAATTCATTTTTTCTCGTTTTCCTCTTCGAAGAGGTTCTCTATCCTTCTCTCTCTATTTTCCACTCATAAAGCTCTCAAGCCCTCTGAAGAGCTCCTCTCTTTCTTCTTATAACTTCTCATCTTTTGCGCTCTCTCTCTCTCTCCCAAAACTCCTTTGGCCTCCCTATGCTCTATTTGAAGAGACCCCTTACTTAGATTTCACCCATACGCCCCCCTCCCCTTCTCATCCAACTTCTATTCTCCTCAAAACCCCTCTCGATTCCTCTCTTTTTGTTCAAGCACTTTCTCTCTTTCTTCTCGATTTCCCCTCTTTTTTGCGCTCTCTCTCTCTCTCTCCTCAACTCGGCAGCTCCTCAAAAAGGAAAGCATCAAGAACCTCTCCCTTCCAAACACCTCCCCATCGACCTCTCTCTCTTGGGAATGGTCTAAAAAAATTATAGAAGAAAAGGGGGTTTTGGTTGGTAAGCTAGGGTTTGGGGGGGCATCTTGCAAGGTTGGGTCTTCAAGAGTAATTTCGGGTGAGGAGGAAATTTTGGTTATTTATGGTCTTGGGGGTAATTCAGTAATTTGGGGTCAAAGGATAATTTAGTAATTTGGATTCAGAGGGCAAATTGGTAATTTGGGGTCCAAATGGGTAAGCTTAGAGGAGCATTTAGGTAATTTGCGAAGTGAAGGGCATTTTGGTAATTTTAGAAGAAATGATATTTTGGTAATTTGGGCAAAGGGGTATTTTTGGTAATATGGTCAAGGGTATTTTGGGAATTTGTTGTGAGGGGGGTAATTTGAGAATTTGGTATGGAGTATTTTAATAATTTGGTGTGAAGGGAGTAATTTCTAGGAATTTGGTGTAAGGGGATAATTTGGGAAGTTGGTTAGGGATATTTTGGAAATTGGTCCAAGGTGGTATTTTTGGGAATTTGGGCAAAGGGATATTTTGAGAATTTTGAAGAAGGGGTATTTTGGTAATTCTGGCTTTAAAGGGTATTTTGGTAATTTGGTTAAGAGCATTTTGGGAATTTGGAAAGAAGGGGTATATTAATACTTTGGTCAAGGGTAATTTGGGAATTTGGTAACTCAACAATGAGGGAAGGGTGATTTTGGGGTCTAAGGTAATGTTTAATCGGGGTTGATCGGAGCCATCGAATTGGTATCAGGCAAATTTAATGGTGGATTTGATGGCTCTTGGGGTGAAATTTGGATCTCTTAGGTTTTTGGTGTTTCAAAGAGGTCGGATGGATCTAATTTGGTGTTTGAGGTGAATTGAAGGTCTAGGCAACAGACCAAGCAAAAATCAGGTGTTGACAATTAGGCTACCCGATCCTACATGCCCTTAGAGCAGTGGTACCCACATACCACCTCGCGATGAAATTCCCCACTAACTATGGGGTCGGAGTAGTGCACAAAGACCAACACAGGTCTCCCAAGTGCTATGTGGTGGCCTTGGAAGGCAAAGGGAAGCAGTACTTGGAGGTAGACCTGCAATTGGTCCTGGATAATTGTGAAGAACGAGATCATCCAATGGAGGACATCATCCAAGCGTCAATTTCAGATGGCCCCTAGAAAACGGTGCAGGTCGACTCACGACTCAAACCATTGTGCTTCAAACTAGTAAACTTTTTACGTTCGAATTTAGATGTTTTTGCTTGGCCAATCAGATAGAGGAAATGAAGCTTCACCCATGAGAGGTGGAGAATAATTGAAGAAAATGTCAGGAAGCTCCTTGTAGCAGACTTCATTAGGGAGGTCGAATACCTGAGTTGTATTATGAACGTGGTGCTTGTAAAAAAGTCAAACGGGAAATGGCGCATGCACGTCAACTATACAGACCTAAATAAAGCCTATCCAAAGGTAGTAAATGCAACATCGGGGTTCGAGTTACTGAGCTTCATAGATGCCTATTCAGGTTATAATTAGATCTAGATGGATCCTGTTAACCAAGAAAAACCACCCTTTGTAACTTAAACAAATCTTTATTGTTATAAAGCCATACCTTTTAGCTTAAAGAACAGTAGGGCAACCTACCAGCGACTTGTAAACAATATTTTTTTCCAATCTAATTAGTAATAAAATTGAAGTTTATGTTGATGACATGATAGCCAAAAGAAAATCTTCTAAATCATTAATTGTTGATTTAATCAATGTGTTCGCTATACTTAGAAGTGCGCAATCATCGTTTTAACCGATGTGTTTACTAGGGCGACCTAGGTCCATTAAAGAAATACAAAGGCTAACAAGTGGGATAGTTGACTTGAATTGCTTTATGTCCAAGTCAGTTGGATGATGTCTTCCCTTCTTCAAAGTTATTAAGAAAGCCCAAGACTTTGACTAGACCAAAGAGTGTTAACATATGACAAGCTCAAGGAAAACCTTAGCTCCTCACCCTTACTAACTAGGCCAAAACCCGAAGGTGAATTGAGGCTCTACCTCTCTACGAGTGACGAGGTGGTTAACTTGGTCTTAATTCAAGAAGTGGAGGTGCAGCAACCAATCTATTACATAAGTAAAGTGTTGCATGCCATTGAGACCAGATGCCCTAACATTAAAAAACTAGCCTTCTCGTTAGTTATAACAGCTCACAAGTTGCACCCGCACTTCCAAGCCCATATGATTATTGTCCTCATCGACAAGCCTCTATGGCAAGTTTTACAAAAGCCTGAGGTGTCGGAAAGGTTGACAAAGTGAGTAATCAAGCTCGATGAATATGATATTCGGCTTGAGCCTCGTCCAACGATCAAGGCACAGGACTTAGATGACTTCGTTGTCGAATTCATGTTTAGCACGTCAACCCCTTAAGTTGGAGAACTTGTGACCACTACAGATGCCTCAACCAGTGTGGCACCTATCCCAACCTATGATGAAGAGCCCTAAATCCTCCATGTAGACGGTTCACCCAATCAAAGAGAAAGCCCAAAAGGCTACCATGTTGGCTTACTTGGCCAAGGTAAGAGCTACTCCCGAACTTCCATTCGTGGCACATCTAGCAAATCCCAACGTCTAAGAACGCCAAAGCTGATGCACTTTCTAAGCTGGTCAGTGCGATGGACACCACTCGAAAGACTGTCTACATTGAAGACCTATTGCATCCAAGCATTGAGAAAGCAGCAGAAGATGTCTCTCCTATCCTAGTAGCATAATCAAGCTAGATAGACCTACTTGTTGATTATCTAAGCCATGAGACCCTACCAATATGGGATCAAGAATAATAATGGTTAATATTAATTCATTGATGCATTTTTTAAAATACTTATCTTGTAAAATGCAAAAATTAGGTATTTATGATTAATTGTGTATATGATTCAAAAAATGTATATGAGATACATGGAATAAAAAAAGTGTGGTGTGGACTGGTCCACACCACGCTATAGAACACCATTGTGGGTGTGGACTAGTCCAGTCCACACAGTTTGTCCCTACCACAAAGTGTGGTGTGGGGTGGATTGGTCCCTACCACAAAGTATGGTGTGGAACAGTCCACACCCACCAATTTCTCATCCACACTACAGAACATCCCCTTGGTAAATACGAACTAAGACGAAAACTCTGCGGTGATGCTAACTTGATAAGTACGAACTAAGATGGATTTTCAAAAACCAACTTAGTAAATGCTTACTCAACTGACCTGAATCTCGTATTACATCACTATTTACAAAAGCCAATATACCGAAGCTCAAAATTTGGACAAGCCTTGTAAAAAGTGTGGAGCCTTCATTCATTTCGTTATGCCACCCTTCAGAACCTTGAGAAGGTAGCTGTGACTGTGAGGTGTTCACAACTTTGAGGTAGCCCAAGTATCCATGCCTCTCAAACAAGCCTGGTTCTATTACCCATAAGATATTACAGCCACACATCATAAACAAATTATGGGGAGATGTTCCTGATAAACAGTCATAGTCTTCTAAGTACATGTGGGTAGCAGATCCAAGATCAGCTCAAACATGTTGGTAGATGGGCAATGCTTTGTGTGGATAGCTTGCCAAATTCATCAGATTCCTTATCTGTTAGGAGTTGCTTAGCAAATAGATCTATATGAGGAAAGAATCTTTTTTTGGGTAAATTGCTGAAACCTCCCTTGAAATTTCTGACTGTTGCTGAAACCTCTCCTGAAGTTTGGTAATTGCAATCACCTCCCTTGAACTTTTTAACATAGTTGCAAGTAGAACCCTTTTGTTAGAATTCTCTAACAAGAGGCACGGAATTGTCTAAAATACTCATCCAATTACTATTGAGTCTAATTTCTACAGAAAAAAAATACAAGTTTTATGAATAGCAAAAATAAATAAAGAATTCAAAGCTACAGTTGTACCTTTGATCCATTGATACGAAGGATAATTTTGGAACAAAAATCAATTTCGAAAAAGAGATTGGAAGAGTTTGGAGTAATAATGATATACACAAAAAATTTAGAAAATAAAATCTTAGTAAAAAACGTAATTGCATAGGTATCTCGGACATTTCGCCGCCATATGTTAGAGGATTCTAACATAAGGGGTCTAGTTAAAAAAATTCAAAGGAGGTGATTGCAATTATCAAACATATATAGGAAAGGTTTCAGTAACAGTAAAAATAAAATAAAAAGAAAAAGAAAAAAAAAACTTGAGAGGAGGTTTCAGCAATCAATTTACCCATTTTTTTAACAGCTCAGTTTAGTTGGTGGCCTGCCTAAAATTGCCCATGGATTCGGCACATAAATCCTTTTCCAATCAAGTTGGGGACTTTATGATACTACCAAAGTAGCAATATAGAAGTGATAAAGTCATTTTTATGGGTACACTATAAATTAAAACTTTGAACTTCATTTGGGAATAGAATTATCAGTGACCAAGATCCAGTGTACCGAAACCGCTTTTGTTGCATGAATCATTCTCCTGAGTACTGCTAATTATTAATTAAGCGATAATTGCCTAAAAACTTCTGAATGATGCAAACAGGAAAACATGCAAAATTTTAGGCGTTAATGGGGTTGGTTATCTGTAAATGTAACAAAGGTAACAGCAAGTTTTACGCGCCGTGGCCTGTCATCTGTGGGGACCCAACCTATTAATATCAAGCCCCACTTTCCCATTTCCTACTTTGTGCTTTCAAAGGACTTAAAAAAAGGAATTGAGTATCTTTTTCCTTTTTCTTCTTTCTTTAGAAATTGCAGCAAAATAGAATCGTCGGGATCACCTGCCAACAAAACACATTCTAACCCTTTATCAATAGCATCTCACACCGCACATTTCATACATGACGGATCCCTTTTTTATAATAGTCCTAATCTCATAGTGAGATGTGCGGTTATAGATCAAATCGGTAAAGGGTTGAAACGTAATTTATTGGTAGAAGATTCCAACTCAGCAAGATATTCTCTGTTCACTGTATATTTATTATCGACGACACAAAGAAAAACCGTATAACTCCCAACTCCCACCCCACTTTTGGAGTCTCCTACCTACCCTCGTCTTCACTCTACCTTTGCATCGCATCACATGTATTACATGTTTCACTTATTTATATATTTTTTAATTATACATTCTTGTAAACCACCCATACTTCTCAATAATGTCAATTATTGCATCCTCGTAAATTATAGTAATGTTATTAAGTGGAATATAAGGTTAATGTAGGCCCCTTTCCCATGTATCCTCCTTTACTAATGTTGCCACGTGGCAAGCTTCTATTCGGCCGAACGTGGTTATACAATGCAAGGAGAGGATGATTTGTCAACTAGGTGGAAACCATAAGCCTCCCACATGACCACATATCAAATTGTTGAGTGGTATGATTTCTGAAATATCATCAACAATTCACTTGATACATCATTTTGATCTTAGTATGTTGTTCCCCTCTTTATTAGTAACTTACAGATAATAGATACTATTATATATAATAAGGGAAATTTACTTGAACCTTCCCTGTTGATTAAGATAGGTTTGCTTTGAAATTGAACAATTTATGTAATACAATGAGCAAAATACCTATAATACCACCCTCCTGTCAACTATATAACACTTTAAAGCAATGTAACTTAATTGGTAGATAACAAAGACACCCAGTACGGGTTAAGGGTGTCAATGGATCGGTTTTGGATTGGACCCGTCTAATCCAAAATTAATTTGGATAGATTGGACGGACCTATAAGATATATTGGATTAGATCAATTCAGTCCAAAATATTTATTAGATTGGATTCGACCTTATTTATCTGTAACAAATTTATATTGGATGGGGTTGGATTAAGCCAATATCTGATTCATTGATATAAGATAAGAACATATGTATCAATAGATCGGGTTTGGGTTAAAACCAATCTAAATCAAAATGAATTTGAACAGATTGGACAGTCTAGACAATGAATTGGACCGGTCCAAATTGATCTAAAACATTCACTGGATTGGGCTGGACCTGGTCCATTTATAATGGACTCACACTAGACTGGATGGGATTGGACCAAATCCAGTCCAATTGGCACCCCAAGACTACGGGTCAAGGGCTCACAGATCATTCATGAGTAGAATGAAAATCAAGGACAAGATGGGGTGCCATAATAATGGATGACTGGAAGTTGATGAAGAAGAGTGGACAAGTGAAAGAAGAAGAGGATGCCATTGATGACTGATATTAGAGGGAAAAAGGAAATGACTACAGCAGCATCAATCTCTTTTGTTTGTAATATCGTCCGTGGGTGGGTCATTAGAGTGAATAATAATCAATTAAGATTCAAAATGCATGATAGACCCCTATAAAGTTAAGACAAACCATTCAAAGCTGCTTGATGATGCTTTAGTATATATAATCTTATATACAATAACTTTTTGTAGTCTATCAACAAGAGCTCAATGAATTGAATCATTAAGTCAAAATATTGTTGGCATACTTGTTCATCATAAGTGATGGTGCGTAATCCGGTTGGTCTTAGCTGTCAATGATTTTTCGACTGGAGCAATAGGGAGCCTAAAACAGAGAAGATGAGGGAACTCCGGGGGGAAACCGGTGAGATTGCTCCGAAGCTCAAGTTAGTATTTTCTCAAAGGCAAGATAAAACCAGATGACGCAAAGTTCACATACCTTATTGTTGGGGGTAGGGGGCCTTTTATAACCACTTCCCGCACTCACTTTGAAGCTTCTGTCAGGTCGGGTATGATTACTTTTGTGCTTCAGCCAGTTCGGGTGTCATCCCCTCTGCTAGGACAGAACCGCCACTGCTCCTTGTCGGAGCCGTCTCTGTAACTAGAGATGGCAGTGGCAGGTGGCCGTTTGAGGTGCGGCTATCAAGTGTCAGATCCCAAGTCAGTCAGGTGCGCCGCCCCTAGGTACGAAATTCCTCGGTGTCAGGTATGGTACGGCTGTTCAGTTCGGCGTCCTAGAGGCGAAGCGCTGGAGTGGTGAGCGAGGTGAAGTCTTGAGTTTGAATAGAGGTGTGTCCCGAACTGCCATGGGACAGGCCAGTTTGGGTTATTGCCCTTTGTGTTTGGCTTGGGGCCTAAGGGAGAGTTCGGGTTCCTTGTAGGGAGTTCGGACTCCTAGTAGAGAGTTCGGACTACAGGTAGAGAGTTCGGACCGCTGGTAGGGTGTTCGGATGGCTGGTTCCTCCCTTTGGTGCTCACGCCTTGGGTGCGCTGTTGTGCTGAGCTGTTGCCCTTGCCACGTGTTGCGTAATTTTGAGGTTGGGCCAAATCTTCCTTCATCAATTGCCCCCACTCCTCGTGCTAAGGGTCTTGCCCTGGCGCGGGGAGTTCGCGAGGTGGCAGGTGGATTTGTCCCATACTTCAAATTTTGATAGCACAAGGTGCATTGTCAGGGTTCCTTGGGTTTCTCGAGCGCCCAAAAGACAGGAAACGCGTCAACCTACCTACAAATGCTGACAGACGTGGTGGTGCACGCTTATTTTAAATTTCAAAAAAGCGCGCCTCTGGGAGACATGACAATGGGTTTTTTCGAATTTGAAAAAATGCGCCATTGCCATTTTTAATGCGAGGAGACGTGCGCTGGCGTTTCGTCAGGGGAAGTGCGGTCAGCGCGACTGCGGGCCGTCCGATTGGCTTTGATCTGCACTGTTGATTCTCAGTCACTATGGGTATAAATAGTGGGGGACCCCAGTTGCTTTGTCACTTCTGCGCTTTGCTTCTTGAGCTCACGTTCCAGTCTCAACTCGCGTCCAGGCTTTCAGTTCATCTTCAAGTTTTTTGCTCGTGTTCCAGTTCCGTAGTCTGTTCAAACCTTTTCCAGGTGAGTACTTTCCAAGCCGAGCAGACAATTCTTCAAGTGGGTCTGATGCAGGTTCTACAAACCGAGTCGCATCCCCCGACGGCCTTAGCAAACCTGAGGTAGAGCTTGAGGAAGAGTTTGAGCCCGTAGGCCGAGTAGCTTCGGACAGTTTGGCGTCTACCTCTCATCGAGGTCGGATGTTAGACAGGTTTGGTCCCTCGACCATGACACCTGAGGGGCTCCAATCCCTTATTACCTATTACAACTTGCCTGGGGAGTACGCCTACTTCATACCTTCGAGTAGCTTTCCTTGGGAACACGGTCCTTAAGAGATCGTGATATTCTGGGAGCAGCTCGCTGCGGGGCTGTGACTGCCTTTCCACCCCCTTCTTGTCGAGGTCATGAATCACATCGGCGTTACTGTCGGCCAGCTTCACCCGAACTCCATTTGTAACTTGGTGGGGACAATCTCCCTATTTTGTGAATAGGGCTTTCCTTTTAGATTTGGAGATATTTTCTTCTTTTTTAATGCTTAAGAAACAAGTGGGTCCCCTTCCCGGGGGTAGGCGGGCGTATTACCTGTCTCCTCGCTTGGGTTTTAAGCTCTTGCACGAACTTTCCAACAAGGTCCCGGTGTGGAAGTGGGACTACTTCGGGGTGCGAAGTGTACTAGGTGGCCGTTTCAGACCAGGTGGGGGATGGCCGCCCCTGACTCCGGTGTCACGCTTGATAAAGAGACAATGAAGGGCCTCCGGCAATGGGCACGGCTAGGGCTAAAATGCCATCAGTATCTGACGGAGGCCAAGCTCATTGCGGCCTGCCTGAGTTCGGGTAGGTTTCTTGCTCAGAGGTTTCTTGTTTTGATTTGTTCTTTCATTTTTTCTAATGCCGAACTCTTTTTTTGCAGGTGTGATGGACTCAGAAAGGACTCACGGTGGGCACCTGTTTCAAGGCATGAAGAGGAGGAAGCGAGTCGCCAAGCGAACTCGTGCCGAACTGCCCCCGGATGCGGAGCCTCAGGTACTAGACTACCCGTCAGAGGATCCGCCCCGGGAGCCTGAGGTGGCTCCTCCAATGCAAGAAGCGGCAGGGGCCCCTTATGCCGAGACTACTCACACGGGAGCTCCCGCCTACTCTGGTTCTCCCGCTTACTCTGGGTCCACTTATACGTGAGCTGGGCCCTCAGGCTCGAGAGCCCAAGGGGAATTCAGGAGCGTGCTGTCACCGAACTACGCTCTTCAGAAGAGTAGGGAGGCCACTTTCCCCGATGAGATCGTGGCGTGGACTGATCTTCCTTTGAACCAGGTCGCCTGTCGTGCTACTACTCATGCTATGGTGGTGAGTCAGATTTCTTGTCGGGCTTCTTTGCTTTTATCCCTCTTGTTGTCATTCTCTTAATCACTTGTACTTTCCTCTTGGTAGGTGAACTCTTCTATCCATGCCTTAGCGGCCCAGATGGAGAGGAGCTTGAGGTAGGCGCGAGCTACCGAAGAGGCTTTCCGTGCTGCTGAGGCAACTTCCCAAGCTGCTAAGGCAGCTGCTCGTGCTGCCGAGGAGGCTGCTCACGCTGCTATGGCCACGCAGGCAAGGGCTCAGAGAGATGCTGAGGCCATGGGGGTTGTTGTGAAGCACATGGCGGACCTGAGGCTGGATCTGTAGCATCAGGTTGAATACCTTCAGGAGGACATTAGGGAGAGGATGTAGATCTTTTCTCAAGGCATCGAAGATGCCAAGAAGAAGGTCGTCGATGAGTACATTGCCTCGTCGTGCTTTGATGACCTGATGGTGGACTCATACAGAAGGGGTTTTAAACTGAGTTGGTGGATGATCCGGAACACGTACCCCGAGCTCAATATCAGTGCCATATCCACTTCGCACATAACTCAGGAGATGGCCAACGCTGCTGATGGTGAGCTAGATTCCGAGGGCGAGGCAGGACCTTCAGGTATCGTTGAAGTGCCTTCTGATAATGAAGAAGTAGCTCCGGGCCTATGAAATGTAATTTTTTTTCGAAATGTACACTTCCTTAATCGAAATGGAATGACTTTTCTTTTGGTTAAGTGTTGGTTGTTCTCTCCCAAGTTGATCGTATTTGCCGAACTGATCATATGCCCGATCTATTTCTTGCCTGGTTTACTACACCCACATGACCTGTTTTGATGTTTAATACTTAAGTCTTCGCTTCGCCTAAGCCTTTGGTTGACTTTTATTTGCTTGCTTATGCCGAGGTTCCTTCGTTAGCTTGGCATCCTGGCCCTTGGGCTCTGGTAGCGATTTCATCCACTTCGCTTGGCGGTCTATAGGTAGTATCGCCTTAAGTTGACGATGTTCCACGCTCGGGGTACTTGTTTGCCCTCTAATGTTTCGAGCTCGTATGCCCCCTCAAGCACTCTCTTTACTCTGTAAGGCCCTTCCCAATTTGGTCCAACTTTTCCCACGCCGAGTTCGGGCACCATGATCTTACGGAGAACCAGATCGCCGACTCGGAAGCTCCACTTCTTTACTCTAGCATTGTAGTACCGAGCTACTTTTTGCTGGTAGGCCGCTGTCCGGATGTGCACGAGGTCTCTTGCCTCATCCAGTAGGTCGAGGTTGGTACGTAACTCGTCTCCATTTGTATGTTTGTCATATTTTTCTAGTCGTAGTGTAGGTATTTCGATTTCTGATAGGATTACCGCTTCAGTGCCGTAGGTGAGGTCAAAGGGGGTCTCTCCCGTGGCAGATTTTTTCATAGTTCGGTGAGCCCATAGAACACTTGGTAACTCGTCCGCCCATAACCCTTTAGCTCGGTCTAGTCTTGCTTTTAGTCCACGGAGGATGGCTCTGTTCATTACTTCTGTCTGACCGTTTGCCTGCGGGTGTGCGACCGATGTAAAGTTCTGATAAATTCCCATATTTTGGCACCATTCTTGGAACTTGATATCCTCGAACTGCTTGCCGTTGTCAGAGATCAGTACCCGAAGTAGCCCAAAGTGACATACTATGTTCTTCCAAAAGAAGTTCTATATGTTTCGGGCTGTAACCGTTGCTAGAGGTTTAGCTTCTATCCATTTGGTGAAGTAATCTACTACCACCACTAGGAACTTTCTCCCACCTGTTGCTGGCGGGAATGGCCCCAGGAGGTCGATGCCCCATTGTGCAAAGGGTCATGGGCTGGTGAGGTATTTGAGGTCGAAAGCAGGTTGATGGTGGATATTAGCGTGCTTCTGACACTTGTTGCATTTTCTGACGAGCTCGACAACTTCTGCCTTCATTGGTGGCCAGTAGTATTCTTATCGAAGTGCCTTTTGGGCGAGGGCTCTGCTCCCGAGGTGTCTGCCGCACAGACCTTCATGAGTGTCGCGGAGTACGAGCTCGGCTTCGGCAGGTTGCAAGCAACGTAGGTAGGGGAGCATGTAGGACCGTTGGTACAACCGTTCGTCTATTATGACGTATTTGGTTGCTCGGCACTACACCCTCTTGGCTGCATTGCGGTCCGCATGGAGGGTTCCATCTAGCAAGAAGCTCACGAGTGGGTCGATCCAGCTCGGCTCTGCTTCAAGGACGGGAGCGACCTCCTCTGACCCACCGAGAATGCTAAGCCGAGGTAAGTCCTCTATGTACACGGTTCTCATGGTGTTGTGACTCGTGCTGGCTAACCGGGACAGGGCATCGGCCTCAATGTTCTCTAACCTCGGGATTTGCCTAATGAAATGTGACTGGAAGTTGAGCAGAGCCTCCTTTACTTTCGCCAAGTATGCGATCATAGAGAGCTCATGTGCTTCGTATTCGCCCGTAACATGGTTGACCACGAGCTGGGAATCACTATAGATAACTACATTCTTTGCTCTTACCTTTTGCGCTAGGTTCAGCCTGGCTATTAGTGCCTCGTACTTCGCCTCGTTGTTGGATGCCGCAAACTCAAAGCATATTGCGTATTCCAATTTCGTGCCACCTGGGCCGCGTAGGACTATTCCAGCCCCGCTACCCTACTGGTTCGAGGATCCATCTACATGAAGGATCCAGGGCTCCTCATCCTAGTTCGCGCTTGGCCTAACCAGGAGAGATGCCACATTGGCTGCTACTTCACGGGGTTCTGACTCTATTGTCTTGGGAGCTCCGGGTTCACCCAAACTGGGGATCTCGGGCTCAACCGGCCCAGGGGCTTCGAGGTTGAATGTGTACTCGGTGATAAAATTTGCTAAGGCTTGGGCCTTAATGGCAGTTCATGGCTTATACTAGAGGTCGTACTCACTGAGCTCGATGGCCCACTTCGTCAGCCGACCGGAAACCTCGGGCTTGAGTAAGACTTGCCTCAGGGGTTTGTTAGTCAAGACGATGATGGTGTGAGCCTGGAAATATAGGCGGAGTTTTCGAGCTGCAATTACCAGTGCATATGCTAACTTTTCTATCTGCAGGTATCTCGTCTCTACTCCCTACAAAATTTTACTAACATAATAGACGGGCTGCTGGACCCAATCTACTTCTTTTATTAGTACCGAACTAACCACCTCGTCGCTTGTCGAGAGGTACAGTTCTAAGACCTCGCACTCCTTGGTCCTGGCTAAGGTTGGCACAGTAGCGAGGTAGGTCTTTAGCTCGTCGAATGCAAGATGGCAATCTCGGGTCCATTCGAACCCTTTGCCTTTGATTGCCTTAAAGAAAGGCAGACAACGATCTGTCGATTTGGACATGAAGTGACTCAGAGCGGCTATGCAGCCGTTTAGCCTCTGAACCTCTTTTACTTTTCAAGGTGGTCTCATATCTAGGATGGCCTTTATCTTGTCTGGGTTGGCCTCAATACCGTGCCGGTTGACAATGTACCCTAGGAACTTATCCAAGATGACACCGAAGACACATTTGTTGGGGTTCAGTTTCATACTAAATTGACGTAGAATTTGGAAGGTAGAATCTAAGTCTTGTATTAATTCCTGTGAGAAATGTGTCTTGACGACCATGTCATCTACATAACAATCTATTTTCGTGCCAATTAAGGGTCGAAACAGCTTATTTACAAGTCTTTAGAAGGTTGCCCCAGCATTTTTCAGTTTGAAGGGCATGACCTTGTAACAGTACAGGCCAAACTCGATTATGAAGCTGGTTTTCTCTTCATCGGACTGGTCCATCCTGATTTGGTTGTAGCCTGAGTAGGCGTCCAAGAAGCTTAGCAACTCGTGTCCCGAGGTCGCATCCACCAAGCGGTCAATTCTGGGGAGTGGGAAACAATCTTTTGGGCAAGCTCGATTCAGGTCGGTGTAGTCGACGCACATGCGCCACTTGTCGTTTGCCTTTTTCACCAGTACTGGGTTGGCTACCCAGCTCGGGTAATGAACTTCCCTTATGAAGTCCGCTGCGAGGAGCTTTTCGACCTCCTCGTCGATCGCCCTCCAGTGCTCCGGGGCTAAGTTGCGTTTCTTCTATCTAATGGGTCTGACTAAAGGGTCAGTGTTAAGTTTGTGAGTTATAAGGCCAGGGTCAATAACGGGCATATCGGCTGCGAACCATGCAAAAATATCTAAATTTTGAAGTAAGAAACTCACTAGTTCGGTTCGTAGAGGCTCCTTGACGGAAGCACTGATCTGTAGCGTTTGAGTCGGATCTGTGGCCGAGGTTGGGATTGCGACCGTTTCCTCTGTAGGCAAAACTCGTTCCTCACCCTGCTCCATAGGCTACTCCAGTTCGAGGTCGTCGGCTACCTTGGTTTTTCCCTTTAGGGCGGCAACATAGCACTTGCGGGACTCAAGATGGTCGCCCCGTGCTACCCCCACACTGAAGTCTGTGGGGAACTTCATTGTCAAATAGTAGGTGGAGACCACTACCCGCAGAATATGTGTAATTGGCTGCCCTATTATGGCATTGTATGGGGAGGGGGTCGCGACCACCAGGAAATCGTGGTTGAGTCTAACCGTGCAAGGCCATGTGCCGACTTCCACAGGTACTGTTATCTTGCCGAGGGGCCTAACTTCCTCTCCGCTGAAGCCCACCAGTGGAGTGTTTGCAGGCTTCAGCTCACTTCTCTGCAACTGTAGCTGGTCAAATGCCAACTTGAAGAGGATGTCCGCCGAACTACCCGAATCCACAAGTACGCGTCTGACCTCGAAGTCGTTGATCCTTAGTTTTATGACAAGCGCGTCATCGTGGGAGTAGTGGACACCTCGCGCATCGTCTTCCATGAAGAAGATCGGTTCTTCTGTCTTCGGCCTCTTTGGAGGGTTCTGTTCTTCTCGAGCTGCCTCGCGAACTAACGTCCGGGTTGCTGCCGAAGTACACCCCGCTACCACCAAACCTCCCACTATCACATGGATGGTTCCCCGAACTGGTCTCTCTTCTGGAGGTTGTTGCTGCAACGCTAAGGCCAGGCTACTGTTGGATTCGGGGGCATCCTTTCCATGCTCCCCTTGCCGACCTGCCTTATTATTATCATTATGTTGTACAAAATTTCTCAAGTATCCGTGACGGATGAGTCTCTCTATCTCGTCTAAGAGATTATTACACTGTTCGATACTATGACCATGATCTCTATGAAAATTACAATATAGATTTTTATTTCTCTCATTTGGATTACTCTTTAGGCGAGGTGGCCACTTTACGTATGGGACGTCTTTGATCGTCATCAAGATCCCGGTCCGCCTTGTGTTTAACGGCGTGTAATCCGTCCGAACTGCTAAGGGAGCTCGGGACGGATGGCTTGGCTTCGCCTCCCGGGCTGGGTTTCTTCTGTCGCCTGGGTTGGAGGGCTCACCTTCTCTTTTCCTTTTCTCGACCCCGCCTTCGGTTCTTTGGTTGATTTCTTCCTCTGTTCTAATGAACTTGTCCGCGAGCTTGTGGAATTCGGCCACGGTCGCGGGTTGGCTGGCTACCATGTGTCATTTGAACTCCTTGTGCGTTACTCCTCTCTTGGCCGCCACGAGCTGTACTGTGGGGTCTAATCACGGTATCTGCAAGCATGCTTCATTGAACCGCTTGATGTAGCCCCAGATGGATTCTCCTTCCCTCTGGACTACTCTGAAGATGCTTTCCTCGGTTCTAGGGCACCGCTTGCTGGTAACGAAGTGTGTGGTGAAGACATGCACGAATTGGGTCCAGCTTCTTATTGACTCAGGGGCTAGGTTCATGTAGCAGGTGCGGGCCACCCCCTGAAGGTGGTGGTGAAGGCCATGCACATGCATGATTCACTGGCCCTAGCGAAGTGCATTTGGGACTGGAAAGCATCGACGTGGTCGTTGGGGTCAAAGGACCCATCATACTTGTCCAAGGTGGGAGCTTGAAGTCTTTGGGCATGGAGACTGACAGGAGTTCTGATGCGAGGGGGGAAGGAACTGAGAGAATTGGGGCAGCTTTTACCTCGTCCAAGCTCGTCTCTTCCTTACCTATGAGCTCGGGCAGGACACGGGTGGCAGTTCGACAACTTCGTCGGTGCCTTCATTGTTGAGCGGGCCTGGTACTGGCGCTGCTGGCCTCTGTGTTGCTGAGCTCGATGGGCCCGGAATGTTGGTAGTTTGCTGCTAGGACGCTGAATCGGTTCTCCGTGAGCGGGAGCTCAGGCTTGGAGTGTCGAGGTGCTAACTTTGCAGGCGAGGTTCCCGACCCTCCTGCGAGCTGCGAGGCAGAGGTGATTTTCCTTTCCCTTTGGCCTCGGAATGAGACCTGGCTATTAGGGGGGTTATGGAGTTGGGAGGCTTCTCCTCGGTGAGGGCGTCCACCCTGAGGGGAGGCCTTAACCGGCTTTGGAGCAGGGTGCCGAGGTGGAAGCAGTGACTGGTTCAGGGGTAGTTGAGGGAACTGCTACTGATAGTGATGTTGAGAGAAATGGTGTAGTACTTGGTGCTATTGGAGTTGATGCTGTTGGAACTGTTGCATTTGGGCTTGCATTGCCCACATGCATTGGATCAGGTCGTCGAACTGGTTCTGGCGGGTCGCTAGGGGGACAGCAGTTGATTCAACAAAAGTTGTTTCGATAGGGAGTGGAAGAGGGATGTTCAGGGCAGGAAGGTTTAGGGGTGCCACTACTTGTGGCGCATTCAAGCTGGGGATCCCATCCACCGGAAGGGGGATGGTGAACTGTCCGATGCACACCACGGGAACTTGGAGTTGTTCCCTAGTGGTGTTCGTTTCTCTACCACGTCCAGCATTGCTGGAAGAAGCCATGGGTGTTGGAGTTTTTTGGAAGAATGAGAGGTTCTGAGAGTTTTAGAGGGAGGCTTTTAGAAGCGTTCCCATAGACGATGCCAATTGATGGTGCGCAATCCGGCTAGTCTTAGCTGTCAACGACCTTGCCTCTGACTGGAGCAACAGGGAGCCTGAAACGGAGAAGATGAGGGAACTCCGGGGGGGACCCGATGAGATTGCTCCAAAGCTCAAGTTAGTATTCTCTCAAAGGCAAGATAAAACCAGATGGCGCAAAGTTCACATACCTTGTTGTTGGGGGTAAGGAGCCTTTTATAACCACTTCGAGGCTTCTGTTAGGTCGGGTATGATTGCTTATGTGCTTCTGCCAGTTCGGGTGTCATCCCCTCTGATGGGACAGAACTACCACTGCTCCTTGTCGGAGCCGTCTCTGTAATTAGAGATGGCCGTGGCAGGTAGCCGTGGCAGGTGGCCATTTAAGGTGCGGCTGTTAAGTGTCAGATCCCAAGTCAGTCAGGTGCGCCGCCCCTGGGTACGAAATTCCTCGGTGTCAGGTATGGTACGGCTGTTCAGTTCGACGTCCTGGAGACAAAGCGCTGGAGTGGTGAGCAAGGTGAAGTCCTGAGTTCGAATAGAGGTGTGTCCCGAACTGCCATGGAGTAGGCCAGTTCAGGTTATTGCCCTTTGTGTTTGGCTCGGGGCCTAAGGGAGAGTTCGGGTTCCTTGTAGGGAGTTCAGGCTCCTAGTAGGGAGTTCGGACTGCAGGTAGGGAGTTCGGACCGTTAGTTCCTCCCTTTGGTGCTCGCACCTTGGGCGCGCTGTTGTATCGAGCTATTGCCCTTGCCACGTGTTACGTAATTACGAGGTCGGGCCAAATCTTCCTTCATCAATAAGCTAAGCTAAGAGATCAAAAGTTTATCTTCTTCAATGGGCCAACCCCCATGATCTCTTCTCTAGGTTAGTTTGACAAAAGAAATCAATTCAATTTGGTTATCATCTCAATGGTGAGGACAAAAGTATACAGAACTAATAGCTTCAATTATTTGATCTCTTACAATTTTTTTTTCTTTTAAATTTCAAGTAGGTTCACTATTCTCCAGCTACACCGCGCCTATATGTAGAAAGAAACCATGAAGCCAAGGATAAAGAATTCATCAGGTTATTCAACCACATCCAAGAGAAGAAAAGTAAAAATGAGGGTATTTTTAAATAGATGAAGCAGTTAATTGTAAAGTTTTCAATATCAGACCGAACAGGGAACCATTCTCAGACTAGTTCTTGGGTCGAATGGTCTAACTGTCCGGTCGAAACCGATGACCCATTCTGATAAAAAATAAAAAAAATAAAAGCCAAAAACCATTGTCTGGGTTAACGGTTTAATTGTCTGGATCAGCAGTTCATTGACCAAATCAACGGGTTTTGGTCAAAAAGCGATTTTGGAGTAAAATGGAACTGATCAGATGACCGCTTCTTGGTTTTTCTGATTCAACCATCTGGTTTTGAAAGCACTGGTTAATTGCGTAGTGTTGAGCTTTACAACATAGGTTAATTAACAGACGGTACCTAATACCTGACTGACTAACGTGAAGGGAGTCTTGGATTTCTTGCACTCAATTATGTCTATGCTGGGTGCACTTCAGTCCTGACTCCAGATCTCCTCCCCACAAGAACTCTGTCCACGCCTATCCACAATACACTACCTCCCATGAATTGGGAACATCTCCTCTTGTATAATACTATGCAGATGATGAGATATTCTCCATGTGTGGCTGTGATAAACGTGGGCAAGAGATCCAAATTCATCATTTTTAGTTCACTTTTTGAGAAGTTACTTATCCTGCTAAATGCATTTACCCGTGCTCTTTTATTTCCCAACTCCCAAATAAATAATAAAATGGTCATTTTAGCTAAAAACAAGCCATTGTTAAAAAGGATAATTTTGTCTCATCCAAATGATGACAACTTCTCCCTAGGAGATGGATGTCAGTTACCCGAAAAAATGATACCTACAAGAAATAAATTTTTCATACATCCCGTATAAATTTATAAATAAAACATGTGTATTTCCCCCTCTCAAATGAACGGACCCCTAATCACAGCTTTGCATGTCACACATGGTACCTTGACATACAAGGGCGAGTCTTTTTAAACGGAAACTTCCTCTTACATTATATTTTAAATATTAAAATAATAAAAAAATTGAAAATGAATATTGATTGTAGTTCCATAGAAAAGGAAATGAGGAACAAATGAAACCCAAAAAAATGTAAAACAAAAACAACCCTAAATGCCATTACAATTGTATACCGGAAAAAAAACAGATTCAAAAAAATAGAAAAAAATGCCATTAACAAGTCACAAGAGCATGATTCATTTGCGCAACTCCTGTTTTCTTTACCAATTTTCAGCTACAAGGACCATTGTTTTTTTTTCACAAGTTCTCATGTCTGCAAAAACTCTACCCACAAAACACTATGGGTATGTTTGGAACCGTTTACGTTTCTCTTCTCTTTCTCTATTTTCTCTTTATTCTCTCTTTGTTTTGTCTTTTCTCCCAACTTTCAGCAATATATCTGTTTTCTTTGAAGGTTTTAGAGAGTGTTGCCGCATCTGAAGGTGTTTAGAGAGTGTTGCCGCATCTGAGCGTTTCTCGCGGCCGGTATGTTCTCTGAGTGTCGCCGCATCTATTTACACCATGTTATTTTTAATATTTTTCGTCAGTATTCCAACATACCAGTAATATCATAGATCAATATAATAAGAAAAAAATTGAATTTAGTGAACGTAATGTAACGGTTTCTGGTCACGTATCATTTTTCCTCTTCCTCGCCCTTGGGGGGGTGAGGCCATTATATACTAGAGTCCTCGTGGGTTTGGTGGAGCAGTTTCTGGATTCCTACTATGATGGGACCTATTTTTATGTTAGGTGGGGATAAAGCCACCAATCGGGGAGTGAGTGAACTAATATAATTGTTATAAGTCACAATCCCGTAAAATGCGGGGTACGGTGGTGAGCTTCTCGGGTTTGTCATGCGGTGATCAGTCTGGCTAGGAAGCGAGTTGTCTGTAAGTACTACATGGTGGCAAGCTGCCTGTAAGTGCTGCATGGTGACGAGCTGCCTGTAAGTGGCGAACTGCCTGTAGTAAGCTGTCTATAAGCGACGAATTGCCTGTTAGCACTTAGTTGTCATGAGGCTCCACTTAGTTATCACGAAGTACCAAGTGTCACATTGTCATTGGAGGGCCAAATCTACCCTCATCAGGTTTTGGATATTTTACAAAAACATATCTGGATGGGTTTTGAATTTAGCAGACATTTTTACATTCAACGCTAAACAGCGAAGAGAGAGTATTTGGCTCTCTTTTTCTATGGATCTTCATGGGACTTGGTGAAGAAGCTGGGTATTTCTGAATTTTCCGGCTGGTATTAGGAGGGTAGTCGAGGAGGAAGTTTGAATACTATTGAAGAATTCTGTCCTCTATTTCTGAGTTTTATTCAAAGCTTTCTGAGGAAAAAATGGCGGTGAGTTTTACTTTTTGTTTACCTTTTTTATCTGCAGTTGAGATTTCTTAATGTGGGTTTCTTGGGTTTTGATTACTGGCAATGATGGAATTGGATTACTGAATTGGATTCTGTTGCTTCCTTCTTTCTCTTAATTTTGTTTTTGGTAAGAATAAGAGGTATGCTTTTAAGTTTGGTTTGCTTGGATATGCTGGATATTCTCATTCTTTGTAGGGCAGTTTTGTGAGGCAGTGAGGTTAATGTAATCGGGCTTCTATTGTTTGTATTGGTTGCCTGGTTGGGGGCTTGGAATTTAGATGGTACTTGTTTATGTGTTTTGACAGGGGAGAAGGAAATTGGGCAACTGGGTTTGGTATTATTTCATGGTGCATGGGGTTTAGATTTATGGCTTGGTACGTGTCTTGGGTTGTTGCTATTGTGTGTGTGTATGTTTTGATTTTTTAATTTTTTTTTGGGGGTTTTGAAGGAGCTAAAGAAGGTTTTGGGTTGACACAATAGCATGTTTGCCGTCTAGTGTAGATTGAAGGAGCCAAAGAATTTGGGCTTATAGGTAACATACAGAGAGAGAGAGTCAAAGTGAAAGTGTCATATATCCACCGTTGGATGTGGATTATATCACATATTAACCATTGGATTTGAAAATTGGTTTTCAAATTGAAGCATATATAATTTGGACCGTCAGATTGACTAATGTATTCTATACACCACAATGAGTGTGTCACACTGAAACATTCATATGGCTGTTTCTTAAAATGCCCCCACCAAAAAGCATGAAATGAAAAAATGTTTATTGTTGCTGAGGTGTAAAGGGCATTTCTTGAAACACCTTAACCAAACAACAAAGTAGAAAACATTTAAAGTAGGCGTTTATCAGATTAACTTTTTTCTGATAAATGCCCACCCAATAAATACAAACGGAACCAAACACATACTATATGCTTTATTGAAAACATCTCTCATGCATAATAATGTAAGAAAATGACATATTCCACACGTGTGGCTGCAATGTCACGTGGGTAGGTGTGGATAGAATTGTCATAGGCAGGGAATCCAGACTCTTAAATAAGATTCGCACATGTACGCCAAATATCGTGTGAAGTATGACGTAGAACATGCTGGCATATACAAAGCTGAGTGCAGGAAATTTGAGCTCAGGTGAAAGTGAATTCTACCAATGCCACATCAGCCAAAAAGAAGTTTTTGACTGTTGGGGACATTCATGGGCATGACAAGTTAACCCTTTGTCTTTTTGGTCAAACGAAAATGGAGGGTTATTACACTTTTACCCTACACATGATAACGTGTCATACCCCTTTCCAACAGTCAATTTTGTTTTTCAGTAATCAAAATGGAGGAATAGTTTTGTAAGAAGATAAGCTACTAGATTTATGCTTTTAAGTCCAAGAGCACATGAGCTTTGCGTATTGGGGCTTAAAAGTGTTTTGGCTTTTAGATTAGATCGTCATGTAAAAGCAACTCTTATCAAATATTTAAAACACTTTTTAACTTCTTTTTTATTACTTTTTTTTGGGAGAGTTAAACTTGATACTGGAAAAACTTGTTCAACAATCAACTAATATCATAAAAGTGGCAATCAGGTGGTTGGGAATTGGTCAAAAACCTTCTAATATCATGTCTTTTTAACAGTATAGGTTTTTTTCTTTCTTTTTGTTTTTTATTTTTTTGTTTTTAAAAGCTCAAAGATCAAATGCAAAGGCTTATCCAAACAGATTTGTATGTCACACAGTATAAAACAGAGCACTGTTATAAAACCATTTCTGCAGGTTTAATGTTCAACCATTATTATTTTTTTTTTCTGAGAGAATGGTTCAACCATTTGGGTCTATGAATCAATTCATGATGTCATCAAATATTAAAACTAAAATAATACAAAAACTAATAACCGAAAAAGTCTAGGTTGACAGATTATTGAACGAATTAATAACAATTTTATATAACATAGAAGGTCAGAGATTGACACATTAGCTTTCCATTCGCTTTTCTACTTACATAATTCCTAGAATTTAACAACATCAAAGTTAATACATATTAAGTCCTTGATTCTGCCAAAAAAAAATGACAAGTCTAAGGAAGGAGGAACAGCTGCACTCCTAACTGTAATTAATGATTTCAGATCACCTATTCATGAGAATTTTGCTCACGTCTACCTACAATACATTGGAGCATCTCCCATAATATTATGTAAAAGATGAGATATTTTCCATGTGTGACTGTGATATTATGTAGGTAGACATAGACAGAGTTTGTATGGGCAGGAGATCCGGACTCTTAATTAAGAGCATTAACTAATTAACACAAGGGAATCAGAATTTATAATAACCAGACTTCATCCATTTTGTTTTGCAAACAGAATAATAGCAGCATTCAAAATGCACCTCTCATATATGCCTAATTATATTATAATAATAAAGTATAATAAAGCAGATGCATAATTATATACATATTAATCAATTCAAAGCATGATTTGGCTTAAGAGAGATAATTAAATCATAAAACATAAAGCAAGCAAAATGAAGAGACCCACCAATCAAATCCCATTAATTGTCGATTTCTCCCACAGAACCCATCAAACTAATTAACCTAATCTTTTAAATACGAAAAGATAACTTCTCTACAACACAAACATATGCAAGACTCTAGTCTTGAAAACAACAACGAACAATACACAGAGAGATGATTTGAGAAGAAAACAAACCTTCTTGTATTCTAATAACTAAATTACAATAACAGTGGTAATTTATTGAAATTTGTGGAGAGATTCAGGGAATGGGAGAAAATCATTCTGTTCTTTGTTTGAGAAAGCTAAGTCTTAACTGAAACTTAAAATTCAAAAACAAATAAAACCTACGTAACCACTCCCACCACTTTCAGCCATGAGTAGTGTCGCACGAGAACCCCAACTGCTCCCGTGTCCGACGCTCGCACGTGCCTTATCCACATCAACACACGTGGTAACGACTACGTAATCACCAGCTGTCGCAGTCCGCAGCCTTTACCGCGAATCCCCGAGAAATTATTATGATCAGTGTTGATCCGATGAGCGCGCTCCCACCGAGAACCTCCTACGTGGTGATAAGATAGCACATTGGCCATTGAATGAACCAAGATTAGCCTATGAGTGTGATGAAAGCTGTAGGGTCGGGTAGGGTTTCTCATTGAACAACCATCACCCTGATTATGATAATTGGAATCCAATTGTTTGTTGGACCACCTTAACATCACAACCATCCGATCTTCGGGTGGGTCCGCAGGTTGAATGGTCGAAACTGCCTTAGATAGGTCATAGATGCTGAAGCATCATCATGTCACCACGTAGCTCCGACGGGGTGTAGGTCCCATTCATCTCTGTTCTCTCTTTGTCGGAATCATGATCAATGATGGGAAGAAAATTTGGAAGTGGGGGACTGACAGCTACCAAACGAGACCCACGCGCTATCCGACGCTCCTCCTTTTCCTCTTTTATTTTTTGGTTTTTATTTAATTTTAAATTAAGTTAAAGGTGGATTGCGAATTGCGATGCGAGCTAACTCATTATGGTATCTCTCTTTGTCCATAATGCAATCAAATCAAATATGCTTTTGAGGAGAACACCTCATGACGTCACCATCCAAAAATGTGATATCATCTGTACTGGTATGGTCCGTCTCTCACGTGCGGTGGTCAAATAGTAGTTGAACACGTGACCTATTGTTTGTGCTTGATATGGTGTAAGTCGAGTAAGATAAAAAGGTAAGGAACATTCCATCTTGTTCGTGCTTGTGTAAAGAAGCACGGCACCTTTGTCTCCTTTCCGCATCGATCAGGACCGTTCATCAACCTAACGAAAGGCATGGCCCACTAAACACCCAAATATAACAAATAATCTAATCCACCACAGCAAATACGGTGGGAGGTAGCAAGACGGACTAGACAGCTTGGAGAGAGAGAGAAAGTCTAAAGAGAGAAAACTGAAAAGAAGGAGATGCTAACTTTATTTATTTTAGGGTTTCCCAATACATCGGTGGTGGGTCCCAATACGAAAGCATTATTGATGGTCGAAACGTGCCTCGAGTGGGAGGAGGAGAGGAGTAAGTCATATGTTTGAGTGACTTGGCACGTGATTAACAGCTTATTTTGCCTTAAAAATAATGTAATAAACAAATATTTTTGGGGTTAATTTAGTAATTACGTTGTAATGAAATGATAGAGTATATAGGGGTTATTGGTTGGGAGATGGGACCACTACTTCTTTTCCTAACTTTATGTATGTACGATTGTATTGGACTATTTAAACCCACAAAGCTATGGTTGGTGGAACAAAATCTAGAGAGAGAGAAAGAAGTAGACAGGTGGAGAGAGAAAGGAGGACTTTTGGGACAATTAATTAATTAATTAAAATCTGTATACGGAAAAAGTGAGCTAATAAGCACCATGAAATAGTGTACCACGTGAAATAACAGTGATGTAGACTGACTGTATTTTTTATATCTACCTACAACTAGAAAAAAAGGCCTTAATAATAATAATAATAATAATAGACTATTTTCGTTTACACCCCACCAATGAACGAAAGTAATTGAGAAAACCCATTTGGGATTGAACTATTAGTTATTAATAACAAAAAAAAAAAAAGAAATTAGGTGGGCACCATCTAGTGTTGAAAAATTCTTCTACATTTGAATTTTTTATGATTAAGTTTCTTGTAGTTGCCTTCAATATCAAGTTTCTCTTTATAAGTTAATGTTTTTCCATAATAAAGTCATAAATTCATTCATGGGCATACTAAATCTCCATGCAACTTAGGAATTGGTAATCCAAATTTCTTATTTTGTTATTAATTGAAGAGGTTAGAAGAATTAGGGGTAGATTGAAAAGAACTTAAATGAAAGTAACGAAAAATGATTTAAGCACTTACGATTTAACAATGAATATGATACTGAAAAGAAGGGAATTAATGGTGAAACAAAGTCCATGCAACTAACCCCACATGGTTGGGACAATGATTTATTTTTTTCTGGTTGGGACTTGGGGTTACTCAAATAAGACCAACTAGATGTATTTGGCAACATTAGGTGATTGAAACGCTACAAGTTACTACTCTTAGTTAGTCAAAATGGATTTTTAAATCATAGTTAAGTATAATTAAGGTTTTATATCAGTTTTTTTTAAACGTAGATGCCTGAGCCCTTTACACGAAATTTAGTTACATTTGGAACCAAGGTCTCTGAATATACTTATTAATGGATGAGAATCCAAGCTCTGAATGATTTTGGATTTTGAAAGTATTGGCATTTGAATAAATGTTAGAGAATATATTTATATGCACACAATTATGATAAAGAAAAAAGTATGTCATTTAAGAGAGGTTTTATATTTCTATTATTTTGTAAGTAATAAGATCATCATCATCTGTTCTATTTAATGCATATAACGTATAAAAAAAATATATTGACTAATATATTTTATTTCAATATTCAATAAAATATAAGAATTTGGATAAATTAATTCCATTTCATGTCAAGAAGATGGAATCTATACTTTAAGTCTTCTAGAGATGGAGGTGATTTAAATTAAAGGATGAATGGAAACAAATAAAACCAATTGTGCATGTGAAGTATATTCTGACTTGGAATTTGTTTTCCAGTTTTGGTAAGGATGTACTCAGAGGTAGTATTTATGGAATTGTAAGAAATAGGAGTTTTGGAACAGAGTTAGAGTATTTGTGGTAAAAGCTGGTTAATATTTATGCAACATAAACAGGTTACCATGTGAAAGAATTTTCATTTATAGAAAAAACCTTTCGATTGTCCTTGTTTTTATTTATTTAACAAAATTTTAGGGGTAATTAGACAACATGGTTGATTTTATTATTGAAAACAAAACAAACCATGTTGTCAACACCCCCTTAATTTTCATTCTGTCCAACCAAACAGTTGAAATCGGAATAATCCATTTCAATTCTAATTCCAGACCCCTATTCCCACAAACTAAACAGGGCCTAAAGCTTTTTACTCAAAACTACAAAAGTATATTAGCGAACTAATGTTTTCTGTTCATGCACCTCAGTAGAAGATTCCTTCTTGCTATTCTAGTTTTTCCAAAAGAGTTTAAAAATTCCTTCTGAAATTAGAAGGGTAAAAGTAAAACAAATAAGTACAAAAGCTAGTAAAATAATAATGATAATAATAATAAAGTACAATAAAGGTCTCGAGATGGCCCAATTTGTGTAGTGGTTTCAACCTCCAATAAATATAAATAACAAATCAATTAAGCAACGAATCCGTTGAATGGGGGCATTTCAAGACCAGAAAAAAACAATAAGTATTCACATTTTGCTTTTAATTTGTTCTGGTTAGAAGACAGACAAATGAAGTTGCAAGCTTGAACCAATGGAGGAGGCAGACTGGTAGTTGGTGATTCAAAATTTAAAGCTACAGATTTGTTTATAAATAATTGAATCACAATAGTACATCCCTCAATACATGTATGTCCCCCAAGTACATAGACCTAATTCATTTACACCTAATATTACATGAAAAAAATTATATATATTTCATTCACAGCCCTTCACCTCATTTGCTTACACCAAGCCCCTTCCTCCTGCCCACACCCAAATGTGAATAATTAAATGAAAGTGGATTAATGATGTAATAGAAGTACAACAGTTCTCCAATTTCAAATCCTTTTAATCACTGCTCGCAAATTTACCATCTGAGTCTTAGTTTTGTAACTGCTCAAAGAAAATAAAGTAAACCAAAATAAGAAAACAATAGAAAATGAACCACATACACAGTCACATACATCATACATACCAAAAAAACAACCATATTCTTGTTTTAATTTTTCTAACTTTTAGGTTTCATGCACTTTCTTGAGGAAGGATTTTTGTGCATTTCATTTCATGTAAAGTTGAATATTTGAATTCAGGCAAACTAGAATGTTTACTGATCTAAGAGAATGCCTTAAAATGAGATTATATAATGGAAAATATCCCATTATTTTAATTGCATGTGATACAAATATTCTAAAAATGGGACTTTGTATAATGGTTTTAAAAAGTGACCCGGCAATGGAATCATTCTGGCCATCAGTTTTCAGGTCGACGGTTTGATCATCTGGTTCGAATGGATGACCTGTTCCTACTGTTCCTGACAACAAAAATAAAAAATAGTCAAAAATCGTTGAACATGTCAACAAATCGACAGTTTGACTGCCCAGATCAACGGACCATTGACCATTCAACAGTTTTTAGTCAAGAACCGGATTTAAGGTAAAATAAAATCCAATTATTTAAACAATTTCTAAGTCAAATGGTCCAACCATCCGGTTTAACTGCAGTTCGAAAGCCATGCTTTGTATAGTCCTCCTTGAGAGAGGACAGTGCAAGTTGTGGTCCATGCTAAGCTAAAATCTTATGGTTGTGATTTTTCCAACTGAGGGATTAATTGGATACAGCCCATTTCCTAGTTTAGATCCACATCCAGAATTTGGCAAATTCTGGCGAATTCCAGGCCTCCCGCCCTAATTAATATTTAATAGGGCTCCAGGCCTCCAGCCCTAATTAATAAATAATAACAGTAGAGTACCAGCTTGAAAAGACAAAAATGCCACCATAGATTTTTTGGTTCGTCTGTGAATGGGTTCGCTTTTGTTTGCCTTCAATACGAAAAATGTGACGTGCCCCAACTCAGCACTCCCTGACTTTAGTACCACTACAGTAAATAGAATTACCTTTCCCATTCCTACAAATTTGACGCGTGGCAGCTAGAATCAGCCCAAGATATATCTGTCCCATTTCCACGTAGTCACTCCTATAAGATTTCAACACATGGCTGCTGAGTTATGGCCAAAATATGTCTGCATCTCTGCTCCATCACTCTCTTCTACACGCCCAATGGCGCTGCAACACGTTCAGTGGCCTACTGTTTCACTTTTTGAAATCTTGAGTTGAGAGGAGACTGTTATTAACTTTGAAAATATTTTTGGAATAATTCCTTGGGGAACCATGGGCATAGGGTGCTGCTGATGTGAACAAAAAAAATATATGGATTGGACTATTTGGTCTGCCATGTCATCCACCCACATGGCAGAATTAAGTCCACGTCAGAAGCCCCCCGTTACAGAAAAGAACACACTGCAGCCGAAAGCGATTACAGTAATCCTTCTGAGTTCTGATGAACAACAAATTCAAATTTTAAAAAATTGCCAAGGATTAAGCTAAGCTCACCTCAGATACCAAGTTAGATGAGAAGAAAAGTAGAGGTCAAAAGGAGTTAAAAGACTATTAATGTTGCCTTCTGCTTCTATCAGGCTAGATGTGGATAGTTTTTCAAAATTCAAAGAATATATTAATAGAAATGTTTGGTGGGGAGATGAGGAAAAACCACCCCCAAAGAAAAACAACAAAGGAAAAGGTGAATTAGGGAACGTTGAAAGGGGAGAAGATTCTCAGAGAAAGAAATTGTCGTCCTACACTAATCATTATATCTCCTTTCCCCTTTTACAAAAACATTGAGTGGGGTGAGGCATACCATACGAGTGTAAAAGGCTTTCCCTACAAAGAGAGATGGGGAGGAGTTAGTAAGTGGGCGTAACCCCAACCCCTCTCTCCCTTCCCCCAGTTGGTGAGCAGTCAGCATTACTGAACCCTGCCGACAGGAAACTGTCTCTAGGCCAAATGAGTAAGAAGATAAAAAGAAAGCCCAAATAATACCATATTCATGTTCATGATTCATCCACTGTACTCGCTTCAAAAGTGAGAATAGCATTTGATTTTTCATTTTTCTTACAAAACATACCCAGTTGGGGTTTTTGTTTTCCTTTTACTGTGTCAAGGTGGATGAGTGAATCCGAAATTTACATCAAGACAGAAAGGGAGATGAGGAGTGAGACACTGATTTCAGCTGAGAGTCCAACTAAAGTTCAATTTGCTTTTGGGTCCTTATGAATGTGTTACGAGGAAATGATGGCCAAGTCTTCTTGAAAAATTTACTGGCATTACTGTTGAAAGATGTATGGTGAAGGTCTGAAGGAGAGTGGGATTTCCAAAATTAGAAGAACTGGTTTAATGGAGGGGAATGGAATGATGACCATCTATTCAATCAATCCATATGGTATGTTGGCCTGGAATACAATTTCCATTTTGTAACCCGTCCTTCTAGTTTTCATTCGTTCTTCCATCTCTTCAATGATTTTTGTCTGAGCTAGCTATAATGTGCTCTGGAAATAAAAATCCAAAACATTGCATCAAGCAATTTATTAATTGATTTCTTTCTTGTAACTAGTAACCATAGTCCATAGATGGTAGAAAACAACAGAGAACATAATGAAATTACCACTTGGACAAGGAAATGGAGAAATCTGCAACATGTTGGAACGTAAAAATGAGTAGAAGAGAAAACGGAGAACACCACTACCACCACCTTTCCTTTCCAGTTTCCACCTCCTAATAAACTACAGTTGAGCTCTCATTCCTGTGGGGCCTACAAAATCAGTTCAGGTTTGTTGTGGAATCACTATCAGGCATCTTTCCTGCTTCCTCGTGCCGACAGCCTTGGGCACTTTGGGTCCTCTCAAAAACCTTTTAACAATCATGACGAGTGCAATGGGGGTGATTCTGCACACTCCATTTTTAACCTCGAGATCAAAGGTGAAAAAGGGTCCAACCTACAGTCGAGTGAAACAAGCTTTGGAATGTTTCAAGGACAAGTAACCAAAGACGATGGGATAGAGGGGGGGCCCTCAGACCTTCACTTTTCTTTGACCATGACGACCAAAGCAGCACGATAGACATCCACTGCCTTCATGGTGGGGCTCTCGCTCCGTCAATACAGATACCAGCAGAAAATGGATGGGATTTTAACTGTTTGATGCGCTCCTCCGGCTACAAAGATACTGCTCTCGGATCTTTTCAAGTTGACCCCTGAAGTGACCAACTCCGTTTTGGCATCCACTCAACCAGCTTAAGCAACAACCCCTGATGAAAAAGATCATTTTCGGTTCAAAATTTTCCTAATGAAGACCACTCTGGCATCCTTCTGCAATTTCTTCTTTTCCAAGCTCGCTCAACAATTGCTATAAGCAGCAACAGTATCTCTTAAGTCTTTAGTCGGTTTCTCCAGTCCACCAGTGGATTTGCCACTGGCGCCTGTCATAACCATAGCTTGATTTGATATAACAAGAAATTTTCTATCATCATTTGATTAAACTAACAGGTCATCATAATTTCTCCAATATGGACCAAAGTTTTCACTACAGGACCTTTTTTCTCATCATGTTCTAGCCGTAGATGGTTGTACAAATTATAAACTGATTCAATTACATGAAATGGTATCTCAGGTTCTAAGCAGGAAAACAAACTACCCCACTTCAGAGCAATGGGAATTGAACTCGTAATGTAGGTCTGGTTTTAGTTCTGAAGCTAGCCAACAAAAGATCTTTGACACGTATATATATATAAGGATAATAAGCTGATCTGTCACAAGAAGACGAGCATTTCCCAGCAAGAAATCCAACTGGATCATCAACAGAGACTCTGTTCCATGCTAATGTTGGTGTTGGTCATGGATGTGAAAGCTATTCAGTTCTGTTTCAGTAACAAGACAGGTCTCTGTACTTGCACAAGAACTGCCATGAGAAAAAAATGGATATAGTTGCAGTCTGGGTAAAATTAACCCACAAAATCGTTCATGTGGTTCCAATTGACCTCACATTGAATGCCTGAGCCGTATAGGTATGATTACCTGTGCTTATCGTGACAATAGTAGTTATAGAGGCTGGACAAAAGCACAGCAGAAGCATGCACTAAATATTCTAATCCAGTTTCTGATGAACGAACCCCTTAAAACCTAGAGAGTGAATGTAATCTGTTCTTGGGTAGAGAAATATAATCTTTTCTGTAAACCATAGATAACAAAGGAAACCACTTTTTTTAAGAATATATAGATGTTTGCATTAAAGTGTGGAAAGCCCCTCTGAGAGGTTTATGACAAACTCTAAAAAGAAAAAGTAGCAGAAGAAGAGCATCATTTTTCTTTTACAGCTTACTACCTACCTAAACCAAAAATGAATTATCCATAATGAAACCAATGGTGGGTTGGCTACCCAGGTTCTTAAAACCAATAAGAAAGAATGATAATAACAGAATAGTTTCTGAAATTAACACCATGCATGAGAGGAAAAAAAAAGACCTCCTCTTCATAAATATTATTTACCTCAAAGGAAACAAAATGTTACATCGTTCTTCCTGTTCTTTTCCTCCACCATTGTCTATCTCATTATAAACAAGAACAGTATCCTTTGGTGCAAACACAATAACCCCAAAATCATGCTCAGGCGGGAGATGGCTGATTCATTCGAATCCCGAGGCCTCAGTGATAGTAGTAATACCCCAAAAAAGACCTCCCTCCCCCGCCCTACTGCCTCAAAATCTTTCTATTTAGATGAGAGAGTAAGTAAAAAAAACATGGACAAAGAGAAAAATAGTGGAAAGAATTCAATAAATCCTACAATTTCAGAATTCTACAAGGGTGAAGAGAGAGAGAGAAAAAAAAAATTGTTACACGGAGGATGCATCAACAAAAACCTCACTCAACACGTCATCCTCACCATTTATAGTGGCAAACAGCTCTGCATCTTTGTCTTCATCATTGGAGAAATCCCGGCGTTCGAGCTTGGCATGGGCTGCAATGAATATCATCTTCTGAGCTCTGTCCATGGCTGCTCTAGAGCGGCCATGGGCATACACCCACCTCAAGAATGACCAATTGCATTTGAACCCACATGAGGTTGCATGGAGGAAAATTAGCCTCACTGCCACTTTCCCCAGTGACTTAAATTCACTCAAGTACGTCTCCCACACCAGTCTACTGCTCTGGGGGTTGGCAACTCTCATCTTTCCTGTCAAGGGATCTCGCTGCTTCACCTGAACAGCCTGTGCATAGAGTGGGTCAAGCCCTTCTGACCTCCACTTCATGAGTTCCATCAATGCAATATGGGCCTCCTCCCTTGAGACCAACCGTGTAATGAGCTTGTCAACATCCTTCTCCTGTTCGGGTGTCAAGCACTTGAAGGGTGGAAGGTACTTCCCACTTGTGTCTCTAATCAAGTAAAGCGGATCAAGTATGAATGCAGCTGACCAAGCTGGGTGGTAGTTCTTCTTGAACCTTTTCTCGATCACCTTCTCCACAGGCCCCTCTGCAATGTTGAACTTGGCACACCATTCCTTCACCTTTGTCCTTAGCTCCTCCCACAACGGGAGACATTGCCCAACCAGTGGCCTCTCTGCCTCAATATCCTGAGCCATCCCCTTTACCAGCTTCACCAGAGAGTGGACTGCCTCCAATTCATTCCAAAATCCCATATCCCGGATCATGTCTGCAACCTCCCTTGCAACAGGGTCCTCTACGC